>NC_051072.1:0-636908 GCF_004664715.2 Peromyscus leucopus | reverse complement strand
CTGTGGGCTGCACTGATGTTAAGTTAGGCCTCTTCATTCACTAACATGCTTTCGTTATTGGTATTAAATTTTGGTGATTACATACTTGTTTTCATTTACTCTGTGAGGAAAAATTTCTCTTTAACTGCCTAGAATATTCCTCCCTATATTGTAGTGATTGTTCATTCTTTTTGGATATTAATCTGTATTTGTCACTTTTATGACCTGATGCTGATTTCTTCTGGTTTCACTGATTTCTTCCAGGTTGCTCCTTTCATATCAATCTGAGACTCCATTATTTCTTCATTTCCATTCTGTAGTTCTTGACTGAAGTGGCTGCTTGGTTACATTCCTGGGTCTTTTTCTGCAGCTGCAGCTGGGATGCCTTCCCCTGTCCTTACTCCAGAGGTTCCACTGTGTGCAGATGCTTCTTACAGTGAGCCAGAACAAAACAACTTCCTCCCTGTCCTTCACATGGGCACTGCCATATCCAACCAGTAAAGCAAAGTGCTCATGTTGGTCCTGCTCTTCACAGGTCCAGTCCAGGTCCCTTGTTGAGCAGTCTGTCTCTTTCCTCCCAGGCTTCTTTCATTGTATTCTAATGTCAGTGTGAGGGAGGGAGTTCCTTGTGTTTACAGCTCATGCATGAACCTTGCTGTGTTAGACATGTCATATCTGGAAAACTCTGGAGGGGAGGTGTGCTGGGTGAGGACATTCAGTTTCTCTTGATCCATCTATAGATTATATAGAGTCCATGGAGAGACATTGCATAAGATTTAAACAGGGGTCAAACACATGCAAGGAATAAACCTGAGCAGCCCAGATTTTCATTACACTGTCAGCTCTGGTTATATTTGTGCCTGTCCTAGTGTCCCCAGAGTCACTATCAAATGCAGCAACATATTTTGAGTTGAAAGGTGTGTGTGGTTCAATGACCAACTCTTTCAAAATCTGCATTCCATTGTTCTCTTCTTTAGCAGCATCTGTATGAATTTAAGTCAGATCTATGAGAATGCATGTCCCAAATCCTTATTGGATATATCCACAAACTGTTCCCTTAATAAGACTAGAAACAACATATGGACTATTAAAATCCAAAAATATATCCAGACATCTAATGTACAGAGTAAAGAATGTGATATTTATTTTGTAAAATGATTATATAATTCATGTTTCCGTATCTAGTATGTACTTATGAGTGAGTACATATCATGTTTGTCCTTCTGGGTTTGGGTTCCCTGACTCAGGATGATATTTTTCTAGTTGTATCCATTTGCCTACAAATTTCATGCTGTCATTGTTTTTCTCTGCTGAGTAGTACTCCATTGTGTATATGTACGACATTTTCTTAATCCATTCATCAGTTGATGGGCTTCTAGGTTGTTTCCAGGTTCTGGCTATTACAAATAATACTGCTGATGAACATAGTTGAGCATATATCTTTGTGGTATGATTGAGCATTCCTTGGGTATATGCCCAAGAGTCGTATGGCTGGGTCTTGAGGTATATCGATTCCCAATTTTTCTGAGAAACTGCCATACTGATTTCTACAATGGTTTTACAAGTTTGCACTCCCACCAACAGTGGAGGAGTGTTCCTTTGCTCTGCATCCTCTCCAACATTGACTGTCATTAGTGTTTTTGATCATAGCCATTCTGACAGGTGTAAGGTGGTATCTCAGTTGTTTTGATTTGCATTTCTCTGATGACTAAGGATATTGAGAATTTCCTTAAATGTCTTTCAGCCATTTGAGATTCTTCTTTTGAGAATTCTCTGTTTAGCTCTTTAGCCCATTTTTTAATTGGACTGTTCAGTATTTTGATGTCTAGTTTCTTGAGTTCTTTATATACTTTGGAGATCAGTTCTCTGTCAGAAGTGGGGTTGGTGAAGATCTTTCCCATTCTGTAGGCTGTCTTTGTCTTACTGACCTTGTCTTTTGCCATACAAAAGCTTCTCAGTTGCAGGAGGTCCATTTATTAATTGTTGTGCTCAGGGTCTGTGCTGCTTATGTTATATTTAGGAAGTGATCTCGGTGCCAATGCATTCAAGAGTACTTCCTACTTTCTCTTCTATCAAGTTCAGTGTCACTGGATCTATGTTGAGGTCTTTGATCCACTTGGATTGAGTTTTGTGCATGGTGACAGATATGGATCTATTTGTAATCTTTTACATGTTGACATCCGGGACTGGAGAGATGGCTCAGAGGTTAAGAGCACTGGCTGTTCTTCCAGAGGTCCTGAGTTCAATTCCAGCAACCACATGGTGACTCATAATCATCTGTAATGAGATCTGGTGCCCTCTTCTATATCTAAATAAATAATAATAAATAAATAAATAAATAAATAAATAAATGCATGTTGACATCCAGTTATGCCAGTACCATTTGTTGAAGATGTATTCTTTCTTCCATTGTATAGTTTTGGCTTCTTTGTCAAAAATCAGGTGTTCATATGTGTTTGGATTAATGTCAGGGTCTTCAATTTGATTCGATTGGTTTGTATGTTGGTTTTTATGCCAGTACCAAGCTGTTTTTATTAGTATAGCTCTATAGTAGAACTTGAGGTCAGGTAATGGGATGCCTCCAGAGGTTGCTTTATTATACAGGATTCTTTTAGCTATCCTGTCTTTTTTGTTTTTCCATATGAAGTTGAGTATTGTTCTTTCCAAGTCTGTGAAGAATTGTGTTGGGATTTTGATGGGGATTGCATTGAATTTGTAGATTGCTTTTGGTAAGATTGCCATTTTTGAGATAAAGAGCAAAGAACAATCAGACTGCAACCCACAGTACCAGGGAGGTTACAAAGCAGGGTGGACCCCAGGATGACTGGTTTATAATAAGTTTTGGTTTTACTCAATCACTGGGCAAGCTTCAGTGAAACATTTCACTATTAGGATAAGAATTTGTAGTGTATCAAGCTGATAATAAAGAAAAATAAAATAAAATGAATTATTTTTTGTTTTGTTATTTTATGTTTCCAACATAGATACTATATTTGATCTTCTCTGTATAATATTAGAGGGACCAGCCTTGATATTATACATCCCGTGGGGCTCAGGAGAGAGAACTACCCTCGGCGAGGACTATTTTTGGAAAATAGAATCTGAGCACACCGAGCTCTATAGTCCACTTGCTTTAATTCTTCTGGCATAACATCCTTTATACACAGCTTCAGTTTTGTTCTCGTGCCTAGCTCCTTTCTTGCATGATTTCTTTCTATATTTATCTATTGCTCCCTCTAAGTTCTATCTTAATTCTCTCGTCTTGATTCTGCCTCATCTAGGTCCTTTTCATCTTGTTCTTACCCAGCTAGCACTTCCCCATCTGGTTCTTCCTCATCCTCCATCTCATTCCTCTACTACTCTCTTCTAGCCCTTCAATCTAGTTCTTCCCCATCTCAGTTTGTTCCTCTCAAATTTTTACCCATCTAGTTCTTCCATTCTCTTTTCTCTTTTCTGTCTTCCAGTGCCCTGGACGTCCTGGTATATATACACTTACAAGCAGTATCCCTTGGCAGTGCAAAGCCAGCTTCCAGGGTCAAATAGAGGGGTGATAAGAATCATGTAGAGGGGCAATAACCATTTATTATCATTGCAATCCCAAAGGGAAGTGAACAATGGGGAATGAATTACCTAAAGGCTAAATTCGGGTAATATCTAAGAAGAGGGCTCTTATGTGCTCAACTATAAACTCAAACGTGATTGGTAGAAAATGTTAAGAATCTGTAAGTTGCTAGGTCAAAGGGAGAAAATAAAACTGCCTTCTTTTTTCCTGTGGCTCCTATCTGTCCAAGCTATCTGCCATTTTTCTGCAGGGTGGGGGAAAGTGTGCTCAGTCGCTAGGCAACCTGTGCACAGCTAGATGCCTCTGGTGATAGTTAAAGAGAGATCTCGAACTAGAGGTAAGTTTTGGGAAAGGAGGAAGTTAAGCTTAATTGGCATGGCACATCCACCAGGCCTTCTCAAACTGGTAGCCTGGATGCTTAAGTCTGTTCTTAGAGAGTATAGAGATATCTCTGATAAGGTATTTTCCTCCATCTGGGGATGGACCTGGCCGGATGCTGCCAATGATGATAATTACAGGGAGGCTTGAACAAGGGTTCTGACTGAGCATAGCTGTCATCACAGAAAGTTATCTAAATATTCCTAGAAGTGGTTAGGTAAGGAGTTAAAGGTCTATAAAGCTAGTAAGGCTGTAAGAAAGGAGGGTCAGAGCTAAATTGTGTAGAGCTGTTACTTAATGTCCACCTGACCTAGGTGAGGTCTCCTTGTGGAATTTGCCTCAAATCGGGAGACTTTCATGTGGACTGTTATTACTGCTAGTCCTTGAAAGTGGCTAAGGGAGAATCTGATTCCAGAGAAAGCCTTTCTGAGGCTGTTCTCCAAATACCTGGAATGTGTATGTCCAGAGAGTGATCAGTCCACACTGTTAGCCCTTCTTAGGGAAAAGTCAATTGGGAAAACTATGAAAGTACACATAATTTTCATAACAGAAGACTGCTGATATATGACAAGCCAAATAACACCAAAAGCTCCTTGAATTTGGCTTCCTCTGGAGGAAATCCTTGATCCTCCAGGTAGTGACTTTGCCGTAACCAGCTGAGTTCTTATGATACATTCCTGCGGCCTGCAGCAATCTCCCTTATTTTTTTTTTCATGATAATTCACTTTCTGAGTCTTAAAATGACAAACTTGCTGGCTTTAAGCAAAAAGTAGTGGCTGTTTCATGGCACAGTTGTGTGAGTGAAGCCCTGGGACAAAGATCCTGTAGTTGCTACTTCATGATGTGTGTGCTGTGTATTTAAAGCACTGTTATGTAATCAGTAGATCAGCGATTTCCAATGGAGGGTCACTATATTTTAGATCCTAACCAGGAATACAGTTCTCTCTTTGCATATCATTTTACCTCCCACCAATCTCCTGGTCTTCTTCATTTTGTTGATTCTCTAAACCCTATCTCGCGGGACACTGACAGGAGATGCAAGAGTTCTTATGACATCTACTTTGTCCATTTTGTTCTAGGCTCACTTCTAGGACCAGCCACTATTCAAGTGGAGTACTGTATCCAACTTCCAATTATATACAGAAAGAATGTGCAACAATATTTAATGAGTGCCATTGTGCCCTCAGGCCAGACATTATTTGCATTTTTTCCCCTCCACTAAAAGTGAGATTTGCCCGTTTCAAATGCCCTGAAATGTTTGCCATTAATAGTATTGGGTAAAATTCCTCCTAAATACAGTCATCTTTCCAGGCACACTGCCCACCACATCACAGAGGTGCTGTCCCAGGACAGCAGACACTTCTGCATATAGAATGGTGCTGCGCTGTGCTGGGCAGTATGGGGAGTGATCTTTACATTTAATTTTGCTTTGAGGACCTGCTTAAGTTCTTTCAGAGGTTAATGTTTCCATCTTTATATTCTCTGGGCTCTTGCCCTACTGCACCCTGGTAATTTTTCCCTCTTCTTGGTGATGTGTATAGTTCTACAGTCTCACCTTTCCTAACGCTGTGACCCTTTAACACAGTTTGTCAAACTGTGGTGACCCTCAACCTTAAAATTATTTTTCTTGCTACTTCATAACTAATTTTGCGAAGGTTATTTATTGTAATGTATAAACACTTTTGGAGATGAAGTTTTGCCAAAGGTTTCATGACCCACATGTTGAGAACCAGTGCCCTAGTACAAAAAGAATGGGATCTCTTCTAAAGGTGGTAACATTCTATACTAGCTGAGAAGAAGCTTCCAATAGAGTTCAATTCCTTTTCCCTTGAGAAATTACTGGGTGTTCTATTCACCATATTGTTACATTCTGCCTGTTTCTTGAAGATCTGCAGGCCTCCTCATTGCTATTCAGCTCTGCACTTTATTTAAAGACATTTCTCTAAGTAGTCGTTCTTCATGGAGGATACATTTCAGTTGTCCCAAAAGTCTTGTGATGATACGCTACTCCCCTTTTGCTGTGATCAAAACTTCATGCCTTCCCCACACAAGAGTCAGGGGACTGGAAGTGGAGCTGACCTGAAGGTCTCCTGTCTAAGGATGAGTTTTCTTAGTGCTGGAAGGTGCTTTGCAAGCTCCAAGGGAGAGAAGCAACAAATAGTCCTGCTTAGCTGTTATGACCGTGAACCACAACAATGACCAGTATGGCATGATATCCCTAAAGGTGCCACAGTGCCTCTCACACCTTTGCATTAGCAGCAGCTGTCAAAGGGACTTAGAGGGGACAGGAGATCTACAGAATGCTTGGAGCTGCCTCGATGACTTGTTAGGTCTTAAATCATGGAGGAGAACATACTAATGCCACTAAACCCTCATAATCCCTAACTGTACTCGAAGTACTTCTCCTTAGACCCACACTGGAGTGTCCCTGTCACTGCTCCTCAAAGGTGCTTCTCGCTGCAGCACAGAGAACATTCCAGAAAACTAAAAGTTACAAAGTGCACAGAACTACTGTCTGAGGTGCTGTGACCCAAAACCTGCACCACAATTCCTGCACATGAGGCTCAGAGAATATCTCTGCAGAGGGGGCATATTGATTATGAGAGCCAGAGGTTCAGGAAGTCTGCTGTGAGGTTGTGCCTTCTAGAAAGTGAAGGGAAGCTGCACCCATGATACCCCAACAACATGGCTGCCTGATCAAGCCCTGAACAATGCCAATGGCAGAAGATCCCTGCAGGGGACAGTCTGCTGGGTAAGCATCAAATGTAGGCACCTGAGAACTGCAGAGAGAGGGAGAATTAGTCTTCCCAGGATGAGAGCGCTCACTGTTCATCCAGTAACAAGTGGGCAGTCCTCAAAACATACAGATAGGCAACACTGAGCTATTCATATTTATACAGTTATGCATATATATCTATATATATGTATGTATGTATGTGTATGTGTATAACAGTAATAACTAGGGAAGAATACACCATGTATTCGAATTGGAATCATGGGGGACATGAGAGAAGTTGCAATGAGGAGATAGAGAGGAAAATGACATGCTTTTAATTTAATAATGTTTCAGAGAAAAATTACATTCTTGCTAATTGTGACAATATTGGTGAAACTGAAAGTTATTTCAGGCAGATAAAGGTAAATAACACATGATCTCATCAGTATGTTAAATGTAGTGAATTGTAACTCATGTAAGAGAGATTTTTAAGTCCTGATGCATAGGAGTTGGAGATGTAAGTTTTTTCCATTGACCAGTGACGTCAGGAAGACAACATTTGGGGACTTCCTTGTTGTGGAGTATTAGATTTGCTATGTAAAGATGTGTTGTATTTGTTTACCTTGTCTGCCTAAGGCACCTGATTAGTCTAATAAAAAGCTAAATGGTTAAAAGCTAGGCAGGGAATACAGGTGAGACTTCCAGGCAGAGACAGTAAGTAAGAGGAGGAATCTAGGAGACAGAGACAGAGAGATGTCCAGGGCCAGCCAGACAGACATGGAGGAAGCAGGAAAGCAGGACATACAGAATGAAAGAAAAGTAAAAGCCCTGAGGCAGAATATAAATGGATAGAAATAGGGTAAATTAAGTTATGAGATAGTGGGACAATAATATGCTGAAGGCCAAGCTTTCATAATTAATAAGAAGTCTCAGTGTCAGTATTTGGGAGCTGGTTTGTGTCCCATAGAATAATGCCAGCTACACTTCGTGAAGAATGAATGTTCTGGGACACTGTACTGTGATAGGAGGGAGAAGCCCCCAGTACTGTTGTCCTGAATGCTGGATGTGTGTAAACTTTATGTAGGGTACATTTCAGAAGCCTGGAAGATAATGTTTAAGGAGCTGATCATACTGTTGGATGTTTTTGCTCCTTTCAGTCTTGCTCTTTTGGGGGGCCTGCCAAAGGTCCCAAATAAATCACACACAGGCTTAGTGTTACTTAGGATTTCTCAGCCTAAGCTTAGCGTCACTTTCCTAGCCAGCTTTCCTTAACTTACATTATCCCATCTACCTTTTGCCTCTGGGCTTTCACCTTTCTCTTGCTTCTGTGTGTCTCACGTTCACTCTTCCTCCATGGCTGGCTGTGGGGCTGGCCCCCAGCATTCCTCCTCTCTTTGTTCTCTTGGTCTTTCTCCTTTTTCTGCTTCTGTTTGTTCTCTCTGCCTCTCAGCCCCACATATCTATCCTCTTCCTGCCTTGCCCTTGGCCATATTCAGCTCTTTATTAGACCATCAGATGTTTTAGACAGGCCAGGGAACTCAGCTTTACAGGGTTAAACAAATGAAACATAAAAGAATACAATATATCCTTGCATCATTAAACAAATGTTCCACAGCATAAATGTAACCATCTTAAAATAATATTCCACAACACCATACCATAACTAAGAAAGAGTATCCAAAGCTTAACCAGGAAATTATTACAAAATACCTCATGTACATAAATTACTGATATTTCATGTACTGGTAAAAAGGAAAAATACCCTGTGACTCTTCTCATAAGTCATTCTGGGACTTTACTCAATAAAATATGAAAAAAGAAAATTTTTAAAGAAGTAAATAGCATCAACAGTTGTATTTCTCACCTACTGCACAGAGATGCACAGGTGTCATATCTGCAAAACATGCCTAAGAATATCACAAACATATCAGTTAATACCTGTCAGAGAAAAGACAGCAAGGGAAAATGGCCAAAAGATCAAGTGATGTGTATTCTATGTTAAATCTCAGCAGTGTTGTTAGTCCTGTACTTGCCTGTTTTCTCACATGATCAGATATGTAAATGACATTCAGTCTGTGAGTTCTGCCCCTGCCTGCTCCTTCTCATGTCCCTTGTCACCATCATTTGCACCATCAGTGAATCTGTAGAAATCCTGAAACCAAGATGACGGCCCGAGCTGCTGCATCAGACTCTGTATTTTCATTTCACTTCACATTCATGATTGTGCTTATCAACTGTTGAGAAACTCCTTCTCCCCCACCATTACTTTCTCCTGTAAGAAATGTGTGTGTGTGTGTGTGTGTGTGTGTGTGTGTGTGTATACATATGTGTGTGTATACATATACATATACATATAACATATGGCACTAATTGCATGTTCTGTGGATGTGTTTATTTTACATTTTATCTGTCTTAATTGGATCGTGTCCAACTGGGCTTATAGATTTTTTACCTTGTCTTTCCATTAAGATGGGTCCAATGTGAATCATATGACCACCTCAGACATGTCTGAGGATATTACCACTATGTAGAAACATTTGTAGCTTCTTTCATTCTGGCAAAATGTAGATTTGTATCCAGACACATGATGCCTGTGTTAGGTTTCTATTGCTGTGATGAAGACCATGATAAAAGACATCTTGAGAAGAAAGGTTTATTTTAGACTACAACTTCAGGTAACTGTCCACCCCTGAGGAAGTCAAGCAGGAACTGAGCAAGAACTGGAGCAAAGCACAGAAGAACACTGCTTCCTGACTTGTCCTGCTGCTTTCCTATACCACATAGAAAAGCATCCCACCAATAACGGCTGTGCTATGTCATATCAATCAGTAATTAAGAAAATGCCCATTAGGCTTGGCTACAGGACAGTCTTAGGAAGGCATTTTCTCTTTTATGTTTCTCTCATCTCAAATGACCCTAACTAGTGTCAAATTGACAGAACTGTCCACCCAATGCATCATGGTATTTATATTATCATTAGTGGTTTTAATTAACTAAAAGTGTGATGTCATTCATTGATCTTTGTTTCAGGAAATACTGTCCTTCTGGGATGTGGCCATTGATTTCTCTGCAGAAGAGAGGGAATACCTGGAGCCTGCTCAGTGGAATTTGTACAGGGATGTGATGTTGGAGAATTACAGCAACCTTGTGTTCCTTGGTGAGGCTCTCATCCATAGTGAATTCTTATTTCACCATCAACATGTAGCTTCCTCACTTTGTACGGTATCTCATGGGAGCATTTCAACATCCATTTTCATATCTTTTGTTTTCAGAAAAATTATGGAGAATGCTGTATTAAGAATGATTTCTGTGCTGGAGAGATGTCTGGGTACTTAGCAGCACTGACTGCTCTTCTAGAGGACCAGCGTTCAATTCCCAGCACCCACACATGGCAGCTCACAACTGTCTGTACTTTCAAGATCTTACACACTCACACAGACATATATACATACAAAACACCCATACACTTAAAAAATAAAAATAAATTATTAAAAGAATCATTTCACTGTTTTTCTCTTTTTGTGTTTATCCTTTCTGTGTTGGATGTATGTTTCCTTCACTCTAGTGGGACTGTTAGAAATTCAATGGCATGAAACATGGAGTATACTTTTTTTTTTTTTTTTTTTTTTTTTTTTTTTTTTTTTTTTTTTTTTTTTTTTTTTTTTTTTTATACTGTAGAGTGTCAATCACAGAGATCACTGGCTTGCTCGAGTGATAAGCGTCGTCCCATAACTCAGTTTTAATGTTTTTTTCCTTTAAATGAAACTCAGAATCTGAATGTTGTAAATTCCTTTATGTAGTGTAGTGATTCTGTCAGAAAACATTTAAGGAACTGAATGTCTGCAATCATGTATTTCATCATCTCTTTCCTTATAAGCCATGTACTGGAAGGCGCATGCCAATTCCAAGTAAACACATAAATAATCTTGTTCCTTTTTCTACAAACAGGTCTTGCTGAGTCTAAGCCACACCTGGTGACACTTTTGGAGCAAAGACAAGACTCTTCAGATGTGAAGAGACAAGCAGCAGCCAACGTGCAGCCAGGTGTGTAGGAATGAGGGGTTTGGGGCCAGGGTTGAGGTCCAAATATCCCCCAGAAAGGCAGGCTTTCCCATCACCCTGGAACATGACACTGTGGGAGTCATTCTTTAGGTCTGTCCTTCATGTCTTTGTTGTCGAAGCTCATCTCTCAGAAGTGTTCTGGTGCTTTAAGTCTTTGAAGCTTTGTATTTCCCCAAGAATAATTCACTAGCCGGCTCCTATTGCAGTGCCTTCCAAGATCTATCTCTTTGTTGATTCTCCATTGTAGTGTAAGACTCAGGGAAAGAGAACTCAGTGCTGGTCAGACTGAGAGTCATTTATTTGCAGAGGTTGTGAGCAGACTCATGCCAGAAAGATCTCTACACCAAAGTGAGCGTGATTGGGTTTATAAAGCCTACTGCACAGTTCTGTCTCAGAGAACCAGGAGGGGCAGAAGTCTCAACAGTTTCAGTTCTGGTAATTAGAACAGCTAGGCCATGGGGAGGAGCTGGATAAAACTCAGACAATCTGAGTCCCTTTGGACAGTTCATTTCCCGCTGATGTTAGGGAAGAGTTAAAGCATTAATATATTGTATAAAGGGATTGACTTGGGCCATTAGGTACACTGATTTAACACATGCTGTTTGGTTTTTTTCAGCAGTTTTACCATTAGTTAGGTCAGCAGGGCCCAACCATTCGACCTAGGAAGAGTAAGACATGATGAGCTGCCCGGCCAGCGGGGTGTCAACGGGGCCACCCACCTGTGGGAGAGAATGAAAGGGACGGGGGAGACACGAGAGAAGACAGCAAGACAGTGTTCTGATCAAGCTGCAAATTTTATTCTCCTAAACAAGGCTTATATAGCATGAGAGGGGGCAGGAAGGAGGGAAGGGATGCTCTACGTGCAGGTGAAGGACTACTTGCAAGTTGTGAGGCTGCTATGTGTAATCCTGATGTTCCCAGATACATCAGAGCTAGGGAAATTTTTTCTTTCAGATGTAGTTAGGTTGGCCACTGGTGCTAGCCCTATGGGAAACATTATGGCTAATATTACCCTGTGTGCGTCCAGTTGGATGAAGAAATCTTGTTTCTTTTTTCCATCTGGATCTGTCTTTACTGAGCATCTGTAACCTCTTCTGTCTGTGTGAGCAAAAACCCAAACCTGCCACGCAAGCGCTCTGGTGGGACTCGGGCTGGCAGCTCAAGTGTTCAGGCAGTTGCCAGGAGAAGAGTCTCTGTACTGCAGCCCGCCTAGAGACACAAGACGAGGAAGCCCTGTTCAGCTCCATTTTTGTGTGTTTAGAAACCTTTTCAAGCTTTCTCGGGTCTTGTGTGGATATAGGTACACCACATTGGAATTCCATTTGTTGGCAGAGTTTTTATCCTGGCAGCCACTCTAAAATAACCAAAATGAAGGCTTAATATTAATTATAAGTGCTCAGCCAACAGCTTAGCCTCATTGATAGCTAGTTCTTACATTTTAAATGAACCCGTATTTCTTCTCTACCCTCTGCCATGTGGGGAGACCTTCTTATAATACGACATGTTCATATTGTTTCCCTCTGCAGCTGCTGGCAGCTCCTCTCATCTGCCCTTCTTTCCAGCGTTCTCTCTGCCCGTAAAATCCTGCCTAGCCATTGGCCAATCAGCTTTTTATTAACATAAAAATACATATTCATATTGTACAAAAAGATTGCTCCACATCATAGGCACTGGTCCCAGATGTCTCTGGAAGGTAACTCAGAACGACTGCTTTGGGCGAACTTTCACAGTCCACCTCACATCCTCTTCAGGCCATATTGCTTTCCTTACCTGATGCGGTGGGGTCCACACATGGCACAAGCACCTTAGTTTAAATGAGTGCCATAGTTCATCCTGCTGTGCTGACTGGCCCTGTGGCAGAGCCTCTGTCATATATCATCTACCATTTTGCTGAGGACTCCTTACACAATCAGGCATTGACATCTCAGCTCTGGGATTAGCTTTGTTGAGAGGAGGAAATTCAAAGCCCAGGGATGTCATGGTTGTTTGAACTAGCGTGTAGTTCTGTGGTGATATTTTATTTGTACTCTTAACAAAGGTTGTCTGAAGATCAGAGGGCAGAGGCAGCCTTGAGTTGCTTCTGGCAGGCCCCCATGTCAAATCCCGTTCAGTCCTTTCCTGTCACTGTAGAAGAAACTCCTTCCCAGAGCAATTAAACAACCTAATGCCTATTGTAAAAAAAAAAGAAAAGAAAAACAACACTGCTCTGGGTGATAGAACAGCTATAAAAAAGAGAACAAAAAATTTGGGAGAAACGATAAAGCAACTATTTTGGCAAACTTCTATAAATGAACAAAGACAAAAATTAAAAAGATGAATAAATTATAGACACAGGTGTGGATGTAACAATAATTGCTCCAGAATCTTGGCATCCAAATTGGCCTTTTCAGGAGATAAATGTTTAGCTTTTAAGCATTGGGACATAATCTCAGGTAAAACAGAGCATGAAATGGGTTCAATGTATAGAGCCAGGACAGATGGGAAAATTAAAGCCATATGTAGCTGACATAGCAAAGAATTTATGGGAACATGATTTGTTACAGCAGTGGAATACCCAGATTAACATTCCTCCAATCTCAGGAAAAAAAAAAAAAAAAAAACTAACTTATGTTTCTGGGGGAAGTATTAGAAGGTATAATAAAGAACAGTCACTGACCATTCAGGTTGTACAAGAACACAACAGCTGATGATCTTCCAAAGGCACCAGCAGCCCTACCTTTAAAATGGTCAACAGACAAGCCTGTATGGGTCCAGCAATGGCCTTTAACGTCAGAGAAATTGTAGGACTTCGAATGCTGGCACAGGAGCAGCTAAATGCACAGCATATCGAAGAATCAGCCAGCCCTTGGAATTCTCCTGTATTTGTTATTAAAAAGAAATCTGGAAAATGGAGAATGGTAACACCTCTAAGAGCTGTTAAAAAGGTGATTCAGCCAATGAGCTCTCTACAGTCTTGAATTCCTTTGCCTTCTCTGTTACCTAAAGCATGACCTCTTATTGTTATCAACTTATAAGACTGTTTCTTCACTATACCTTTACAAGAAAAAGACAGGAAAATTTGCCTTCATGGTGCCTACTTATAATTCTCAGCCTGTTAAGAGATATCAATGAGGCTGGAGAGATGGCTCAGAGGTTAAGAGCACTGGCTCTTCTTCCAGAGGTCCTGAGTTCAATTCCCAGCAACCCCATGGTGGCTCACAACCATCTGTAATGAGGTCTGGTGCCCTCTTCTGGCCTGAAGGGACACATGCAAGCAGAACACTGTATACATAATAAATAAATCTTTAAAAAAAAAAAAGAGAGAGATAGGAACTTTCTGCAACAGGGAATATTAAATAGCTCCACCCTGTGCCAATATTTTGTATGACAGCCACTGGAAATGATATATAAGTAATTCCCTAAATCTATAGTTTACCATTACATGGACAACATCTCATAAGCTGATTGAAATGTAGATACTTTAGAAAAATATGTTTGAAGAAGTAAAGATAAATTTTGCCTTTTTGGGACAAATTGCTCCTGAAAAAATAGAAAAGTGAGATTCCATTAATTAGTTAGGATATAAAATAGATCTCCAAAAAGTTAGACCCCAAAAGGTGCAAATTAGGAGAGATCCATTATGGACTTTTAATGACTTTCAAAGATTGCCTAGGAGACATTTCCCAATCTACAGCCCACTATTGGGGTAAAAATTCATGAACTGAGTAATTTGTTCAAAACCTTAGATGGTGACAAGGACTTAAATAGTCCAAGAGAAATACCAGCTAAAGATGAGAGAGAATTGGCTTTGGTAGAAAAGAAATTACAGGATGCACATTTGGATCTTTGGATCCAGAGCTTGATTGAATTCTGGCTGTTTTACCATCTACACATTCTCCTGCAGGAATTTTAATGCAGACTGAAGATACTAGAATGGATATTTCCACCACATGAACAGAATAAGAAATCAAGGACATATGGGGAAAAGATTTCTGATTTGATTTTAAAAGAAAAAATAAAACTTTGTCAATTAGACCTAGCAGAAATTGTAGTACCTTTAGCTATAGATAAAATTGACAAATTATGGGCAGAAAGTGAACCTTGACAGAGAGCTGAATTTATCCCTGATGAGTCAGAATTAACTTCATTATTTATTCAGTTATAAGAAATAGTCAGAAATGGGAATCATCCCTCATATATAACACACATCTGATCCCTTATGGGTCTGCCAGGTCATCAAACACAATGTAATGATGAAATAGATTAACTGTTGATAGGAAATGTGCTGGAAGCCTCGTCAGTGTAAGGTTCCCTTCAGTGTCCTCAGCTATCACTTCAAAAAACCTGGAGTGCCATGAAATTACAATGCCTTTCCATTGTTTGACACATTTAGAATGTGGTGCAGAATTCTCTCAGCAAGAGGGAATCCACCCTGTTTTGTGGAACGTGTGATTCATCTTCCCTCCAGATAAAAATAGGATTTCCTGGTCTGGCTAACAGACCATAGGGAGACAGGAGCAGCAGACACTGACAAGTCCTATTCCCCATGTGTCACAGTTCAGGGAAGGCCAGCTCCCAAGAACTGCTCCCTAAGACCTCTGAGTAGGAAGGGCTTAGGGAAAATTCTTACCTATCTGAGGACTAAACTTTTTCTATCTCAAGGGAATATAAGGAAACACACATACTTTCTGATGGTATCTTTCTCTTTTACTTTACCTAAAAAGTGTTCTCTGACTCTGTCTCCACACAGCTACATATCTGTATACTTCCATATTCTATGCATACAACTACATATCTTTCTTTACATACATATAGCCATACATCTCTATACACAGTTACATCTATTTTCACATGACCGCACATCTTTCTTTTACATACATTTCTCTTCTACATCTCCTTTTTATACAATTTCCTCTTCCTTGCCTCCACACGGTTACAAATCTCCACACAGCCATAGCTGTGCATCTCATTTACATAGCTCTCTCACCATCTAACACTTTACACAGTTCCTTCACACTCATGCAGCTCTTTACACAGTCCTTCACACTCATGCAGCTCTTTACACAGTTCCTGTGAGTAGCAGCAGCACTTTCACACACCTTTCTCACACACTCACTTCTCACCCCCCCACACACTTCTTCTACATCATTCACTCTTGGCTCACTCTCCTTCATTCATTCTTTCACATTTCGCTCACCTTCTCCAATGCTGCTTCTTCTTTGTCTCTCACTCAGCACACACACACACACACTTCACTCATATTCTGCATGACTTCCTCCTCTACATTGCTGCTGCCACCCTCACAGCCAAACTCTGGACAGTTCTATGTTACCTTTTCAAGGTCCGACCCATTCTCATAACACATGATAAGTCACACAGTTTTTGTCAGGCTATGAAGGTCATGTTGACTGGCCAGTGATGCTCAGCCAAGCATGTAACTCTTTGCCAGACGGAGAACGACATTGAAATTCAGGACTTAACAAAAATAGTATTTGGCTGAATCTTGAGTGGTACAGGTACATGCAGAAAGAGAATTACTGCAGGGAGTTATGTCTACCAAAGCTGCTTCAATTCTGACCTTGATTCATCAACAAACAACACCTGGGATCAAGGTCAGCTTAGTCTATTTTGAATTTGTTCTGAAGTCTAAAATTAGCTGTATTTGTGACTGAGAATACCGTTACTTTCCTGAGTCAGTAAAGAAAAGTATTCTGGTATTATTTCTGTTCATCAGAATTACTCAGCTTAAACAGAAACGATCTTCCTGATCATTCACATCTGTAAGTGTGCCCCCAAATGGAATATTTTCATGAGATAAACACACAAGCAGTGGGAAAACACCCATAAGCACTTCTTAGGGAAGAAATGTAGTGGCACTTGAGAGAAATTACAGACAGAAAACAACTAGTTTCCACAGCCAGTGACCCCAAGGCCTTGCCTAGTGGTGCTGCCCATCAGGTGGAGGAAGTGGATCGAAAATACTGCTTGTCACCTTCTGTGTATTCCTATGGTCCTTGCACCCACACATCCTTAACCTGTGTTGAAACTAGAATGCCATTAATTCCAGTAGGTCTGTGTCCCATCTGAAGGTAAACATGCTAACCTATCCTAGTTGTGTTCTGCCATGCAAGTGTAGTGTAGATTCAACTCTTTCTACTCAAGCATTCAATTTCAATAACCAGTTTTCTATGTTTTTTTTTTCTTTTGTTGTTGTTCTGTTTTGTTTTCTTTTGTTTTTCAAGACAAGGTTTGTCTGTGTAGCCCTGACTGTCCTGGAATTGGTTTTGTGAACTAGGCTAGCACCAAGCTCAAAAAGATCTTTCTGCCTTTGCTCCTGAGTGCTGGGATTAAAGGTGTGCTAATATCACCACTCCTGGCCCAATAACCAGTTACTTTAAGTTCACCTGATTTTCATGTTATCCTATGTTAATGAAAAAAGAAGTTTGTTCAGTTGCCTGCTTTAGGTTTAACTTTGATGACATGTATGGAGGACTGGATAATGGAAGGTAGAAATTTTTCTCTCCCTCTAATATTATGTCTATAAATGAATTATATTTGTATTTAGCATGAATATAAGCATACCTTTGGGCACACTATGTATTTTTCATCATTCATTAGGTGATTCATTAACTATTATGCCTTAATTACCTTTGTTCTAACAGTTTACAACAAAAATGACTTATCAGATTAGTACTTAATAAATGAAAGTACTTTATCTGTTAAAATTTTTACACTCTAAAATTACAATTGTTGAACTTAAAACCTTTTATAACCAAACAAAATTTAAATATAAATACAGTCCATGGAGGAATTGAGAACTTCAGCCTCCTGATCCCTTTATAGTGTACTTTATAAAATCTAAATCAGTCCTGCACTCATATTATTCAATAGCTTGTATCATCGTAGAGAATACCATAATGGAGAGCTCAGTGCCAGGCATGAGCGGTTTGAAGAGGAATAGACATGGAGTTTCCAGACCCACTAACACAGCCTCAGAAAGGACGTTGGCACTGCCCATGGAGGACAGGCAGGAGGACAGAGGAACCCCACAGCGTCCAGTAGCCTTGAATCCACAGTGAGCTCAGAGAGTGGCTGAGTCTCTGTTCCACAAGGAGGGTCAGGAAAGGTGACAAAGTGTAAGGTCCAGAACAACATCAGAGAGAGCACAGATGGAGTGGACGATACAATCACTCCTTCAGCATCCACAGAAATGACATAAGGTGTGGATTTAACTGAATTTTATCCCTTACTTCTTCAGTCAACATCTTTACTCTTAGAAGGAGACCCAGGGAAGGAGCCCTGTCAGCTGTTTTACCAGAATATGGACCAGACAAAAATACCCAAACTTGCCCCGTTGAAGGACAAAGTTGGGTTTTGTGTCAGGAAGTACATTGAGCATTCCAGCACTTTCTAACCCTTGTTTGATTGGGTTTATAAAGCCAAACCCACAGTTTCATCAAACCAGATGCAGGCCAATGGCTTAAAAATCCAAAACTTTTAGTTCTACTGATTCAATTTGTTTCTTGTTGTAAAACAGTGTCTCTTCCAGACCTGCCCATGAGGCTGCCTGAGAACATTTTCCCAGCAGGATTGTTTAGCTGGGGCAGCAGTTGGGTAAAACTCAGGAAAAATAGAGTCACTGTGACAGTTCAATAATAGACTATACACATCTGTAAAATTGCACACATTTCTGAATACCTAAGTGTGAACCCAATGTAAGAAACTAACTTCACACATGAATTTATTTCATGTTACTTACAGTCCTGTTGAGGAAAGTGACCCCTTCTGAGTTCTTTGTATTTGATGAAGATATCTTCTAAAGAATTTCTTTATCAGACACTCAGAAATAAGGATTTAAAATGCATGCCCTTTGTGCATATATACTCAAAGATTAAAACTGTCTATAACTAGGAGTATGCATTTAATAGCTCACCACTAAGTATTGATAGCTTCAAAGTCCAGCTCTGAAGACTATCTTCACAGTTCAGATCAGGATGCTACAGGAAGTGAAGGAAGCCTAAGATATCTGGGAGTGAACGGATCAGCTCTCACACATTTTCCTCTTAATATATCTCTTTATTGTTCTGCCATTCTGCAAAGTTTCCAGCTTATCTACCTTTACAATCAGCAATTCTTTGGCTCTAGCAGGGAACAAGGCTAGAATTTTTCAGGGACATAAAAACAGATAAGAGCTGCACAAGGCAGTAACTGTCAGGCTTATGACTCCAGTGGGGAGTGGCTGATAGAAGCCTTGGTGAACTGTCAGTGGGGTCAAATAAGAGGGAGACAGACCTTAAATCAAATAGGGAAATCTAAGAAGGGAAGAGAGGGACTTGTGTGCTATACTATTTTCCTAAGTGTGGCTAGATAGTAAGCTAGAAGTTCTATAATCTGTAAGACATGTCAGGAGCTGTTCTTCTTCTAGCACCACTTCCTCCTCAGCTTTGGAGGAAGTAGGTAACCCATAGCAACCTGTGTAAACAGCAGGGGGAAGCCTGAGACATTTGGTCCTTGTTAGAATATTTGCCAATTCTTAGCTGGCTTTAAAGAACCTTTCAGTTCTAAAGATTACACCTTTTAACCTAAGTGGTTAGAGCAAGGAGAGGAGTTTTGCTTATTTTGTACAAAATCCAGACCCTGACACCTCCTAGCCCCTCTGGTCATTTGCTGCATAAATCCCAGTGGTGCCTGTGGGAAAATTATCTTTCTCTGGGAATGAGCAAATGGTTAATTACTTTTTCCTCTTATCTCTCTGGAAAAAACACAAGCAGTAAATCTCCTAAGCTAAAATCTTGCATCGGTAAACCAAGGTGAAAGTAAATACAAAGAGTTAAAGACATGTTTATCGTTAGTGCAAGGTTAGCCGAGCACTTCCTGTTATTGGTGGGGCAAGTTGAGATGAGGGCACTCTGCTGTTCATCTTATCTTTAAGGCTATGGATCAACAAGCTCAGATATGCTGTCCTTGAGTCTGTCTTGTGAAGGCTTCAATTATAATCTATTTGCATAGACACTTTTTCAGTCCAACTGTCCTGCCAATAAAGATATTTGCAGAAAGACAGACTTCTAAGTTTATATTGGGGAAGGGAACAAAGATCTGGTTGTAAGAACAAAGGTTTTGACTGTGTGACTTCCCACACAATGTGGCGGGGCATCCAGTATACCAGCAAGAAATAATTATGCCCAACAAATGATTAGTACACTGCTAACATTTTGGTATAAATTCCAAAGCTGTAATAGGAGAGAAAGAGCTATGGCTTCACACAAGAAATCTACAGCAAGAGACAACCAATTTATTCAAAAGGCAGTATTTCCAAATGCCTTGCATGTTTGTTTATCCTCCGTCAGAATATTTATATTTCTGGTGAGATGACCTTTTATATAACAGCTATAATCCTGTGGCCTGCAGCAACTAAGCTTTCAAAATTTTGTGGATTCAAAATGTGTTTACTTTCTTTGCCATTTGATATTCTTTGGTATTATTTTGGAGGTGAATATAAACTATAACCATTTCTTATACATTCCTGTATATTTCAGTTGATGGATACAACACATTGATAAAGTAAATAAGGACAGTGTACGATTACAAAATAGGAGCTCTGCTTTTTGAATTTTTACTTCATGAGTAAACAGAAGTCTCCTGTTTTCATTCATTGTTCTTTGTCTCTCTATTTAGTGCTCAATAGCTGCTTAGTCTTGTCAGTAAATAAATCTTAGAAATAACAATTGCCCAGGCATGGTGGCCTACTCTATTAATCCCAGCAATTGGGAGGCAGAGGTAGATGGATCTCTGACTTTGAAGCCAGCCTGATGCAGATAATGTTTTCCAAGACATCAAGAGCTTCATAGAGAATGCCTGTCTTTAAAAAGCAAAAGCAAACAAAAAGGGAAATCAGTACATTTGTCATCTATTCACTGATAAATATGTTGTCTTAGCAAAATGTCTTTAATGAACAGGTGAAGCTAAAGTTGTTGGCTTTTTTTCTTTTATCGTGACTTGGTATGTTTCAGGTATAAATATTTTGCCATCAAAATAAAACCTAAAATACTGTCCTGAATTTTTTAGCTATATTATTTACTCTTATTATGGGCCATCTTCTTCTTGGGCAGCATATCTTTTGTGCCTTCCAGCATAAAACTCTATGTAGAAGATAAAAATTTTGTATTTTAACGGTGGCTCAATTTTACACAATCACAATTAACTTTTTCTTTTCCAGGCTTGCCTACTTTATAATTTCATGAGTGCCCTACATATAATATCTCTATTGTTTAATATGCTTATTTCTGTTAGTAAAATGCTCTTACTACTTACTTAGCTATTACATTTTGAATAATATGCCATTATGTCTGTTGTATTTGGTTGTGCCCTATTCTAGTATAAGTATAGAGTATTTCTGCCTCCAATTCTTTGTCATTTATGCTCAATGCCTATACTTTTTAAAATATACTATAGTTTCTCATGCTTCAATATGTATAAGTAAATGCTTCCTTTTAATAAGATGAACATTCTAATTATGAAGAATATTTCCTATCTCTTGTTTATATCTCAATGTTTGCTCAACAGGAACAACACCCAATGATGATAACGTTTACAGCAAGGCCATTGATTGTAACTCCCTATATAATCAGCACCAGAGAATTCATACAAGGGAAAAATCCTACAAGTGTGAAGAGTGTGGCAAATCATTTCACTATCCTTCAAAGCTGAAGCAACATCAAAGAATTCATTCTGGAGAGAAACCCTACAAGTGTGAAGAGTGTGGCAAATCATTTCACTATCCTTCAAAGATGAAGCAACATCAAAGAATTCATTCTGGAGAGAAACCCTACAAGTGTGGAGAATGTGGCAAATCATTTCACTATCCTTCAATTCTGAAGCAACATCAAAGAATTCATTCTGGAGAGAAACCCTACAAGTGTGAAGAGTGTGGCAAAGCTTTTCATGTTCCTTCAGTCCTTCGGGAACATCAACGAATTCATAGTGGAGAGAAACCCTACAAATGTGAAGAGTGTGGCAAATGTTTTTCTTCATCTTCATGCCTTAGACGACATCAAACAATTCACTCTGAAGACTCCCTCTACAAGTGTGAAGAGTGTGGCAGATGTTTTTGCTCATCTTCGTCCCTTAGACAACATCAAACATTCCATTCTGAAGACTATCCCTATAAGTGTGTAGAATGTGGCAAAAGGTTTTCCTGTTCTGCAAGCCTTCAGGAACATCAGACAGTTCACACTGGAGAGAAACCACACAAGTGTGAAGAATGTCACAAAGCGTTTCATTATCACTCATCCCTTAGGAGACACAAGAGAGTTCATACTGGAGAGAAGAACTCCTTCCAGTGTGAAGAGTGTGGCAAATGTTTTTCCTCATTTTCATACCTTAGACAACATAAAGCAGTTCACTCCAAAGACAATCCCTGCAAGGGTGAAGAGTGTGGCAAAAGTTTTTCCCATTCTGCAAAGCTTCAGAAACATAGTACAATTCATAGTGCAGAGAGACTATACAAGTGTGAAGAATGTCACAAAGCCTTTCGTTATCATTCAGGCCTTGAGAACCACAAGGCAGTTCATATTCAAGAGAAACTCCACACGAGTGAACTGAGTGGAAAAGAATTAACTAAGACTGCTTTCCTCATTGAGGACAAGGCAGCTCATATTGCAGAGAAAGCCTACAAGTGTGAAGAGTGTGAAAAGTGTTTTTCCTCACCTTTAGCCCTTAGACGACATCAAACAATCCATTCTGAAAACAATCCCTACACGTGTGCAGAGTGTGGCAAAAGGTTTTTCAGCTCTGCACGCCTTCAACAACATCAGACGGTTCATACTGGAGAGAAACCATACAAGTGTGAGGAGTGTGGCAAGTGTTTTGGCTCAACTTCATCCCTTAGACGACATCAAGAAATTCATGCTGACAACAATCCCAACAAGTGTGAAGTGTGTGGCAAATGGTTTTCCTCTGTTACAAACCTTCAAGAACATCAGACAATTCATACTGGGGAGAAATCATGCAGGTGTGAAGAGTGTGGCAAATGTTTTTACTTATCTTCATCCCTTCGACGACATCGAGCAATTCATTCTAAAGATAATCCCTACATGTGTACAGAATGTGACAAAGGGTTTTCCCGTTTATCATACCTTCAAGAACATCAGAAAACTCATACTGGGGAGAAAGCATTCAAGTGTGAAGAGTGTGACAAATGTTTTTACTTTTCTTCATCTCTTCGGCGACATCAATTAATTCACTGTAAAGACAATCCTTACAAGTGTGAAGAGTGTGGCAGATGTTTTTCTTCATCTTTATCCCTTAGAGGACATCAAACAATCCATTCTGAACATAATCCTTATACATGTGTACAATGTGGCAAACGATATTCCTGTTCTAGGAGTCTACAGGAACATCAAACAATTCATACTGGAGAGAAACCATATAAGTGTGAAGAATGTGGCAAAGCCTTTCATTATCACTCATCCCTTAGGAAACACAAGAGAGTTCATACTGGAGTGAAACCCTACCAGTGTGAAGAATGTCACAAAACCTTTTGTTATGACTCATCCCTTTGGAAACACAAGGGAATTCATACTGGAGAGAAACCCTACCAGTGTGAAGAATGTCACAAAACCTTTTGTTATGACTCATCCCTTTGGAAACACAAGGGAATTCACACTGGAGAGAAACCCTACAAGTGTGAAGAATGTCACAAAGCTTTTCATTATCACTCATCCCTTGGGGAACACAAGAAAGTCCATACTGGAGAGAAACCGTACCAGTGTGAAGAGTGTGACAGATGTTTTTCCTCATCTTCAGCACTTAATCGACATAAAAAAAAGAAAATTCCTTCTGAAGACAATCCCTAAAAGTGTGGAGATTGT
Source organism: Peromyscus leucopus (assembly GCF_004664715.2). Taxonomy (NCBI): domain Eukaryota; kingdom Metazoa; phylum Chordata; class Mammalia; order Rodentia; family Cricetidae; genus Peromyscus; species Peromyscus leucopus. Next base: position 613,363 of record NC_051072.1, on the reverse strand, counting down.
GGCAGAGACTTTGCTAATCTTTATATCCTTATTCAACACATCATATCGTTCATATGGGAGAGAAATCCTACAAATGTCTTAAATAGTTTACTTGTTCAATCCTTAAAACACATCATATGATTCATTCTAACTATGAATGTGAAATGTGATAAAATCTTTGGTACCAATACAGATCTTTTTTATTATTAATTTTTTTTACATTCACACCACAGTTATGCTTCCTCTTCTCCCATTCCCTCCCCCGCCTCCTTTTCTACCCCACATCCACTCCTCAGAAAGGGAAAGGCCTCCCTTGGAGTCAACAAAGCATGGCATATCAAGTTGAGGCAGGACTAAGGCCCCCCCCCCCCCACCCTGCATCAAGACCGAGAGAGGTAGCTCATTGTAGGGAGTAGATTCCAAAAAGCCAGCTCACGTGCCAGGGACAGATCCTGGTCCCACAGCTAGGGGCCCCACAGACAGACCAAGCTACACAACTGTCAGCCATTTGCAACGGGCCTAGGTCGGTCCCATCCAGGCTCCCTAGCTCTGCGTCCAGAGTCCATGAGCTCCTACTAGCTCTGATCATCTGTTTCTGTGGTTTCCCCTTCCTAATCTTGACCTTCTCCCTCTTGGTTGTTATAATCCCTCTTCCTTCTCTTCAGCGGGACTCCAGGAGCTCAGCCCAGTGCTTAGCTGTGGATCTCTGCATTTGTTTCCATCAGTTACTGGCTGAAGGTTTTCTGATGACAATTAGGGTAGTCACCCATCTGATTACAGGAGAAGACCAGATTGGGCACCCTCTCCACTATTGCTAGGAGTCTTAGCTGGGATCATCCTTAAGGATTTTCCCCATCATCAGGTTTTTCCCCTAGCCCCATAATGGCCCCCTGTATCAAGATCTTGTTTCTCTCCCTCTCTGTCCCTCCTCCAACTCAGCCATCCTGAATACCCATGTTCCCCTCCACCATCCCCTTCCCTCTATCTTCCCACCCCCAGTGTACCCAGGAGATCTCATCTATTTACTCTTCCCAGAGTGGTCCTTGCATTCGTCTTACAGTTCTTGTTACCTAGTTTCTTTAGGGCTGTGGATTGTAGCTGGATGTCCTTTGCTTTACATCGACTATTCACTTATTAGTGAGTGCATACAGTGTTTGTACTCACTAATAACCTGGGTTACCTCACTCAGGGTGATTTTTTTTTTTCTAATTACATCCATATGCCTGCAAATTTCATGAGGTCATTGTTTTTTTTACTGTTGAGTGATACTCCATTGTATAAATGTACAACCTTTATCCTTTCTTTGGTTATGGTGCATCTAAGTTGTGTCCTTATTGGTAAATTTTTACTGTTGAGTGATACTCCATTGTATAAATGTACAACCTTTATCCTTTCTTTGGTTATGGTGCATCTAAGTTGTGTCCTTATTGGTAAAATAAAGACCTACTTAAAACAACATAAAGGCTCTTGCATTCTAAGGCCTCAGCAGCAAGGTTAGAGCAGTGGCTGCAGAGGCGCAGTCATCAGCTGAAGCAGCAGTAGTTTCAGATGCAGCTGCTGTGCCTCAGATAAACCACAGTGCACGTAGAGCAATAATGGCAGGGAAGTTAGAGAGCAACCAATCATTTCCTGATTGGATTTAAAGCCCATTCCACAAATTATAACTGATGTGATATTCAGTTGGTGATGTACTTGTGCCTGGCTAGGTGATAAGCCCTAGGGAGAGTTTAATGCTGTTATTCTAACAAGTAGATAGTAATTAAATGAACCCAAGTCCTTTTTTTTTGTTTGTTTGTTTTTTGTTTTCCCGAGACAAGGTTTCTCTGTGTAGCTTTGCACCTTTCCTGGAACTCACTCTGTAGCCCAGGCTGGCCTTGAACTCACAGAGATCCACTTGGATCTGCCTCCCAAGTGCTGGGATTAAAGGTGTGCACCGCCACCGCCTGGCCCAAGTCCTCATTTTTATACCCACAGAGTCAGGCACCTCAACACACACCAGAAAATATTAATTTTGTGGTAGATGGAGAATAATACACGAATGCAAATTGGTCGGCATGTAGAGTATATTAGCCTGTGGAGGGCATAATCAAATAGTGACATGTGTATCACATGTTGTAAGGGAGGTCCCTTACACACATGTAAAGCCAAGGTTAGGGATAAGAGGTATAAGCATTGCCAGACCCAGATATAGTGGATATCTTCAATGAAACAATAGGGATGTTGAAACATCTCTACAAGAGTGAAACATTGCTAGAAATGTCAGTAGCATTTCATGCTTGACCATACTATGGCTATTACTATGTGGAGAACACTTACACAGGCTAAACCCCCCATACAATAAGCATTTATATTGTAAGGCCTCACTATGTCTCACAGAGTGGAGGAGCTCTTGGCAATTGATAGCTCCTGAAGGGAGACAGTTAATCTGAGAGTCTTCCAGGTTCTAGTCAAATGTCCTACACCCCTACAAATAGAGGGAGCACTAAGTGGGATAAAGAAATAACAAAATGCCCACCAAGTTGAGAGAGTAAAGTGCTTTTAAGGATAAGTAATAGATAAAGGAATGTGGAGATTTAAATAAAACATTCAATATACATTACATTCTCCCAAAATAAATAATTTTAAACCTCGTTGGTTTTGGATATGTCCAAACTTGACCTGTTTTAGCAGTGATTACAGCACATGAATCTGGTTGTCATAAAGTTTACAGAGGGTCAGCTTCCTACTGGGAAGGCATCATGAGGGATCAAGTGAGTGACTCCCAGAAAGGATCAGATGCTGAGGACTGAGGAGCCCTGTATCAGTGTAACCTCAGATAAGAGACAGGGATGGCTTTGCAGAGATGAGGTGAGATCAGACTCACCTTGTATGTTCTATTTGACTTTGCCATGAGTACAATAGAGGAACAATGAATAGTAGTCTCCCCACCCTCCTTTACCTCCCTCCTACATCCATAGTGAGCACAGCTGGTTTTGATTCTGGTTATCCATCATTACTAAAGTTAGGAAAGGAGTGTAGCATTTAAATTACCTTGGGTGAAAAGTTAAAACACAACATCCCTTCTATCATTGAGTTTTATTAAAAGTTTGTTAGCATGTAAATGTCATATGCACATTAGAGAAAACAAATGAATAAACCTCTAGATTACTTGGCAAAGAGTGTCTATACCTCTGGCTTTAATTTCCATCACAGTTAACAATAAAGAAAGGTTGCTGTGTGGGAAGGCATTGTTTTTTAAAATGTCTAAGATGTGGTCAGCAATATAACTTGAACAAAGGTCAGGTTTGCTATGTGTATGTGACTCCATGTTTTCTTCCTTCTTAGAGTCTCTGTAGACCTAGTTATTAATTTCCTCAGAACACAAGAGGGCTATTTCCTTATGAATGGAAATGATCTTAATGAATATAAATTTCTCCCTCAAGAGAATGAATTTTTAAAGCTACAGTTTGTGGGGAAAGCTTCTCAAGGGCCCAGCTTATGTGAAAACTATGGCAGACACACACTCAGGAAGGAGTAAATAGTTTACCAGAGACTCCCAAGCTCAGGAGTAAATAATATAGCAAAGGCTCACACTATCAAGAGGATATAGTATAGCAGGGACAGATACACTCAGGAGTAAATAGAATAACAGAGACCCACACCCTCAAAAGCAAATACTATAGCAGAAACATATACTCTCAGGACTAAATCGTATAGCAGAGACTCATAATCTCAACTGGTGTTTCTCATTTCTCTCTTTAATTTTAAACCCCATTATTTTGAAAGTGAAAAAAAATCGCATGTGAAAATTAACAGGACTGGAAACTGCAGTGTTGTGGAATATTATTTTAACTAGGCGAAGATGCATTACATTTGTTTATGCTGTGGAACATTAACTGTGAAAGGTGTTACATTAGTTTCTGCTGCCTTTGTTAACAGTGTTGCATTTGTTTCACCTTGCCTGCCTAAGGCACCTGATTGGTCTCATAAAAAGTAGAATGGCCAATAGCTAGGCAGGAGAGGAATAGGTGGGGCTCTCAGGCAGAGAGAATAGATGGGAACAGAAACCTAGGATGGAGGAAAAGGAGACCAGGATGAGGGAGAGAGACACACACCAGGGCCAGAAGCCAGGCAGGCTCCAGACAGTCCTGGAGACAGCAGAAAAGTAAGATAGACAAAAAGAAAAGAAGTAAAGAGCCTTGAGGCAGAACATAGATGAAGAGCTAGCGAGAAAATGAGACTGAACTAAGGCCGAGCATTCATAACTATTAAATGTCTGTGTCTTGATTTGGGAGCTGTTTGGTGGCCCAAGAGAAAGCCTATTGCACTACACTGGTCACGAACTTCTGTACAGTTAGAACACACATTCAGAACAGAATCAGGCATTTACACTGGACTTGGCATTGTCTACACTGAATATATTTTATGCACTTATACACCATGAAAACTAAAATCCATGACAGAGTGTGGGAGCCCATTCTGGGATTGGTTCCTCGTGGCTTTACCCAGCAGGTCCGAATAGAGGATGATCAGGACCACGGGCCTGAGTGCAGGTGTCTGAGATGGTTTGCACTTGGCTGTGCTGGGGGAGGAGGTCTTTTGCTCCACCCTTTGGTGTCTCTATAAAAAACCTGGGGCATAGACAGTCAGGGCCTGTTGGAATAGGTTCCAGGCCCTCTCGAGGCTATCCTTTATTTTCTATCTGTTTATCTCCGCAAGATTCTCCTCTATAAATCCTTCTATCTAATATTTCTTGCTACTCGCACTCAAGAAAACTCTGGGAAGCCGGGCGGTGGTGGCGCACGCCTTTAATCCCAGCACTTGGAAGGCAGAGCCAGGCGATCTCTGTGAGTCGAGGCAGCCTGGCTACCAAGTGAGCTCCAGGAAAGCGCAAAGCTACACAGAGAAACCTGTCTCGAAAAAAAAAAAAAAAAAAAAAAAAGAAAAAAAAGAAAACTCTGGGAAGCTGTGGGGTTGGTGGGTAAACGCCCCACACCAGGGTTGGAACCTGAAAATCAGTTATGTCCTCTTTCACAACCCATGTTCATTACTTGCTTTGAATCGTTACTCATCCACTAATACTTAAACCTTTATTCTCTCTTCTACTTTACCTAGTGTACTCAAATAGATATTTCTTCACATGTGTACATATATTGCTGTGTATATTAAATATATGAGAGAGAACATGCAGTTTATTTCTTTGAGTACCTCAACTGATATACATTAGATGTCCATCCATCTGTCTGTAAGTTTTGTGATTACACTTTTTTAGAGCTAAGTAGCATCCCCTCGGTATGTGTGTAATAAGCATTATTTATATTTATTAACTTATTTTCCATTACTATATATATGGACACCTATATTGACTCGAGTCCCTTACTCTCATGAGTAAAGAAGCAATCATCATGGGGCAATCTATATGAAGACATGAGGAACCCAGAGCATAAGCCCAGGGCTCAAATTGTGTGGATAGTGCAGTTACTTGAGTCCTGGTCCCAGTGGTGTGAGATCACTTTGGGTGTGGGGTGCTGGGAGGTTCCAGTGGTCATTGCAGTACCCATAGTTGTAGTAGGACAGGTCCATAGGGTTGAGGAAATTGGATCAGTTGCCAAGGCATGCACATAATGTACTTCCTTATGAGCCAACCTGGAGTGTGCCTGAGGGCCTAGCAACAGGTGCTGTCAGAGTTTCTGATCATGGGGAGTCTGTCTGAGGACCTACAAATAGGCACTGTCTGCGTTCCTGATTGTGGGGAGTCTGCCTGAGGGCCTAGCAATAGGTGCTGTCAGAGGTCCTGATCATGCCTAACTGATGATGGGGTGGCCACACAATGTCACCAGATTGCTGTCAGTTGCTGATCATGCCCAGCCAATGAAGGATGACCATGCAATATCACCAGATTGGGGCACAGCATGGGTGCTGGGAGGAGGGTATATAAGGCTTCCCCCATTATTGAATAAATGAGTCTGCTGTTTGCCGTTCATCTGACTTCCAGTGTCTGTGTCATTGATGCCACGCCTTCTCACCCCCTCCCCCGAGGGACCTGTTAGGGCCCAGCAGCATCTGTCCCCTGAATGTGGGGCTTCTGTTACTGCCACTTTCCTGTGCCCATTCTGACCATCTCCCTCTGTTCACTCTCGGTGCTGGACAGCACCCCCAGGACGGTCTTTTTCAGTGAGAAGGCCCCTCAGTGTTGTGTTTTTTAAGTCTCTTCAGCAGGTAAGCATTAGGACGGCCATTTCTTTCCTCCTTTTGTGTTGTCTGTCATATTTGTCTGCCCATCCCATTAGGCCCATTTTTTTTCTTTTTCAGTTCATCTGTCACCTCCACATGAGGACTGACCCCACCCCCCCACGCATGAGGTGGAACCAAGACTCTCCTCCCAAATGCCATCCCTCATCGGGAAACACTGTGTAGGCATATGGCCGTGGCCTAAAAAACCACAGAAGTCACCTAAAGATGCTGTCATCTACAGACAGCAGGAAATAAATTTAAGAACATGACACCCACATTCCCAAGAGGTGAGGTAGGTAATTTTTGGTCCTTCAATGGATTATTGATATTTGCCATTGTTTAGGGGGTTGGTTACAAGTTGTTATTGGTATTGGTCAGGAAAAAAGCTGAACAAAAGAGTTTAGATTCAGGGTTCTTGTTTTAAAAAGAATAAAGGGGGATATAGAAATGACAGAATAAGCCAGGCAGTGGTGGCTCATGCCTTTAATCCCAGTACTTGGTAGGCAGAGACAGGTAGATCTCTGTCAGCCTGGTCTACAGAGCATGATCCAGGACAGGCACCAAACAACACAGAGAAACCTGTCTCAAAAAACAAACAAAAAAAAAAAAGGGGGGAATGATAGGATAAAAGGGTAGATTATTGAATCTATTCTGGAAAAAAAAGGAGGGATATAGATATGATAGAATAGCAGTGGATTATTGAATATACTTTTAAACCAAAAAAGAAAATAATAGTCTTAAATATTTACGTTAATATATGGATCATTGTATATTGATACAAAATTGAGATTATTTTTGTTAGAACATACTGTAACATATATTTCTAATCTTGTTCAAAATATTATACCTATACATCTCATTTAACAGTATAATGAAAGCTTCTAGTCCTTGAAAGTTATTATCACAAACTATTTAGGGTAGGAAAGAAATGCAAGTTAGTAGTTGATCATTACAATAAAATTTGTAGTCTTTAAGGTATGTTTTCAAGGTCAAACAGACATATTTTAGATAGGTCATCTTCAAATACTTCACAGATCTACAGAATATGCATTTAAGACATTTTAATAACATAGGTTCTTTTTTATGACAATGAGACACATCTACTCCTGGCAGCACCAATCTACTTCAGAGAAGATAATATACATCAAAGAAACTCCATATGGAGTTCACCTTCTTTGTGGCAATAGTTAGTCTCTGGGCAAGAAAGTGCCCTTGCCTTGACTGTTGACAGTATGCTGTCAAAATGGGACAAGCAGGACACAAAAGGAAGTGACTGCTGAACTTTGCCAAGACAAGGTAGGACAGCCCTTCAGAAAATTCTGCTTCACAGATAAGTCTGTCATATATTCTAGGCCTGTAGGCCAAAGATGGATGCCCCAGCATTGCAAAGGAACCTTGGATGACTGTCCAGGCAACCAGCTATTTCTGTCATTTTTCACATTTTTCGGAAGTCACTTGCCCTTCCTGCCTACTCAGGTAATATTTCTTTCTCAGGTCTCTGAGGGAGTTGAAGATTAGATAATTGTAGTTACAGTTTTCCTTGTTACCAGATTCAGAAAAGAAATTCACTAAGGAGGTGTAAAATGTATAAGATTGGGGGACATTAAAAGATAATTTTGGTAATGCAAGTTAGGATAGAAAGTGAATTAGGGACAACATTTGGACAGGATAGATATGGTGTATTTTCTCTGAATTTGTCAATTGTTAATGGACTAGACATTGTTGATGTAATTATTGCTTGTATAAGCCAGGCGGTGGTGGCGCATGCCTTTAATCCCAGCACTCCGGAGGCAGAGCCAGGCGGATCTCTGTGAGTTCGAGACCAGCCTGGGCTACCAAGTGAGCTCCAGGAAAGGCACAAAGCTACACAGAGAAACCCTGTCTTGAAAAAAAAAAGTAATTATTGCTTGTATATATTGTATAGAGTTATTGCGCTTATTGTATATAGTTTTTCATATATTAATTATAACCTTTTTTTAAAAAATTTTAGACAAAAAGGGGGGATGTGATATTTTATTTGTGCTCTACCCAATAGATCAGAGTGTGGAGTTAGACACTGGAGGCCAGGCAGTGGTGGCACACACCTTTTTATCCCAGCACTTGGTATCTCATACCTTTGACCTTTGACTTGGAAGGCACATGCCTTTAATCCCAGCACTGGGAGGAGGAAACAGAAAGTGATATGGCTGGGCACAGAGAGGAAGTGATAAGGCGGGGTGCAGACAAGGGCTCAGCCCCTTTAGGTCTGAGGTTTTGGTAGAGGTAAGAAGTCCTTCCAGTGGCTGGATGTTCTGCTTCTCTGATCTTTTAAGCTTTCACTCTGATATTTTACTCTGGGTTTTTATTATTAAGACCAATTAGAATTTGTGTTACAACTAGGTATTGGGCTGGACAAATATTTTGCAAGTTTGTCAGAATTTTGGTGCCATCTCAAGAAGAGAGATTATAGTAAGAGAAGAGGCAGCACATTCTGAGTGAGGATGAAAATGAAAAGTGGCATCAAGTGCCACTGTGAATACCCTGGGCGTTAAAAGAAGTTAATGAATACATTGAGCATCCCCACACCTACTAAGTTACATTACAAATAGAAGAAGGATGATTGTCATTGATGCATTTGTGCCCCTATATTTTTGATAGACTGGCCTCTTATGTATGAATAAGAAATGATTGTTTTGTCCTTAACTGAATCAGACACTGACATGATATTATAGGGCTATCGGTCAAGGTGCAGCCTTATGTATAACTATGATATATACACAAATAACCACACTGAGAAGTGTTTCACACAGACTGATATTGTAGGAAGTGGGAACAACAGTGAGGCTACTAAACGGTGTATTTATAAGTAACAGGATAAACAATGTATAAAATGCATAGAGGAATTAAGACTCAGACAAGATGTCAAGGGACAGACAGTAGACTCATATGGAAAATCATTGTCCCATAAGCCTTAAGACATGGTTTATGAACAGCAGAATCCTTGTAAATGTGTAAGAAGAGTATGGCTCACATGAAGTGTTAATAGATAAAAACAAGAATTATTTATTCATTTGTAAGTATTAAGACAACGCTTACATTATAAGCGTTGGCTTAGGCTAGATACATATCTGATTTTGTTTTGTTTTGCCTTGGCATTTTGTTTGTTCTTTGTTTTCTACTTTTTATTTACAAAGATGGTCTCTAAAAATTGCCCAGTCCAGCCCAGTCTTAGCTCTCCAATCTGTCAGGCAAAAGCCTCTGAGCAGCTAAGAGCAGATCAGACATAGCGAGGCTGGTTTCAAAAATTATATTAAGATGTTTTTCATTCCCACACTGGAGTCTTGCTTCGTATTCTAAAGTAAAACTGAGTCAATGTGATTATTTTCAGGATGTAGGATGATTAAAATCAGAACGTGAACCATAAATGACCTATAAACTTAATACTTCTGTCAAACGCTCCACTCACATTCACCCATCTCCTGTTTTGGATCTCAAGGCGAACACCAGCCTCACTCCACCGGGCTGTTCCACAGGCTCTGTTTCTGCTTACCAAACTCTACAGTGGGTTGCCAGGGAAACTCCAGAAACTGAAAAACAAAACAAAAAAAAAAACCAACATACCTGGGTTCCCGAATTCGGTGCACAGACTTCTGGGAAATGTAGTCTATGGGACTGTGACGTCACAGGGAGAGTTCCAGGAGATTCTCTTTTGGCTTTTCGTTTCCACACATGCGTCTGCCCCAAAGTTGGGCGAGAGTCCTGCCTGCTGTGCATTACTGTTGCGTCTCTGACATGGAGGTTAGTCCCGGGTGCAGCGCAGCCTGAGGCACTGTGCGGAGTCCCGGGATCTGTCTTGGAGGGAGCAGACCTGGGCTGGGTGGGAGGGCGGAAGAAGCTGCCTTGGAGGTGCTGTGCTGAACTGGCTGGGTCACGTGAGGTTGCAGGTCAGGGCTGGGGAGAGGGCCATAGGGACTGTGCCCTGAGTGACAGTTTCCTTAGGTCGCCGCTTGCCACCCGAGTCTGCCTCGGGCTTCTGAGACAGGAGAGCTGCCTGGTAGCGCGGAGTAGATGTTAGTGCAAAGTCCAGGATTGCAAACTAATGATGGTCAGCTGACTGCCTGCTCCTGAGGGGGAGCTGGGAGCTCAGTGAGCAGCTTTGGTGGGGAAGCATGCTTCTCTAGCTGAGCCGTTCTCACATGGACGCTGTCAGATTTCTCAGAATCTGTAGAGCAAACGGGGTCTGGTCCTTCGTGTACTCTGGAGCCGGCCTAGTGTAACGGTCTTGTGTTCATTTTGTCTACCAGTTATAGAATTAAGAGAGGGGGGCAGGAGAGGTGGCTTAGCGGTTCAGAGCACAGGCTGCTCTTCCCGGAGGATCTGAGTTCATCGATCTATATGTCTATGCCAGAGGCCATGGAGAGACATTGTAAAAGATTTGCACAGGGTCAAACACATGCAAGGAATAAACCTGAGCAGCCCAGATTTTCATCACATTGTCATTTTCAGTTATTATTTGTGCCTGCCATAGTGTCCTCCATAGTCATTATCAAATGCAGCAACATATTTTGAGTTGGAAGGTGTGTGTGGTTGCAAGGCCAATTCTTCCATTGATCTTTGTTTCAGGAAATGCTGTCCTTCTGGGATGTGGCCATTGATTTCTCTCCAGAAGAGTGGGAATGCCTGGAACCTGCTCATTGGAATTTATACAGGGATGTGATGTTGGAGAATTACAGCAACCTTGATTTTCTGGGTGAGGATCTCATCCATAGTGAATTCTTATTTCAACATCAACATGTAGCTTCCTCGCTTTGCATGGTATCTCATGGGAGCATTTCAACAGTGAGTTTCATAGCCTTCATTTTAGAAAAGTTAGGGAGGTTGGTGTATAGCTAAGAAACATTTCATTGTTTTTCTTTCCATGTGTTTGAACTCACCAAATTAGAAGTATGTGCTCATCACTCTAGTGCGACTTTTAGAAATTCAATGGCATGAGACATGGAGCACACTTGATAAAGTATTTCACAGTTCAGTTTTTTACCTTTTCTTTTAACTTTTATAGATTCTTTGTGTATTTCACATTATGCATCCCCACCCCACCCATCTTCCTAACCCCCTGCTTCTACCCTCTGCCCTTGCAAACCCCCACACACACAACAAAATAAAATTTAGAACAAAAACCAAAACAAACAAGCCAAATTTTTTAATAAGGAGAAGAATCTTGTAGACGCTGTGGTGTGGCCCTGTGAGTCACACAGTTCACCCTTCAGTCCATCCATCTTCAGGCATTCCTTGCCACGAGTCTTTGGTCTGGGTCCAGGCCTCTGGCCTCCGCTGCCCCGTCTAAAATGGGCTCTCACTGGGACTCCTCCTGGGTATTCTATGTTTGTCCACTGCCATGGAGTTGCAGTTTGGGTTCTTGAAGTTTGTCCCTTTCACATGCTCCCTCAGCTCATGGACGAAGTGGATGTTGGAGTGGGCCAGCTCATAGCCCTGGTTCTGGGCCGGTCAGCTGGGCAGCTCGCCTGCTTTCTCAGCACCCAGGTGAGCTCTCCAACACGGCCTGGGCCAGCCCACGCAATGCAGCCTGCAGCAAGGAGCAGGGCCAGTTCTCCCGCTCTCAGGTCCTTGGGTCAGCTCCCCCACACTCACCCCACCAGCCCAGCCTCCCCTCCCCCGGTCTTGTCCAGGTGAAGTGCAGGACCCTCTTTCCTCATGGCTCACAGTTCAGTTTCAATGCTTTTCCCTTTGAACGAGACTCAGAATCTGAACATTGTACATTCCTTCATATACTGTATTTCATTTCGTGTGAGAAAACATTTAAGAAACTGATGGTCTGCAGTCAATTATTCCATCATCTTTCCTTATAAACAGTGTACTGGGAGGGACATGTCAATTCCCAGCAGAAGAACACTTCAATAACCTTGTTCCCTTTTCCTACAAACAGGTCTTGCTGTCTCTAAGCCACACCTGGTGACATTTCTGGAACAAAGACAAGGACCTTGGGATCTGAAGATACAAGCAGCAACCCCTGTGCATCCAGGTGGATAGGAAAGAGGGGGTCAGGGACAGGGTTGAAGTCTAAAGATTCAACAGATAGGCAGGCTTTCCCTCATGTATTGAAGATATTGTCATGGAAACAATTCTTTAGGTCTCTTCTTCTTATCTTTGATTTCAAAGATGGATATGTCTCAGAAGTTTATGATGGTTTAAGTCTCCTAAGCTTTCTATTTCCCTAATGGTGAGCTGTCCTTGTATTTACCATGACTCCTAAGACTCAGGGAAATGCCACTCTATGAACATGAGTCATTCATTTGCTGGGCTTGAAATCAGGCTCATGCCAGAAAGATCTCTACACTGAAATGAGTATGGTTTGGTTAATGAAGCCAGACCCACAGTTTCATTACAGAGAGTTAGACAAGAACAGAAAGCCCAAGAGTTTCAGTTCTGTTTATTAGGACAATTTGGGGTTGGGAAGCAGTTGGATAAAACTCAGATGAATTCAAGTTACCCTGTACAGTTCATTCCCCACTGATCTTAGGGAAGAGTCAAAGCATTAACTTATTTTATATGAGGATGTATTGGGCCATAAGGTACACTAATTTAACAGAGGGTCCTTTTTCGATGAAGTTGTACAAACAGTTAATTACCAGGGCCAGATCAGTTGTAGGAAGAGAAGGATGAGAGAGCCTGCTGGGCCTTTAGGTGTTGATCTATGGGTCCCCATCACACCAGTTTTGCAACCAATGATTTTGCGCCTCTCTTTCATGGCAGTTAGTGGATTGGGGCCTTTTATTAAGTTGTAAGTCTCCATTTTTTTTTTTAGGAAATATATTTATATCATATACAAAGACCAACTTTTATTTGGATATATACTCAGTCATAATTTTTTAAAGATATCAGAAAGTTTTATTTATACACCTGATATTCTCAGATATATCGGAGCTAGTAAAATGTCTTTTTTCAGAGTTTGGTCACTGGTAGCTATTAGGTTTATGTCAATAAGAAGCATTTTGACTAATAGTACCTTGAGTCTCATGGGAGGAAGAAGATATTGTGGTCCCTATATCTAAAAATCTTCTGTTGAGTTCTACAAACTTCTTCTGTGTGTACAGGTCCATTGGCTTTGGAGTTTGTCATGGGAGCAGGACTGAGGAGCTCGTCCTAGATGTCTCTGGACGGTGACTCAGAATTAGTGATCTGGGTGAACTGTCACAGTCCACCTCACCTCCTCCTCAGGCCATATTGCTTTCTTTTCCTGATATGTGGGTCCACACGTGGAACAAGCAGCTTAGTTTAAATGAGTGCCATAGTTCATCCTGCTGTGCTGACTGGCCTTGTGGCAGAGCCTCTGTCATATATTATGTACCACTTTGCTGAGGACGCCTTACACAATCAGACATTGACATCTCAGCTCTGGGATTAGCTGTGCCAGGTGTAGGTACAAGGTTCCCCTGTACATAGGATACTCAGCATCAGTTCATAGGACATTGAGTACAGAGTGATTGCAATGAGTGTGTCCATTGCTTGAGACATTTATGTGCAGAGTCTAAGACCCTCCTCAGCATGAGAGAATCCACCCCCTGTCTTGTGGCACATGAAGAGTAATTTGTCTTCCCTACAGATACTGGGTAGAATTTCCTGGTCTGACTTACAGGCCAGAGGGAGACAGGAGCAGCAGACACTGACAAGTCCTATTCCTCATGCATCCTTATCTTGTGTTGAGACTAGAATGCCATTTATTCTGATAGGCCTGTGTCCCCTTGAGGGTAAGTGTGCTGTTTGATCCTGGGTGTGTCCTGCCATGCAAGTGTAGTGTAGATTTTTACTTTTTACTCAAGCATTCAATTTCAATAACCAGTTTTTGTAAAGTACATCTGATTTTGAATATTATTACATATTAAGCAGGCTTTAAGTTGAACTTGAATTTGTTTGAGATACCTTCCTAAGCTCAACTTTGATAACATATATGGAAGACTCTATTATGGAAGGTATGAATGTGTCTCTCCCTCTAATATTATCTTTGTAAATCAATTATATTTGTATTTAGCATGAATATAAACACAATTTTGGGCACATCAAATATATTTAATCACTCATTAGATGACTTACCCTTAACTATTATATCTTTGTTATATTTGTTGTAACAGGTTTTAGTAAATTAGTAACTCTCATCAGAGTATGATTTAATAAATGAAAATAATTTATTCCTGTTAAACATTTCAACCTTGCGAGGCAGTGGTAATACACACCCTTAATCCAAGCACTTGGAAGGTAGAGGCAGGAGAATCTCTGAGTTTGAGGCCAGCCTGTTCTACAAAGTGAGTTCCAAGATAACCAGGGTTACATCATGAAAGCCTATCTCAAAAAAAAAAAAAAAAAATAAATAGGTAAGTTTGTCATCTATGCATTGACATATAGGTTGCCTCTGCATAATTTCTGTTATCCACACGTGAGCCTGAAGTATTTTATCATGATGATAACTTTCAGATAAATATTTTCTTGTCATTAAAAGAAAACATAAAATACTGTCCTGAATCCTTGAACTATATTATTCAGTCTTTTTGTACACAGTGTACTTGTGATGCAACTTATCTTTTGTACCTTTGAAACTAAAAGTCTATACTTAGTATCAAAGTTGCGTTTATCTATTTTGGTCCAAACTCACACAATCACAGTTAGCTTCCTTTGTTCCAGACCTAGCTACTTTATAATCTCATGGATGGAAGTCCAGCCATAGAATATCTGTATTGCTTAATGGGCTTATGTCTGTTAGTAAAATCCCCTTACAACTTACTTAGCAATTTAGCTTGGAATAATACGCCATTATTTCTGTGTGCTACTTGGTTGTACTCTTTTTATTTTATTAATTATACTCAGTGCACAGAGGTATTGAAATAGACTGCAGTTTATTTATGGTTAGATATGTATCAGTTAATGTCTCCATTTAAAAAGTAAGCATTATAAGTATAAAAGATACTGCTTAGCTTTTGTTCATATCTGAATTTTGCTCAACAGGAACAATACCCAATGATTGTAATAATTACAGCAAGGCCACTGATTGTAATTCACTACATATTCAATGCCAGAGAATTCATACAGGGGAGAAACCCTACAAGTGTGGAGAATGTGGTAAGGGCCTTAGTTCTCAAAAAGCCCTATCTATACACCAGAGACTTCATACTGGAGACAAACCCTACATGTGTACAGAATGCCATAAGACCTTCAGTACTCGCTCATCACTTTTTATACACCAGAAAAATCATACTGATGAGAAAACCTACAAGTGTGAAGAATGTGGCAAATTATTTTACTATCCTTCAATGCTGAAGCAACATCAAAGAATTCATTCTGGAGAGAAGCCCTACAAGTGTGAAGAATGTGGCAAAGCTTTCTATGATCGTTCATTCCTGAAGCAACATCAAATAGTTCATTGTGGAAAGAAACTGTACAAATGTGAAGAATGTGGGAAAACATTTTCCTCTGCTTTAATCCTTAACCAACATAAAGCAATTCATTCTGGACAGAAAAAGTACAAGTGTGAAGAATGTGGCAAATCTTTTTGCTATCCTTCATTCCTAAAGCAACACAGAAGTCATTCTGGAGAGAATCTCTACAAGTGTGAGGAATGTAGCAAACAATTTTACTGTTTTCAACACCTTCAGGAACATCAAACAATTCAAACTGGAGAGAAACCATACAAGTGTAAGAATTTCATAAAGCCTTTCATAATTATGCAACCCTTAGGAGACACAAGATAGTTCATACTGGAGAGAAACTCTACAAATGAAGAGTGTATCAAATGTTTTTCTTCTTCTGCCCTTAGAAGACATCTAGTAGTTCATTCTGAAGATAATCCCTACAAGTGTGAAGAATGTGGAAAAATGTTTTCCTATGCTCCAAGCCTTCAGGAACATCAAACAATTAATACTGGAGAGAAACTATACAAGTATGAAGAATGTCACAAAGCCTTCGTTATCACTAAGCCCTTAGAAGAACAAGACAATTCAAGAGAAACCCTACCAGTGTGAAGAGTGTAGCAGATGTTTTTCTGCTTCTTCAGCCTTTAGAAAACATCAACCAGGGGCTGGAGAGATGGCTCAGAGGTTAAGAGCACTGGCTGCTCTTCCAGAGGTCCTGAGTTCAATTCCCAGTAACCACATGGTGGCTCACAACCATCTGTAATGAGATCTGGTGCCCTCTTCTGTATACATAATAAATAAATAAATCTTTAAAAAAAGAAAAAAAAAAGAAAACATCAACCAGTTCACTCTGGAGACAATCCTTATAAATGTGAAGAGTATAGCACATGTTTTTTCCTCATCTTCATCTCTTCGAAGGCATAAAAAAATCACTCTGAAAAAAACTCCTACAAGTCTCAGGAATGTGAAAGGCCTTTGTTAATCATTGTAGCTTTACTGAATAAAAGACAGTTCATATTGGAAAGAAGTCCTACAATTGTAAAAAGTTTACACTTCTTCAGCCCTTAAAAGACATCAAATAATTTATTCTGAATACAAATTCCATGAGTTTGTTGACTATGGTAAATCTTTGCTAATCATTCAGACCTTGTTCAAATCAAATGAATTCATAGTGGAGAATATTAACATAATTATTTTAGAATATCAACAGGAATATTATCTAACTTCCACCAGCACAAAGGTAAGAATGTCATCAGAACACAGTAGAGTCTTCTTTTTGTTGTCACCTCCACACCAGTTTGTTCAATGTGTTTGACACGTGCCTTGATTGATGAGTCACTTTCTCCTGTAACTATAAATGTTCCATGAATTGTTACCATATCATAACTTTGTTGCTTGCCCAGAATCTGAGATCTCAGCTGTGGCATAGTTACTGTTATTTTTTTCTAATGCGGTCACCCAAGCTCCTGTAATAGCTTCTCCCCTGGGTATGTAAGAAGCTCCATAGACTCATATTTCTCACTATGTTGGATTTTGGTGGAATGGTCTGCATTGGTACCAATTTGGGGTGAATGGGCATTTGTGTTTTTCTCCCCAAGGAAATGCTTATAGAACACATTATCAGTCATAGTTGATTCCAGAATAAAGAATCTCTTTCTCTCTCTCTTTTTTTTTTAAAGTTCAGAACAGCTTTTCTCATATGTCATGTCACAGAAACTTGGAACCATATTGAAATAAGGACCCGAGTCAATTCCACTCACTCAGCAGAAAGGATGTATTTGATTAGTGGATATGTGATCATCAAGTATGAAACATTGTAGGGGCAGATCTTTACTGTTAATTCAGATCTGAAAATGTCTTCTCAATCTCATGTTTACTAATTTATGGTAAACTGTTAATACAGGGTAATTCACACCTAAACATTAACAATCACTGACTTATAAATGATTAAGTCTTTACTGTGCCCAAAATTGTGTTTCTAGTCATGCTAAGTACAAGTGAAATTTATTTACCAAGATGAGATGGGAAGGAGGCCCAATTTATATCTCTCCTTTTATAATCTTCTGTATGTGCTATTGAAGTATATCCCAAAGCATGTACCTCAAAACTAGTTTAAACTTCATTTAGTATGACATGAAATTAAAAATCAACTGTAATTATGTTTTTAAAACCTATTTTGGGAGATAGAGGGCTAAAACTAAAGGTGTTAAATTTATAGTACCAATGCATGGCAGTTCACTGCCAGACCCAAGTAGCGTCATTTGGATGGGACACAGACCCTATCAGAGTAAATTGTGTGCAAGCCACATTACAGGATAAGGATGCACAAGGAAAGAAGACGTGATGGAAGTCTGCTGCTCCTGTCTCTCTCTGGCATGTGGCCAGATTAGGAGAACTTCCTAGAAAAGATGAATTATTCTTCATGTCTCACATGGCAGTCAGATGGATTCCCTTGCCAAGTAGAGAGTTTATACCCACATCCTAAATTTCTCAAGCCACAGAGGGGCAAATACCAATTATTCTGCCTTCCTTGTCTCCCTTTGTAACCAATGAGGATGCTGTCAATAGGGAATCTTTGTATCTAACCTGCCACCCAAATGGTATTCAATTTACATCATAGTTGAATTGGCCATGCTCCTACCCTGACATTCTGTTTTTCTCCTCCTAGCAAAGCCAGTTCCAGGATGACAGGTCAATGCATGATTCTGTAATGAGTCCTGAGAAGTTTTAAGTACCATAAGACAGAGTCGGCCAAGAGGCCAGTCAGTACAGCAGGATCACGTGTGAGCACTCATTTAAACATCAAGCTTCAGGATCCACCATGCACAACCAAGAAAAGAGCACTACCTGAGGAGAATGAAACCTGAACTGTGGATGTCCAGCCAGGCCAGCCTCTCTGAATCACATGCCGGAGATGATGGTGACCTGCTCCTCAGCCCCACTTGTAATGTGAATCCAAATAAATAAATTAAAAAAACCCTGGCATCAGATGTGGTGGTATTGTGTTCCCCAAAATATTGTGTACCTTAATAAACTTATCTGGGGTCAGAGAACAGAAAAGCCACTAGTTAGGCAGTGATAGCACACACCTTTAATCCTAGCATTCCAGAGGCAGAAATCCATCTGGGATCTCTGAGTTCAAGGCCACATTGGAAACAGCCAGGCATGGTGACTTGTGCCTTTAATCCCAGAAAGCGAGCCTTTAATCCTAGGGAGTGATGGTAGAAAGCAGAAAGGTATATAAGGCGTGAGGACCAGAAACCAGAAGCATTTGGCTGGTTAAGCATTATCTGGTTAAGCTTTCAGGCTTTGAAGCAGCAGAGTTCAGCTGGGATTAATTCTGGATGAGGACTCAGAGGCTTCCGTCTGAGGAAACAGGACCAGCTGAGGAACTGGTGAGGTGAGATAGCTGTGGCTTGTTCTGTCTCTCTGACCTTCCAGTATTCACCCCAATAACTGGCCTCGGGTTTGATTTTATTAATAAGAGCTTTTAAGATTCCTGCTACAATCAGATCTAGTGGTAAATGCTGAAAGATCAAAGAAGTAAAAGAGCCAGCCACTAGAGAGACTTCTTATCTCTACCAAATCCTCAGACCAAAACTGGGGCTGAGCTCCTGTCTCCTCCAACCTTATATTCCTGTTTCTACCTTCCTAGTGCTGGGATTGAAGGCCTGAGCTTTTACCACCTGGCTCTGTTTCTCTTTGAGACTGGAACTCCTGATCTTCCTGCTTCTTCCCAAGTACTGGGATTAAAGGTGTGTGCCACCACTGCTGGCCTCTATGGTTACCAGTGGCTGGCTACCCACTCTGATCTTCATGCAAGCTTTACTTGTTAGAGCACAAACATCGTATCACCACATTTCCCCCTTTATGGTCTAAAATAAGAAAAGAAGGTTATAACTAATATAGGATAAGGTATATATGATAAGTACAATAACTGTACACAATATATAAGTGTAGATGTAACCAACCATCTTATTAAGTAAGAAACGCAGAAACAATGTAAAAGAGAAAGCCAAGAGGTCAGAGCTCAGAGCTAAAATCTCACCCTTCCTCCTGCTGTCCCAGCTTCCCAGAAAAAAAGGGCTATTTCCTGTCTGTAAGTCGCTTTTCCAGTCATTCTGCCTTCTCATTGGTTGTAAACCCAAACACGTGACTGCCTCATCACTGTCTGAATGTACAGCCCCATAGGTCTTAAAGGCATATGTCTCCAATGCTGGCTGTATCCCTGAACACACAGAGATCTATGGGATTAAAGGTGTGTGCCACCACCGCCACACTCTGTCTATGGCTCTAATAGCTCTGACCCCTGGGCAACTTTATTTATTAACATACAATCAAAATCACATTTCAGTACAATTAGAATACCACCACATATAAGGCAATCATTTCATTAAAAATGTCCAGTTCTTTAGCATCTGACAAATTCAGAGAAAATATTCCCATTATCTGTCCTATCTTGGTGAGTCCAAAAGGTTGTACTAATTCACCTTCTATCATAACTCGAATTACCAAAACTATCTTTTAATGTCTCTCAACCCTATACACTTTACATATCTTTAGTAAATTTCTTTTCTGAATCTGGTAACAAGGAAAACTATAACTATAAAGTCTTCAACTCAATCATAGACCCAAGAAAGAAATAATATTAACTGAGTAAGCCGGAATTACAAGCAAGTTACTTACAAAAATTGTGAGAAATAACAGAAACACTTGACTGCCTGGACAGTCACCCTAGTTTTCTCTGCAACATTGGGGAATCCATCTTCAGGACTAGAATATCTGACAGACGTTCTCTGTGAAATAGAGTATTCTGAAGGGCTGTCTTGTCTTGGAAGAGTACAGCAGTCACTTTCTTTTGTGTTTCATATCTAACTTATCTTTTATCATAACTAACAAAAACTGTCATCTTCATCAAAGACCCCAAAAGGTTGAAATATCACCTAATGGCAGGGACCTCAAGCTGCCTGGACAGTCACCCAAAGTTCCTCTGCAATGTTGGGGCATCTATATTCAGCCAACAGACCTAGAGTATCTGGTAGATTTTTCAGTGAAGCAGTAAATTTGAAGGACTGTCCCACCTATTTGGCAAAGTTCATCAGTCACTTTTCTCTGTGTCCTCTGTTTTGTAAAAGTTTAGTGAAGAAACAATCTTTTATATCAATAACTATAAGAGGCCCTCCTTTAGGTAACAGAGAAGACAAGGGAATTCCAGGCTGTAGAATGCCAATTGGCTGAATCATGTTTTTAACAGCTCTTAGATCTGTTACCATTCTCTTTTTCAGATTTCTTTTTAATGGCAAATACAGGAGAATTCCAAGGGCTGGTTGATGCTCTAATATGCTGAGCATTTAGCTGCTCCTGTACCAGCTGTTATAAGGCCTGTAAGTTCGCTGATGGTAAAGGCCATTGCTCAACCAATAGAGGTTTGTACACTAAGCATTTTAAAGGTAGGGCTGTTGTGCCCTGTTCTTGTACAACTTGAAGGGTCAGTTACTGTTCCTTATTATACCTTCTAATATTTTTCCCAGAAACTTACATTAATTTATGGTTATTTCCTAAAGTTGGAGGAATGTTAATCTGAGTATTCCATTGTTCTAAAAAATCATGTCCCCATAAATTCATTGCTATGTTAGCCACATGTGGCTTTAATTTTTCTCACTGTCCTTCTGGCCCTGTACATTTGACTCATCTCATGGGCTGTTTTACCTGAAAATGTTCCAATCCCTAAAAGCACCTCCTGAGGAGACCAATTTGGATACCAAAATTCTAGTGCAATTATTTTTATATCTGCACCTGTGTCTACAAGACCTTCAATGACAGCATCATTTATTAATAGTTTTAATTTTGGTCCATGTTCATTTATAGAAACTTGCCAAAATATTTGCTCAATGGTTTCTCCTGAATTTTTTGTTCTTTCTTCTACAACAGTTCTAACATCCAGAGCAGTATGTTTTCTTAAAATAGGCATTAGGTTCTTTAATTGCTCTGAGAAGGCGTTTCCTCCATGATGACAGGAAACAACTGAACTAAATTTGACATGGGGGCCTGAAAGCAGCTCCTCAGTGTGTTTTCTGATGGCAAAGTGTTACCTTGACTGTCCCTTATTGATTTACATTCATTATTCCAATATCTCCTTTTGGCACACCTTCTGCATACCCCAGAAGGGATGAGCATTCTGTAGGGATTATTCTTAGAAAAAACATTGTTTCTAGGAATGCCCTGTTTACAGTTCCTTTTTAGGTGACCTTGTTTACCACAATTGAAACACCTGACATTTCAATTTTTCTTCAAACCTCTAGAAATCACCTCTTATCCAAGCATCATCATGGTTATGAGATTGAATATTGACTGTATCTCATACCCACTTCTCTAAGGGTATTGATCTTACTTTTAATGGTCTAATTACCCATTTTGCATCATGCATTAGCATTTTCAAAAACCAGCGATCCAATTATTTGTGTAGCTTCTGAATTTGGTATCATTCTATTTACTGCTGAAGTCAATCTATGTTAGAAATCAGTGAAGATTTTTTGGGGGCTCTGTATTACTTTAGTAAATGACTCAATTTTCTTTCCTTCATCTTCAATTCTTTCCAAAGCATTCACGGCTGCTGCATGGCATTAAGTCAGGATGTGGTCATCATATAGGGATTGCCTTTGTACATGATCTCCCTCCCCAAGAAGTTGTTCTTCGGAAATTTCCATACCTCTAGCCCTACCTCATTGTTCAATGGTCATAGCCTCATCTTTCTACCAGGTCCTCGATTGTAACCGAGGACCAGGCTCCAAGATTGCTGTAAACCAGTCTCTCCAGTCTTGAGGGATAATTCTATTACAAATTGACCATAAGTTTATCATCTGCTTCACAAAAGGTGAATGCATGCCAAAATAGATTACCATTTCCTTGCATCTCCTTAAATCTAATATATCCAGAGGAGTCCATTCAGCACTTACACAGCCTTGGGGATATCTATCATTTGGCAGTTCCTGTAAGGTTACTGGCTAAATTAAAGTTGATTATTTGAAAACCTTAGGCTCTTCCTCTAAGCTTATAATGCAATTTTGAGACTGGTTCTTTAAATCTCTCTGTCTGGGTCTGAGTGTCTCTATGATCTGTTTAATCTATATGATCTTTAGTACATTTTTCTAAAACTTGCATCTTGGCACTCATATTAACCATTTTTTTAGTTATAAAAAACGATAAAACCAGTAATGTATAAAATTGACATTACATAAATTCCATCTAAATTAATTATCTTCTCATTTAATTGTTTCATTTTCAAACTGTCCAGTGTATTATCATACAGAAACCTAACTCCATTCTAATAATGTTTCCCATTTTTTAATGTGGCAAAAACTCTCTTAACTAATTCCTCCCTTTAAGTATTCCCAGTCATCTCACCAAATCTGCCAACAATGATGATGAAGATGGGAGACTGACTGCTTCTGCCTAGAACAGCAGAAGCCTGAGTGGGTTTTCAAGACAGCTACCTTAGTTTGGCAGAAACCTGAGGAGGTGTCCAGGGAAAGCCCACAACCCATCAGGAGAGGGAACTTAATGTCTGTAAAATGCACACAGGAGATCCTGGGGAAGAAACACATAGAGCAGGAACTGCCTAAATGCAGAGCTGGCCAGTGGTGAGGGGCTGACTCTGGCAATGTATTGAGCCCATGTTGTTGCAGAGAGGCTGCAACAAAAATTTAGTCAGCAGGGCAGTGATGCCATCTGCATGTCTGTGCTGGTGGCTGCGAAGTCACAGGCAAGAAGCTTTTTTGTGAATCCGTGCCCCATGTTGGGCACCAGACATAATTTGAATTCTAATTGGCCTTAATAATAAAAATTCAGAGTCAGATCTAGGATTAACTGCTGAAAGATCAGAGAACTAAAGGAGCCAGCATTAGAGGGACTTCATATCTCTATCAAATCTTCAGTCGGAAGTGGGGGCTGAGCGCCAGTCTCCTGCTGCCTTATATTCCTGTCTCCACCTCTCTGTGTTGCAATTAAAGGCCTGAGCTTCCACCACCTAGCTCTGTTTCTCTGTTCAACTGGATCGACCTTGTGTAGCCCAGAGTGGCCTTGAACTCCTAATCTTCCTTTTTCCTCCCATGTGCTGGAATTAAAGGTGTGTGCCACCACTACCTAGCCTCTGTGGTTTAGTGCTTAGCTCTGTACTCTGATCTCCATGCAAGCTTTATTTGTTAGAGCACAAACAATATATCACCACACCCGCTCCCTTTGCAAACCTCAGAGTCATCATGTCTACTTGGCAGAAGCTTGAGGTATTCAACCAGGGTCATTGGAGACAGAGATCACAATTCTCCTTCCCTTTGGACTCAGGGTGTTATTGGCCCCCCATGCTTCTGTCTTACTTAGGGGTATCATTATTATGATGAAACACTATGAACAAAGCATTTGGGGGGGAAAAGGGTTTGATTGGCAGAGGGTCATACAACACTTTTCATCATTGAAGGAAGTCAGGACAGGAATCCAAACTAGGTCAAACCTTGGAGGCTGGAACTAATGCAGAGGCCATAGAGGGTTGCTGCTTACTGGTTTGCTCTCAGGGACTTACTCTGCTTTCTTATAGCACTCAGGACCAAGCAGGTCATGGATGAACCCAAGCAACATGGAGTGGCTCCTTCCACTTCAATTATTAAGAAATTGCCCTATATCCTTACCTACAGCCAGATCTTATGGAGGCATTCTCTCAGTTGAGGTTCCCATCTCTCAAATAACTGTAGCCTGTGTCAAATTGACACAAAAACAAAAACTAGCCATCATGGCTTCCAATAGGGGTAGCCACAACAGCCCATCCGGTCTGGTCTCTGAATCAAAAGTTTATTAACTCTGCTACATCTGATCTAATGGTCAAGCCTTGCTTAATTAACTGGTTGTTAAACTTGGTCAATTGACAGCCTCTCAAAAAATGAAACCAAGGTTTCAGTCCTGCTCTTTCATTAAAATCAAAGAATTTAAAGTAATTAAAAGAAATGGGAATGGCAGGCGTGGTGGTACATGCCTTTAATCCCAGCATTGGATGGCAAAGGCAGGCGGATCTCTCTGAATTCCTCTACCTCCTCCCATCTTGTCTTAGTTAGGGTTTCTACTGATGTCAAGAGACACCATGACCACAGCATCTCTTACAAAAGAAAATATTTAATTGAGGTTAGCTTACAAGTTGAGAAGTTTAGTCCATTACTAAGGAGAAGGAGCCCAGGGTTCTACATCTGGATTGCAGGCTGCAGGAAGGGAGTATACCTCTGCATCTGGATTGAGCATCTGAAACCTCAAAGCCCACACCCAGGGACAAACCTCCTCCAACAAGGCCACACCTCCTCTAATGATGGCATACCTCCTAATAGTGCCACTCCCTAAGGGACTATGGGGGTCATTCAAACCACCATAACTCTGAAGCCTCTTCAGGAAAGTAGATTGTATTTCCCTTCTTCTGAAAAATGATTCCTCCTTTCCTATTGGGAAAGGATCTAATGTATACAAAAGGTCCCTCCTGAGAAATGGTCATGTATAATATTTTATAGATCAATGCCCTTTCTTCTCAGCTGTGGAAGGGTCCAGGGAAAAACAAAAAGAAAAATAAACCAAATAATATATAACACCTCAGTGTACATCTTTTGTGATGTGATTAGATTTTTGACTTTAAAAAAAACCCTACCTTCCCTTCCTGTCCTACTAATAGCCTGTCTGAGGTGGGAGACTACTCTTGGTCATCAGCACTCTTAAATGGTTTAATAATCATGATGATTTGTAATTTTCTCATATTGCTTATTTTATTTACCAGTTCTGAAGCAAAGACAGAATTCTCATTTTATAAACAGTGGCTGTAAAATCAGTGGTACCAACTTAGAAACTTCCTCTCTACTAACTAGCTTTTATAGTGGAGGCACAATCTAGATATGCTACCATGGAAGTGATGTAATAAACAGTCTTTCCCAGCCATGAGCCCAGGAAGTGGCAAGATGTGCCAAAGGAGTAATAATGGCAGAAAAGTTATAGGAGTAACACAATCATTTTCTGGTTGGATTTAAAGCTTGTTCCACAGAGTTTAACTGATAACATGATGTTAATTGGTGATAAACCTGTGCCCGTGTAGGTGATACACCCTATGGAGAACTTAATTAACTGTTATTCTGATAAGTGAGTAGTAACTAAACGAACCCAAGTTCTTATCTTTATACCCATATATTCAGGCATCTCTCATACCAACCAGAAAATATTGTGTGGTAGATGGAGAATAAAACACAGACTCATAATTGGTCAAAGTGTAGAGAATAATGGTTACTTGTTATAATTAAAGTTAAAACAGAAGTATAACAGTCAAATGAACTTGGTCAGTAAAAAGGTTAAAAAGACAACACATCACATACATTCTATCATTGGTTTGGGTAAAAAACAAAACAAAACAAAAAGGTTTATTTACATTTAAATGTCATGTACACATTAGACAGAACAGAGAGAAATGGATAAACCTCTAGAGTGGATCATAAAAAAAGTGTTTCAGCTTCAGGCTTAAATCCCATCCTTATCACTAACAATGAAAGGCTGATGTGTGTAAAGGTTCTGTTTTTTAAAAATGGCTAAAAAGTTGTCAGCATATTATCTTTAACAAAGATCAGGTTTGCTATGTGTATGTGAGTCAGTGCTTTCCTGTTTAGTGTTTCTGAAGATCTAGTTACCAATTTCCTCAGTAACACAGAGGGAGATTTCCTTACAAATGCAGATGTTCTTCATTGGGTAGACATTTGTTGTACAAGAGAAAGAGCTACAGCCTGTGTGGGAAGCTTCTGAAGGGATGGCTCAAACAGAATAGTGTAGCAGAGACATGCACTCAGGAGACATTGCTCATTTATCCTTTTTTCTTTTTAAATTAAACCCTATTATTTAAAATGTTGCAAATAGAAAAAAAAATAACCTACCCAAATTAGCAAGACTTAAAGACTACAGAATCCATAAACTTCTTTACATTTACAATGGGCATTCAGAGCTGGGCAGTGGTGGCACACACATTTAATCCCAGCACTCAGAAGGCAGGTTGATCTCCGAGTTCTGATGACAGCCAGGACTACACAGAGGAACCCTGACTTGAACCCCTCACTCCCAGAAGAAAAAAAAACATTCAGAATAGAAGCTGTGGAGTTCATATTGGATGTAAAACTGTCTCTATGCTTTTCTGCAGCTACACACCGTTAAACCCAAATAATTCATGACAAAGTTAGAGCTTGAAAATCAATTATGTCCTCTTTCATAAGTCATGTTCATCACCTGCTGTCAATCATCCCCTAATATTTAGCCTTTATTGTTCTCTTTTCTATATGATGTACTGTAGTCACATGTAAATTTGTTGACATATATACATATATTACTAAGTCACGCATGTGAGGAAAAACATGCAATGTTCTTCCTTATATGATTGGGTGATCTCAATTGATATACATTCTAAGTCCATCCATTTTTGTGTAAATTTCATGATTATAGTTTTTAGAGTTAAATAGCATCCCTATGTGTATAATAAACATATATAATTATATTTATCAAATAATCCACTAATGTGTTCATGGACATCTAAGTTGAATCTGGTCCTTTGCTGTTGTGAGTAAAGAAACAATCAGCCTGGGGTACAAAAATCTCTATGTTAAGGTGTGAGGGTCCCTGAACATAAGCCAGGACTGAAACAGTGGGGACAGTGCAGAGACTTGCGCCCTGGTTCCAGTGGTGTGAGGTCACTATGATTGTGAGGGGCTGACTTGTGAGGTTCCAGGTGTCACTGCAGCACCCAGAGTCTATGCTGTGGTCGTCTCAGAGGCTTCTTTGGGTCTGTGGTTCTAACCACAGCCTGTAGATAGTAGACTGCACTACATCTCAAGTTTAGTATCTGCCTCCAGTTGGCTCATAGGGTCCACGGAGTGACTAAGGATTTGACTCCCCAGTCCCATCTGCACTGACTTCTGAGGCCATGGGACTCGATTCCTGGATTAAGGATGCTTTCCTATGGATGTGTGGGTGGGCACTCCTTAATGTTTGTGCCCTTTACACCTTGCTTCTACAGTAAACATTGAGGCCCCATGTACTTAGGCCTGCACATTTCAAGCTGGGAGGAATGACTGGATTCAGGTGATTGTCCAATGACCTTGTCCATCTTTCCTTTCCTGACGGCATGTTAACATTGAATAAGGCCAGCTGTGAACATCTGAGTGAACACAGCTGGAGTTATGAAGATAGCAGTTGTTTCACTATGAAGATATTGTATAGTATTGTCTTGATAAAAGAAGGTTGAATCCAAATTACACATGTAGGGTAATGGAATAAATTAGTATTGCCTGCATACATGCTGTTAATCCTCTTAACCTGTAAGATTCCTGGTATAGAAAATATAAGACAGTTTTTTATGATTTACACAGCATGTGGGTTATTTGTCATAATCCTTATTATATTTATGTTTACATCATCTAACAGAATTTTGCTGAGGGAGCTCTGACCAACCTACATTGCTGGAATTGTTACTGACAGATTTTAGACAGTGTGTCCTTCCTATCCTCATTATGTATAGAGATCTCTTTCCCCAATTTTATTACAAACACCTTTATTCCAAGAGACAAACAATGGTAGTCTCTGTTGTACATAGATAGCCCTGAGCTGTTCTTAAGCACACACTGTCTTTTGCTTGGTTGTTTGTTGATCTCTTTTTCTCTGTTTCAGAGTCGAGGGGAGACTGACTAAAGACAGGAGCTTTATAGAACTTTAGAGACGCACATGCTTGAGTCTGACATGGGGATGCCAAATCCTAGCTTCAGAACTAGCCTTTTCAGTTTGCTGAAACAGTATATGTTCATATATTTGTAAAATTAGCCATATCTAAAAGGCTAAAGAAACAAAAATTAATATTCAGGCTTATTGGGACAGAAACCAAGGCAGACAGACCATAGGCATAAGAGAAAGGAATCTTAAGGACAGAGGGAATATCCTATCACAATTAAAGGAAGCTGCTGTGGAATAATCCTTCTATACAGTAAAGATGTGTTGCTCTCATTGTTAATAAAAAGCTGACTGGCTGGTGGCTAGGCAAGATTTTTCAGGGCAGAGAGAATGCTGGGGAGAAGAAAGGCAGAGTCTGAGGAGATGCCATGAGAGGCAGAGCAAGCAGAATGGGAAGTACATACATGAGGTAAACAAGCCTTGGGCCAGCACATAGATGAATAGAAATGGGTTCATTTAAGTTATAAGAGCTAGCTAAAAACAAGCGTCAGCTATCAGCCAAGCATTTATAATTAATATTAAGTCTCTGTGTGGTTTTACGGGGAGTGGCTGGTGGGAAAGAGAATGCCCACAGGAAGCAGGCTTGGAGATCAAGTAGGAAGTTCTGGCATTGGAAACCAGTGTAGCTTCTCTAACTTCTGAACAACATAGCTAAGGCTCTCCAGCATAGAAAACATGGCCCACACCCCATGTCTACTCTGAGGTGGGCTGGCATGACTGGCTGGTTATCCTTCGGGTGACTGGAGTCTTGGGTGGGTAATGAAAAACAGAGGTCTGGCGCACTCTTGCCAACTCTTCCTCCCCTGCTTCTCTCTCAGCTGGAGGGACAGAGCTCCTGAGAGCACACTGGTGCCATGACTCCCAGCCCAGCATCCATTGTCGGGATTCCCTCTGTAGAGGTTTGACCTGTCTCGTTCAATTTCCTTTGTCTTTTCTGATGCTGAAACATTTTCTATATGACAATATGAAATTTGAAACTCAAGAACATCTGCATTGAATTTCCCTCAGTTCCTCCAAATCAGAACACAGAAATGATAAATAAGTCTACATGATGTATATATTACAAACCTATCTTATGATTTCTATAAGAATTACCAGGAAACATATAGGTCCTAATGGTTCACAGTATATATGCAGGTAATACTAACTTATTACATTACCCTACACATGTAATTTGGATTCAGCCTTCTCTTGTTAAGTTAGCACTGTACAATATCTTATAGAGAAACAACGGCCATTGTCCAACCTGCCGACAGTCAGCAGGATAGCTGGATAGAGGCATGTGGATTGAAGAAACAATGAAGAAGACAGAAAGAGTCGAGAGGTCTGCCGATCAATGCCAGACAGTCCCAAGTTTATTTCACAGCCAGCTTAAATACAGTCTTGAAGGACAGAGGTAGAACAATGCACAGCACAGGCATTCAATCACTATCTGTCCTGCCTTGCACCAAGGAACAGGCAGTTTAATTTTCTATCTCAATGTACCTCTGGAAGGCATCAGCAGCTTGTGTCTAGCTAGATAGTATGTTCCCTCTTATGGGCTAATCAGAACTTTCTCACAGCCCTTCAAAGAGGCTCTGCGGGCTAATCAGGACTTTCTCACAGCCCTTCAAGGAGACTCTGTGGGCTAATCAGAACTTTCTCACAGCCTTGGAGCAATCAAGCTTGAACTCTTATTGACTCAGAATAGGCTTCAGATTCAAACTGGGAAACTGAGTCAGTTGTGGGCTCCCACAGGCCATCTTCATAACTTCAGCTGTGCCCACTCAAATGTTCACAGCTGACCATATTTAATGTTAACATGTCTTCAGAAAGGAAAGATGGACAAGGTCATTGAATGATTACCTGGGTATCCAGTCATTCCTTCCAGCTTGAAATATGCAGTTGGAGCCTAATTGCATGAGACCTTGAGGTCTACTGTGGAAACAAAGATGTACAGGGCACAAACATTTAAAAAGATGGTGCCTACCCTCACAGCCATAGGAGAGCATCCTGAAACAAGGAATTGAGTCCTGTTGAGAGGATGACAGGGTTGTAGCCATCTTAGAGAAGGGTCAGACTGGGGGCAGCAGGTCCTGGGAAACCCACCAGAGGATGTGCTGCCCCTAGATCCAGACAATTAAGAGCCATATAAAAAATGAGTTCCAGACATTTCCTGCCATAACCTAAAGGATATGCTAGATTATATATCATAGCTCTTAGAGGCAACAAGTTTCCTACAGATAAGAAATGGGATATCTAATTGTCAGAGAAGATGGTTCTGCGATGACATAAACTGCTAGAGGATATGGCAATTTTCTTGCAGCTAAAACTCTCCAGTCAGTTCAAACCAAGCATCTCTAACAGGAAGTAAGCACCAGTCTTGAGCTTGTAACTAGATAGAGTTTGAATTCCCCCAGATCTCCTCCCCTAATCATTATAAAACCCTGCTGGATCACCACTCAGGGTCTCTCCTGCTCAGCTGCTATGTCAGATGGATGGAGAGACCCAGGTTAACTCAGAAGTAAAAAGACTCTGCTTTTGCACTTGGTCAGTCTCTTAGTGGCTTTTAGGGGACTCTGGGTACAACATTGTGGCCTCAGAAGTCAGTGCAGGTGAGCCTGGCTGCTCACTAAGCCACTAGGTGATCACATGGAGTCAAATCCTTGGCCACCATTTGGACACTATGAGCCTGCTGGAGGCAGGTGCAGTGGTCTGCTGCCTACAGGCTGTGGTTAGAGGCATAGGCCCAAAGTAGT
Organism: Peromyscus leucopus; assembly: GCF_004664715.2. NCBI lineage: Eukaryota > Metazoa > Chordata > Mammalia > Rodentia > Cricetidae > Peromyscus > Peromyscus leucopus. The sequence continues at coordinate 582,261 of NC_051072.1, read as the reverse complement.
AATGGATAAGTAGTTTGGTATATATAAATGTATATGTTTAATATACTAGATATACATGTTATTTATCTCTAAGGAAAAATGTAACCACAAAATTTCTAGGAAAATGAATGGATGTAGAATTATGATAATAAGGTCATTCAATCTCTGAAAAAACTGTGTTTTCTTCATACGCATAATCAGACAGTAATATATGTACACGTGAACAAGTTTATAGATAATTATACATATCTCCTAGAAAAGTGATCAAAATTTCTTTAAGGTTTATTAAAATGCAAAATCACATGCACAAACATTAAAAAACAAGAGTAAAACCTGAGTCAAATCACAAGCCACTTCTAACACCCACCATAGCTCGCTTCCTCACTCAATAGGGGCCTGCACACTCCTCTGCTCCATCACACAGTGTTAAATCCAATGTGAAGTCCTCTGCTTCTGTTCTGAGTGTCCATTCTAACTATACAAAAGCTCATGAGTTCTGTAGTGTTCAGGTCATGTTAATTCTTGTGATTTTTTTTCAACATTTTAAATAATAGAGTTAAATTTAAAAAAAAAGAGAGAGAGAGATGAACAGAGCCACCTGAGAGTGGTCTATACAATTTTCTCTTGAAAATGTGTATTTCTGCTATACTATTCACTTCTAAAGCTGGTCCCCTGAGAAGCTTTCTACACAGGGTGCAGCTCTGAAAAATTGTTCCTTCATAGAAAAAAATGAATATCCATAAAGGATATTTCCATTTGGAAGGCAACCTCCCTTTTTGTGCCAGGAATAAATTATAACTAGGTCTCCAGAGACTCCAAGCAGGAAGAAAACCTAGAAGACACACATACACCTAGAAGACTTGACCTCTGTTTGGGGTGCCTTGTTGGCAACTTCCTAGCTCTTCTTTGTTAAAACTACATTTCCACACAGAAACCTTTCTATATTATTGTCAAGGATTTAATCTTGAGATTTAGATCCTCTCTATGTGATCTACTCTAGAGGTTTATTCATTTCTCTGTGTTATACCCAATGTGTACATGACATTTACATGTTAATAAACTCTTTATGCAAAAAACATTAACTATAGAAGGTATGTGCGATGTTGTCTTGCAACATTTTGTCCACCAAGTTTATTTGAATGTAAAAACATTCTTTTCCTAATGTTAGTAATGATGGATAACCAGGAACCAAAGCATCTGTCATTACTATGGATGTAGGAGGGAGGTAAGGGAGGGTGGGGAGGCCACTGTTCATCGTTCCTCTGTTGTGCTCATAGCAAAGCCAAGAAGATACAAGGTGAGTCTGGCTGCATCTAATCTCTGCAAAGTCATCCCTGTCTCTTCCCTGAGGTTACAGTGATGCAGAACACCTTAGTTCTCAGCATCTGAGCATCTTAGTGCCCCCACCACCACTGTGTGTGCAGACATAGATTTGCTGGAACCTGGAAGCTTCTCAGATTGACTGTCTCTCACAGCAACCATCAATTGCCAATAGCTCCTCCACTCATGGTGAGACATAATGAGGTCATGAAGAATCTATGGTTTTATGGCTGGTCTTAGCCTGGGCAGGTGTTGTTTTAGTAATAGCCACAGTGTGATTATGCATGGAATGGTCATGACATTTCCAGCAAATACTGTTTCACTGTACACATCTACTACATACAGTTCTGACAGTCTTTTTACCTCTTCTCTCTAAAGGATCACTGAGTTTTGGCACTAGGGGTGTGGTATAAGTGTGTTGTGGAATAATATTTTTGTCCACGGTGAAGATGTGTCACTCTGATTTGTCTAATAGAAAGCTGAATGGCTAATAGCTAAGCAGTATTTCCAGGCACAGAGGACACTAAGAAGAAGGGCAGAGTTGCCAGGGAATGCAGAGCAAGCAGGATGGGCACTATGGAGATGAGGTAATAAACCACGAGGTAGAAAGTAAATTAATATAAATGAGTTATGCTATAAGAGCTAGTTAGAAACAAGCCTAAGCTATCGGTGGAGTTTTCATGATTAATAATAAGTTCTGTGTCATTGTTGGGGAGTCAATGGTCCTGATGAAAGTCTGACTACATAGGTGTCCAGTTTAGATCAGTGCCCTCCACAGGCTATGATTCTCTACATTATGAACAATTATGAGTCTGTGTATTATTCTCTATCTACCACATAATTCATGCTTTCTGATGGGTGTTGAGAGGTATCTGAATCTGTGTGCATAAAGGTAAGAACGTGGATGTATTTAGCTACTATGTCCACTAAGTCCAAAGGGAAGGAGTATAATGAACCCTATCTCTAGTGACCCCTGTTGAATACCTCAAGCATCTGCCTTGTGGACCTCTGGCCTCCAGGCTTGCAAAAAGAAGCAGGGATGAAGGGCAGGTGCGCCATCATCTCTGGGAGGTGATTCAGAGAGGCTGGTCTGGCTGGGCCTTTACAGTCCAGGTTTTGTTCTCCTTCAGCAGCGTTCTTTCCTTAGCTGTTCCTGGTGGATCCACAGGATGGCACCTGTAACTTGCTGTTTAAATGAATGCCCGCAGTTGAGCCTGCTGTACTGACTGGCCTCTTGGCTGACTCTGTCTTATGGTACTTAAAGCTTTTCTTGGGACTCCTTACAGCATTAGGCACTGACCTGCCATCCTGGAACTGGCTTTGCTAGGGGGAGAAAATTGTAAAGTCAGGGTAAAATCACAGCTAATTGAACTATGGTGTAAATTCCATACCATTTGCCTGGCAGTTTAGATGCAAAGATCCCCTATTGACAGCATCCTCATAAGTCACAGACACTGAAGGCAGCGTAATTCCTATTTGCCTTTATAAGACTTGAGAAATTTAGGGTGTGGGTACAGACTCCTCCACTTGGCAACTAAATTCATCCCACTCTCACGTGAGACATGAGGAGAAATTCACCTTCCTTATAGTTAAGGTGGTTTTCCTGATATGCCAGAGGGAGGCTGGAGTAACAGACTTCCAACAGGTCTTATTTACCCTTGAATCCTTATCCTCTAATGTGGCTAGCATGCCACTTACTCTGATAGGGTCTGTGTCCCATCCAAGGAAAATGGTGCTACTTGAGCCTGGGATGTCTGGCCAGGCAAGGGTATTGCAAATTGAACCCCTTTTTATTCAAGTATTCATTTTTCAAAATCATACATATATGATTGTGAATATTATGTCCTATTAAACAAACTAAATTTAAACATGATTTGAGATGTGTGCTTTAGGATGTGCTTCAACAGCATATACAGAGGACTAAAGAATGAGAGATATAATTGGATTTTCCTTCCCATCTCGTCTCTGTGAATAAATTTCATTTGGACTTAACATGACTAGAAACACAATTCTAGGCACATTAGAGACACTTAATCATTTATATAACTCAGTGATTGTTAATGTTGAGACTTCAATTACCTTGTATTAACAGTTTACAGTAAATCAGTAAACTTGAGATTGAGATGGCTTTTTTGGATCTGTATCAATAGTAAAGTAAGATCTGCACCTACAATGTTTCATAGTTGATGATCGTATATCCACTAATCAAATACATCCTTTCTGCTGAGTGAGTGCAACTGACACAGGTCCTTGTTTCAATGTCATGGCAATTTCTATGACATGACATTTAGAATTATATGAGAAATGCTGTTCTGAACTTAAAATAAATGAGATTCTTTATTCTGGAATCAAATATGATGTGTTTTGTTAGCATTTCCTGGGGAGAAAATGACTAATGTCATTCAGCCGAGATTGTTACCAATGCGATCATTTCACCAAAGTCCAACATGGTGAGAAATATGAGTTTATGGAGCTTCTTACACACTCAGGGGAGATGTTATTACAAGAGCATGGGTGACCCCTCTGGGAAAAACAGCTGTACCACAGCTCAGATCTCAGATTCAGGGTACTCAACAAAGTTTTGACATGGTAAGTTTTATGGAACAATTATAGTTATAGAAGAAAAAGTCATAAGTCAAGGCAAGTTTCAAACACACTGCTTGAAGAAACTGGTAGGGAGGTTACAACAAAGAGAAGTCTCTACTGTTCTTTGGTGACATTCTTAGCGTTTGTGCTGGTGGAAGTCAGATGTTCCTGTTGAGATTCTAAAATAATTAAGGTAATAATATTCTCCACTATGAATTCATTTGGGTTGGACAAGTTCTGATGATTACCAAAGATTTTGCCATACTCCACACACTCACAGAATTTGTATTCAGAATGAATTATTTGATGTCTTTTAAGTGCTAAAGATATGTAAACTTTTTACATTTGTAGGATTTCTCTCCAGTATGAACTGTCTTGTGTCGAGTAAGGCTATAAAGATTAACAAAGGCTTTGCCACATTCCCCACACTTGTGTGGGTTGTTTTCAGAGTGAATATTTTGATGTCTTTTAAGGTCTGAAGAATAGGTAAAGACTTTGTCACATTCGTCACACTTGTAGAGTTTCTTTCCTGTATGAACCGCCTTGTGTCTATTAAGGGCTGATTGATTACGAAAGGCTTTGTGACATTCTTCACACTTGTATGGTTTTTCTCCAGTATGAATTATTAGGTGTTTTTTAAGGTCTAAAGTAGAGTAAAACATTTTTTCACATTCTTCACACTTGTAAGATTTCTCGCCTGTATGGCGCAATTTGTGCAGAGGAAGGGATGAGAGCATACAAAAGGTTTTCCCACACTCTTCACATTTGTGTGGTTTCTCTACAGTGTGAGATCGCTTGTGTACAGAAAGTTCTGCATGAGTACAAAAGATCTTGCCGCACACTACACATATGTAGGGTTTCTCTCCACTATGAATTCTCTCATGCCTCTTCAGTTTTGAAGGATAGGCAAACTTTTTGCCACACTTTTCACACTTGTGTCGTTTCTCTCCGGTATGGACTATTTTGTGCTGAGTCAGGGAAGAATTGCTAGAAAAGGCTTTTCCACAGACTTCACACTTGTACAGTTTCTCTTGACAGTGAAGTCTTCTATGTTTCTTTAGGTCAGAAGTAGAGTAAAACATTTGGCCACATCCTTCACATTGGTAGGATTTCTCTCCAATATGACATAACTTGTGCTGAACCATGGAAAATTTAGAAGCAAAGGCATTCCCACACTCTTCGCACTTGTACGATTTCTCTCTAGAATGAACAAACTTGTGCTTAGCAAGGGTAGAAAGCTTAGAAAAGGCTCTGCCACATTCACCACACTTGTAGGGGTTGTCTTCAGAGTGAATTCTTTGATGTATTTTAAGGTCTGAAGAATAGGAAAAACATTTCCCACATTCTTCACACTTGTAGGGTTTCTCTCCACAATGAACTCTTTGATGTTTCTTCAGGAATGAAGGATCATAAAAAGCTTTGCCACATTCTTCACACTTATAGGGTTTTTCTGCAGAATGAATTCTTTGATGTTGCTTCAGCATTGATGGATAGTAAAATGATTTGCCACATTCTTCACACTTATAGGGTTTTTCTCCAGTATGATTTTTCTGGTGTACAGAAAGTGTTGAACGAGTACTAAAGGCCTTATGACATTCTTCACACTTGTAAGGTTTTTCTCCAGTATGAATTCTCTGGTGTATAGAAAGTTTACAGCGAGTATTAAAGGTCTTACAACAATCTTCACACTTGTAGGGTTTTTCTCCAGTATGAAGTCTCTGATGTACAGAAAGTGTTGAGCGAGAACTAAAGGCCTTACCACATTCTTCACATTTGAAGGGTTTCTCCCTTGTGTGAATTCTCTGGTGTTGAATAAGGAATGAATTATCATCAAAGACCTTGCTGTAATCATTACATTCATTGGGTGTTGTCCCTGTTGAACAAAAGCTTAGCAACATTCTTCATACATGTAATGTTTACCTTTGAAATGGAGATGGTTACTCATAGATGTTTAACCTTACATGAGAAACTATAATACATTTCAACTCCTACAGGCAATGAGCATAATTCAGAAAACACAGTAGGTGGAAACAACTGGAATAAAAGCACAGCCAAAGAGAACATAGAGAAAATGGATGTCATATTATTCAAAGTTAAATAGCTAAATAAGGGGAGGAAGCAGAGAGCTAGGGAGGCCCACGGAGATCCACAAAGATACCCCCGCAAAAGACTGCTGGCAATGGTCGAGAAACAGCAGGAACTGACCTACTCTGGTGATGGGATGGCCAGACACCCTGATAGTTGTGCCATAAACCCCATCCAAGGACTGAGGAATCTGGATGCAGACATCCACGGCTGGGCCCCTGGTGGAGCACTGGGAGTCTAATTAATGAGAAAGAAGAGGGTTTATATGAGCGAGAATTGTTGAAGCCTAGGTTGGATAAAGCACCGGGACAAATAACCAAATGAATGGAAGCACAGGATCTATGAACCAAAGGCTGAGGGGCCCCCAACTGGATCAGGCCCCCTGAATGGGTGAGACAGTCATTTGGCTTGATCTGTTTGGAAGGCAGCTGTGCGTTGGTGCCAGGTCCTGGGCTCGTTGCATGAGTTGGCTGTTTGAATCCTGGGACTTATGCAGGGACGCTTGGCTTGGTCTGGGAGGGGGGGACTGGACCTGCCTGGACTGAGTCTACCAGGTCGATCCGGTCCTCGGGGAGACCTTGATCTGGAGGAGGTGGGAATGGGGGGTGGGCAGGGGAGGGGAGGGGAGCGAGAGGGGAAGAACAGGGGAATCTGTGGCTATTATGTTGAACTGAATGGTGGTGTAAAATAAAAAAAAAAAGCTAAATAAATAGTGACATCTAAAATTATGGAAACTTTTAAGATCATTTTGATAACAGGAAAGCCTGTTAAATAATACAGGTGTTATATGGCTAGACAGACATGAAATTATAAAGTAGCCATCCTTGGAAAAGAGTAATTTTATTGTGACTTTGTGATTTTTTTGTCTTAAGTATAAAGTTGAAGGCAAAAAAGACATGCTTCAAAATAAGTAGACTGTCCACAACTATTAAATAACTTATCTCAAGGATTTAGGATGGTATTTTACATTTTGTTTTGATGACATGAAAATATATGCCTGAAGGTTATGAAGTTATGAAAAACCTTCATGTTCAGCTATAAATAACAGAACTTTCACTGAAGACAACCTATCAGTCAATGAATAGATAATAACATTAACCTAATTTCTAAGGACTAATTCACTTACAATATTAAATAACCTCTGAGCAATAAGGAGAGAGACAATGTGCAAGGTACAGACATATAAGGACTTGTGATTATATAGAAGTGGAAACAGTTCTCATGTTCGCAGAATTAGACCTAACCAAACAGATCTCTTTACCTTACACTGCCCTGATGTGTTTTATAATGGGATATTCCACCTATGTAAATATATAGATTACATGCTATATAAGACAAATGCTTATAGGCTTTGTGCCCTGTCCAGATATTAACACAGAACATCAAACTGCAAAGTAAAGAAAAAATCTTGAATCTGCAGAATCCTGAAAGCTTATTGATGAGCTATCAAACACATTCTCCTAGTTGTAGACAGTGTTGCATTTGACTATATGTCCCCAAAGTACATGCATTTTAAATCATTGTTACTGAGTGTGTGATAGGAGAAAAATGAGAAGATATTTTAATCATTCATAAAGAACTCTCATGAGATGACTTTCATTAATATGAATGTATGCGATATGAAAGAAACTTATGTGTGAAGTTACTGTCTTAAAATGGTTTCACACAAGGTCTTTAGAAATTATGCAACTCTCAGATGTGAACAAACAGTGCAAAGTCTATTACTGAACTGCCCAAAGGGACTCCATTTTGCCTGAGTTTTATCCAACTGCTCCCCCAGCTAACTAACCAATCCTACTGAGAAAATGTTCACATGTAGCCTCACCTGCAGCTTTGGAAGCTCCACTGTTTTACAACATAAATTGTTTGAATCAATAAAACTGACAATTTTGAAATTTCAGGCTCCTGGTTAGCCTCCGGTATGAGGTAATTTGGGGTTTGGCTCTATAAGCCAAACATGGTTCAGTCCAGGAAAAGGCTTCTTTCTGGTGTGAATCTGCTCTCCACAGCCAGAAAATACATGACTCTAGTCAGGCATTGAGTGGTATTCCCCTCTGTCCCCTGTAGATGCAACATTTGCAGGAACCTGCAAGATCTCTGCCAATCAAGGGACTCAGACTCCCTCTGGGTCTCCCAGGCTTGGTGGATTGGTACAGAAAAGGTGTCCCCTGAGATGGTCCACGATACCATAACACTCACACCAGAGCCGGATTCCCAGAGTGACCCCTATGTTTCCTGACAAAGAAAGACTGTGTTCTGAGGAGGTAGGGCAGATATGTTGTCTGGGGTAGTCTCTGTAAAGGGAATGAATTGTGATGAGGGATCCTACCCGGACTTTCCCACTAAGAGTGAAAACATTGGTGCTGGAAGTCCTACTCGGAGTCTTTGGATGAAATCCTTGTCTTTTGTTTATTTCTGTGTCTGGTCTAGTTTCTGGTAATGGGGGTGAATTCTGATGGATACTTCTCCCAGAAAACTTCCTCTGAGAATCAAGACATTGACTGAAGAAGTAATGGATACAAATTTTCTGTTAAATCCTTGTCTTGTATCATTTCTTTGGATGCTGAACGAACGACTGCATAATCTACTCCATCTATGCTGTCTTCTCTATTGTTCTGTGCCCTGCTTTTTGTCCCTTTCCCGGCCCCTCATCATGGAACAGAGATCAGGCCATTCTCTGGGCTCCATGTGTCTGGAAGCTGCGGGGGTTCCTCTATCCTTGCTCCATGAGCAGTACCAACCTCCTTTCTGAGTCTGTATGAGTGGTTCTTGGAAACTCCATGTCTCTTCCTCTTCAATCCACTCATCCCCAGCAGTGAGCTCACTCCTGATAGTCTTTTCAAGACTCCAAACCCAGCAAACTCCTAGCCCCATATACCCAAAGGGCTCCTTTGGTTGCTGGGATATAATCTCACTGGCACATCCATGCACAATAAGGTCTCAGTAGAGTCAGGACAACCTACGTCTCAGAACACAATGGGAAGTAGGAGCCTCCAGACTAGCAGTTGCAGTGTGGGCACGAGCAGATTCCCAGTTATTCCAGGGGCCTAGCCAGCTTGTAGGTCCAAGATTCTAGCTCACTGTGAACAAGGAGTTATAGCCAGTTTTTCTGTGGGAGAGTTCCTTCAGTGAACTGCTTGTGAAGTAGGAGACTGGAGACAGAAGTTATGTTGGGTCCTTTCGACTGGATATGCAAGTCTGCTTCCTCTGACATGTGACATTCTGTCTGTTCTTGGGACTCCTTTGTGGCTGAGGTCAGCCCTTGTTTCTGCTCCACCAAGCCTGGATACTCTTCCTTTCATTTCTAGAACTTTCAGAGCTCCTTAGATGTCTAGTTTTGTGGTTTTCTGTTTAAATGTCTCTAGGCTACAGGTACTTATGTATTAAGCTTAGAGGTTGATCCACAAAGAAGCCAATATGTCCCTGTCTCATAGAATTCTATTATCCTAAAGCCTGATATCTTTATAACAGGAGAAATACATATAGAACTATTCAGGTTGTCTGCCCACATTTGCTGACACAAACCAGTTATGGATATGTAAATCACTGGGTTTAGTCTTATAAACAAATGCCTTTTTCATATAGATAATAATTTTTAGATACTCATATGCTGTTTTTAGCTCACTGAAAACCTGGCTCTAGAGATAGGATTTGCCCCACTCACTTCAAACCTAAGCATATTTGTCTCAGAGTTTCTTCCAGTGCCCTGTCCTGGCTCAGGCTGGCTCCCTGACTCTCTGACAGGCAGAAGGAGAACAATAAGACAGCCTAAGAAAAGACGCTATGTGCTTGAGAATAGCTAAAAAGCAAACTACTTCATGCAGAAGCTATTATTCAGTATACCTCATGGTAGGAATATGTACATCATAAAAACAACTAATGGGATCCTCATTGTTAAGAGGGATTAAAAAAGACACTCTAAAATTTATCAATAGTAACTTCAAAATCATAGCTAAATTCTGTTAATGTTTAATGTTTACTTAATAATGATCATGATAAGTTTACATACTATCTAAATCATAAAGACTGTCATGTTTTCTATAAGGTTTATCTCTAAACTTTCAAGGCACAATGGTTTAACATTATGTGCACAGGTAATATGAATGAATCACATTACCCTTGCTGTGTAGTTTGGATTCAACTTTCTTTTATGTAACTGATGTTGCACAGTCTCTTCTAAGCTGAACAACGACCATCTTCATAACTCTAGCTGTGCTTGATAAAAGTAATCACAGCTGGGCTTGTTAAATGTTAATATTAATCAAAAAAGGAGCTAGAGTCAAGGTCACTGAATTCTCATGTGAGTACCCAGTCACTCCTCCCAGATAGTTGCAAGGAATGAGGTTTTGACTACATGAGATCTTAGGGGTTTTCTGGAGACACTAGGGCATACAGGCCAGAAAAATCAAAACTCAGGTGCAGGTGTCTACCTATTCAGTGATGAGAAACCTGTTGTACTGGCTAAGGGGCCACATGAAAATAGCTATTGCCTATCAACCTCTGCTTTGGGAAATTCTGTTACATCAAATGATAAATTTACTTGTTAATATTATCTTGTCTCATCTGAAATTGCTTAATCAAGGGGGTATACGTAAAAGATCAGATGTCTGGGCCAAAGGGAGTGAGGTGCTTTAATCAAATCTGTAGTTTGAACTCCTGTTCTATACTTACCTTCTTGGTTCTTGTTTGCAAAAAAAATCTTTTCTCATCCAAGGCTATTGATATCTTGTTAAAGCTCTTGTTAAGAAATCAATTTTCTATCTCCAGATCAGTGAAACCATTTAAAATAAAAGACATAAATCTTTTAAAAAGGGGTTAAATTATTTTAGATTAGATAAGTTACATAAATAAAGAGGGGACCAAACCCAGAAAGTCTTCAGGTGATAGGAGGTCTGACTATATTTTACAGGCCTTATAGTAGATGAGACTTAAAGATGATATACTTAACTGTCAAAAGCCCTAAGGTTATGAAAATCTACTCATGTTAACAAAAACTGACTTAAGGATGACTATCTAGACTAGATGTAAAACAAAGGATAACCAGACTACAATCCACAGCTCCAGAGAAGCTAGGTAACAAGGAGGACCCTAAGAGGGATGCATAGATCACCTTGGGAAGAGGAAATAGATGAGATCTCTATGAATAACCTGGGGGCAGGGAGAGAGGCAGTAGAGGCAAGAGGATGGGGGAGGAGAACATGAGGGAATGGGGTGGTTGAGCTGAGGGAGGGATGGAGTAGGAGAGCAATGAAAGAGATATCTTAATAGAGGGAGAGATTATGGGGTTAGGGAGAAACCTAGTGCTAGGGAAATTCCTAGGCATCCACAAGGACAACCCCAGCTTAGACTATTAGCAGTAGTAGAGAGGGTGCCTGAACTGGCCTACCCCAATAATCAGATCGGTGAATACCCTAACTGTCATTGTAGAACCTTCATCTAGTAACTGATGGAAACAGATGCAGAGATTCACAGCCAAGTACCAGACCAAGCTCCAGGAGTCTAGTTGAAGAGAGGAAAGAGGGATTCTATGAGCGTGTGTGTGTGTGTGTGTGTGTGTGTGTGTGTGTGTGTGTGAAGATCATGATGGGGAAAACTACAGAGATAACTGAACCAAGCTCATAGGAACTCATAACTTTTGACTGACAGCTGTGGAACCTGCATGGGGCCTGACTAGGCCCCCTGATACAGGAGACAATTGTGTAGCTTGGTCTGTTGGAGGGGCCTCTGGCACTGGGATCAGGATCTATCCCTGGTGCATGAGCTGGCTTTCTGAGGCCCATTACCTATGGTGGGACAACTCGCTCAGCCTTGATGCAGGGGGCAGGGGCTTGGTCTTTCCTCAACTGAATGTAGCTGGCTTTGTCGACTCTCTATGGGAGCCATTACCCTTTTGGAGGAGGGGATGGGAGAATTGGGACGGGGAAAACTGGGGGTGGGGGCAGGAGGAGGGATGAGAGGGGGAATCTGTGGTTGGTATGTAAAATGAATAAAAAAATTTCTTAAATTAAAAAAATGTCTAGTCACTTATGTTTTTGCTAACTTTGTTAAACTTTAAATATTTGGAGAAACTGAGTCAGGACAACTGTGTTGATAATTAATTGTACACCTTTTTATTCTCACAGGTGTCTTTATATAAAGGTTAACCCTTCTATTCTCTCCTCTGGTTGTATTCTTTGTGATAAAACAAGGTCCTTAATGTAGAAGACCTGTTGGATTAATTCAGATTTTGTAAAGTTCCACCATAAAGAAATGAGGACAGGGAGGTTACCAGTTTTTCCATGGACTGTATTTATGTTTAAAGTTTAGTTCTGTATAAAGCATCTTCGGATTAAAAAAAATGCTAATTTGAGGATTCAAATTTTTTTTTTTTTTGATTTTCGAGACAGGGTTTCTCTGTGTAGCTTTGCGCCTTTTCCTGGAACTCACTTGGTAGTCCAGGCTGGCCTCGAACTCACAAAGATCGGCCTGCCTCTGCTCCCGAGTGCTGGGATTAAAGGCGTGCGCCACCACCGCCCGGCTGAGGATTCAAATTTTTAACAGCGATAAATTACTTTCAATTATAAAATCCCAATTAGAGCCTCTAATTTACTGTAGACTGTTACAAAGATAATTAACATAGAATACCTAATGATGAGTCACCTAATGAGTAATTAAATATCTTTAATGTATCCAAATATCTGTTTGTAGTCATGCTAAATACAAATATAATTCATTTGCAGAGACAATATTGGAGGAACAGACCAATCTATATCTTCTATTATACAGGCCAGTGTACATGTTATCTAAGTTAAGCATAAAGCAGGTAACATAAAACAAATTTAATTTTAACTTTTTGCTTAATAGGGAATAATATTCAAATATGAAGCATACTTAAAAAAAACTGGTTATTGAAATTGACTGCTTAAATAAAAAGTGTTAAATCGATACTACACTTGCATGACAGGATACATCAAGGATCAAATAGCATACTTACCCTCCAATGGGACACAGACCATACAAGAGTAAGTGGCATGCTAGCCTCATCACAGAATAAGGATGCATAGAGGATAGGACTTGCCAGAATCTGCTGCTCCTGTCTCCCTCTGGCCTGAAAACCAGACCAGGAAATCCTATTCATTATCTATAAGGAAGATGAATAACTCCTCATGTCCCACAAGACGGAATGGATTCTCTCATGCTATAGAGGATCTTAGATTTTGCACCCACATCCTAAATGTCTCAAGCAATGGAGACACTTATTGCAATCACTCTGCACTCAATGTATGATGAACTGATGTTGAGTATCCTATGTACAGGGGAACATTGTACCTACACCTGGTACCTAAATGGTATGGGAACTATAATGCTAGTTCAAATGGTCACGCCCTGTCCCCTGGCTTTCAATATTCTTCCTCCTAACAAAGCTAATCCTAGAGCTGAGATGTCAATGTCTGATTGTGTAAGGAGTCCTCAGCAAAGTGGTAGATAATATATGACAGCGGCTCTGCCACAGGGCCAGTCAGCACAGCAGGGTGAACCAAGGGCAATCATTTAAGCTAAGTTGCTTATGCGATGTGTGGACCCACCAGAGCCAGGTAAGACAAATAAAACCACCTGAGGAGGAGGAGACATGGACTGTGAAAGTTCATCCAAACCCCTCTGAGTCACCTGGGATGTTCTTCAGCCCTGCTCCCATTACAAACCAGGAACAATGTACACACATCGAGAAAGTTTAAATAATTCAACAAGAGACATTTAGAAGCAGGGACTGTGAGGTCCTTTTCTCTCATTGGACTCCTGGAAATATGAGCCGTAATGCTTTCTTCAGGGATAGCAACAACAGCAACCGAGGACTAGACTCTAAAACAAAACATTTCAGTAGCCATCATATATGTGGAAATGCCAGGTTTATAAATAGATTTATCTGATGTCTTCAATGACTTATGCACGGGCATATCCAAGGAACAGTTATTCCTTGTAGATGATATATTTAACTGAGGAAAAAATGGAGCCTTTCAACTCTGTAAAAGACCTAAACCTATTAACTGCTGAGAAAGAGAGGCACACATCTCCTGTTATCATAGCTGGTTTGGTGGGACCAAGGCTGAAAACCTTACTCCCAGGCATCCCGGGACCTCTCATCCTTCTCTTCCTAGGTCTAATAGTCTCACTCTGCATGATTACCTGGTTGTATAACTGTGCTGAAAAATAAAATAGCCTCTGTTTAGTAAGTGGACCTAGTAGCCAATACAACCCCTTATAAAATAAGTCAATGCACTGACTCTTCCCTAAGACCAGTGGGGAATGAACTGTCCACAGTGGCTCTGGTTTGTCTAAGTTTTATCCAGCTGCTGCCCTCCCCAAAATCATTTTCATCAACAGAACTGAAACTGTTGACCTTCTATCACTGCCTGCCTCTCTGTGATGGAATTGGAGGTGTGGATTTATAAACCCAATCATGCCTCACTTCAGTGTAGAAACCTTTCCAGCATGAGCCTACACTAAACTCCAGCAAATAAATGACTTTTCTGCATAGAGTGACATTTCCCTGAGTCTTACATTACAATGTAGTCTCAAGAAAAAGACAAACCTTGGAAGTCACTGTAAATACATGAACAACTGACCACTGGGGAATTACCAAGCTTAAGAGACTTAAACATCATAAACATCTGAGAGATGTCCTTTGACAATAACAAGGAGAGACCTAAAGAATTATCTCCATAATCATGTTTCAATGCAGATGGGAAAGCCTGGCCTTTGTTGGATATTTGGACCTCAAATCTGTTCCTGAACTCCCCCACCCCATTCCTACACACCTGAATGCTCGAGGGCTGTTGCTTGTCTCTTCACACCTGAAGGCCCTTGTCTTTGCTCCAGAAATGTCACCAGGAATGGCTTAGAGACAGCAAGTCCTGTTTGTCAGAAAAGGGGACAAGACTGCTTAAGTGTTCTTCTACTAGGAGCTGGCATGTCCTAGAACAGTGTTTATAAGAAAGAGATAATACAATAAATGACTGCAGACAAGCAGGTCTTTAAATGTTTTCTGACAGTATTACTATATTAGAGAAATTTACAGTGTCCAGATTCTGAGTCTCATTTAAAGGGAAAACCATTAAAACTGAATTGTAAAACACTTTAATTAACAAGTCTACTCCATGCCTCATGCTATTGAATTTCTAACAGTCCCACTAGAGTGAAGGAAACATGTCCAACAATGACAGTTCAAACACACTCATAAAAAAGAAAAATCATTGAAATGCTTCTTAGATATGGAGCAATGTCTCTAATTTTTGTTAAGGTGAAGAATATGAAACTCACTGTTGAAAAGCACAAGCTGCCATGAGATATTGTAGAAAGCGAGTAAGCTACATGTTGATGGTGAAATAAGAATTCACTATGGATGAGATCCTCACCCAGGAAATCAAGGTGGCTGTAATTCTCCAACATCACATCCCTGTACAAATTCCACTGAGAAGGTTCCAGGCATTCCCACTCCTCTGGAGAGAAATCAATAGCCACATCCCAGAAGGACAGCATTTCCTGAAATAAAGATCAATGAATGACATCACACTTTTAATTAATTAAAACCACCAATAAGAATAAAAATACCAAGATGCATCGGGCTGGATAGTTCTGCAGCTAGGGTCATTTGAGATGACAGAAACATAATTGAGAAAATGCATCCCTAAGACTGTCTTGTAGCAAAGCCTAGGTGGCACTTTCTTAATTAGTGATTGATATGAGACAGCACAGCCCATTATGGGTGATGTCCATCCTGGGCAGGTTGTCCTATATGATATAGGAAAGCAGAATAATGTGTAACAGTGTGATACGCTTATTTCTTAGAGGAGAAAAAATGGTGAGAGAGAAGGAAATCTCAACACTTAATATGCACAATCACAAATATGAAATGAAATGAAAATACAGACTCTGATGCAGCAGCAGCCCTGGCTGAAGTCTGAGTTTCTGAATTTGTACAGAGTTCAGCAGTGACACCAATGACAGAGACAAGAGACATGAGATGGAGCAGACAAGGAGAGCAACCTGATTTCCTGGATGAGCACTGCATCTATAGTAAATCCGTATTTCACCATCAACATGCAGAATAATACAGGAAGAACTCACAGAAAAAATAGATGTGAACATAGGGAAAAAATCAACTACAGGACTAAGAACACTATTGGAGAACTTAAAATAGAACAGACATCTCTCTGATCTTTAGTCATTTTTCACTTTCTGTCTTTTCTCTGACGGGTACTGATCAATGTGTTTGTGATATTCCTAAAATGTTTTCCATATATGACACCTGTTTGTCAGTGTGCTGTAGCTGAAAAATATATTGGCTGATGCTATTATCTTATTTCAAAATTTTCTGACTTCAGATTTCTGTCTTTCATATCTTATTAAGTAAAGTCCCAGAATGATCTATGGGAACAGCCCTACATTATGTTTCCTTTTTATTAATACATGAAAATTATCAGCAACTTAAGTATTAATGGGGTATTTTGTAATTATTTTAGGAGTAAACTTGGATCATCCTTCTCAGTTTCTGTATGCTCATCTACTCAAACACTATAAATCAGGCTTCAGAAATGTACCTTACATAATGTTTACACACATCCAGCATTAGGAGGAACAGTACTGTGAGCATAGATTGCCCTCTTATCACACTGTTCCAGAGCATCTATTTGGTAAGTCCCTAAGACTCAGCTTCCGGATGTCCCTGGCCAGTGGGAAAAATTGTTGTATATCCAACTTCTGTGAGTTACATGCTATCAATGTGATCAAGTGGTACTTAGCTTTCTCTGCCTGAAATAATTTCCAGTTTCACCCATATTATCACAAATGACTAGACTGGTTTGTTTTTCTGCAAATTGTGCAATTAAAGTATATCATTTCCCCCTTCCTCATTCCAATTCCTTTCTTGTCCATCTCAAATGTATGACGTCTTCTTCTTTAATTATTATGGTTAAATTTATTTGTATATACATACACATAACTATATAAATATGAAAGGCTGATTCTGTCCAGGTTGCCTGTATGTTTTGAGGACTGACCTCTTCACACTGGATGAACAGTGAGTGGGTTCATCCTTGGGGAAGACTAATTCTCCCTCTCTCAGCAGTTCTTTGGTACACATACTTCTTTTGGTGCAGGGTCACATGAAACTGCCATCTACAGGGTACCATGTATATTGATGTTGTCATTGTTCAGGCAGTCCTTTTGTTGGGTTATCACTTCTCTCCTTTGGAAGCTTGCGAAGTACCTTCTAGTACTATGAAAACTTGTCCTTAGGTCGGAGGCTGTCAGGCGAGACTCAGAACATTGTGCCTGAAGTGCATGGTGTTTTCAGCACTAGGAGGGGGTGGGGCATGCTCTCAAGACTTTGGTGCAGAGGAAAGATCTACTCTGTAAAGAAGAATGTAAAGAAAATGTCTTTTAATAAAGGGCAGAATTAGCAGTAATGAGGAGGTCAATACATCTTCAAATCACAAGCAGACCAGATAAATTTGGTGAATAGAACACCCTTTAATTTCTCAAGGGAAAAGCAACTGAACTGTGTTGAAAGCACCTTTGTAGCAGGTAGACCACGTTCTCACCTTTACAACTAAGTGAGAAAAAAACCCAGAAAACAGAGATTCCACTCTTTTTAACTGTGAATTTCTAAGAGTAGGGGAAATTGATGACCATGAAGAATGGCAAGAGTCTAGACAGAGTGAAGATGGAAAACCCTGTTCTATGAGAGAACTAGAACAGGTCCCCAATGGAGAACTCACTGCAAGGGTCACTCCCTAAAGGAGCCCAACTCAGTGACTAAAGTTTAAATTACATGTGAAATGTGTCAACAGACTTTAACCACAAGCAGTTCTTAAGTCAGCAATGTGTTGACTGCATGGATTTGTCATGGCGCTCACTGTAAGAAACAAGAAATGAACCACAGAAAGTATTTCTCATGACCATGACATATGTCTAAATGTTTATGACACAGACTCTGGCCTTGAATTTTCTATGAAGCAGAGGAGGATCAGAGGATCCTGCCTCCCCCTCACAAATGCAGAGATGACAGGGATGTGCAATAGAGTAGACTGGAGTTTCTTTTCTATCACAGGTCGATTTACTTTAAATCACATGAATACACACAGTCTGTGAGTTCTTCCTCACCCCCTGACCTGACACAAAAGCCTGTCACTGTAACACAAGGTCATGAGACCTTTTCACCTGTTCCTTGGGACCCTGCTTCTTGACTAGCTCAACAAGCTCAAGGCCAGATCAAGACATGTTGACACAACCATTTTGGGCCAAGGAGACATCCTGCCTACCGTTTTTACAGTTAGTCCATCCTACATTAAGGATGGAAGACCTTTCAAAGGTTAAGAAAACCCAGCCCTCGCGGTGAAGCCTGGAGTCAGCTTCTCAGTTTTTTCTTGCTGCAGACGTCCCTCTCTGTGTGTGGGTGTATGTGTGTTCTCCCACCCCAGTCAAAACTTTTCTATTGCAGCTGATTCTGGCAGATCTGTCGGCTGGTTCCAGAATTTCCCACCTGAGACCTTTTTCTCGTCTCACATTTTTCCTTTCTTCTTTCGAACAGGTTCTTGTAACTGGCCATGATCACATGGAGCCAGGCTGCTCGAACTCACAGAGATCCCTGCCTCTGCCTCCGAGTGCTGATTAAAGAGTTCAGGAAGGACCAGACCCCATTTGCTCTACAGATTCTGAGAAACTACTACGACAGATGTCCAGACGTTTGCTACGACGAGATCTGCGCTCAGAGCGTAGAGAAGCATGCTTCCCCACCAAAGCTGCTCACTGAGCTCCCAGCTCCACCTCAGGAGCAGGCAGTCAGCTGACCATCATTAGTTTGCAATCCTGGACTTTGTGCTACCAGGCAGCTCTCCTGTCCCAGAAGCCCAAGCCGGACTTGCCTGTCAAGCGACGTCCTAAGTAAACTGTCACTCAGGGCACAGTCCCTATCACCCTCTCCCCAGCCCTGACCTGCAACCTCAGGTGTCCCAGTCAGTTCAGCACAGCACCTCCAAGGCAGCTATTTCCGCCCTCCCACCCAGCCCAGGTCCATTCCCTCCAAGACGGATGCCTGCCCCCCGCACAGTGCGTCAGGCTGAGCGGAACCTTGGACCAACCTCCATGTCAGAGACGCAACAGGATTGTAGGACAGGGCAGGACTCTCGCCCAAGTTTGAGGAAGACGCACCTGTACAAAAACGAAAGCTCAATTGGAATTTCCTGGACGGCTCCTTGTGATGTCACAATCGCATGAACTACACATCCCAGAATTCTGTGCAGGCACCTAACCGGAAGTCTAGTGTGTGCTTCTTTTGTTTTTGTTTTTGTTTTTCGTCTCTTCCCCCCCCCCCCCCACGTTCTTGAATTTGTACCCTGCTCTCTGTTGTCTTTACTCCGTAGTTAGCCTAAGTTAAAGCTCTTGACTCTAATGTAGACTTTGTCTTAATACACAGTACTATAAATAAATAATCTTTTTCCTCTCTTTGAACCTCTCTGTGAGCCATACATAGACGAGACTCCGAGTTTTTGTGTGATTGAACCCACATAGTGAAGTTAGTTTGTCGGGAACAAAAAAAAAAAAAAATAATAAAATGAAAACTAAATCATCGGGATTTCCCACTTAGTTTGTAATCTTTCAGATTTTACAAGATTCAGCTTAGTGGAACACTACTAGTATTTTACAATATCAATGCATTTCACAATCAGTATATACACTGCTATTTCATGCTTATATCCCCCCCCCCCCTCCCCCTGTCTCACAGTGTGTAATGACACGTCATTTCATTTTTTTTTTTTTTTTTTTTTTTTTTTTTTTTTTTTTTTTTTTTTTTTTTTTTTTTTTTTTTTTTTATTTTTTTTTGCTCATATGTTACTATGCATTAACTATCTGCACTCAGAGTTTCACTTTCATCTCTTACTAGGAAAGGCAATCCATTCTCGATGTCCGCTTAGACTCTAATAGTTGTCAGGATGCAATTAGTTATCTCAGATACATCGCCTCGTGAGGTCACAAGGCTTTGATGAACCTTTATTAAGTGTCCATTTACCTTAAAGCAACCCAGTGCAAGATACAGACTGGTAAATGGGCTGCTTTGCTGCGCTCACATCCTGAGGTGAGGGAGGTCAGAAAGGACCACCTGTGGTGCCTGCAGAAGGCTCCTGAGGAGAAGCTGCCATGTTGGCAGTGGTGGAGCATCCATCCTGCACTTCTTTAACCTTCTGAAACCCCAGGCAACCAGTGCTTAACCAGCCAGGGGGACCAAGCCCCAATTCACAGTGGCTATGGGGTGTGGGACCACTTTTTCTATACTAGAGGGTGAGCTGTGTGGCTCTCCAGTTAGAGAAGCTATACTGGGTCCCAACACTTTCCCTTTCTAAGGTCTCTGAGCCTGCTTTCTCTAACTGTGATAGGGTATTCCTTGTCCTTGAAATTCCTTTGCCTCGTGCCTATGGTCTGCCTTGGTTTCTGCCCGAATAAGCCTGGCTACTCTTGTTTATGTTTCTACTTTTCCTTTATAAAAAAAAAAATTGTCTTTTGTGTATGGACAACATTACAAATTTATTTGCCTGTAGAGGCTCCAGAGGAGATGCGGTATAATCAGGACATTCTGACACAGCCTTCGTGACTTCATGGCCCACTTCTTTAGTTACTTTCAAAACTTTGATTTTTTTTTTTTTTTTTTTTTTTTAAAGAAGGCTCTCGGAATCACTTTTCCTGAGGCAATCTGTCATTTGACAAAGATTAACAACCAGTTACTTAAGCAGGGCCTGGTCATTGGAGCAGATGTGCCAGGGGAGACAAGAGCAGCAGACATCCAGCATGCTTTCCCCTTACATCCTTATGGTGTCACATGATGAACCCGCGATTTACTCTGATAGGGTCTGTGTCTCATCCAAGGGAAATAGTGCTGCTACTTGAGCCTGGGGGTGTCCTGTCATCTAAGAGGATTGTAAAATTAACACCTTAGCACTAGCACTCTATTTCCCAAGCCAGGATTTTTTAAAAAATATAGTTACAGTTGGTTTTTAATTTTATGTCATATTAAACTACGTTTAAACTTGTTTTGAGGTATGTGCTTTAGAATGTACTTCAATAGCATATACAGAAGACTATAGAATGAGAGACATAATGGGATTCTCCTTCCTATCTTGTCTCTGTAAATAAATTTCATTTGTACTTAGCATGACTAGAAACACAATTTTGGACACAGTAGAGACATTTAATCATTTATAAGTCAGTGATTGTTAATGTTTAGGTTAACTACCGTGTATTAACAATTTTCAGTAAATTAATAAACTTGAGATTGAGGTGACTTTTTCAGGTCTGTAAAGTAAGACCTGCACCTACAATGTTTCATAATTGATGATCAGATATCCACTAATCAAATACATCCTTTCTGCTGAGTGAGTGCATGTGGCTTGGGTCCTTATTTCAATATGGATTCAAGTTTCTATGACATGACAGTTGGATTTATGAGAAACACTGTTCTGAACTGAAAGGAAATAAGACATTCTTTATTCTGGAACCAAATATAACTGAAAATGTGTTCTGCTAGCATTTCCTGGGGAGAAAAAGACTAATGCTCATTCAGCCCAGATTTTTACCAATGCAGACCATTTCACAAAAATCCAACATGGTGAGAAATATGATTTTATGGAGAGTCTTACACACTCAGGGAGGATGTTATGACAGGAGCTTGGGTAACACCACAGGGAAAAATAACAGTAAATACCACAGCCCAGATCTCAGATTCAGGGCACCCAGTCGACAACGTTATGACATGTAAAGGTTTCATGGAACATTTATAGTTGCAGAAGGAAGAGACTCATTAATCAAGGCATGTTTCAAACACACTGCTTGAACAAACTGTTGGATGTTACAGCAAAGAGAAGTCTCTACTCTTCTCTGATGACATTCTCAGCATTTAGGCTGTTGGAAGTTAGATGTTCCTGTTGACATTCAAAATAATTAATAATTATTATCAAGTCTTTAATAATTAATAATCCTCCTTTATGGATTCATTTGAGTTGGATTAAGATCTGAATGATTAGCAAAGATTTTTAACATACTTCACACACTCAGGGAGTTTTATTCAGAATAAGTCACTTGATGTGTCTTAAGGTCTGAACAAGGAAAC
This sequence comes from Peromyscus leucopus, assembly GCF_004664715.2. Lineage (NCBI taxonomy): Eukaryota > Metazoa > Chordata > Mammalia > Rodentia > Cricetidae > Peromyscus > Peromyscus leucopus. Next base: position 560,153 of record NC_051072.1, on the reverse strand, counting down.
TTTTTAAGCCATTTGTAGGATTTCTCTCCAGTATGAACTATCATGTGTCGAGTAAGGCTATAAAGATTAACAAAGGCTTTGCCACACTCTGCACATTTGTAGGGATTGTCCTCAGTGTGAATTGCTTGATGTCGTCCAAGACATAAAGATGAAGAAAAACATTTGCCACACTCTGCACACTGGTAGGATTTCTCTCTAGTGTGAACTCTCTTGTGTCTCCTAAGAGCTGAGTGATAACGAAAGGCTTTGTGACATTCTTCACACTTGTGTGGTTTCTCTCCAGTGTGAACTGTTTGATGTTCCTGAAGGCTTGCAGAACAGGAAAACCTTTTGCCACATTCTACACACTTATAGGGATTGTCTTCAGAATGGAATGTTTGATGTCTTCTAAGGGATGAAGATGAGCAAAAACGTCTGCCACACACTTCACACTTGTAGGGATTGTCTTCAGAGTGAATTGTTTGATGTCGTCTAAGGCATGAAGATGAGGAAAAACATTTGCCACATTCTTCACACTTGTAGGGTTTCTCTCCACTATGAACTGTCTTGTGTATCCTAAGAGCTGAGTGATAACGAAAGGCTTTGTGACATTCTTCACACTTATATGGTTTCTCTCCAGTGTGAATTGTTTGATATTCCTGAAGGTGTGCATTACATTTTTCATACTTGTAGGGATTTTCTCCACAATGAATTCTTTGATGTTGCTTAAGGAATGAAGGATAGCAAAAGGATTTGCCACATTCTTCACACTTGTAGGGTTTTTCATCAGTATGATTTTTCTGGTGTATAAAAAGTGATGAGCGAGTATTAAAGGTCTTATGACATTCTGAACACATATAGGGTTTGTTTCCAGTATGAAGTCTCTGGTGTATAGATAGGGTTTTTTGAGAACTAAGTGCCTTTCCACATTCTTCACACTTGTAGGGTTTCTCTCCAGAATGAATTCTTTGATGTTGCTTCAGCATTGAAAAATAATGAAATGATTTGCCACATTCTTCACACTTGTTGGTTTTCTCATCAGTATGATTTTTCTGGTGTATAAAAAGTGATGCACGAGTATTAAAGGTCTTATGACATTCTTTACACGTGTAGGGTTTGTCTCCAGTATGAAGTCTCTGGTGTATAGAAAGTGTTTTGTGAGAACTAAGGGCCTTACCACATTCCTCACACTTGTAAGGTTTCTCCTCTGTATGAATTTTCTGGCGTTGAATAAGAAGTGATTTACAATCAATGACCTTGATGTAATTGTTACAATCACTGGGTGTTCTTCCTGTTGAGCAAAAGTTGAGATATGAACAAAAACTAGGAAATATTGTTTATACTAATAAGGCTTATCTTTAAATTAGAAACATTTTACTAACAGAAATAAGCCCATTGAACAATATAGATGAAAAATGGCTAAAAAAAAAAATCAATGAAATTATAAAGTAGTCAAGCCTAAAAGATAAAGTTAATCGTGATTATGTGAGATTAGACCAACATCAAAATATACAATTATGGGACTGGAGAAATGGCTCAGTGTTTAAGGGCACTGGCTGCTCTCCCAGAGGTCCTGAGTTCAATTCCCAGCAACCACATGGTGGCTCACAACCATCTGTAATGAGATCTGGTGCCCCCTTCAGGCCTGCAGACAGAACACTGCATACATAATAAATAAACCTTTATATATATATATATATATATAAAATTATTATTTTAAGTATAGAGTTTTGTTTTAGAAGACACAAAAGATATATTGCATAACAAGGAGACTGTCCAGAGCAATATTAAATAATATAGCCTAAGGATTCAGGACAGTACTTTATGTTTTATTATTGCTAACTAGAAAATGAATACCTGAAACATATCAAGTCATAACAAAACATTAAGGTTCACTGGTGAATAATAGAAATTTTGCTGATGATTTTGTCAATGAACAGGTAAAAAATTTCTTTGTTTCTTTTTTTTTTTTTTTTTTTTTTTTTTTTTTTGAGACAGGGTTTCTCTCTGTAGCCCTGGCTATCCTGGGAATTTCTATGTGGATGAGGCTAGCCTCCAGCTCAGAGATGCACCTACCTCTGCCTCCAAGTGCTGAGACTATGTAATGGGGTAGCAGGCCTGGTGATAATTTACCCGTTTCTGAGATTTATTCATTTACAAGATTAAATAACCACTGAATGGAGAGAGACAATGAACACGGCATAAAAATGGGAGACTCAGCCGGGCAGTGGTGGCACATGGAGGCAGAAGCAGGTAGATCTCTGCGAGTTCAAGGCCAGCCTGGACTACACACAGAGTTCCAGGATAGGCTCCAAAGCTACACAGAGAAACCCTGTCTTGAAAAACAAAACAAAAACAAAACAACACACACACACACACACACACACACACACACACACACACACCAAAAAAAAAAAAAAACAAATAAAAAACAAAAAAAACCAAAAAGACCAAAAACCAAAAAAAAACAACAAAAAACCCAAAAAAAGAAAGGGAGACTCATGTTTCCCTGTGAAAGGAAAATTCACAAAACCAGAGCTATTAGATATTTTTATCTTACACTGTCTTGATGTGTTTTATCCACCCACCAAATACATAGGGTACATAAAACAAATGATTATAGGCAATGCAGACATCTAAGTAACAATACACCATATGAAATTACAAGGTAAAAAAACTCCTCCAACCCACAAAATTCTGAAAGCTTATTGATGAGCTATTAAACACAGACTCCTAGTTGCAGACAGTTTTGATCTTTGGAAATATATCCACAAAGGGCATACATTTTAAATCCTTATTTTGGAGGATGTAATAGGAAAAAAACTTAGAAAATTTTCATCATTCACAAAGAACTCTGATGGGCTGACATTCATTAACATGAGTGTAAGTGATACAAAAGAAACTTATGTGTGAACTTACTGTATTCCAATGGCTTCACCCTGAGGGTAAAGAAGAGGCTTGTAGAAAAGTGTACCGACTTTCATGCATTTCTTACATTACAATGTAGACTCAACAAAAAGGAAAAACCTTGGAAATGCACAGCTCACCTAAAGAATTATCTCCACGCTGGGCGGTGGTGGCGCACGCCTTTAATCCCAGCACTCGGGAGGCAGAGGCAGGCAGATCTCTGTGAGTTCGAGGCCAGCCTGGGCTACCAAGTGAGTTCCAGGAAAAATGCGCAAAGCTGCACAGAGAAACCCTGTCTCCAAAAACCAAAAAAAAAAAAAAAAAAAAAAAAAAAGAATTATCTCCACATCAACAGTTTTCAATGCACATGTGAAAGCCTGCCTTTCTGTTGGAGATTTAGACCTCAATTCTGCATAAACCCCTCTCCCTACACACCTGGGTGCATGGTGCCAGAGGCCTGTATCTTCACATCCCAAGGCCCTTGCCTTTGCTCCAGAAATGTCACCAGGCATGGCTTAGAGACAGCAAGACCTGTTTGTAGGGAGAGAGAACAAGATGGTGGAAGTGTTCTTCTGCTGGGAATTGACATGTCCCTCCCAGTACACTGTTTATAAGGTAAGACGGTGGAAAAATTGACTGCAGACAATCAGTTCCTTAAATGTTTTCTCACAGTACCACTACTGCACATGAAGCAATGTACAATGTCCAGATACTGAGTCTCATTTAGAGAAAAAAAACATTAAAACTGAATTGGGAAACACTTCAATTAACAAGTATGCTCCAGCCTCATGCCTTGGAATTGCTAACAGTCCCACTGGAGTGACTACTGAATGAAATATATATACACGACACTAAGAGTTTAAACAGTGGAATGTTTCTTAGCTATGGAGCAACCTCTCTAATTTTTCGGTAAATGAAGGATATGAAAATGGCTGATGAAATGCTCCTATGAGATACCATACCAAGTGTGGAAGCTACAGTTGAGGTCGAAATAAGAATTCACTATGGATGAGAGCCTCACCAAGGAACACAAGGTTGCTGTAATTCTCCAACATCACATCCCTGTACAAATTCCACTGAGCAGGCTCCAGGCATTCCCACTCTTCTGGAGAGAAATCAATGGCCACATCCCAGAATGACAGCATTTCCTGCAATAAAAACCAATGAATGATATCACACTTTAGTTTAATTAAAACTATTAATTATAATATAAATACCAAGATTCATGGGGATAGATAGTTTTCCTGTCAACTTGACACTAGCTAGCATCATTTGAGAAGAGAGAAACATAGTAGAGAAAATGCCTCTTTAAGACTGTCCTGTAGCCAAGCCTAGGTGGCATTTTCTTAATTAGTGATTGATATGACAGAGCACAGCCCATTATAGGTGGTGCCCACCCTAGGCAAGCAGTTGTATATGGTATAGGAAAGCATTCTGGGGAAGTCAGTATTCAGTGTTCTTCTGTATCCGCTGCTCCATTTCTTGCCTTAGGTTCCTGCCTTGAACTGTGACCTGAATTTGTAGTCTAAAATAAATCCTTTCTTCTCCAAGTGGTCTTTCATCATGGTCTTGATCACAGCACTAGAAACCCTAACACAGGCATCGTGTGCCTGTGGACACAAATCTAGGTTTTTCACAGGGTGAAAGAGCTGAAAATGTTTCTTACATAGGTGAGTACTATTCCCCAGACAAGTCTGAAGTGGTCACATGATCTCACACTGTACCTGTCTTCAAAGAAACACAAGTTAAAAGATCCTATAAAGCCAGTTGGACACGATCCAATTAAGACAGATAAAATGTAAAATGAATGCATCCAAAAAAGAACATTCATTTAGTGCCATATGCTACTATACACCACACATATGCACATTTCTCACAGAAGAAAGTCATAGTGAGGAAGAATATACTTTTCAACACTTAATAAGTGAAATCATGAGTGTGAAAAGCAATGAAAATACAAATTTTGATGCAGTGGCTCTGGCTGTTGTCCTGGTTTCTGGACGTCTACAGAGTTTAGTAATGAAGCAAAGAGACATGAGATTGAGCAAGCAAAAGGTAAACTAATAAAGGAAGAACCACAGGCTAAATGTCATTTAAGTATTTGAACTTTTTCTTTTCCTTCTTCTTTTTTTTTTTTTTTTTTTTGGTTTTTTGAGACAGGGTTTCTCTGCATAGTTTTGGTGCCTGTCTTGGATTTCACTTTGTAGACCAGGCTGCCCTTGAACTTACAGAGATCCACCTGGCTCTGCCTCCCGAGTGCTGGGATTAAAGGTGTGTGCCACCACCACCCAGCTTTGAACATATTTTTTAAAAACTGCAAGAAAAGGAGTAACAAGTGAGAATTTAAAAGAGTAGACATCACTCCATCTTTTAGTCACTTTCCTTTTCTACCTTTTCTCTGACAGGCATTAACTGACACGCTAATGATATTCCTAAAGCATGTTTTGCACATATATACCTGTGTATCAGTGTGCTGTAGCTGATGCTATTTCCTTATTTCAAATTTTCAAAATTAATAATTATTTTTCATATCTTATTGAGTAGAGTCACAGAATGCCCTATGAGAATAGACATACATTATTTTACCTTTTTAATTACTGCATTAAGATTATTAGCAATATGTGTATGAATGTCTTATTTTGTAATAATTTCACAGGTAAGGTTTGGTTTGCCTTTCTCAGTTATGGTATGGTCAGCTCCTTAAACACTATCTTCCAGGCTTCTGAAAAGTACACTACATAATGTTTACACACATCCAGTATCCGGGGGCAACAGTACTGGGGGCTTCTCCTCCTATCACACTGCTCCAGAGCATCCATTTTTTTCAAGAAGTCCCCAAGCCTTAGTTTACTGATGTCACTGGTCAATGGAAAAAACCATTACATCTCGAACTTCTGTGAGTTACAATTTTTTTTACATTTAACATGTTAATGAGATCATGTGTTATTTAGTTTTATCTGCCTGAAAATCATCAATATTGCACCAATGGACAAGACTTCATTTTCTTTAAAAAATATTGAATTAAACTGTAAGTACATCATTTCCCCTCTATCTCCTCATTACAACTTCTCTCATGTCCCCCAACAGTCAATCTTAAATATATGATGTATTCTTCTCTAATTATTATTGTTTTACACACACACACACACACACACACACACACACACACACAGAGAGAAAGAGAGAGAGAGAGAGAGAGAGAGAGAGAGAGAGAGAGAGCACATAAATATATAAATACATCTACACATACCTATATCAATCTGAATGGTCGATTCTGTTCAGTATGGCCTGTCTGTATGTTTTGAGGACTGATCACTCGTTCCTGGATGAATAGTGAGTGGGCTCATCCTTAGGGAAGCTCTCTCTTAGCAGTTCTTAGGTGCTATACTTCTTTGTTTACCCAGCAGACTGCTCCCTGCAGTGAAACTGGCATTGTTCAGGGCTTGTTTAGGCAGTCATATTGTTGGGGTATCATGGGCGCAGCTTCCCTTCATATTCTAGAATGCACAACCTCACAGCAGACTTCCTGGACCTCTGGCTCTCATAATCAATATATTGCAGAGATATTCCCAGAGCCTTGTGTGCAAGAATTGTGCTATAGTGAATCTTTTGGGTCAGGGCACCACAAGACAATAGTTCTCTGCACTTGGTAAGTTTTAGTCTTCTGTATTGCTCTTTGTGCTGCAGAAAGAAGCGCCTTTGATGAGTAGTAACAGCTACACTCAGTTAGGTCTAAGGAGAAGTATTTGGAGTGCAGTTATGGATGATGATGGTTTAGTGGCATTAATATGTTCTCCTCTATGATTTAAGACCTAAGAGGCAGCTCCAAGCATTACGTAGGTCTCCTGTCCCCTCTAAGTCCCTTTGACAGCTGCTGCTATGCAAAGGTGTGACAGGCACTGTGGCACCTTTAGAGATATCATGCCACACTGGTCATCGTTGTGGTTCACGGTCATAACAGCTAAGCAGGACTATTTGTTGCTTCTCTCCCTTGGAGCTTGGAAAGCACCTTCCAGCACTGAGCAAACTCACCCTTAGGCAGGAGACCTTCATATCACATCCATCTTAAATCCCCTGAGTCTTGTGTCAGCATTGGGAGGAGGGAGTAGCTATTGTCACAAGACCTTTGGTAGGGCAGAAATATATACTCTGTAAAGAGTGACTACATGGAATCCTGTCCTGAAATAAAGGGCAGAGTTAAGTAGCAACTAGGACAACACATCTCCGGGTCACCAGCTAACTGAAGAAAACTGGTGACTAGAACACCCAGTAATTTCTCAAGAGAGAAGCAATTGAACTGTGTTGAAAACTTTGTAGCTAGTGGAGTACGTTTCTACCTTTACAAGGAAGGGGGAAAAAATCACAGATGAGACTCTTTTTAATGATATGATCACCAAGAGCAGGGGAAAATAGTCACTGTGGAGAATGGAAAGAGCCCAGAACACAGTGCAGATGGAAACACACTTCTGTGAGAGAAATAGTGTAGGTCCCCAATGGAGAACTAACTGCCAGGATCACTCCCTGTGCTGCCCAGCACTGTCTACCACCATTCCATGAGGAAGCATCTGCTGTCTTGAGGTCAATCTCCTATGAGATGCTGTGGGTGGAGGGCAGTGCACCTGTAAACAGGAGAGCATTTAGTAGGAATTTTATCCAGTACAACTAATGGCAACCATTTGAAGGGAATGTGAGCCTGGCAAAATTCACTTTCTATGCAGAAGAAATGCAAATAATATCATTCATTAGAAATTGCTAACATTCACACTATTATTTTGAGGCAAAAATCTGTAAGTCCACTTGAATAGAGACTGGCCCTAGAGACAAGCCTAGAACAACAGAATCGACAAAGTAGATACATTAAGAACTGCTGCATCTCCTGTCAGTATTCCTCAGAGATACCTTTTCAGAGAACCAGACAACACTGAAGATTGGTGGGAAGTCCAAGCCAGATGCAAAGGGAGGACTGGATTCCTGATCAGGTTCCTAACAGTAGTGACCCTTCATTCAAAGCAGACTATCTACTCATTACTGGACATAGTGCTTAAAATACAAACTACATACATGTGGCATGAAAGAGTCATTAATTGATGATTTAATCCACCATGTCTTGCAACATATGACTCAGAAAATGGAATAAACCATGAAAAAATATGGGAGGCTAAATGCAGTATCTGCTTTGGAAACATGAATTACATATTATAACTTTAATTTGAAAATACTATCACAAGTTTTGCCTTTTATATTAGATGTCTAGATGTATTTGTGGATTGTAATAGTACATATATGGGCCGGGCGGTGGTGGTGCACGCCTTTAATCCCAGCACTCAGGAGGCAGAGGCAGGAGGATCTCTGTGAGTTCGAGGACAGCCTGGGCTACCAAGTGAGTTCCAGGAAAGGCACAAAGCTACACAGAGAAAACCTGTCTTGAAAAACCAAAAAAAAAAAAAAAAAAAAAAAAAAAAAAATAGTACATATATGGTTTCTGAGTCTTCTTAAAGCACCAGGAAGCCGAGTGTATGCAAAAAAGATTTGGGGCATGCACCTTCATAGATGTGACTTAATTTTCTATAGATAATGCAAATACAACAATGGAATGCAGATTGTCAAAGAGATGATGCTGACCATGTGACCATACACACCATTCAATTCAAAATATGCTGTTGCATTTCATAATGACTATGGAGGACACTATGAAACACACGAATATAATCGAAAATGACAATGTAATTAATGAAAATCTGTGCTGCTCAAGTTTATCCCTTGCATGTTTGACCCCTGTTCAAATCTTGTGCAATGTCTCCCCATGGCCTCAGATATACTCATATAGATCGATGGACAGGAACTGAACATCCTCACCCAGCATATCTTCCCATCAGAGTTTTCCAGTTATGATATGTATAACACAGCAAGGTTCATGCATGAGTTGTAAACACAAGGAACTCCTTCCCTCACACTGACATTAGAATACAATGAAAGAAGCCTGGGAGGAAAGAGACAGGACTGCTCAACAAGGGGACCTGGACTGGACCTGTGAAGAGCAGGAACCAACATGAGCACTTTGCTTTACTGGTTGGATATGGCAGTGTCCATGTGAAGGACAGGGAGGAAGTGGTTTTGTTCTGGCTCACTGTAAGAAGCATCTGCACACAGTGGAACCTCTGGTAAGGACAGGGGAAGGTATCCCAGCTGCAGCTGCAAAAAAAAAAAGACCCAGGAATGTAACCACAGCAGCCACATCAGTCAAGAACTGCAGAATGGAAATGAAGAAATAATGGAGTCTCAGATTAGATATGAAAGGAGCAAACTGGAAGAAATCAGTGAAACCAGAAGAAATCAGCATCAGGTCACGACAGTAACTAATACAGATTAATAACCAAAAAGAATGAACAATCACTACAAAAAGGAATATTTAAGCAAGGCCCTCAAGGAATAAATGCAAATAAGTATGTAATCACTAAAATTTAATATTTTAAACAAAAATATCTCAGTGACAAAAGTTTAAATTACATGTGGAATGTGTCAACAGAAGTTAACCACAAGCAGTTTTTAAGTCAGCAATGTGCTGATTGCATGGATTTGTCATGGCACTCACTGTAAGAAACAGGAAATGAACCATCAGAAAGTATTTCTCATGACCATGAAGTATGTCTAAATGTTTTATGACACAGACTCTGGCCTTGAATTTTTGGTGAAGCATGGGAAGATCAGAGGGTCCTGCCTCCCCCTCACAAATGCAGAGATGACAAGGATGTGCAATACAGTAGACTGAAGTTTCTTTTCTATCACAGGTCTGTTTACTTTAAATCACATGAATACACACAGTCTGTGAGTTCTTCCTCACCCTGCTGACCTGACACAAAAGTCTGGCACTGGAACCCAAGGCCATGTGAGTTTTTCATCTGTTCCTAGACACCCTGCTTATGGACTAGATCAACAAGCCCAAGGCCAGATCAAGACATGTTGACACAACCACTGTGGTCCACCCTACAGAAGAGTGGGAAGACCTTTCCAAGGTTAAGAAAACCCAGTCCTCAAGGTGAGGCTTGGCCTCACTTTCTACAGTTCCCTATCTATTTGCAGAAGATGCCTCTCTCTCTGAACGGGCTGTATGTGTGTTCTCTCACCCCTAGTCAAAGCTTTTCTATAGCAGCTGATTCTAGCAAATCTGTCAGCTGTGTTCCAGAATTTCCCACCTGTGACCTTTTTTCGACTTGGATTTTTCCTTTCTTAATTCTTTAACTGACACATAGGATGAACACGATCAAGACCTCAAGACCGTTACATTAGCCGGCTGCAGAGTTTAGGAAGGACCAGACCCCGTTTGCTCTACAGATTCTGAGAAATCTGACAGCGTCCACGTGAAAACCGCTCAGCTAGAGAAGCATACTTCCCCCCCAAAGCTGCTCACTGAGCTCCCAGCTCCACCTCAGGAGCAGGCAGTCAGCTGAGCATCATTAGTTTGCAATCCTGGACTTTGCACTATCAACTACTCCGCGCTATCAGGACAGCTCTCCTGTCCCAGAAGCCTGAGGCGGACTCGAGCTTCATGTGGCATCCTAAGGAAACCATAACTCAGGGCACAGTCCCTATGACCGGGTCCCCAGCCCTGACCTGCAACCTCACGTGACCCAGCCAGTTCAGCACTGCACCTCCAAGGAAGCTTCTTCCGCCCTCCCACCCAGCCCAGGTCCGCTCCCTCCAAGACGGAGCCCCGCACCCCGCACAGTGCGTCAGGCGGCGCTGCACCCCGGACCAACCTCCATGTCAGAGACGCAACAGGACTGTAGAGCAGGGCAGGACTTTTGCCAAACTTTGAGGGAGACTCATGTGTGTAGATCAAAAGCCAGACTGGAATTTCCTGCATGGCTCCCCGTGATGTCACTGTGCCACAGACTACATTTCCCAGAAGTCTGTACGAAAGAATTCCCGGAACCCAGGTATGGAGATTTCTAGAGTTCCTGGATTTGTCTGGCTGCCTGCAGTAGAGTATAGGAAGAAGAAGCAAAGTCAGCAGGACAGCCATATGGAGTGAGGCTGGTGTTCACTTCCAGATCCACAACACTAGATTATTAATGTGAATCGAGCCTTTGACAAATATTTGCCTTGTAAGTTTTCTGGTCCATATATTGTGATTTTTAATATTACTACAGCGTTTAAAAATCACATTGACCCAGTTTTACTTTAAAATAACCAAGCAATACACTAATGTAGGAATGAGAAGTATCTTTTAAAGATGATTTTGAAACCAGCCGTCCTATATCTGACTGTGCTCCTACCTGCTGGGCGGTTACTTGACAAATGGACCTGGGATGAAAGGCTGGACTGGGAAATTTAAAGAGACCCTGTATCTATGTAAAAAGGGAAAGTCAAAACAAAGACAAGTTCAAGCAGTTAGGTATAATGATGGCTTTGTCTTCACAATAATTCCTACGAATAAATGAAGAAATAATCCTTCTTCCTCTATACTGACACTCTGTGTGAGCCATTCATGGATCTGACTCCATGGCCTGGAAAACAGTTTTTTGTTGTTGTTGTTGTTGTTGTTAATATTGGAATCCCTACAGTGTAGAAGGTGGTGCAGGACAGAGACAGTATAATTACTGAACAAAGTGAAATGTCCACTTCTCTGACACTTACTTGCAAAGATCTCCCATAATCCATCTCAGTTTTCCACCTGTATTTCTTTCCCTTGAAAACTTTCAACTAGTAATCTCTGTGAGCCATTTAGTTTTTGTGAGAGCTCTACTAGAATTTTACCAGTGTCTCCATGATTTTTCACAAACTCAGGTCCATATTCACCACCTGTGTGCTAGAAGCTCATGCTTACTTCCCGAGTGAAGGGACACTGGTCCTGGATCAAACTCAGGACTGAAGCACAGATAGCTCAAACTATCTAAACACAGTCTAGAGTTTCCTATACTTCTACCATGAGTAAATGGTATGGTTCCAATTCCACTTAGCTATCACCTCCATGTTCCATGCAGTTGTGACCTGACAGGGACAGTTAGGAAGGATAGTGAACATCTGACTTTGATGTTCACTATCAACATCTGATATGGTAAAGTGGTTCTTTTTAATAGTACTACAAAGGCCAGATCGATTCCCTCTGTACCCATGAGTGTATTTTTTCCATTGATATTTTAATATTCTTGATACCCTTTTAACAGACTCCCATGGCATCACTCATAAGGTTGCACCTTCCTGTCTACACATCTAGTACAATGTAGACAGTGCTGTCATGTTCTGCTATCTTGGGACAGTGTCAGCCCCATCTCACAGTTTCCTTCTACTTTGGGTGCTGACCCCAGAGAAACTTTCCTAGAAGTACAGATTTGAGCATCAGCCCCTACAGTGGTCTCTCACCTTGCAAATGAAATTGCACTTTCATAAGACAAGAGACTTCCTTGGATGTGCTCTCAGCTCAGATGTGTTGTCAGTACGAAGTGCCAGGATTGCCCATATTGGAATTGATCTCACTGACATTTACAGCTGATTTCACATGATCTATAACTTTAAAGTCACTGTGGTTTAGAATGAGAATGGCATCTATAGGTTCATACAGTTGAATGTTTGGGCCCCAGTTGGTAGGAACTGTTTGATAAAGATTAGAGGGTGTGGCATTATCACAAGTATGTATTACTGAGGGTGGACTTTGAGGTAAAAGAATCCTATGTATTACCTGTCTCCACGTGGGGATCAAGATATAAGCTCTCTGCTACTGTTTGAGGATTATGTCTGCCTAAATGATGCTTTGTTCTCTAATAAAAGACTTTTACTCAATGAAATCATGAGCAAAAAATTATTGTGTTGTCTCACAGCAATCAAAAAGACACTCTATTCTGTGAATATCCAAAGAAGAGAAGGAACATCTACTCACCTCAGATCAGGCTCTAATGACAGACACAATGATTCCACGAAAGTTCCTATCTTCATGAATCAGTGAGTTTAATACTGCGATTGCAGACAGGATCATGGATAAGGAATTAGAATAAGAACACACAACTACTCAATGCAGTACTAAAAATCTAAGTGGACTCTGGGTAAGAATTCAGGAGAGTTGCCTGCCTTCAGCTCAGTGTGTGACTTGCAGGGAGCTCCACTGATGAGGAAGTCTCCTCTCCTACAGTCCTTACTGTTTATGTAGCTATGAGCAGTGAGGGTTCTGTGAGTCTTGGAAATGTCCCTATAGCTATCACTGCTTACTTCCTGAGTTTAATGAGGCCCCCTCCAGGATGGGATGTTTCCCTTGAGTGGAAATTGCTGTTGGTCAAATCACAAATTAATGAGTGAGGGAGAATGAATGCTTCTGTTCAGCACTGTTTACTGTCAAGGAGCCATCCCCAAATTATGAAGGCACACATGTAAACAGAGGATCTTCTGGCCTCAATAATCTACAGTAGAAATTTGTCTCCTGGGTAATTCAAGATCCCATGAAGTGAACAATCCATGCATTCTGGATAACTGAGTTTGAAAATCATCTACATTGGGGTGACCTCATCACATATAGGTGTCCTGGCAGTGAGCTAGAGATGCACTTATATTCCTTATCATACGATACCTGGGAACATGGCCTTCACATGTACCTGAAGGTCCCAAATAACTGACTCAGAGGCTGAATATGAATTATAAATGTTCAGTCAATAGCTCAGGCTTAGAGCTAACTTGCTCTTACATTTTAAGTTAACCATATTCCTTATTTACACTTTGCCACATGTCGGTACCTTTATTAGCATAACACATTCATCTTCTTCTCCCTCTGGGTCTGGCTGACAAGTCCTCACTCTGTGCTTCTCCTTCCCACCATCCTTAGTTTGGCTGCCCCACCTATATTTTCTGCCTGGCTACTGGCCAATCAACATTTTATTAAACCAATTCCAGTGACACATCTTTACACTGTACAAGAGGATTATTCTATAACCATATGTGTGTGTGTGTGTGTATGACTCTGAAGATTCTCATATATATATATTCATACACATACACAAAGCCTTTGCCACATTCTCCACACTTGAAGGCATTCTCTTCAGAATGAATTGTTTTATGTACCTTAAGATATGAAGGGCTAGAAAATCCTTTGCCACACTCTTCACACCTGTATGGTATCTCTCCAGTATGAACAAATTTGTGTTGAATAAATAAAGTTTGGTAAAGGCTTTGCCACATTCCCATACTTGTAGCAACTGTCTTCAGAACGAATTCTTTGATGTGCTTTAAAGTCTGAAGAAGAGGCAAAACATTTGCCACACAACTCACACTTGTAGGGTTTCTCTCCAGTTTGAGCTATCTTGTGCTCAGTGAGTACAGAAGGTCTAGTGAATCCTTTTCCACACAGTTCACATTTGTAGGGTTTCTTTCCAGTATGAACTGTCTTGTGTCTCTTGAGGGTTGTATGTGTACTAAAGGTTTTGTGACATTCTTCATACTTGTATGGTTTTTCTCCAGTATGAATTTACTAGTGTTTTTTTTAAGGCCCATAATAAAGCATTTACATTCTTCATATTTATAAGATTTCTCCCTGATATGATGTAATTTGTGAAGTGTAAGGTATGAGAGCCTAGAAAAGGTTTTTCCACATTCTTTACACTTGTATGGTATCTTATTGACATCAATTCTCTTATGTACAGAAAGTTCTGGGCGAGTACAAAAGTCCTTACCACATACTTCACATTTGAAAGGTTTCTCTTGACAATGAGTTCCTTTGTGTCTCTTCAATTTTGAGATACTGGAAAACATATTGCCACATTCTTCACACTTGGGGCATTTCTCTAGTATGAACTATTTTGTGCTGAACCAGGGAAGAATTACTAGAAAATGCATTTCCACAGAATCCACATTTGTACAGTTTCTCTTTATAATGAATTTTTCTGTGTTTCTTTAGTTTTGAAGTAGGGTAAAACATTTTCCCACATTCTTCACACTCATAAGATTTCACTGCAGTATGACTTAATTTGTGCTGGATCAGGACAGAATTATAAGAAAAAGCTTTCCCACATTCTTCACACTTGTATGGTTTCTCTCCAGAATGAATGAACTTGTGATGAGTAAGGGTATAAAGCGTGTAAAAGGCTCTGCCACATTCCTCACACTTGTAGGGATTGTCTTCAGAATGAATTCTTTGATGTCTTCTTAGGGTTGAGGAAGTGGAAAAACACCTGTCACACTCTTCACACTTGTAGGGTTTCTCTCCAGTATGAGATATTTTGTGGTCAAAAAGGACAGAAGACTTAGCAAATCCTTTTCCACACAGATCACACTTGTAGGGTTTCTCACCAGAATGAATTCGTTTATGTTTGTTAAGGATTAAAGCAGAGAAAAATGTTTTCCCACATTCTTCACACTTGTATGGTTTCTGCCCACAGTGAGCTCTTTGATGTTTCTTCAGGTATAAAGAATCATAAAAAGTTTTCCCACACTCTTCACACTTGTAGGGTTTCTCTCCAGAATGAACAAACTTGTGCTGTGTAAGGGCATAAAGAGTGTAAAAGGCTCTTCCACATTCCCTACATGTGTAGTGACTGTCTTCAGAGTGAATTCTTTGATGATTTCTAAGGGTTGAAGAAGAGGAAAAACATTTGTAACACTCTTTACACTTGTAGGGTTTCTCTCCAGTATGACATATTTTGTGCTCAGAAAGTACAGAAGGTTTAGTAAATCCTTTTCCACACAGATCACACTTGTGGGGTTTCTTATCAATATGAATTCGTTTATGTTTATTAAGGATTAAAGCACAGGAAAACATTTGTCCACATTCTTGACACTTGTATGGTTTCTGTCCACAATGAGCTCTTTGATGTCGCTTCAGGAATGAAGGATAATAAAAAGCTCTGCCACATCCTTCACACTTGTAGGGTTTGTCTCCAGAATGAATTCTTTGATGATGCTTCAGCATTGAAGGATAGTAAAATGATTTGCCACATTCTTCACACTTGTACGTTTTTTCTTCAGTATGATTTTTCTGGTGTATAGAAAGTGATGAGCGAGTACTGAACGCCTTATGACATTCTTTACACATATAGGGTTTGTCTCCAGTATGGAGTCTCTGGTGTATAGATAGGTTTTTTTGAGAACTAAGGGCCTTTCCACATATTTCACACTTGTAGGGTTTCTCCCCTGTATGGATTCTCTGGCGTTGAATAAGGAGTGAGTTACCTTCAATGGCCATGCTAAAATTCGTACAGTCATTTGGTATTGTTCCTGTTGAGGAAAAGTTGAGATATGATCAAAAGCTAAGCAATATTCTTCATACATATAATGCTTACTGTTAAAATGGAGAGACTTACTCATACATGTTTAACCATAAATCAGAAAACAGTATATTTTCTTACCTATAAACACTGGCTATCATTCACAAAATAGAGCAGGTAGAAATACTCTATAGTTTTATTGGACTAAGAGCATGCTCAAATAAAACATGGAAATAGTGGCTTATTATTCAAAGTTAAATAGGTAAGTAAGTTCTAAGGCCAATTTACTAACAAAAATAAGTCCATTAAATAATATAGATATTGCCGGGTGGCAGTGGCACACACCTTTAATCCCAGCACTCAGGAGGCAGAGCAAGGTGGATCTCTGTGATTTTGAGGCCAGCCTGGTCTACAGAGTCAGATTCAGGACAGCTAAAGCTACACAGAGAAACCCTATCTTGAAAAATAAAAACAAACAAGAGATGTTATATGACCAAACATCCATTATTATAATTATATATGCAGCCAAGCATTAAAAGAGAAAGTTAATTGTTTTTGTGTGATTTTTGAGTCATCATCAAAATATAAATGTTTTATCCTACACATAGAGTTTTATTTTGTAAGCTACAAAAGATATGCTGCACAAAAAGCAGATGGTCCAGAACAAGATTAAATAATATAGCTCAAAAATTCAGGACAGTATTTTATTTTTTTATTTGGATGACTGAAGAGAAACTTTCTCTGTCCCACCAGCCAGCTCCCAAATCATGACACAGAGACTCATTATTAATTATGAAAATTTGTCAATAGTTTAGGCTTGTTTCTAACTAGCTCTTATAAGTTAAATTAACCCATTTCTTTTCATCTACACCTTTTACATGGCTTGGTCACCTTTACTTTGTAATGTCCATGCTACCTGCTCTGCATCCTAGCACCTCTTACCTTGTTCCAGCATCCTATCTGCCCCGCAAATCTTACCTAGCTAATGACCATTCAGCTTTTTAGTAAACCAATCCAAGTAACACATTCTCATAGCATACATACAAAAAGATTATTCCACAACAGATGACATGAAATTATATACCTGAATATCAAGTCATGATTTAAAAACAAACAACAACAACAAAAAAAAAAAAAAAAACTTCAAGTCACCTGTAAATAACAGAAACTTTTTGAGGCCACATATTTGTCAATGAATAAATGACAAAATTGCCCATTTCTTTTGTTTGTTTATTAAGACAGAATTTCTCTGTGTAGTCCTTGTTGTCCTGACCAATAGGACTTGACTCTGAGATCTGCCTGTCTCTGCCTCCCCAATGCTGGGATTAATGGAGTGAGCCACCACACCAGGCTAAAAATGACATATTTTTAAGATGTATTCATTTACAAGATTAAACAACTACTGAGCACAGAGTGGAGAGAGACAATGAATAAGGCATGACAATTGGAGAACCCTGTTTGTACACAAAGTAAAAATTACAGAAGTATAGCTCATAGATTTCTTTATTTACTTTCTATACAGTGTTCTGGCATGTATGCCTACATGCCAGAAGAGGGCAACAAATCTCATTATAGATGGTTGTGAGCCACCATGTGGTTGCTGGGAATTAAACTCAGGACCCCTGGAAGAACAGAGAGTACTCTTAATCTCTGAGCCATCTCTCCAGCCCAGCTCATGGATATTGTTATCTTATACTGTCCTTATGCATTTTATCAATGTGCTTTATCCACCCACCAAAATACATAGTACAACAAATGATTATAGTTTATACATACTTCCACATAACAATACCACATTGCAAATTAAAAGAAAAAAGTCTTGAATCTACAAAATTCTGAAAGCTTATTAAGATATTAAACACATTTTCCTAACGGTGAACAGTTTAAATCTTCAAATATATATACCCAAAGGGCATGTATTTTAAATCCTTATTACTGAATGTGTGTTAGGAAAAAAAACTTTAGAAAATATCTTCATCATTCACAAAGAACTCTAATGAGATGACTTTCATTAACATGAGTATAAGGGATATGATAAAAGTTGGTATCTTACATTGTTTCCATAACTTGGTCTTTAGAAAAGTGTGCGATTTTTTGAGAACTAGAAACAGTGCAAAGTCTGTTACTGAACTGCCCAAAGTGACTCCATTTTTGCCTGAATTTTATTCAACTGTTCCCCCAGCTAAACAATCCTCCTAAGAAAATACTGATTGGTGATTTTGTTCTGTATGCTGCGAATGTGTATTGTTCTGATTGGTTGATAAATAAAGCTGCTTGGCTAATGGTGAGGTAGAATATGGTTAGACAGGACATGGCAAAGCAGCAATTCATTTCAAAGAGAAAGATGGGTGTTGAAGACACTCCATATGGAATTTATCTTCTTCTTGGCAAAAATAGCTATTTGGGCAAGAAACTGTTCCTGCCTGAACTGCTTGACTAAATGTTGTATTGACTGGACATGCAGAACCCACAGAAAGGTGACCATGGAACTTCACAAAGCAAGATGGTCCTTCAGGATCCTGCTTTGCAGATGAAACTGTGAGACATTCTATAGAACACAGAGCAAAAAAACGACAGAGAGACTAGGCTTATGGGCTAAATGTTACAGAGGAACTTTGGATAACTGTTCATGTAGCCAGCTGTCTCTGTCATTCTAGATTTTTGTAAGTTGCTTACAATGCATTTCCTGTTTACTTAAATAACATTATATCCTTCTGAGTTATTTGATGTAGTTGAAGACTAGATAGTTATAATTATGGTTTTCCTTGGTTATGATAAGAAATAAGGTAGATATGAAACCTTGGCTCGCAAACATGGGATACATAGGATATTTTCTTTAATTTTGCCAAATACAAATAGATCAGATATTATAGCTATAATTCTTGTTTGATAACTGTTTTGTTATATGTAATTTCACTATGTTGAAGTTAAAAACTTCCTTTTGAATAGAAAGAAGAGGCAAAACGATGGGTGTTATTGTTCTTTATGCTGTGAATGTGTTGCTCTGATTGGTTGATAAATAAAGCTGTTTGGCCAATGATGAGGCAGAATAAGGTTAGGTGGGACATTCCAACTAGAAAGAGAAGAAGGAGAAAGATGGAGCAGAGGAGACACTGTCAGCTGCTGCCAGGAGAAGCAAGAAGTAAAGTACCAGTAACCCATGAGCCATGTGGCAAAGTATATATTTATAGAAATGGGTTAATTTAAGACGTAAGAACTAGTTAGTGAGAAGCCTGACTCATTGGACCATATCATTTGTAAATAATATAAGCCTCTGTGTGTTTACTTGGGTCAGAGTGGCTACCAGACCAATGGGTGAGAGAGATATGTCCTGACTGAGGACCAGGCATAATGCAGGAAAACTTCCAACTACAAAACACTGTCATGCAGCCTCACCTGCAGCTTTGGGAGATCTCCTGTTTTACAACATAAATTATCTGAATCAATGGAACTGACAGTTTTGAAATTTCAGGCCCCTGGACAGCCTCTGGTATGAGGTAATTATAGGTTTGGCTTTACAAACTCAATCAAACCAGGGCCAGTGAGTCCAGAAATGATCACTGTATTTCAGGACACCAACACCAACCTAGTTCTTCTGGTGCTCTGAAGAGTTGTGTGGAGGTAGTTTTCTCTGGTCCAGATTCTGGTAAGTGGAACAATCCTGACAGGGACTCCTTCCTTGGGTCTCCTAAGTGGGGGGATATTAACCAAAGTAATCCTTAAAAACTTCTAATCTGAAGTTGTATTAGTGAGTCTGGAAAATTCCCTGTCTTTTCTTCACCTCACTCATATGAGGCACTGAGCTACCCCTTATGGTCTTGTCTAAGACCCAAACATACTCTATTCCCAGCAAAAGTCCCCCAAGGGACTCCTAAGACCAGTGGTAATGGGGCCACATCATCTCACCAACCCATACATAGACAACAAGGTCCCCAAAGAGGTCTGGCCACCTGTGCTACAGAACACAAGCTGGCTATTGGAGTCACAGAACCAGGGGTTATAGTGTGGTAAGTGGGGAGGCCCTGAGGCATTGTGGTGGTTTGAAAGAAATTGGGCCCCAGAGGGAGTGATACTATTAGGAGGTGTGGGTTTGTTGGAGGAGGTGTGGGTTGTTGGAGGAGGTGTGGGCTTGTTGGAGGAGGTGTGGGCTTGTTGGAGAAGGTGTCGTCTTATTGGTGGAATTGTGTCATTGTGGAGGTGTGCTTTGAGGTCTCATATATACTCAAGCCTTGCCTAGAGAGACAGACCACTTCCTGTTACCTGTAGAAGATGTAGAACTCTCAGCTCGTGCTTGAAAAACATGTCTGCCTGCTTGCCACCATGTACTACCATGATGACAACGGACCAAGCCTCTGAAAATATAAACCACTCCAATTAAACATTTTTCCTTTATAAGAGTTGCAGTGGTCATGATGTCTCTTCACAGCAACAGAAATCCTAACTAAGACGTCATCCAAATGCCTAGCCAGCCTGTGGATCTAGGAATCCATCTCAAAGTGGCCAAGGAATTGCAGTCAGTTTTTCCATTAGTTACCTACACTGCTTGTGTGGCTGAGTGGAGACTCTGAGTCTGCTGCTTCTGAGACAGGATGTTCTTTTTTTTTTTTTTTTTTTTTTTTTACTGGAAATATTTGGTTCTTTTAAATCAGCTATTGATGGTTATAATAAAATAATTTCAAGTGATACCTAATTTAAACATTTAATAGTTCTTGGAAGGATAATCTACAGCACAATGTAAAGCCTAGCTGTCAAATAAAACCTCTTTGTTTTTTCAAGAAAGGAGAGATGAAGGCATGATCAAAATTATGGGTGACAACTGGGGTTCATGTGGGTACTTATGGGTCATTTTGTAGATATACTGGCAGGCACAATGTTGACAGCCACCCACTGTTCTTAGAAATAACAGTATACTTAAAAAATAAAAAAGGAAAGAGATACATTTGAGCTCATATCTGAAAACAAACAAAAGTATTCACCAAATACCACAGATTTTTTAATAATTATTTTTTAACATTAAAATTGTTATTGTAGGGAAACATCTCTTCTTTTTGAATGCTGAATTAATGTTCATTGTATTAAATAATTGTAGAGAGAACTAAGTTCTGTATTCTACACAAATTAAAGGTCCCATGAACACACTACCCCTCCCAACCAAAGCTCAGTTTTGCAATGGCCTCAGCAGAAAATAAGCAGTTCACAATTTAAACAGAATTCAGAGCATTACAAAAGTTGACAGAACCTTCTTTTCATTTTTTTTCTAACAGCAAAAATTACAATGACAGAATTGAATGATCAGAATGTAAAAATATTTGTGCAAAACTGTATTAATTGTTCTCACCATCTAGTCAGGATAAAACTCAACCACGATGACAATAATGAAGAAGAACTACACTGGAAGTTTTAGATTTCAAACAACAGGGTTATACAATTACTAAACACGAAAAGAACTGTGTGGCACCAGGAGCAGCAGGACGAACAGATGCGGCAGCCATGCCAGCTGGGAAGCTGGATGGGAGGGTGCCAGTCTATCCATGACAGCTATCCGTCAGAGACTGCAATCCAATGCCAGCTGGAAACACATTGCAATGTCTGTATTCTCGAATTTGCAGAGCATAGAGAAATGTCCAAGTATCTCCCCTCCCTCTCAAGGAGTGTCTTGTGCACTGCCGGCAGTCTTCAGAAGAGCTGAATCATGGACTCTCTGGATTTACCTACACCAATCCACTTAACTGGTATTTGAAGTTCATCTTCAATAAACCGAACATAATTTTGGGCATTGACAGGTAGCTCCTTAAATGTCCTTGCATTAGATATGTCTGTGTTTCATCCCGGGAAAGACTTATACTGAACTTCCACTTTATTTAAGACTTCTTGGTTTGCTGGGAAATGAGGTATGATTTCCCCATCTAATTTGAAAGCAACGCCAACTTTGATTTCTGTAAACATATCCAAAATGTCCAACTTGGTAAGGGCCAACGCAGTAAATCCATTGATCATATGAGCATATTTGAGTAACACAATGTCCAACCAGCCGCATCTTCTTTTCCTCCCAGTAGTTACTCTAAATTCTCTACCTCTTGTTTGTAATAATTCTCCAATTTCATTGTCTTGCTCTGTGGGGAAGGCACCAATACCAACTCTAGTGGTGTAAGCTTTTACAACTCCATATACTTCTCCAACATTTTGAGGGGGCATACTCAAACCTGTAGAAACACCTCCAACAGTGCAGTTTGAAGAGGTCACAAAAGGGTAAGTTCCAAAATCAATATCTAACAATGCTGTGTTTGCACCTTCTACCAAGATTTTCTTGGGTGGTCCATGGAGGGCCTCATATAGGAAATAAACTCCATCTCTCACCATAGGTTTAATCCTTTCCATATAACCCTTAAGTTTCTGTAATTCACCTTCAATGTCTAGTTCTAAAGTAGGGTATATAGATTTGTACTGGTTAGCTAGAACTTTGAACCTCTCAGAGGAGCCATCAAAGTCAGAGACAAGATCGCACATCCGAAGTCCACTCCGTGCAGCTTTGGAGGAATACACTGGGCCGATGCCCTTTTTTGTGGTACCCAAATTTTTTCCTGCTTGTTCTTGTCTCTGCTGTTCCTGGATACCATCAGCTGCTTGAAATCAAATACAATATGAGCTCTGTCTGATATGATAAGCCTTTTTCCCAGCCATCTAGACCTTTTCCCTTTTGAACATTTTTCTCCGCTTCTTCAAACAACCCAGGAAGATGAATTACCACTCCATTTCCGATGAAGGCAGTAACATTTGGGTTAATTATTCCACTAGGTAAAAGATGAAAGTCATATTCCACAGAATCTTCAACAACCGTGTGGCCAGCATTATTTCCTCCCTGGCAGCAGCACACGATGTCGGCATCCTGCGCCAGCAGATCCACCACCTTCCCTTTGCCCTCGTTGCCCCACTGCACGCCCAGCACCACCGTCACCTGGTTCCCTCCGGGCGGGGCGCCAGTCGCATGGAGGCGGGGCTGCCGGGTTGCTCTCTGAGATCGACATGGCTCAGTCAGGCCAGGAGAGCCTTGAGGAGACGCGGCTGCAGGTGAACGGAGAGTGAACCCAACTCGAAACAGGATATTCTTTATGATTTGGGGACCCATTCAGACTAAGCCTGTGGTTGATCTTTGCTTATGCTCCACCAACACATTCTCAGTTCCTTTGATGTCTAGGTTTTATAGTTTTTGTTTAATTGTCTCTGTGTAACAGGTACTTAGGTATTTACAATTTAGAAGCATGACACACAATGAAGTCAATATGTCTCAATCTCATAGAATTGTTATATCATCCTAAACATTGATATCTTTATGAGAAGGAAAATATATATTAAACTTTTAAGGTTGTTTGCCACCATATGTAGACACACAAGTGAATTATTGATATGCAAATGACTGGGTTCAGTCTTATTGAGAAACAAATGCCTTTTAGAGGTAGATAATAGTTTTTAAAAGTAGTCATATGCTGTTTTAGCTCAATGAAAACCTGGATCTGGAGATAGGATTTGCCCCACCCACTTCAAATTGAAGCCAATTTGTCTCAAAGTTTCTTCCAATACTCTGTCCTGGGTCAGGCTAGCTGTCTGACTCTGTGACAGGCAGAAGAACATCAGGACAGCTACAGAAAAGACACCTTGCATTTGAGAATAGAACTGTTTCCAATGAGGCTACTATTAATTACCTCATGGAAGAAAGATGTGTAGAATAAAAACAATCAATGGGATGCTGATCCATGTAATGGATAAAAGGGACACTGTCTAAAATCTCTCAATACTGTTCTGTAATGGAGGCACACACCTTTAATCCCAGCACTTGGGAGGCAGAAGCAGTTGGATCTCTGTTAGTTTGAGGCCAGCTTGGTCTACAGAGCAAGTTTAAGGACAGTCAGAACTATACAGATAAATCCTGTGGGTGATATTTTGTTTGTACTCTAACAAATAAAATTTGCCTGAAGATCGGAGGACAGAGCCAGCCACTAGATTAAACACAGAGGCCAGGCCTTGGTGGCACACACCTTTAATCCTAGCACTCAGGAGGCAGAGATCCATCTGGATTGCTGTGAGTTCAAAGCCATGTTGGACAACATGACATTAATCCAGGTTAAAGGAGAAACAGAGCCAAGTGGTGGTGGCACACACCTTTAATCCCAGTATTTAGGAGTCACATGCCTTTAATCCCAGCACTAGGG
Organism: Peromyscus leucopus; assembly: GCF_004664715.2. Classification (NCBI taxonomy): domain Eukaryota; kingdom Metazoa; phylum Chordata; class Mammalia; order Rodentia; family Cricetidae; genus Peromyscus; species Peromyscus leucopus. The sequence goes on along the minus strand of NC_051072.1, from coordinate 535,876 downwards.
AGGTTGAAACAGGTTGTGATATGGTTGGGCAGAGAAAGGAATACAAGACAGGAGTAGACAGGACTTCAAAGCCCTTTTGTCTGAGGACTCAGAAGCATTCAGTCTGAGGATTCATGGAGACAGGATCTCGCCTCCATTTCAGCTGGAGGATTAGATAGTCATGAGAAGTTTCTCTAGTAGCTTGTTCCTTTGTTTCCTCTGATCTTCAAGCATTTACCCCAATATCTGGCTCCAGCTTTTTATTAAAAGTCCCATTAGGACTCATGTAATAACTGTCTTACGTTTTCTATAAGGTTGACCTTGAAACATTCAAAGCACAATGGTTTAACAGTATGTACATGAGTAATATTAATTCATCACAGAATCCTGTTGCTGGAGAGCTTCTCTCCAGATTCCATCAAGCCCCACAGTCCCACAATCCAAGTATAAAATAACCACTTAGACACTTATATTACTTATAAACTGTATGGCCGTGGCAGGCTTTTTGCTAACTGTTTTTATATCTTAAATTAACCCATTTTTATAATTCTATACCTTGCCACGTGGCTGGTGGCTTACCGGTGTCTTTACATGCTGCTTGTCCTGGCGGTGGCTGCAATATCTCTCCCTCCTTCTTCCTGTTTCTCCAATTCTCCTCTCTCTTTGTCCACTATACTTCCTGCCTGGTCATTGGCCATCAGTGTGTTTTGCGGCGTCTAGCTACCGGTATGAGACAAGAAGCAGGAACCTGTTTTGCTCTTTTAGAATTGGTTATTAAATATTCTCAGGTTTAAGTGAAACGTGAGCCGTTGGCGCCATTTGTTGCTGGAGGCTTCTCTCCAGGTTCCCCAAGCCCCACAGTCCCACAATCCAAGTATAAAATAATCACTCAGACACTTATATTACTTATAAACTGTATGGCCGTGGCAGGCTTTTTGCTAACTGTTTTTATATCTTAAATTAACACATTTTTATAAATCTATACCTTGCCACGTGGCTGGTGGCTTACCGGCGTCTTTACATGCTGCTTGTCCTGGCAGTGGCTGCAATGTCTCTCCCCACTTCTTCCTGTTTCTCCAATTCTCCTCTTTGTCCCACCTATACTTCCTGCCTGGTCATTGGCCATCAGTGTTTTATTTATATAGAGTGATATCCACAGCCGTATCCTCACTGTGTCATTTGGATTCAACCTTCTTTTATTAAATTAATGTTGCACAATTATCTTCTTAGCTGAACACCTACCATCTTGATATCTCTAGCTGTCTTTACTAAAAATAATCAGAGCTGGGCTTGTAAAATGTTGATACTCCTTTAAAAAGGAAGATATAGGCAAAGTCCTTGAAGCCTCACCTGAGTATCCAGTCATTCAGCCCAGATAGTTGCATGGAATGAAGCTTTTTTTTTTTTGTTTTTGTTTTTTCGAGACAGGGTTTCCCTGTGTAGCTTGGCGCCTTTCCTGGAACTCACTCTGTAGACCAGGCTGGCCTCGAAATCACAGAGATCCACCTGGCTCTGCCTCCCAAGTGTTGGGATTAAAGGTGTGCACCACCACTGCCTGTCGAAGCTTTAATTACATGAAATTTTGAGATCTTCTGAAAACTCTAGGGTATACAGGCCAGAAAAACTAATACTGGGTAGGGAAGTCCACCTCTGCATTATGAGAAAACTGTTGTATATAGTGATGTGTTGCCTTGCCTGTATGTAGGTATGTGTGAGGATGTCAGATCTGCTGGAACTAGAATTACAATTATATGTTACACAACCATGTGGGTTCTGGAATTGGATCTGGCTCCTTAGGAAGAAAATCCAATTCTCTTAACCACTGAACCATCTTTTACCCCTTTAGGAGGCAGAGTCAGGTTGCTCTCTTAGTTCAAGGCCAGCCTGGTCTACAGAGTGTGTTGTGTGTGGTGGGTACAGACCCCATAAAAGTAGATGTTATCTAAAACCTCGCCCCTTTAGGAAATTTTCTTACAACAAATGGTAAATTTACTTCTTACTGTTATCATGTCTCATTTGAAATTACTTAATGAAGGGAGATAACTGTAAAGGTTCTCATGCCTGGTCCAAAGGAAATGAGATGTCTCAATTGATTCTTCAGTCAAGTTCAGACTGAACTCTACACTATATCCTGCTCTTGTTTATAAAAGTTGTTCTCTCATCCTAGGCTTTTGACATCGCCAACCCTCTTGCTGAATCTAAGTTTTCCCTGTATGTATCAATGAAACCATTTTTAAAAGATGCAAAAGATAAAAAAATAAAATAAAAATAAAAAAAAGATGCAAAAGATATATAGTAGAGGATATTTCTCTAATAAAAGGATTAAGTTATTTAAAATAGATAAATAAATAAGATGGGGCAAAACCTTAAAACCTTGAAGCCAAGTGATGGGAGATCTGACTATATTATACAGGCCTTTAAAGATTATAAGAGGAGTGTATCCTGGTAGCCTGATAAAACTGCAGCTGCCCTGTTCCAGGTAGTGCACATAGGAATGCCTGCGAGCTACTTCCTGCTGATGCAACTTGAAGTTTGACCCTGTACCTGGTGATTGGTGACACATAACTATCAGGATGCTAGGGGGTCAATGAGAAAGAGACAACACAGCTAAGAGAGTCTCCAGCTGCCAATATGAAATTGGGAGCGGGTATATAGGTCTGGTCCATATCTACAATAAACAAGTCCATTACTTGCTTCTCACCTGGCTCCTGGTGTCTATGTCATTGACACCATGCCTACTCACCCCCTCCCCCAAGGGTGTCCAGACAGAGCAACCTGTAACATATGGCTCCCAATGAGGGGCTGGTGTCCGTGTGGGTGTCACTGTTCCTCTGGATGTCCCCTTTCTTCCACGGCATAATTCGGCACCCCCTGCTCAGTGATTGGTAGGTGAGTTGGCCCCTCGGTGTTTTGTGTTTTTGGTCCCTTCAGAGATGAGCGCTGGGACCTCCTCTCCCTTTCCCTTTCCTTGTTTGTCTGTTTTTCCAGGTACATCTTTCAGTTTTGGGTTTCCCAGTGCCTCCACATAAGGGCTGACACCCCCAGGAGGTAGAACCCAGGAACAGCTCCTGACTACCACTCCCTGTCCAGAGACACTATGTGGGCATATGGCCATGGCCTAGTTAACCATGGAAGTCCCCAACTAAGCACCAGTCACCTGGTTCCAAAACATTCTCTGTGACTGTTTGGCTTCCTGTTAATAATCAAGTGTCTATTACAGCATGTGTCATGACAAGAGTACATCAACAAGACCACCCTCCAGGTGCGCATGGCTCTAGAGTCTCCTGAGTGTGGGCCTCACCATGAGGTTATATAGGCTTGGTTTAGGGAAATACTACATGACTACTGCTCCCTCTACCCTGGCATGCCTCCTAGGGTAGCAATCCTTCGAGGGCTGGTGGTCAAAGACAGGTAAGGATCTGTATGGCAGACCAACTTAGACAGGCACAGTCCATTATGCTGGATGTTGTCTGAGGTGGGGACAAGGTCAAGACATAGAACCTCGGTTTTCACTGAGCTGACAAAAAAAAAAATGAATAAAAAGGTGGATATATATGTAACACAAATTGTAAATGATCTTTAATTAAAAAAAAAAAAAGCCTGGAGCCAGAAATTGGGGTAAATGCTGAAAGATCAGAGAGACAAAGGAACAAGTCACCTCTTACTTCTAAAACTTCTCAGACTGAAAAAACTTTCCTAGCTGAAAGACTTTAGTTCCTGTCTCCTTATATACCTTTCTGTGCCCATCCATATTATTTCCTGTCTCAACTTTCCTAGTGCTTGGATTAAAGGCATGCGACGTCCTAGTACTGGGATTAAAGGTGTGTGCCACCACTGCCTGGCTCTGTTTTCTCTCTTAGACTGACTGAGTCAATCTCATGTAGTCCAGGGTGGCCTTGAACTCACAGAGATCCAGGAGGATCTCTAAAGATTAAAGATGTGTGCCACCACTCCCTGGCCTCTATGTCTAATCAAGTGGCTGGCTCTATCCTCTGATCCTCAGGCAGGCTTTATTAGGGTACACAATATATCACCATGCATATGGGAGGAGCACAGCCAGCTAGCTTGATAAAACCACAGCTGCCCTGTTCCAGATAATGTGCATAGGCATGTGTGCTAGCTACTTCCTGTTGACCCAACGAGGAGTCTGCCACTGCTCCTGGTAATTGATGACACATGGCCATCAGAATGCTGGGGGCCAATGAGAAAGAGACAACAGAGCTAAGAGAGTCTCCGGCTGCCAATGGGAAATCGGGAGGTGGTATATAGGTTCACTCCATATCCTCAATAAATGAGTCTGCTGCTTGCTTCTCACCTGACTCCTGGTGTCTGTGTCATTGATGCTGCACATTCTCACCCCCTCCCCAAAGAGGTGTCCAGATAGGGCGACCCGGAACAAAACATAATATACTTAATGATCAAAAGTTGTTAAAGTTCCTACAGTTATGAAGGTCTATTCATGTTAACAAAAACTTACATAAAGATATCTATCTAGGCACTTATGTCTTTGCTTACTTTGTTAAACTTTAGCCATTTTGTATCTCTTAAAAAGGTCAGCCTTGACACTGGAGAAATGGCTCAGTGGTTAAGAGCACTGACTGTTCTTTCAGAGGAGCCAGGTTCAATTTTCAGCACTGAAAGGACAGCTAACAACTATGCATAACTCCAAAATATGACACCCTCACACAGATATACATGCAGGCAAACAACCAATGCAAATAAAAATGAATATTTTTTTTAAGTCAGCCTTACTATTCTCTCCTCTGATTGTATTATTTCTGATGAAATAAGTGACTTAATGTAGGTCAGTAGGACTGATTTAGATGTAGTAAACATATATTATAAAGAGATGAGGACAGTGAAATTCCCAGTACATCCATAGCCTGTATTTATGTTTAAAGTTTATTTTGGTATGAAAGAGCTTCAGTTCAAAAATTAAGAGGGTTAAAGCATTTTCATTTATTGAATCCTAATCTCATTGTAACCTGTTACAGCAAAGGTAATTAAGACATAAAAGTGGGGCTAGAGAAATGGCTAAGTGGTTAAGAAGCTGCTCTTCCTGAGGTCCTGAGTTCAATTCCCAGCAACCACATGGTGGCTCAGAACCATTTTTAATAGGATCTGATTCACTCCTCTGGTGTGCATGAAGACAGGTCACTCATGTCCATAAAATAAATATTTTTTTACAAAGACATAATAGTTAATGATGAGTCACATTATTAATGTTTAAATATCCTTACTGTGTCCCAAAATGAGTTTTTAGTCATGATAAGTACAAATGTAATTCATTTACAGTGACAATATTGGAGGGAGAGACTAATTTATACTTTCCATTATACAGTCCTCTGTACATGTTATCAAAATTAAGCAAAAAGCAGATAACTCAAACAAATTCAAGGTCAACTTAAAGTTTCCTTAATATGGAATAATAATCAAAAGCATATGTACTTAAAACAATTGGTTATTGAAATTACATGCTTGAATAAAAAGGGTTAAAACTACACTACACTTGCATAGCAGGACACACCCATGTTCAAACAGCACATTCACCATCAGATGGGACACAGAACTGTGAAAGTAAATGTCACACTAGCCTCATCAAAGGATAAGGATGCATGGGGAATAGGACTTACCAGAATCTGTTGCCCCTGTCTCCCTGTGGCCTATAAGCCAGGCCAGGAAATCTTACCCATTATCTGTAGGGAAGAGGAATCACTCCTCATGTCCCACAAGACAGGGGGTGGATTCTCTCATGCTAAGGAGGATCTTAGACTTTGCACCACATCTTAAACATCTCAAGTTATGGAGTCACTATTGCAATCACTCTGGACACAATGTCTCCTGAACTGATAGTTGAAGATCTTATGTAGAGGGGAACATTGTACCTATGAATTCTATCCAACTGGTATGGGAACTACATGCTAGTTCAAATGGCCATGCCCTGTCCCCTGGCTTTCATTCCTCTTCCTAACAAAGCTAATCCCGGAGCTGAGATGTCAATGCCTGATTGCGTAAGGAGTCCTCAGCAAAGTGGTAGATAATATATGACAGCGGCTCTGCCACGGGTCCAGTCAGGACAGCAGGATGAACTATGGCACTCATTTAAACTAAGTTGCATGTGCGATGTGTGGACCCACCACATCAGGTAAAGAAAGCAATATAGCCTGAGGAGGAGGTGAGGCTGATGTGAAAGTTCACCCAGAGTAGTCACTATGAATTACCTTCCAGAAACATCTGGGACCAGCTCCTCAGCCCCGCTCCCATTATCAACCTGGAAGCCAGTGGACAGATGCACACTCGGAGGAAGTTTGAAGAATCAACAGACCTTGAGAAAAGACCACAAGATCTCTTCTTCCCATTGGACTCATGGGAATATTAGCCACAATGCTTCCTATAGCGCTAGCCACAGTGGTTACCCTGACTAGATCTGAAACAAATCATTTTACTAGCTCTAAGGTATCTGGAAACATCTGGTTTATATGTAAAATTTTATTATTTCTTTGTGGTTGGGTATATATCCAAATAACAGTCCTTGTACATGATAAATACATTAACTTCAAATAAAACAAAACAAAACAAAACCCCAAAATGCATGAGCCTTACAACTCACCTAAAGGCCTACATCTACTGTCATGAAAGAGAGCCACAATCACTGGACCCATAACTGGTTGGATGGGCATCCCTGAATTAACAGTGTATGTCTCTGTAGCTCATCCTCTCCTCCTCGTCCTGTCTAATGGCCGGGCCATGCTGAACCAACCGGGGGTAAAAGTGTTGAAAAAAACCAAACAGCCTCTGTTAAATCAGTGTACCTAACGGACCAACACAACCACTTTATACAATGTGCTAATGTCTTGACTCTTCCCTAAGATCAGTGGGGAATGAACTGTCCAAATTGACTACAATTTGCCCGAGTTTTATCCAACCGTTCCCTTCCCCCAAATTGTTCTAATCAACAAAACTGAAACTGCTGAGCCTTCTGTCTCTGCCTGCCTCTCTGTGATGGAATTGTGGGTTTGGCTTTAGAAACCCAATGGTGCTCACTTTGGTGTAGAGATCTTTCTGGCATGAGTCTGCTCTGAAGCCTACCAAATAGTGGATTCATCTGCAAAGAGTAGCATTCCCCTGAGTCTAACATTACAATGTAGATTTAAAAAATGAAGAACCTTGGAGATCTCTGCAAATACATGCACAGATCACCATCGGGTATTTAGAAAGCTTGGGAGACTTAAACCATCATGAATGTCTGAGATGTCTTTCTTTGATAACAAAGACATGAAGGAGAGACTTATCTCCATAACAACATCTTCTTTCAATGCACATGGAAAAGCCTGCCTTTCTGCCCCTGAACCCCTCATTCCTACCCACCTGGGTGCACACTGTCTGTTGCTTTTCTCTTCACATCCCCAGGCCCTTGTGTTTGCTCCAGAAATGTCACCAGGTGTGGCTTAGAGACAGCAAGACCTGTTTGAAGAAAAAGGGAACAAAACTGTTGAAGTGTTCTTCTGCTGGGAATTGACATGTCCCTCCCAGTACACTGTTTATAAGGAAAGATGATGGAATAATTGACTGCAGACAATCAGTTCCTTAAATGTTTTCTCACGGGACCATTACAATACATAAAGGAATTTACAATGTCCAGATTCTAAGTTTCATTTAAACATTAAAGGGAAAAACATTAAAATCTGTAGGAATTAAGCAAAGTCGCTGTATTTGAAGAGACATTAGGATGAATAGTTTTCACTGTATCTAGGGTAAATATTACAATGAATACTCTCCACTGTATCAAGCATAAACTTTAGAGTGAATGTTTGTTTTCCAGAAGTACTTTGAACTTGAAGAATCACTGTGGAAAACAGTAATGAATCTTTGTGGAAAACAGTGATTGTTTTCTGAGATTTGTAGAATTGTTTTTCTGAAGGGTGTTGCAGTCTTCCCATGACTTTGATCACAAGATGCCTCTGGCGCACCTGAGGTTCTTTGATTATTGTGTACTGCAAACAATACAGGACTAATTCATGGGGCGTGAGATGCCCTGTCTCGAAAAACCAAAAAAAAAAAAAAAAAAAAAATGGCTGTTGAAATGCTCCCATGAAATACCATACAAAATGAGGAAGCTACATATTGATGGTGAAATAAGAATTCACTATAGATAAGATCCTCACCCAGGAAATCAAGGTTGCTGTAATTCTCCAACATCACATCCCTGTACAAATTCCACTGAGCAGGCTCCAGACATTCCCTCTCTTCTGCAGAGAACTCAATGGCCACATCCCAGAAGGACAGCATTTCCTGAAATAAAGATTAATCAAAGATATCCCACTTTTAATTAATGAAAATCACTAATAGTAATATAAAGACAAAGATGCATTGGGCTGGATAGTTTTCCTGTCAATCTGACACTAGCCAGGGTCATTTGAGAAGAGAGTAGCATAATTGAGAAGATACCTACATGAGACTGTCCTGTAGGGAAGCCTATGGCATTTTCTTGATTAGTGATTGATGTAAAACAGCACAGCCCATTACTGGTGGTGCCCACCATGGCCAGGTGATCGTATATGGTGTAGGAAAGCAGAATAATGTGTAATAGTGTGATATGCTTGTATTATACACTATACACATATGTACACATCCATATAAAACATGTCACACAGAAGAAAGTCATGATGAGAGAGAAGGAAACCTCAACACTTAATATGCACAATCACAAATATGGAATGAAATGAAAATACAGACTCTGATGCAGCAGCAGCCCTGGCTGAAGTCTGGGTTTCTGAATTTGTACAGAGTTCAGCAGTGACACCAATGACAGAGACAAGAGACATGAGATGGAGCAGACAAAGATTAGAACAACAAAACAAGAACTCACAGAAAAATACAAACTGTGAACACATGAAAAATCAGCAGTATAGGATATCAACATTGAGAACTTAAAACAGAACTCTGATCTTCAGTCATTTTCTACTTTCTACCTCCTTTTCTCTGACAGGTCCCTATCTACTGATGTGTTTGTGATATTCCTAAACATGCTTTCCACATATGACACCTGTGCATCAGTGTGCTGAAGCTGATGCCACTATTTTCCTATTTCAAAATTTTCTAATTTCAGAGATTCTGTTTTTTCATCTTGTTTTTTTGTTTGTTTGTTTGTTAAGACAGGGTTTCTCCGTGTAACAGCCTTGACTGTCCTGGAACTTGGTTTGAAGACCAGGCTGGCCTACACTCACAGAGATCTATCTGACACTGCCTCCTGAGTGCTGGGATTAAAGGTGTGTGCCTCCGCCACACAGATGGTTTTCATCCTATTGAGTAAAGCCCAAGAATGACATATGAGAACAGTCCTACATTATTCTTCCTTTTTAATAATACAATGAAATTATCAGCAATTTAAGTATTAATGGGGTATTTTGTAGTAATTTCCATCATCCTTCTCAGTTATGGTATGCTCACCTCCTAAAACACTATAAATCAGGCATCTGAAATATACCATACATAAATTGCTTACACACATCCAGCATTCAGGGACAATACTGTGAGCATTGATCACCCTCTTATCATACTGTTTCAGGGCATCTATTTTCCTTAAGTCCCCAAGACTCGGCTTCCTGATGTCTCTGGCTGATGGAAAAAAACCATACCATCTCAAACTTCTGTGAGTTACAATTCTTTATATTTATTATTCTAAAGAGATCATTTGAACTTATGTTTCTCTGCCTGAACTAATTTCAGTTTCACCCACATTATCACAACTAAAGACTTTTTTTTTCTGAAAAAGTCCTCATTCCAACTTGTCTCCTGTCCCACAACACTCCATCTCAAATGTCTGACATATTCTTTAATTAATATTGTTACAAAGAATATATATACATACATATAACTGTATAAATATGATTCTCCTAAGGGTTGCCTGTATGTATGTTGTGAAGACTGACCTCTTGGAACTGGATGGATAGTGAGTAGATTCATCCTTAGGGAAAAATAATTCTCCTGTTCTCAAAAATCTTTATGTACATATTGTACTGACTGGTTTTGTGTCAACTTGTCACAAGCTGGAGTCATCAAAGAGGAAGGAGACTCCATTGAGGAAATGCCTCCATGAGATCTAGCTGTAAAGCATTTTCTCAATTGGTGATCAATGGGGGAGGGCCCAGCTCATGGTGAGTGGTACTATTGCTAGGCTGGTGGTCCTGGGTTCTATAACAAAGCAGGCAGAACAAGCAATGGGAAGCAAGCCAGTAAGCAGCTTCCCTCCATGATTGTTACATCAGCTCCTGCCTCTGGAATCCTGCCCTGTTTGAGTTCCTATTCTGACTTCCTTCAGTGATGAACATCAATGTTGAAATGTAAACCTGTAGCTAGAGTTTTCCTGCCTGGCCCACGGTCAGGACAAATCTCTCTCACCCGCCAGTCCCACAGCCGCTCAGACCCAACCAAGTAAACACACAGAGACCTATATTGCTTACAAACTGTATGGCCACAGCAGACTTCTTGTTATCTAGTTCTTATATTTTAAATTAACCCATGTCTATTAGTCTATAAGTTGCCACGTGGCTCGTGACTTACTGGTATCTTAACTTGTTGCTTCTCATCATGGCGGATGGCAGCATCTCTCTGCCTCAGCCTTCCACTTCCCAGAATTCTCTTCTCTGTTTGTCCTGCCTATACTTTCTGCCTGGCTGCTGGCCAATCAGCATTTTATTTATACAGAGTGATATCCACAGCATAAACCAAATAAACTTTTCCCCAACTTGCTTTTAGGTCATGATGTTTCATCACAGCAAGAGAAACCCAAGACACACATAGTTTTTGTTGTTGTTGTTATTGTTTTGGTTTTCCAGAAAGGGTTTCTCCGTGTAGCCCTGGCTGTCCTGGAACTCACTCTGTAGACCAGGTTGTCCTTGAACTCAGAAATCCTCCCTCTGCCACCTGAATGCTGGGACTAAAGGCATGCACCACCACAGCTGGGTCATTATATGTACTTCTTTAGGAGTAGAACCACACAGATTGCCATCTACAGGGTACCATGTTTATTGATGTTGTCATTGTTCAGGTGCTGTTCAGGTAGTCCTATTGTTGGGTTATAACTTCTCTCCCTTAGAAGCTTGCAAAGCATCTTCTAGTACTATGAAAACTCATCCATGAGTCAGAGGCTCTCAGGTCAGACTGAGAGAATTGTTTCTGAAATGCATTGTGTTTTCAGTGCTAAGAGGAGGTGGGCAAGGTCTCAACACTATTGGAGCAGTAGAAAGGTTTACTCTGTAACAATGATTAAATAGAAAATGTCCTTTAATAAAGGGCAAAGGGAAGCAGCAACAAGGAGGTCAATACATCTGCAAATCAAAGCAGACTGGAGAAATTTGGTGAACAGAACACTCTTTAACTTCTCAAGGGAAAATCAACTGACCTGTGTTGAAAGCATCTTTATAGCTCATACAGCATGTTGCAAAATCTACAAAAAAAAAAAAAAAAAACAAACAAACACCAAAACACACACACACACACACACACACACACACACACACACACACACACACACAAGTTCCCCTCTTTTTTAAGGATGACATTGCCTAGAACAGGGAAAATTAGTCACCATGGGGATTGGCAAGAGTTCAGAAGAGTGAAGATGGAAAACCCTGTTCTCTGACAGAACTAGAGCAGGTCCCCAAGGGAGAACACACTGCAATGATCACTCTCTAAAAGAGCCCAGCTCAAGGGGACACTGTTCTACCTGGGGAAGTGTCTCCTGTCCCAGGGCCAGCCTCCTGTGACATGCTGTGGGTGGAGGAGTGCACCTGTAAACAGGAGAGTATTTAGGAGGGATTTTACTCAATACTTTTCATGGCAAATATTTCAGGGTAATTTGAAACAGGCAAAATTAACTTTCTATGGAAAAGAAATGCAAATAATGTCTGGTGTGAGGTGGGCAACCTGTCATTCACTAAAAATTACTGCACATTCTCACTATAATTGGGAGGTGGAAATCTGCACTCTACTTGAACAGAGGCTGGTCCTAGAGTCAACAGAATGGACAGAGTAGATGTGACAACTCTTGCATCTCCTGACAGTGTCCCTCAGAAATATCTTTTCAGAGAATCAGACAAAACTAAAGACTAGCAGAAGATTGGTGGGAAGTTCAAGCCAGATGCAAAGAGAGAACTGGATTCCCAATCAGGTTCCTAACTATAGTGACCCTCCATTCAAAATAGCCTATTTACGGATTACATAACTATGCTTAAAATACACACTACACACATCATCAAGTAGCAACTCCTAGATCTCTGTCCCAGCTCTTTACCCAACAAATGTGGCATGCAACAATCATTGTTTTATTTTATTTTATTTTTTGCTTTAAACTACTATACTTGGAAATACTATGACTCAGAGAACGGAATTGGAACCATGAAAAAAGCATGGGAGACCAAATGTAATGTCCCCTTTGCGAAACATGAATTATATACTGAGAATTTAGTTTCAAAGTAAATATCACTTGCTGTGTCCATTAAATGTCTAGATGTACTTGTGAATTTTAATAATCCGTACATTGTTTCTGAGTTTCTTGAAGCAGCAAGTGTAGTGTCTCCAGTCAAGGGTTGGGACACGCACTGACATAGGTCTGACTGACTTCTGTTAAACTAGATCCTGCAGAGAAGAGAACAATGGAATGCAGTTTTGAAGAGAATAGGCAGGGCAGACAGACCTCTGAACTCAAAATATGTAACTGATATGTTACTGCATGTGATAATGACAATGGGGGGCACTATGACATGTACCAATATAACCAAAAATGATAATGTAATGAAAATCTGTGCTGCTCAGGTTTATTCCTTGCTCGTGTTTGACCCCTGTTCAATCTTTTGCAATGTCTCTCCATGGCCTCTGACATAGTCCTATACATCAATCGGCAGGAACTGGGTGTCACCAACCTGCACACATGCCTTCCTGAGTTTTCCAGATATGACATGTCTAACACAGCAGGGTTCATGCATGAGCTGTAAACACAAGGAACTCCCTCCCTCACACTGACATTAGAATACAATGAAAGAAGCCTGGGAGGAAAGAGACAGGACTGCTCAACAAGGGGACCTGGACTGGACCTGTGAAGAGCAGGAACCAACATGAGCACTTTGCTTTACTGGTTGGACATGGCAGTGCCCATGTGAAGGACAGGGAGGAAGTGGTTTTGTTCTGGCTCACTGTAAGAAGCATCTGCACACAGTGGAACCTCTGGAGTAAGGACAGGGGAAGGCATCCCTGCTGCAGAAAAAGACCCAGGAATGTAACCACAGCAGCCACATCAGTCAAGAACTGCAGAATGGAAATGAAGAAATAATGGAGTCTCAGATTAGAATGAAAGGAGCAAACTGGAAGAAATCAGTGAAACCAGAAGAAATCAGCATCAGGTCATGACAGAATCTAATGTTGTAGAATATTATTTCAAGGTGTGTTACTTTTGGTGATGCTCTGGAACATTTGTTTAATGATGCAAAGATGTTTGATTAAATAAAATTCGCCTGCTTTCAGTAGGCTGAGGCAGCAATTAGCTGACAGGAAGTGGTAGGAGGAGCCAGGTGGAGAAGGGTTTATAAGGAGGGGTGAGGAGAAGCATGAGGGCTTGGGGAGGATGTGAGCAAGGAGAGGAGGTGGGCTACCTGCTATTCAGTCTCTCTGAAGAGCAGAATTCCACCTTAACCTTTGAGTCTTGAGTTCTTTAGAGGGAGAGAGGTTTAGTTAAGGTCCCTTTGTAGCTCTGCAAGAGTTGGAGTCCAAGGGAACAGGTTTCCCTCGGGCTACGGCCCTGGGGCCTAACCGCTGCTGGTAGTGGTGGAGTTGCAGTTGCTGATTCAGACAGCTGTGGCTTAAGAGGCAGCCACCATTTAAAAAGAACAAGAATTGAACAGATTACTATCCAAAAAGAATGAACAATCACTGCAAATAGAAATATTTAAGAATTGAGAATTGTTCCTCGCATAGCAAATGCAAACAATTGTGTAATCTCCAAAATAAAGTGTCTTTAACAAAAACATGTTATGACAAAAGTTTAAATTACACCTGGAATGTATGCAGAGAAGTTAAGCACAAGTAGTTCTTAAGGCAGTAACATGCTGCTTGCATGGATTTGAAAAGCTGCACACTGTATGAAACTGGAACACAAAGTATTTCTCATGACCATGAAGGTATGTTTAAATGTTTTCAGACACAGACTCTGGCTTTGAATTTGCTGTGAAGCAGGGGAGGACCAGAGGGTCCTGTCTCCCCTTCACAAATGCAGAGATGACAGGGATGTGCAATAGAGAAGACTGAAGTTTCTTTTCTATCACAGGTCTGTTTACTTTAAATCACATGAATACACACAGGTCTGTGAGTTCTTCCTCACCCTGCTGACCTGACACAAAAGCCTGGCACTGGAACCCAAGGCCATGAGAGTTTTTCATCTGTTCCTAGAGACCCTGCTTCAGGACTAGATCAACAAGCCCAAGGCCAGGTAAAGACATGTTGACACAACCACTGTGGTCCACCCTACATAAGGGAAGACCTTTCAAAGGTTAAGAAAATCCAGCCCTCAAGGTGAGGCTTGGCATCACTTTCTACAGTTCCCTATCTTCCTGCAGAAGATGCCTCTCTCTCTGAACGGGCTGTATGTGCGTTCTCTCACCCCTAGTCAAAGCTTTTCTATAGCAGCCGATTCTGACAAATCTGTCTTCTGTGTTCCAGAATTTCCCACAGGGGAACCATTGGGCCTCAGGTTTTTCCTCTCTTAATTCTTTAGCTGGCAGACAAAATGAACACGATCAAGACCTCAAGACCGTTACATTAGCCGGCTACAGAGTTAAGGAAGGGCCCGAAATCGCATTTGCTCTACAGATTCTGAGAAATCTGAACGCGTCCACGTGAGAACGGCTCAGCTAGAGAAGCATGCTTCCCCACCAAAGCTGCTCCGTGAGCTCCCAGCTCCACCTCAGGAGCAGGCAGTCAGCTGACCGTCATTAGTTTGCAATCCTGGACTTGCACTATCATCTACTCCGCGCTGCCAGGCAGCTCTCCTGTCCCGGAAGCCCAAGGGGAACACCCAAATCATCACACAGTGCAAAGTCCCTATGGCCTTCTCCCCAGTCCTGACCTGCAACCTCACGTGACCCAGCCAGTTCAGCACAGCACCCCCAAGGCAGCTTCTTCCGCCCTCCCACCCAACCCAGTTCCGCTCCCTCCAAGACCGACCCCCGCACCCCGCAGAGTGCCTCACGCTGCGCTGCACCCTGGACCAACCTCCATGTCAGAGACGCAACTGGAATTCACATTAGGACACGACTTTTGCCAAACTTTGAGGGAGACTCACGTGTGTAGACGAAAAGCCAGACAGGGATTTCCTAGATGGCTTCCTGTGATGTCACAGTCCCAAAGACTACATTTCCCAGAAGTCTGTATGAACGAATTCCCAGAATCCAGGTATGGAGATTTCTAGAGTTTCTGGATTTGTATCTGGCTACCTGCTGTGGAGCATTGGAGGAAGAAGCTAGTCAGCAGGACATCCCTAGGAAGTGAGGCTGGTGTTCACTTCCAGTTCCACAACACTAGATTATTATTGTGAGTCGAGCCTTTGACAGAGATATTAGCCTTGTAAGTTTTCTTGTCCATATACTGTGATTTTAATATTACTACAGTGTTTAAAAATCACATTGACTCAGTTTTACTTTAAAATAACCAAGCAATACACTAATGTAGGAATGAGAAGTATCTTTTAAAGATGTGTTCAAACCAGCCGTGGTATGTGACACCTTGCTCCTACCTCCTCAGCGGTTACTTGACAAATGGACCCGGAATGAAAGGCTGAACTGGGAAATTTAAAGAGACCCTGTATCTAAGTAAAAATGAAAAGTCCAAACAAAGACGGGTTAAAGCAGTTGAGTATAATGTCTGCTTTGTCTTCACATGAAGTCCTACGAATAAATAAATAATCCTTCTTCCTCTGTACTGACACTCTGTGTGAGCCATACATGGATTTGACCCCACAATTTGGAAAACAGTTTTGTGTGAACATTGGAATCCCTACAGTGTAGAGGATTGGTGAGGGACACAGAGACAGCATAATCACTGAACAAAGTTAAATGTCCACTTCTCTGACACTTACTTACAAAGATCTCCCATAATCCATCTCAGGAGTTTTCCACCTGTACTTCTTTCCTTGAAAACTTTCAACTAGTAATCTCTGTAAACCATTTAGTTTTTGTGAGAGCTCTACTAGAATTTTACCAGTGTCTCCATGGTTTAACACAAATGCAGGTCCATATTCACCACCTGTGTGCTAGGAGCTCATGCTTATCTCCCTAGTGAAGGGTCACTGGTCCTGGGTCATTCAATCAGGACTGAAGCACAGATAGTTTAAACTATCTAAACACAGTCTAGTTTCCTATACTTCTACCATGAATATATGGTTCAGTTCTAAACCCACTTAGCTATCATCTGCATGTCCCATGAATTGTGACCCCACAGGGACTGTTAGGAGGGACACAGGACATCTGATCAATTAATATGGTGAAACTTCTCTTAATACTGCTGCGAAGCACCATGTTGACCTACCTGTTGTCCCTCAGTGTCTACACATCTAGTACAGTGATGTCATGTTCTGCTTCCATCTTGGGACAGTGTCAGCTCCATAGCACAGTTTCCTCGTTCTTTGGGTGCTGACACTGAGAAACTTTCCTAGAAGTGTAGTTTTTTCATCAGCCCCTACAATGGGCCTTCACCTTTCAAATGTAATTGCACTTCCACAACACAGAGACTTCCATGGATGTGCTCTTGGCTCTGAGCACATTAATGTGCAGTCAGTACAAATTGCCAGGATTTCCCATATTGGAGTTAATCTCTCTGACATTTACAGCTAGCTGATTTCACATGGTCTATTACTGGGAGTGCAGACAGGATCACAGATACGGGATTAGAATAGGAACACACACAACTCAAAGCAGTAACATCAACAGTACTAAAAATCTGAGTGGACTCTGGGTAAGAACTCAGGAACTTTGCCTGCCTTGAGCTCAGTGTGTGACTTGCAGGGAGCTCCACTGATGAGGACGTCTCCTCTCCTACAGTCCTTACTGTTTATGTAGCTATGAGCAGTGAGGGTTCTGTGAGTCCTGGAAATATCCAGGAATTCCCCATACCTATCACATGCTTACTTCCTGAGTTTAATGAGGCCCCCTCCAGGATGGGATGTTTCCCTTCAGTGGAAATTGCTGTTGGTCATATCACAAACAAATTCATGAGTGAGGGAGCAATGAATGCTTCTGTTCAGCACTGTTTACTGTCAAAGGCCTACTCCCAAACTATGAAGGAACACGTGTTACGAGAGGGTCTTCTGGCCTCAATAATCTACAGTAGGAGAAGTTTCTCTCCTGGGTAATTCAAGATCTCATGAAGTGAACAATCCATGCATTCTGGATAACAGAATCAAGTGCAAGATGAGCAGACAGGAAGTAGGCTGCTTTCTTGTGGTCATTTCCTGTGGTGGAGGCAGGAAGGACGACCTGAGGTAGCAGTGGGAGTCTCCTGATCAGGAGCTGCAGTGTTGGCAAGCTTGGACCTTTCCCTCTGCACATTTTTACTTTTCTGAGACCTCTGGGTATCAAAAAGCCTAACCACCCAGGGAGGTGAGGCCCCAACTCGCAGTTGGCATGGGGATTGGGCCCCTCTTGTTTCCTGTACTAGAGTGTGTGTTACCTGTGTGGTTTCTCAAGTTAGAGAAACTACCGTTGGTCCTAATGCCCGTTCTTTCTGATAAATCTCTCATACTTTCTGATGAAGCCTGCTTCCTGTAGCTAAGATAGGATATTCCCTCTGTCCCTGACATTCCTTTGCCTTATGCCTGTGATCTGCCTTTGTTTCTGCGCCCAACAAGCCTGGCCACTCTTGGTTGTGTTTCACCTTTCCCATTGTAGAAAACAATTCTCTCTTATGTATGGGCAATATTACAATCCTATGAACATATGCTGTCTTATCAAACTGAAAAGTTTCACTCTGAAGCTAGGATTTGGCATCCCGACGTCAGACCCAAGCATGTGTGCCTCTAAGGTCTAAATCTCCTGAACTGAGTCAGTCCCCTGACTCTGAGACAGGGGAAAAGGAGATCAACAAACAGCCAAGAAAAAGACATTGTGTGCCTCAGAACACCTGACAGGAACCTATGTGGAATGGAGACTACTAATGTTCATCTCTTAGAATAAAGGCGTCTGTAATAAAAGCAGGTGATACATAATGAGGATAGGAGGGACCCTCTGTCTAAAATCTCTCAGTAACAATTACAGCATCATAGGTTTATCATTGCTCTCTCAGCAAAATTCTGTTAGATTCTGTAAACATATTTAATAACAATTCTGACAAATAACTCTACATGCTGTATAAACCATAAAAGCTGCCGTATGTTTTCTATACAATTACCAGGAACCTTACATGTTAAGATGGTTAACAGTATGCACATAGGAAATACTAACTTATTACATTACCCTGCTGTGTAATTTGCATTCAACCTTCTCTTACATAGGAAATTCATAGTGAAACAACTGCCATCTTCATTACCCCAGCTGTGTCCACTCAAAATTATCACAGCTGGCCTTATTCAATATTAATATGTCTTCAGGAAAGAAAGATGGACAAGGTCATTGGACAATCTCTCATGTATCCAGTCATTTCTCTCAGCCTGAAATATGCAGTTGGCCTGTAAGGTTTGCTGTGGAAGCAAGGCTGTAAAGGGCACAAATATTAAGAAGGAGTGCCTACCCACACATCCATAGGAGAGCATCCTGCAACCAAGAATTGAGTCCCATGGCCTCAGAAGTCAGTGCAGATGGGACTGGGGAGTCAAATCCTTAGTCACTCCGTGGACCCTATGAGCCTGCTGGCGGCAGATACTAAGCTTGAGATGCAGTGCAGTCTACTATCTACAGGCTGTGATTAGAGCCACAGACCCAAAGTGGCCTCTGACACCACCACAGCATAGACTCCGGGTGCTGCAGTGACCACTGGAACCTTCACAATCATAGTGACCTCACACCACTGGAAACAGTGCTCAAGTCTCTGCACTGTCCTCACTGTTTCAGTCCTAGACTATGCTCAGGGAACCTCACACTTTAACATAGAGATATTTTGTGCCCCATTGCTTCTTGGCTAAGATCAAGTGAGATATTTGTGCCCTATGTTTATTGCTTCTTTACTCAAAACAATAAAGGACCTGAGTCAACATAGGTGTCCATGAACATATTCATGTATATATACTTTATTATAAATAAAGGCATATATATATATATATATATATATGAATGCTTTCTAGCACTAAAGAAAAATGTAATCACAAAATTTGTAGGAATATTGAAGGACTTGGAATGTATGATACTGAGATCACAGAATCTCAGAAAGAGAAAACTGTAAGTTCTTCCTCATATGCATATCCTAGACAACAACACATGTACCTGTGAACAAATTTACATAGGGTACAGCATGTAACATAGAAAAGAGGATATTAAAGGCTACATATTAGGGGGCGAGGAAGGATTGACAGCAGGCAATGAATATGGGTTGTGAGAGGACATAGGACTCAGCCTTAGCACAGTCTTCCTTGAAACCCCTGTGCCGTGAGAGCAAAGTAGACGAAGAAGCCAATGTGCAGGCTGAAGAGCAAGAGAAGATGAGGCGAAAGTGCAAGTGAGTTCGTTTGTGCCCCGTGAAGGCTGGAGGAGCAGAGGTAAGGGATGCGGAAGGCCGTGATGCCCATACAAATCGTTAGACTGCGTGCTGCTGTCGGGTTAAGTCTCAGTGACCAGGAACGTCTCCATCTGCTCACCTACATACTACCTTCCTTACAAACAGAACAGTTCAGCTGCTCCCCTGCCCTGGACCTGTGGCATTCTGGACCAGTTCTGTTGTCACCTGTGGCCAAGTGTAACTTGTGTACAATAAATCATCTTTATTGTTGTTTCAGCTGATGAATCATCAAACAAACAAAAAACAAGAGAGGGGTGCAGTGGAGTATTCCTTTATACTGTGTGAAATAGGTTACTGTCCGTGGTTAAAAAAACAAACAAAAACTGAAGAGCCAAGGGTTAGGCAGGACTTCCAGGGAAGAGAGAACCCTGAAGGGGCGGAGTCAGGAGGAGTCTCCAGCCAGACACAGGAAGTAGGAAAGCAACATGGGGCTGAGTGAAGGGGCAGAAAGTAAATTCAAAGAAATGGGTTAATTTAAGTTATAAGAGATAGTCAGAAACAAACATAAGTTATCGGTTGGTCTTTTATAATTAATAATAAGCCTCCATATCGTGATTTGGGAGCTAACAGGAGGGACAGAAAAATCTGCTTTACAAGGGGGGATATAATTGTTTTTGTTTTTGTTTTTGTTCTCTGTCGTGGATTTTGTTTTTTGCTGGTGTGGAAGTGCATTAAATTTATTCAAAAGAAACAGTGTAAAATGCAATGTGAACTCCTCAGCTTCTGCTCTAAATGTCCATCATAACTGTATAGCAATATCTTCATGAGTTATATAGTTTGGAGTTCTTGTTAATTTTGACATGTGATATCTTTTTCTTTGAAACTTTTTAAATAGTAGGGCATAAAATTAAAAAGAAATGAGAAATTGTCACTTGACAGTGTGTGTCTGTGTTATAATATTTACTCAAGAGACTGTGTGTTTCTGCTATACCATTCACTTTGAGCTGTTCATGAGATGCTTCCTACAGAGGCTGTACCTTGGAAAAAGTGTTCCTTCAGGATAAAACATTTATCCAATTAAGGATATTTCCATTTGTGAGGAAACATTCCTTTCTGGACCAAGAATAAAAAGATAATTAGCTCTCCAGAGACTCCTATAAGGAAGAAAACAGTGACTCAAATACACAGACCAAACTGATCTTTCTTCACATGTCTTTGGCCATATCGTAGCCATTTTTTTAAAAACAGGACCTTTCCACAAATCAGCCTTTATTATTTACAACAATGGAAGCTGAGACTTTCTTCCTGATTAGAACTTTGTTCATTTCTCTCTTATCTCTAATGTGTACATGAGGTAGACATGTTAAAAAACTGTTTTATAAATAAATCAACTCTAGAAGGTATGTGTTGTCTTGTAACGTTCTACCCAGCAAGTTCATTCGACTGTTATACTCCTTTCCTAACTTAATAATAATAGATAATCAGGAATAAAAGCAGCTGTCATGACTGTGGAGGTAGGAGTGAGGTAAAGGAGAGTGGAGAAGCCACTGTTCATTCTTCCTCTGTTGTACTCACAGCAAAGCCAAGTGGAAAATACAGGGTGAGTCTGGCCACATCTCATCTCTGCAAAGCCATCCCTGTCTCTTCCCTGAGGTTACAGTGATGCAGGGCTCCTTAGCCCTCAGCATCTGAGCCCTTCTGGGAGTCTTCTCACTTGATCCTTCATGCCTCCCCAGCATGATGCTAACCCTCTGTAAACTTTATGACAGGCAGCGTCAGGTGCCACCAAAACAGATCATTTGTAAGCTATCTTTCAACTGACCAAGTTTAACAACCAGTTAATGAACAGGGCCTGACCCCTAGACCGAGATAGAGCAGAGTTAGTAAAATTTTGCTTAAGAGTCCAGTCCTGAGGAGCGGTTGTGATTAGCCCTATAGGAAGCAGTTTTGCCAATATTGCCCTGAGTCCAAGGGGAAGACGGGCCATAGTGACCCTTATGCCAATGCCCCCTGTTAAATTCCTCAAGTTTCTGCCATGTACACGTTACCCTCCAGGCTTGCAAAGAGAGTAGGGTGGAGAACAGGTCCCCATCTTCTTTGGAAGGTGCTTTAGAAAGGCTGGTCTGGCTGGATATTTCCTGAAGCGTTTGTCTAATTATTCTTTATCAATAAAAAAGATGGGGAGTCAGATATTGGGGTAAGAACCTGAATGATCAGAGAAGCTGTGAAGAAGCTACCAGTGACCTCCTACTTCTCCGATCCCTCCCTCCAAAAGGGCTGAGATTGCAGCCCTGCCTTATTTTTTCCTGTCTCCTCTCTCTCCATAGTCCTCCAAAACCTCTATGGTTAATTTTGGTCACCTAATGGCTAGTTCTGCCCTCTGACTCAGAGCAAGCTCTATTGTCAGAACAATTAAAATATCACACAACAGTCTACAGCACAGGTTTCCTTCTCTTCAGCCAGTCTTTCCCTTAGTTGTACAAGGTGAGTTCACAGGATGGTGCCTGCAGCTTGGTATTTAAATGAGTATCCCTAGTTCAGTCCGCTGTATTGTCTGGCCTCCTGGTCAACTCTGTCTTATGTTACTTAAAACAGTTTTGGGGACTCCTTAAAGTATCATGCATTGACCCGTCATCCTAGAATGGGCTTTGTTAGGAGGACAAAAATTGAAAGTCAGAGTAAGGGCACAGCAAATTCCACTGTTGTGTAAGTCCCACACCACTCTCCTGGCAGGTTACATACAAGGATCCTGTGTTGACTGCATCCTCATATGTCACAAAGGGAGACAGTAAGGGCAGAGTAATGGGTATTTGCCTCTGTGGCTTGAGAAATTTCGTATGTGGGTACAAACTCTGTTACTGGGCAAGTGACTCCATCTGACCGCCATGTAAGACATGAGGAGTAATTCATCTCCCCTAGAGAGAATGAGGGTCTTCTGATCTGGCCTACGTGATGGAGGGAGACAGGAGCAGCAGACTTTCTGAAAGTCTTCTTTCCCTGTGCATGCTTATCCGGTAATGTGGCCAGTATGCAATTTAGTCTCAAACGGCATGTGTCCTATCCTAGGGAAATGGTGCTACTTGAGCCTGGGGATGTCCTGCCGGGCAAGGGTACTGTACATCTAACACATTTACCGCTAGCACTCTATTTCCCAAACCAGATTTCTCTTTAGAAACATATATGATTTTGAACACTATTTCATATTAAACTATGTACTTTAAACTAATCTTGACATATGTGTTTTGGGATATACTTCAATAATATCAGAAGACTGTAGAATGAGATACAAATTGGTCTCTCCTTCCAATCTTGTCTCTGTCAATAAATTTCATGTGTATTTAGGATAACTATAAATACAATTTAAGGAACATGAGAGTCATTTAATCATTTATAAGGTGACTAAACATTACAATTATGTTTTAATTCTCACTATGTAGACCAGGATGGATTGGAACTAACAGAGACCTTCCTGCCTCTCCCTCCTGAACACAGCAAAAAAGGGTATGTACCACCATACCCGGCTGTACTCAATTCCTAATGAGAGAAAGAAAAAAAAGATAAATAAGGGATAAAAGATGGAAAGGAAGAAATTAAACATTCCTAATTACAAATATCATAATTCTGTACTTAGATGGACCCATAGACTCTGCCTAAAACTTAACTTGATAAATATTTCCTTAGTTTGTAAAATCAACTTACAAAAGCCATTAAACTTGATATACACTATTAGTAGACTTCTTAAGAAAGTAATCAGGAAAAAGAGTACATTCAGAATCTCTAAAGAAAAAGTAGAAATATCTAGAAATAAACCTAACCTGGGAGGTAAAAGATTTATACTAACAAAATTTTAAAATACTGAAAACATTATCCAAAGAAGACAACAGATTACAAAGAGAAAAACATATCCCTGGATATGTACAACTCATGTTGTACAAAGGTCTACATTAATAAAACTATTTACATAATCAATACAATACATAAAAATTCTAATGGAAACTATCATAGAACATGGGGAAAAAATGTGAGAACACAAAAGAACAGAAATAACCAAAGATGTATATTCCCTAATGTCAAATTGCATTACAGAGCCATAGTGAAAAGGATGGCATGGGAATCACATAAATACAAACATACAGCACAACACAATGTAACATAAGAACAAGAGATAAAGACTAATGCAATGGACATGTAATTTTTGTCAAAAGTGTCAAAACAAGGAACTGGAATTGACAGCCTTTTCAAAAAAATACTGTTGACATAAATGGAATCAGACCAAAGACCAACATCCTGGATGGCAAACACCTAGTCATAAAGCTCCAGTTTAGTATGAGAGGCCTCTGATGAAACACAGTTGACCCGAAGGGCTTAGGAAGCTCCAACCATCCTGCTCAACGTGTAGGACACATTCCTTCTTTCCTAGGTCATTGATAGCATGTATTCACTACACTTCGATAGATCCATTACTAACCATGAGGAAAGATGTTTCTATACTATTTCCATGAACATGGTGCCTTAAATGATAGCTGATATGTTGCTGTGAGGTGTAAACAGTGAAAAATGATTCTGCCAGTCATTATATATAGGAATCACTACAACATGAATTTACTCATGGGTAATGATTGTTCTTAAGGCTTTGTCACACTATTTATACCTATATGACTCCTAAACCAAATAAACTCTCTGATACTGAGGTATGAAGAAAAATCAACCCTCTTATCAACTGAGTGTGTTAGTTTTCCTTCATGCCTAGAATTCTCATGTTTGTGTTTAGAACAATTGCTCCACACATAGCTACTGTCTTCAATTTCACAGGTTTCTCTCTAGTCTGAAAATTTTGGTGTTGACTTGGGGAAACAAATAATTTGTTATATTCTTTTACTTCTCTGCAGTGTGGATGCTCAGGTCTAGAGTAGAGCTGGACACATCTACAGGCTTTGTGACATTGTTTCTCGAATGCCATTGGGTGGTAACAACAGAGTTATGAAAAGAGAAAAGTTTCCCATATTCACAGCTGTCCTAGATTGATTTCTGTTAGACTGTACTAGAAATGTGGACTGGACTAAAAACAACACACGACTGTACTAAAAACAACATGGGGGAATAATCAGTTTATTTCAAATTATGAATTATTGTTCCTCATCCAGGGAAGCCAGGACAGAAAGTGATGCAGAAACCACAAGGGAATAGTGCCTTCTGACTTGCTCCATCTGATTCATGCTCACAATTCTTACACAACCAAGGAATTCCTGTACAGGATGGTGCTGGTTATCCTGGCTGGCTTCTCTCACATCACTTAGAAATCAAGAAAACACCCTGAACACAAGCTTGTAATAAAACTAATCAGAGAGAAGCAAATAGTTAACTGAGAGTCCTTCAGATTTCAGATAATGTTGGGTTGTGTGGTGTGGATATCTGCAGCAAGCTAACAAGATATCTGCACCTGCAGTTCCTCATCTATGTCACACTTTGTTGCTGATGAAGACTTGAATTACTATTAAATGCTTAGGCACAGCTTTTGAGTGTGTAGAGTGTATCTGCAGTATGAAGGATCTGCAGATCCTGGAGTGTGACAAACAGTTAGAGAACTTGGACATTGATTGCTTTTGTTGGATTCTTCATCACAATGAATTCTCTAAAACTTATACAGGCATGAGGAACAGCTAAGCCTTGGTCCTATTCTGCACATGAGTAGGGTTTCTCTCAGGTGAGAATTACTGAGGTTGAACCAAAACTGAATGATAACTGAAACCTTCACCACATCCTTCACATTATAGCTTTGATTTTCAGGATGAAAATTGTTGTGTTATTTAAGATACAAGGAAACACCGGGCGGTGGTGGCGCACGCCTTTAATCCCAGCACTCGGGAGGCAGAGCCAGGCGGATCTCTGTGAGTTCGAGGCCAGCCTGGTCTCCAAAGCAAGTTCCAGGAAAGGCGCAAAGCTACACAGAGAAACCCTGTCTCAAAAAACCAAAAAAAAAAAAAAAAACAAGGAAACACTGTGTCAGGCACTCCATTCATGTTTGGTTGTTATACTGCCGAATGAACGTTACTGATGGTAGACAGTGTTGACTGAATGTTAAAGCACTCAATTCGTCACATGTGCATGGCTTCCCTACTCAATGCATTCATTTGTGCTGCATAAGGTCTGAATCATCAGCAAAGCATTTACCACATTGCACATGCTGTGGACCTTCTATTCAGAATGAATTATTTGATGTGTTTGAAGGCTACAAAAGTGTAAACTTTTTATTACATTTGTAGGATTTCTCTCCAGTATGAACTGTCTTGTGTCGAGAAAGGGTATAATGATTAACAAAGACTTTGCCACATTCTCCACACTTGAAGGCATTCTCTTCAGAATGAATAGTTTTATGTACCTTAAGATATGAAGGACTGGAAAATCCTTTGCCACACTCTTCACACCTGTATGGTGTCTCCCCAGTATGAACAAATTTGTGCTGGGTAAATATACAAAGTTTGGTAAAGGCTTTGCCACATTCTCCACACTTGTAGGAGCTGTCTTCAGAGTGAATTATTTCATGTCTTCTAAGGACTGAATAAAAGGAAAAGCATCGGCCACACTCTTCACACTTGTAGGGTTTCTCTCCAGAATGAACAAACTTGTGCTGAGTAAGGGCATAAAGCGTGTAGAAGGCTCTGCCACATTCCTCACACTTGTAGGGATTGTCTTCAGAGTGGATTCTTTGATGTCTTCTAAGGGTTAAAGAAGAGGAAAAACATCTGTCACACTCTTCACACTTGTAGGGTTTCTTTCCAGTATGACATATCTTGTGCTCAGAAAGGACAGAAGGCTTAGTAAATCCTTTTCCACACAGTTCACACTTGTAGGGTTTCTCACCAGAATGAATACGTTTATGCTTGTTAAGGATTGAAGCAGAGGAAAATGTTTTCCCACATTCTTCACACTTGTAGGGTTTCTTTCCACAATGAACTCTTTGATGTTGCTTCAGGAATGAACGATCATAGAAAGCTTTGCCACATCCTTCACACTTGTAGGGTTTCTCTCCAGAATGAATTCTTTGATGTTGCTTCAGCATTGAAGGATAGTAAAATGATTTGCCACATTCTTCACACTTGTACGTTTTTTCTTCAGTATGAATTTTCTGGTGTATAAAAAGTGATGAGCGAGTACTAAATGCCTTATGACATTCTTTACACATATAGGGTTTGTCTCCAGTATGGAGTCTCTGGTGTATAGATAGGTTTTTTTGAGAACTAAGAGCTTTTCCACATATTTCACACTTGTAGGGTTTCTCCCCTGTATGGATTCTCTGGCGTTGAATAAGGAGTGAGTTACAATCAATGGCCTTGTTGTAATGGTTACAATCATTTGATATTGTTCCTGTTGAGGAAAAGTTGAGATATGATCAAAAGCTAAGCAATAGTCTTCATATTTATAATGCTTACTGTTAAAATGGAGAGATTTACTCATACATATTTACCATAAATCAAAAAATACAGTATGTTTAAATATCTATACACACTGAGCATAATTCACACAATAGAGTAGAAGGAAATAATCTATACCTTTATTGGAATAAGAGGACATCCAAATAGAACAAAGAAATAATGGTACATTATTTAAAGTTAAATAGCTAAGTAAGTTGTAAGGGCACTTTACTAACAAAAATAAGCTCATTAATATAGATGGCATATGGCTGGACATCCATGAAATTATAATGTAGCCAATCCTAAAAAGAGAAAGTGGATTGTGATTGTGTGATTGTGAGTTGTCATTAAAATACAAAAGTTTTATCCTACACATAGAGTATTATTTTGTAAGGTACAAAAGATATACTGCACAAAAAGTAGATGGTCCAGAACAAGATTAAATAATATAGCTCAAAAATTCAGGACAGTATTTCATTTTTTATTTGGATGACTGTAGGGAATCTTTCTCTGTCCCACCAGCCAGCTCCCAAATCATGACACAGAGACTTATTATGAAAGCTTGCCAATAGTTTAGGCTTGTTTCTAACTAGTTCTTATAAGTTAAATTAACCCATTTCTTTTAATCTACTTCTTTTACATGGCTTGGCTACCTTACTTTGTAATGTCCATGGTGCTTGCTCTGTGTCCTAGCATCTCCTCTCTTTTCCCCAGCATCCTCTCTGCCCCGAAAATTTTGCCTAGCTAACGACCATTTAGCTTTTTAGTAAACCAATCCAAGTGACACATTCTCATAGTGTACAAAAAGATTATTCCACAACAGACGACATGAAATTATATACCTGAACGTATCAAGTCATGATTTAAAAAAAACCTTCAGGTCACCTATGAATAACAAATTTTGCTGAGGCAACATATTTGTCAATGAATAAAGGACAAAATTACCCAATTTTTTTTTGTTTTGTTTTTTTAAGACAGGCTTTCTCTGTGTAGTCCTTGTTGTCCTGTCCAATGGGACTTAACTCTGAGATCTGCCTGCCTCTGCCTCCCCAGTGCTGGGATTAATGGAGTGAGCTACCACACCCACGTTAAAATGACATATTTTTAAGATTTATTCATTTACAAGATTAAAGAACTATTGAGCATAGAGTAGAGAGAGACAATGAATAAAGCATGACAATGGGAGACTCCTGTTTGTCCACAAAGTGAAACTGAGAGTAGCACAGCTCATAGATATTTTAATCCTACACTGTCCTTATATATTTTATCAATCTGCTTCATCCATCCACCAAAATACATAGTGTATGTATAACAAATGACTTTAGTTAACACATACTTCCAAATAATACCAGATATCAAATTGCCAAGTAAAAGAAAAAAATCTTGAATCTACAAAATTCTGAAAGCTTATTAAGGTATTAAACACATTTTCCTAGCTGTGAACAGTTTTAATCTTTGAATATAAATACACAAAGTGCATGGGTTTAAATCCTTATTACTGAGTGTGTGTTAGGAAAAACCTTTAGAAAATATCTTCATCATTCACAAAGGACTCTAATGAAATGACTTTCATTAACATGAGTATAAGTGATATGAATAAAAATTGATATCTTACAATGATTTCATAACTTGGTTCTTAGAAAAGTGTGCAGTTTTTTGAGGACTAGAAACAGTGCAAAGTCTTACTGTTACTCAACTGCCCAAAGTGACTCCATTTTTGCCAGAGTTATATCCAATTGCTCCCACAGCTAAACAATCCTCCTAAAAAAACACTGTCATGCAGCCTCACCTGCAGCTTTGGGAGACGTTCTGTTTTACAACATAAGTCATCTGAATCAATGGAACTGACACTTTTGAAATTTCAGGCCCCTGGACAGTCTCTGGTATGAGGTAATTATGGGTTTGGCCTTACAAACCCAGTCAATGGTACAATGACCACTGTATTTCAGGACACCAACACCAACCTAGTTCTTGTGATACTCTGAAGAGCTTTGTGTAGGTATTTTTCTCTGGTCCAGATTCTGGTTAGTGGAACAATCCTGACAGGGACTCCTTCCCTGGGTCTCCTTAGTGGGAGGATATTGACTGAAGAAGTAATGCTTAAAAACTTTTAATCTGAGGTTGTATTAGTGAGTCTGGAAAACTCCTGTCTTTTCTTCACCTCACTCATCTGAGGCACTGAGCTCACCCTTATGGTCTTGTCTAAGACCCAAACCTACTCTCTGGATCAGTGAAACCATTTTAAAAAGATACAAAACTATATATTAGAGGTTATATCTCTAATAAAAGGGTTAAGTTATTTAAGATAGATAAATTAAATAAATAAAGGGCAAAAACCTTAAAACCTTGAACCCAAGTGATGGGAGATCTGAATATGTTATACAGGCTTTTAAAGACAGTATACTTAATGGTCTAAAGTTGTTAAAGTTCCTAAGGTTATGAAGGTCTATACATGTTAACAAAATATGACTTGAAGATGTGTCTATCTAGTCACTTATGTCTTTGCTAACATTGTTAAGCTAACAACTATGTGTAACTCCAAAATATGACACACTCACACAGATATACATGCAGGCAAATGACCAATGCAAATAAAATAAAAAAAATGAATAATTAAAAAAAAAGTCAGCCTTACAATTCCCTCCTCTGATTGTATTATTTCTGATGAAACAAGCTACTTAATGTAGAAGGTCAGTAGGACTGATTTAGATGTAAACATAAAACTTCACGGGATGAGGACAGTGAAGTTCTCAGAACCATTTGTAATGGGATCTGATTCTCTCTTCTGGTGTGCATGAAAATACGTCACTCATATACATGAAATAAATAAATAATTTTTAAAAAAACATAAAATTTAATGATGTCACATTACTCATGCTTAAATATCCTTACTGTGCCCCAAATTGAGGTTGTAGTCATGATAAATACAAATGTAATTCATTTACAGTGACAATGTTGAAAGGAGAGACTAATTTATACTTTCCATTATACAGTCCTCTGTACATGTTATCAAAATTAAGCATAAACTAACTTAAGGTCAACTTAAAGTTTCCTCAATATGGAATAATATTCAAAAGCATATGTAGTTAAAATAATTTGTTGTTGAAATTACCTGTTTGAATAAAAAGGGTTAAATCTATACTACACTTGCATGGAAGGACAAACACAGGATCAAACAGCACACTTACCCTCAATGTGACACAGGCCTATCAGAACAAATGGCATGTTAGCTTAATCAAAGGATAAGGATACATGGGGAATAGGACTTATCAGAATCTGCTGCCCCTGTCTTCCTGTGGCCTGTAAGCCAGACCAGGAAATCTTACCCATTATCTGTTGAGAACAGGAATCACTCTTCATGTCCCACAAGACAGTAAAAAGATTCTCTCATGCTGTAGAGGATCTTAGATTCTGCACCTACATTCTAAATGTCTCAAACAAGTAAGGTATTCCTTGCAATCATTCTGTTCTCAATGTATTATGAACCGATGTTGAGTTTCCTATGTACAGGGGAAACTTGTACCTACACTTGGCACCCAACGGTTATGGGAACTACATGCCAGTTCAAATGGTCACACCCTGTCCCCTGGCTTTCATTCATCCTCCTAACAAAGCTAATCCCGGAGCTGAGATGTCAATGTCTGATTGTGTAAGGAGTCCTCAGCAAAGTGGTAGATAATATATGACAGTGGCTCTGCCATGGGTCCAGTCAGCACAGCAGGATGAACTATGGCACTCATTTAAACTAAGGTGCTTGTGCTATGTGTGGACCCACGCATCAGGTAAAGAAAGCAATATGGCCTGAGGAGGAGGTGAGGTGGACTGTGACAGTTCACCCAGAGCAGTCATTCTGAGTCACCGTCCAGAGACATCTAGGACCCGCTCCTCTGTCCTGCTTCCATGACAAACCCCAAAGCCATCAGACCTGTACACACACGGAAGAAGTTTGTAGAACTCAACAGGAGAGCTTTAGATATAGGGACCATGAGATCTCTTCCTCCCATTGGACTCCTGGTAATATTAGCCATAATATTTCCTATAGGACTAGCAGCACTAGCTACACATGACTGTTCTCTGGGGAAAAAAAAAAATGTTACTAACTCTGATGTCCTGGGAACATCAGGTTTAGAAATAAAATTTTCTTATTTCTCTAATGCATTATGACTAAGAACATATCCAAATAAAAGTTGGTCTTTGTATATGATAAAAAAAAAAAATTAACCTAAACAGAAAAAAAAATGGAGCCTTACAACTCAGTAAAAAGCCTAAGTCTACTAACTGCCATGAAAGAGAGGCCCGGGGGCTGGAGAGATGGCTCAGTGGTTAAGAGCACCGACTGCTCTTCCAGAGTCCTGAGTTCAATTCCCAGCAACCACATGGTGGCTCACAATCATCTGTAATGAGATCTGGTGCCCTCTTCTGGCCTTCAGGGACACATGCAGGCAGAATACTGTACACATAATAAATAAATAAATCTTAAAAAAAGAGAGAGAGAGGCCCACAACTGCTCGTCCCACAAGTGGTGTTCTGGGGATCCATGGCAGAACTCCTTAAGCCCCAGCAGGCCTGCTCTTCCTTCTCTTCCTTGGTTTAATGGTCTGGCTCTGCTTAATCAACTGCTTGTAAAACTTCATGGATTAAAAACAAAACAGCCTCTGCTATGTTAGTGGATGGAATGGCCCTTATACAATCCCTTATACAGTAAGTTAATGCTCTGACTATTCCCTAACAACAGTGGCGAATGAACTGTCCAAAGTGACTCCCATTTTTTCTGAGTTGTAACCAACTGCTCCACATACACCCAAATTCTTCTATTCAACAGAACTGAAACTGCTGAGCCTTCTGCACCTGCCTGCCTCTCTGTGATGGAATTGTGGGTTTGCTTTATAAACTCAATCATGCTCACTTCAGTGTAGAGATCTTTGTGGCATGAGTCTGCTCGGAAGCCGAGCAAATAACTGACTCTTCTGCATAGAACAGTATTTCCCTGAGTCTTACATTACTATGTAGCCTCAACAAATGAAGAACCTTGGAAGTCATGGTAAATACAAGCACAGTTCACCACTGGGGAAATACAAAGCGTAGGAGACTAAAACCATCATAAACGTCTGAGACATATCCTCTGTTGAAAACAAATAAGAGACCTAAAGAATAACCACTACCACCACCACAATATCTTGTTTCAATACAGGTGGGAACGCCTGCCTTTTTGTCAGATCTTTGGACTTTACCCCTGTCCCTTGACCCCTTTTTCCTACACACCTGGGTGTACAGGGGCTGGTACTTGTATCTTCACATCCCAAGGCCCTTGTCTTTGCTCCAGAAATGTGACCAGGTGTGGCTTGGAGATAGCAAGACCTGTTTGGAGGAAAAGGGAATAAGATTGTTGACGTGTTCTTCTACTGGGAATTGACATGTCCCTTCTAGTACAGTCTTTATGAGGAAAGATGATGGAATAAATGACTGCAGATAATCAGTCCCTTAAATATTTTCTCACAGGACCACTACCGTACAATGTCCAGATTCTAAGTCTCATTTAGAGTGAAAAATATTAAAACCAAATTGAAAGACATTTTCATTAACGTGAGTGTGCAATACCTCATGACACAGAATTTTTCCCTGTCCCACTTGAGTAAAGAATGCATGTTTCTAACACACACGTTAAACACACAAAAAGAAATACAATGAAATGTTTCTTACCTATATAGCAACCTCCCTAATTTTTCTTATTTTTTAAAAAATTTTATGTCATGTGCATTGATGTTTTTTACAGGCATTTATGTCTATATGAGAGTGTCGGATCCCCTGGAAATGGAGTTAGACAGTTGTGAGCCGCCATGTGAGTGCTGTGAATTGAACATGGGTCCTAAGCAAGAGCAGTCAGTGATCTTAAGCCCTGAGCCATCTCCCTAACCCCCTAATTTTTCTTAAAATGAAAAATATGAAACTCACTATTGAAAAGCAAAAATTCTAGTGAGATACCATACCAAGAGAGGAAGCTACAAGTTGATAATGAAATAAGGATTCACTGTGGATGATATCCTCACCCAGGAAATCAAGGTTGCTGTAATTCTCCAACATCACATCCCTGTACAAAATCCACTGAGCAGGCTCCAGACATTCTCTCTCTTCTGGAGAGAATTCAATAGCCACGTCCCAGAATGACAGCATTTCCTGAAATAAAGACCAATGAATGATATCACACTTTTTTCTTTCTTCATTTTTTTTTTTGAAAGCTCGGCCTTAGCTTAGGCTTGTTTCTTTCTTTCTTTTTCTTTTTTTTTTTATTAATGCCGAATGCTGTTTATTGAAGGAGGGAAGAGGTCTTAAATACAGGCTTACAGCACAATGGGAGAACCACAGAGGGCAGTCGCTAGATGTTTTACAATCTTGCATCTAAGCTGTTAATGCCCATTATGCAGGATACACAGACAAGGAACTTCCCTTAAGCATTCAGGAGGATGGAACCCGGCAGGAAATTAGCATAGGGAGGATATCAAGGTCAAGGTCAGCAAGCGATATCACACTTTTAATTAATTGAAACAATAACAATATTGATTCCAAGATCTATTGGATTGGCTAGCTCTCCTGTCAACATGACACTGGCTATGGCAATGTAAGAAGAGAGAAGCACAGCTAAGAAAGTGCCTACCCAAGACTGTCCTGTAGCCAAACTAAGGGATATTTTCTTAATTAGTGATTGATTGAGACAGCACAGCCCATTATGGGTGGTGCCTTCATAGTAAGGTAGTCCTTGATGGTTCAAGAAAGCAGGCTGAGCAAGCCAAGGAAAGCAAATCGGGAAGCAGTGTCCCTCTATGGCTTTTGCTCCAGTTCTTGACGCAGGTTCCAGCCTTAACCTCCCTCAGTGACGGATGGACAGTTACCTGAAATTGTAAGCTGATATAAACCCTTTCTTCTCCCAGTTACTACTTTACTTTATCACAGCAACAGAAACCCTAACACAGGCACCATGTGCCTTTGGACACAAATCTAGATTTTGCTCAGGATGAAAGATAGCTAGAAAAGTTTCTTACATAGGTGAGTAATATTCCTTAGACATGCCTGAAGTGGTCACATGATCTCACACTTGATCCATTTTGAAGGAAATACAAGGTAAAAGATCCTATTAGCATAATCATACAGCTCTGGATGATAGAACAGCTTTAGAAGATAAAAACAAATATTTCAGGAGAAACCATAAAGGAAATATTTTAAAGATCAGATTCAAACAAGAGAGACTTCTTGATTAGAAGGTGATACTTCATGTAAGTGTGACAATTCAATCTAAACTAACTTATAAAACTAACATTTGATCATTTGATCAGATATAATTTGCCAAAAGGGAAACTCCCCAAAGTTAGGGTATGGGGATGGTTTTGTTTTTGTCTTTTCAGAAGAATGAAGGCATCCAACTAAGGAGTCTGAAGACCACTGGACAAATGAGAAATTTGAAGAAAAAGGTCAAATCATACAGAGAAAATGTCCCAAGAAAAAGAGTAAATTGGTCTACCAGTATATCACATTTCTAACAGAATAAAATTTCATAAATCTTGTTAAATGTTTGTTTCTGCTGTTCTCTAAAACATATAACGCAAATAGTCTTTTTGTAGTCCCAGTTCAGTTAAAAATTAAAGCTGGCTTTGGAGTTGGAGCATGGCCCTCTCCTCTAAACCCAAGCATGCTTGCTAAAGTAAAATCCAAACTCTGTCTCATGTCAGAAGAGCCACCTGATATGGGGCGGAAGGAAAACCAAATTAAGGGGCCATCCTACTGCCAGTAACCTCATAATACTTTGGCTTTATTTTTGTCTCTTTAAAACTTTTAAGTTATAAATATTATCTCAAAATTTATACACACACACACACACACACACACACACACACACATATATATATATATAATATATATTTAACTTTTTCATGATACTAATGGTCATACAGAGTACTAATTCTAGAAAAAGGCTTCATACAGATTCCTGCACATGATTTTCAGTTTGTGTCTCTATCAGGTAACTAGGAATTAAGGTTTTGTACTCTGGATGTACATAACAAAATATTATCCTTTGATCTCTTCAAGATTTACTGTATATGACATTGAAACTGTTTAAGTTTTCTGCAGTGAACCATGACCATGCCTAAGAGAAACCTTTGAGGTCTCCAAAAGAAGGATGGGGCCCCACAATGATGACTCCACTGGGACTATGGTAATGCCACTAAGATGACAAACACCACCCAAAGATCAGCTTTGGATTACAAACTGCTCAGAACAAATTCAAGTCCAGTCTCACAGACTACTCCAGCAAGGACTTGAGACAAGCCCTGTACTTTCCCATTACAGAGACTAGACAACAAATGATACAGCGAGCTCTCCCGGGACTTGACAATTATCTCGTTTTTCTTTCAGGATCCCCTAAAGATGATATCATCCCCAGAGAACAGGAAGTAATTTTAAGAACATGACACCTACATTCCCAAGAGGTGTGACGGTGTTTTTGATCAGTCAGTGGGTTATAGATATTTGTCCTTCTTTAGGGAGGTTGGGTGTTTTGATTGTGTTCTGACAAACAAAGCTTCCTTGGAGTCAGAGGGTGGAGTTAGCCAGTAGCTGACCATCAAGGTTCGGAGGACTGTCGAGGAAAAGGACTAGAAGTCGTCAGGTAGGGCTGAGACAGGATCAGCCCTTTTGGACTGAGCAACGACAGAGGTAGGAAGCAACTGTGGCTGGTCCCTGTTCTCTGATCTTTCATGTTCATGGTACCACAGGACAATAGTTCTCTGCATTTTGGTCTGTTTTCATTTTCTGTAATTCACTCTGTGCTCCAAAGAGAAGCACCTATGACAGAGCAGTGCCAGGGACACTCCAGTTTGGGTCCGAGGAGAAGTACTTGGAGTGCAGTTAGGGATTGTGATATAGATATGATAGGATGAAAGGGTAGATTATTGAATCTACTTTTAAAGAGCAACTTGTTTGAAATGTTTTACATTGCTATGGATTTTAGTTTATTGATACAAGTTTAAGCTTAATTTTGTTATACTGTATATATATTTCTATTCTCATTTGAGGTATTATGTTTATGTAACTCATTTAGATTGTATTGGATAATTAAGAAATACAGATTAATAATTAGTCTTCTATGATAGTTAAACTTATAGTCAAATTGTTTTCTAGGTATACATAGATATAATTCAGATAGATAGGTAATCTTCAAACACTTCAAAGACCTACACAATATGGCATTTAAAATGTTTAAAAAATTTAGACTTTCTGGACAGTGAGACATGACTGCTCCTGGCAGCACCGATTTACTTCAGAGGAGGGTGGGCATGGAAGACACTCTATATGGAGTTTATCTTCACCTTGGCAAAAATAGCCATTTGGGCAAGAAACTGTTCTTGCCTGGACTGCTTAATCAACTGGACATGCAGCACCCATAAAAAGGTGACTACTGAACTTTGCTTGGCAAAATGGTCCTTTGTGGGAGCCCGTTCTGGGGTTCCTCGTGGCTTTACCCAGCAGGTCCGAATAGAGGATGATCAGGACCATGGGCCTGAGTGCAGGTGTAGCTGGAGGGCTTCTCTCCAGGTTCCCCAAGCCCCGCAGTCCCACAATCCACTTATAAAATAATCACTCAGACGCTTATATCACTTATAAACTGTATGGCCGTGGCAGGCTTCTTGCTAACTGTTCTTTTATCTTAAATTAACCCATTTCTATAAATCTATACCTTGCCACGTGGCTGGTGGCTTACCAGAGTCTCTACATGCTGCTTATCCTGGCGGTGGCTGCAGTCTCTCTCTCAGCCTTCCGCTTCCCCGAATTCTCCTCTCTCCTTGTCCCACCTACTTCCTGCCTGGCCACCTACTTCCTGCCTGGTCATTGGCCATCAGTGTTTTATTTATATAGAATGATATCCACAGCATTTCCCCTTTTTTCTTTTTTTAAAAAGTAAAGTTTTAACCTTAACATGGTAAAATTACATATAACAAAACAATTATCGAGCAAGAATTACAGTTACAATATTAAAGAAGATGTCCTATCTATCTTATATTTGTGAGTTTAAGGTTTTATATCTAACTTATCTTTTGTCATAACTGAGGAAATTACAACTATCTAGTTTTCAACCACATCAAAGACCTGAGAAGGAACATAATGGTACCTGAGAAATGGTAGATGGATGCAAGCAACTTTCGGGAATCTTGCAAGAGTAGACCAAGACAGCTGGCAGCCTGGACAGTCACCTGATGTTTCTCAGCATTGTTGGTGCATTCAAATTGGCTACAGGCCTAGAGTATCTGACAGACCATTTTCAGAAGCAGGAATTCTGAGAGACCATCTTACCCTGTCTTGGCAGAGTACAGTGGTCGCTTTCCTTGTGTCCCGCTTGTCCAGAAAGGACAGCATTGCATTTGTACTGTCAGCCGTCAAGGCAAGGGCAGTTCTTTGCCCCGTAGGCCATTTTGTGCCAAAAAGACAAACTTCCAAATGGAAATGTCTTAGAAGCCCAACATTCTCTCGGGATCAATTGGTGCAGCCAGGAGCAATTGTGTCTCACGTCAACAGAATTTTAAGTTATTTAAATGCCATATTCTCTAGGTCTATGAAGTGTTTGAAGATTACCTATCTATCTGAAATATATCTATGTATACCTAGAAGACTTAACTAGCATGGCTACAAATATGATTATCATAGATGACTAATTATTAATCTATTTTTAATTATCCATTACAATTTTAAATGAGTTAAACATAATATCTTAAGAATATATATATATATATATACAGTATAACAATTAACTTCAAGTTTGTATCAATAAACTAAAATTTATACCAATGTAAAACATTTTAAACATAAACTAAAATCTATACCAATGTAAAACATTTTAAACAAGTTGTTCTTTAAAAGTAGGTTGATTAATCTATCCTTTTATCTTATCATCTCTATATCCTCCTATATATCTATATCAAATCCCCCTTTTTTTTTAGAAAGAGATCACATTTATAATCAACCTATTTTAAATAAAAATATTGGTTTTTCTCTGTCCCACACCAGAGGGCTCTTCTAATTTGGGACACAAGAATCCCTTAACCATTTTTTTTTTAAAGCAATATGTCTGGGTTTAGAGGGGGAGTGAGCCAATTCCACCTCTAAAGCCAGCTTGGTATATTTGGGAATTTGGGCGTAGCATCTCTTACTGCTTCCTGCTGGAGGGGGGCGCTGTATCTTATGGGGACGCAAAGAAAATTTTAGACCTATGGGGTAGTCCGTGAGGCTGTATTGTGTGAACCAGTTGCCTTGAAACCGATCTGGATGTTGGATCATCTGGGCCATGGTGTCATCGGAGTCCTTTCAGGGGGTCTTGGCTGGTGAAACCTGATGTATCTTAATCTGGAACAAATCCACAGCCTCTGGCTTTCTGTGGAAACAAAAGCAGAACCTCTTTTCCAAAGTAACATATCCTTATATCCAAATTTTGAAGTCAAGGTACCTTTAAAATATACATTTTGGCATAACTCAACAGCTTTTGTAATCAAATGTTTTTCTTTAGTTATGAATATCAAAGAGAACATAATCCAGATTCTCTGTGTGGTAGCCATCTTTATGTGGCTTATGTTTTATATTACCTTGAGCCTTGAGCCTATTGCTTTAAACTGTACCATTGTAAGCCTGAAACGGCGCTGTGGCTGCTGGCTCCGCCCACTTCAGCTTCCCAACATGGCAGTGGTACGTTTTCCGCCAGCTCTGGGAGTCATCAAGTCTCAGAAATAGTGGGTCTAAGCTTTTATCAAAGCAGCGTGTAGCCCAGAAACCTCTTTTTTTTTTTTTTTTAAATACTAGTAAAGACTAAATCTACCACACAGCTTAATTTGCCGCTGGCAGATGCCTCATTTCCGCCATACTGCCGGTCAAACGCACCCGCCAGGAACCCGCCAGTGTCCAAACTTGCGTTTTGCCGCATCTAGCTGCCCGTATGAGACAAGAAGCAGGAACCTGGTTTTGGCTCTGTTTAGAATTGGTTATTAAATATTCTCAGGTTTAAGGTGGAAACTCGAGCCGTTGGGCGCCATTTGTAGCTGGAGGGCTTCTCTCCAGGTTCCCCAAGCCCCGCAGTCCCACAATCCACTTATAAAATAATCACTCAGACGCTTATATCACTTATAAACTGTATGGCCGTGGCAGGCTTCTTGCTAACTGCTCTTTTATCTTAAATTAACCCATTTCTATAAATCTATACCTTGCCACGTGGCTGGTGGCTTACCAGAGTCTCTACATGCTGCTTGTCCTGGCGGTGGCTGCAGTCTCTCTCTCAGCCTTCCGCTTCCCCGAATTCTCCTCTCTCCTTGTCCCACCTACTTCCTGCCTGGCCACCTACTTCCTGCCTGGTCATTGGCCATCAGTGTTTTATTTATATAGAATGATATCCACAGCATGCAGGTGTCTGAGATGGTCTGCACTTGGCTGTGCTGGGGGAGGAGGTCTTTTGCTCCACCCCTTGGCGTCTCTATAAAAACCCTGGGCCAGAGACAGTCGGAGCCCGTTGGAATAGGTCCCAGGCCCTCTCGAGGCTATCCTTTATTTTCTATCTGTTTATCTCCACAAGATTCTCTGCTATAAATCCTTCTATCTAATATTTCTTGCTGATCACACTCAAGAAAACTCTGGGAAGCTGTGGGGGTGGTGGGTAAACGCCCCACAGTCCTTCAGGTTTCTGCTTTGCAGAAGAAACTGCCAGACATTCTACAAGCCACAGAGAAAAGTGACTGAGAGACTCTAGGCCTATGGGCTGAAGACAGATGCCCCAACTTTACAAAGGAACATTAGGTGACTATCTAGGCTGCCAGCTGTCTCTGTCTACTCTCACAAGATTCTCGAAAGTTGCTTGCATCCTCCCATTTCTGAAGTAATATTATAAGGTCGCTGATGTAGTTGAAGACTAGATAGTTATAATTTCCTTAGTTATGATAAAAGATAAGTTACATATGAAACCTTAGACACACAAATATAGGGTAGATAGAATATTTTCTTTAATTTTGCCAAATACAAATAGACTAGATATTATAACTGTAATTCTTGCTTGATAAATGTTTTGTTATATGTAATTTTACTATGTGAAAGTTAAAACCTTCCTTTTAAAAAGAAAGAAAAGGGGAAGTGCTATGGATATCGCTCTGTATAAATAAAATGCTGATTGGCCAGGAGCCAGGCAGGAAGTATAGGTGAGAATTCTGGGAAGTGGAAGGCTGAGGCAGAGAGACGCTGCCAGACACCATGAAGAGAAGCAGATGTTAAGATACCGGTAAGCCATGAGCCATGTGGCAACTTATAGATTAATAGAAATGGTTTGATTTAAGATATAAGAACAGTTAGCAAGAAGCCTGCCATGGTCATACATTTTATAAGAAATATAAGTCTCTGTGTGTTTACTTGGTTGGGTTTGAGCAGCTGCGGGACTGGCAGGTGAGAAAGATTTGTCCTGACTGTGGGCCAGGTAGGACCAGAAAAACTCTAGCTACACTGGTCTTTGTTGTGGTTCATGGCATAACAGTTAAGCAGTATTATTTATTGCTCTCTGCCTTGGAGCTTGCAAAGCACCTTCCAGCGCTAAGAAAATTCACCTTTAGACAGGAGACCTTCATGTCAAATACAACTCTAATCCTCTGAGTTTGTGTCAGCATTGGGAGGATCGAATAGCTATTGTCACAAGACCTTTGGAACAGCAGAAATGTATATTCTGTAAAGAATGACCACACAAATAATAACCTTCAATAAAGGGCAGAGTTAAGTAGCAACTAGGACAATACATTTCCAAGTCACAAGATAACTGAAGAAAATTGATGAATAGAACACCCAGTAATTTCTCAAAAGAAAAGCAACTGAACTATAGTGAAGCTTCTTTGTAGCTAGTGGAGTACATTCCTACCTTTACAAGGAAGAGGACCAAAAAAAAAAAAAAAAAAAAAAAGAGACTCATTTTAATGATATGATCACCAAGAGCAGGGGAAAATAGTCACTGTGGAGAATGGAAAGATCCCTGAGCACAGTGCAGATGGAAACACACTTCTGTGAGAGAAATAGTGTAGGTCCCCAATGGAGAACTAACT
Source organism: Peromyscus leucopus (assembly GCF_004664715.2). NCBI lineage: Eukaryota > Metazoa > Chordata > Mammalia > Rodentia > Cricetidae > Peromyscus > Peromyscus leucopus. Next base: position 494,691 of record NC_051072.1, on the reverse strand, counting down.
GCCAGGATCACTCCCTGTGCTGCCCAGCACTGTCTACCACCATTCCATGAGGAAGCGTCTGCTGTCTTGAGGTCAATCTCCTATGAGATGCTGTGGGTGGAGGGCAGTGCACCTGTAAACAGGAGAGCATTTAGTAGGAATTTTATCCAGTACAACTAATGGCAACCATTTGAAGGGAATTTGAGCCTGGCAAAATTCACTTTCTATGGCAAAGAAGTACAAATAATGTCTGCTCTGAGGTGGGCAAACTGTCATTCATTAAAAATTGCTAACATTCTCAATATAATTGGGAGCCAGCAATCTGTAGTCCACTTGAAAAGAGACTGGTCCTAGAGTCAAGCCTAGAACAACAGAATGGACAGAGTAGATACATTAAGAACTCCTGCATCTCCTGTCAGTATTCCTCAGAGACACCTTTTCAGAGAATCAGACAAAACTGAAAATTGGTGGGAAGTCCAAGCCAGATGCAAAGAGAGGACTGGATTCCTGATCAGGTTCCTGACAGTAGTGACCTTCCATTCAAAGCAGCCTATGTCCTGATCAAAGGACATAGTGCTTAAAATACACATTACACACATCATCAAGTCCCAACTCCTAGATCTCCATCCATGCTCTATACTTACACACATGTGGCATGAGAGAGTCATTAATTATGATGTCTTGGAATGATATAACATAGAAAGTGGAATAAATGATGAAAAAATGAGATATCAAATATAGTACTAGATTTGCAAACATGAATTGCATAATTATTAAATTTCAAAATATTATCACAAGCTTTGCCTTTTACATTAGATGTCTTGATGTATTTGTGGATTTTAGTAGTCAGTATGTTGTTTCTCAGTCTTTTTAAAGCCCCAGTAAGTGAAGTGTATCCAATAAATATTGGTGACATGCATTCTCATAGAGTTGACTTAATTTCATAGAGACACTGCAAAGAAGAGAATAATGGAATCCAGATTTTCAACAAGATGGCCATGCAACAACACACACCTTTCAACCCAATATATGTTTCTGCATTTGATAATAACTATGTAGAACATTATGCCAGACACTTTTGTAATCCATAATTGACAATGTAATGAAAAATCTGTGATGCTCAGGTTTATTCCTTGGATATGTGCTTGACTCCTGTTCAAATCTTATGCAAAGTCTCTCCATGGCCTCTGACGTAGTCATATAGATTGATCAACAGGAACTCAAGGTCCTCAGCCAGCACACCTCCCCTCCAGAGTTTTCCAGATATGACATGTCTAACACAGCAAGGTTCATGCATGAGCTGTAAACACAAGGAACTCCCTCCCTCACACTGACATTAGAATACAATGAAAGAAGCCTAGGAAGAAAGAGACAGACTGCTCAACAGGGGAACTGGACTGGACCTGTGAAGAGCAGGAACCAACATGAGCACTTTGCTTTACTGGTTGGACATGGCAGTGCCCATGTGAAGGACAGGGAGGAAGTGGTTTTGTTCTGGCTCACTGTAAGAAGCATCTGCACACAGTGGAACCTCTGGAGTAAGGACAGGGGAAGGCATCCCTGCTGCAGCTGCAGAAAAAAAGACACAGGAATGTAACCACAGCATCCACATCAGTCAAGAACTGCAGAATGGAAATGAAGAAATAATGGAGTCTCAGATTGGATATGAAAGGAGCAAACTGGAAGAAATCAGTAAAACCAGAAGAAATCAGCATCAGGTCATGACAATAACTAACACAGATTAATATCCAAAAAGAATGAACATTTGCTGCATATAGGGAGGAATATTCAAGCCAGACAAAGAGGAACTCTTCTCCACATAGTAATTGCAAACAACTGTCTAATCTCCAAACATTTAGTCTCTTTAACAAAAACATGTTAGTGAGTAATTTAGTCAACAGAAGTTAACCACAAATAGTTCTTAAGTCAGCAAAGTGCTGATTGCAGGGATTTGTCATGGTGTTCACTATAAGAAACATGAAATGAACCATAGAAGGTATATCTCATGACCATGACATATGTTTAAATGTTTTCTGACACAGACTCCGGCCTTGAATTTGTTGTGAAGCAGAGGAGGATCAGAGGTCCTGCCTCCCACTAACAAATGCAGAGATGACAAGGATGTGCAAGAAAATAGACTGGAGTTTCTTTTCTATCACAGGTCTGTTTACTTTAAATCACATGAATACACACAGGTCTGTGAATACACACAGGTCACCCTGCTGACCTGACACAAAAGCCTGGCACTATAACGAAAGCCATGAGAGTTTTTCATCTGTTCCTAGACACCCTGCTTATGAACTAGATCAACAAGCTCAAGGCTAGATCAAGACTTGTTGACACAATCATTGTGGTTAACTCTACATAAGGGATGGAAGACCTTTCAAAGTTAAGAAAACCCAGCCCTTAAGGTGAGGCCGGAGTCAGCTTCTCCAGAACCCCTTCTTCCTGCAGAAGATGCCTCTATCTGTGCCTGTTGTATGTGTGTTCTCTCACCCTAGTCAAAGCTTTTCTATAGCAGCCGATTCTGACAAATCTGTCAGCTGTGTTCCAGAATTTCCCACAGGTGAACCATTGGGCCTCAGGTTTTTCCTCTTAATTCTTTATCTGTCAGACAAAATGACCACGATCAAGACCTCAAGACCGTTACACTAGGCCGGCTGCAGAGTGTAGGAAGGACCAGACCCCGTTTGCTCTACAGATTCTGAGAAATCTGACAGCGTGAGAACGGCTCAGCTAGAGAAGCATGCTTCCCCACCAAAGCTGCTCACTGAGCTTCCAGCTCCACCTCAGGAGCAGGCAGTCAGCTGACCATCATTAGTTTGCAATCCTGGACTTTACACTATCATCTACTCCGCGCTACCAGGCAGCTCTCCTGTCCCAGAAGCCCGAGGCAGACTCGGGTGGCAATCGGCTACCTAAAGAAATCACACAGTGCACAGTCCCTATCGCCTTCTCCCCAGCCCTGACCTGCAACCTCAGGTGACCCAGCCAGTCCAGCACTGCACCTCCAAGGCAGCTTCTTCCGCCCTCCCACCCAGCCCAGGTCCGCTCCCTCCAAGACGGACCCCCGCACCCCGCAACAGTGCGTCATGCCGCGCTGCACCCTGGACCAACCTCCATGTCAGAGACGCAAGAGGAACGTAGAGCAGGGGAGGACTCTCGCCCAACTTTGGGAAAGCTGCACGTGTGTGCACCAAAAGCTTGATGGGGATTTCCTGGATGTCTCCCTATGACGTCACAGTCGTTTGGACTACGTTTCCCAGAAATCTATGCGAAAGAATTCCGGGAACCTATGTATGGAGATTTCTACACTTCCTGGATTTGCCCGTAGTAGTGTTTTGGAGGAAGAAGCTGAGTCAGCAGGACATCCCTAGGAGTGAGGCCGGTGTTCACTTCTAGTCCACAACACTAGATTATTAATGTGAGTCGAGTCTTTGACAGAAATATTAGCCTTGTAAGTTTTCTTGTCTACATTTTGTGATTTAATCTTACTACAGCGTTTAAAAATCACGTTGACTCAGTTTTGCTTTAAAATAACGAAGCTTTTATCCTATCATTTCTATATCCCCCATTTTCTTTTTAGAAGGAGATCTCTGAATCTAATTTCCTTTATTCAGTTTTTTTCTTGACCATTACCAGTAACAACCTGTAACCCATCTCCCTAATGTGGCAGGCCAGAGAAATCTTGGATCAGAACTTATTTATTAGAGGATGAAATTGATATAGCACACTCATGAATACAGAATGAAGTGGTGCCACTGAATTTTCATCCACTAGAGAGGGATGGGGAGAGGTTCAGACGAGGTAACTGAGCTATGGCATCAAGAAGCCTTCAATGTGTAAGGGCACACAACCCTCCCCACTTGATTTTTAAAGGATTAGGTATCCTCAGAGAAGAACATGCCCATCAGGCCAACCCCATTCCATGCCATTGGTCATTAGACCAAATAGCCAAATTCTCACAGCATTCCCCCCTTTTGTCTAAAATAAAAAGGAAGGTTCTAATCCTAACATAATAAAAACTATATAAAATAAGAACAATGATCAAGTATTGTCCAGAGAAAGGAAAAGGTAATACTCTTAACAAAGAATGAAACTACATACAACAAGCACAACATAAAGATGGAAATACATTCTGGATATCCAGACCATAGTAATAGGCAACTTTTATAGAGATTACTCCAATAGTTGTCCTTGCCTGGAGAATCTAAGTTTTGGATCTAATGTGTCTTTAGCTAAGATTCAAGAGGACAGTAACTATAAATATTTGGTCTTCCACCTCTTCAAAAACCTGAGAAGGAAGATAATATTACCTAAGTAAGCATGAAGTGCAAGCAAGCTCCTTCCAAAAACTGCAAGGAATGACAGAAACAGCTGGCTGCCTGGACAATCACCCAAGGTTCCTCTGTAACACTGGATCGTCCAGCTTTGGCTTATGGGCATAGAATACCTGACAGACCTTTTTCAGAAGCAGGAACATGTGAAGAACTGTCCTATCCTGTCTTGACAAGGTTCAGCAGTCCCATTGTGTATGTGTGTGAGTGTCCTGTTTGTCCAGGTTGGACAGCGTACTTGCTGTCAGCAATCATGGCAAGGGCAGTTTCTTGCCCAATAAGCCAGTTTTGCCAAAGGGAAACCAAACTCCATATGAAGTGTCTTCAGTGCCCGTCATTCTCTCAGCAGTGGATCGGTACTGCCAGCAGCAGACAGGCTTCATGTCAAAAGAATTCTAAATCATTAAAAAAATTTAAATGCCATATTCTGTAGGTCTTTGAAGTGTTTAAAGATCATCTATTTAGAGCATACCTCTGCATGTCTAGAAAATCTAACTAACATGACTATAAGTTTGACAAACATGGGTCACTATTAACTTGTAATTGTTATTAATCTATATACCTTAAGGACTAAAGCTTCATATTATAAAAATAAACAAGCTGTAGAGGTAATAATACCTTTACAAAATTAGAAACAGAGGTACAGTATAAGGATAATAACCTCACAAGTGTGACAATATAAAAAAATATCTTAACTGTTGCACAAATCCTAATTGGTCTTCATAAAAACCCAGAGCCAGATATCAAGGGTGAAAACTAAAAGATCAGAGAAGCAGAACAAGCCACAGCTACCACCTCTTACCTCACCAACTCCTCAGCATGAAAGAGGGCTAATTCCTGTCTCCTCCTGCCTTATATTCCTTTCATATCACTTCCTGTCTCAACCTTCCTAGTGCTGGCATTAAAGGTGTGTGATCCCAAGTGCTGGAATTAAAGGTGTGTGCCACCACTGCCTAGCTCTGTTTCTCTTTGGGACTGGATTAATCTCATATAGCCCAGTGTGGCCTTGAACTCAAGAAATCCAAATGGATCTCTGCCTCTGCCTTCTGAGTGCTAGGATTAAAGGTGTCTGCCACCACTGCCTGACCTCCATGACTAACTCTGTGGCTAGCCCTGTCCTTTGATCTTCAGGCAAGCTTTATTTCCTAGATTACAAACACTATATCGCCATACTTATTGAGAGGCAAAAATGTAAAATACAATATGAAAAATAACCTTATTTTGCATCAGCATACAAAAATATCCTAAACAGAAGTAGAAACATGTATATGGTATGACAAAAATAATTTTACATTTGTATTAATATACAAAATTATCTAAAACAGAAGGAACATATATACAATATAACAAAAATAACTTTGGATTTGTATCAATATCTAAGAATCCATACCAATGTAAATTATTTAAAACTGATAGTCTACCTCTTATTCCACCTTTTAATCTTATCATGCCTATCCCCCCTTTTTCTATTTCAAATGAGCTTCCTGAGTTTAATTTCTGTTGTTCTGCTCCCACCCCTCTAACAACTTGTTACCGCCCCCTACAGATGACAATTAACCTTAACTTTGAGGAAAAAAACCCCAAACCACCCACCCCACCTATTGGAAAAGTGGGAATCATTTTCTTAGAATTGCTTCCTGCTGTTGGGGGTGACATGTCTCTGTGGGACCTTGTAAGAACTGAAACAATGGTTAAGTATTTGCAGAAGTAGCTGCAGTATTTGTAAGCAGTCTCTGAGTAATGGATTTATCTGGAGTTCTGGCTGGAGTGGTGCAAGAAGGCAGACCATCTCAGCTAGCCATCTTAAAATTGTCTTGAGCAGTTTGTAGTCCAAAACCGATCTTTTGGTGGTGTTTATTGGTGTGATGGCATTATAGTGATCCAGGTTGAATTGTTGTTATGGGGCCCAGTCATCCTTTTGGAGACTTCAGAGATTGGTGTTAGGAAAATTTATTGTTCACTGTGGAAAACTTAAACATCATTAATATTAAAATGGAAAGTTTAATTTTTAAAGATAGTAATGCACCTAAGTAAAAGTTACAAAGAGTCAAAATAAATTTCAGGGCAGAGATTTGTGACAACCATCATCCCTAGATTTTGGGGTTTTTTTTCTGTCCTATACCAGATGGCTCTGCTGATATGAGACAGAGACTCTAAATTTTCTTTTAACAATATGCTTGGGTATAGAGGAGAGAGCCATACTCCAACTCCATAACCAGTTTTAGTTTTTAATTGAGTTGGGACAATAAATATTTTAAGAGATAAAAAGATTTTCACACTGTAGAAGTAATTATACCATCATGCCAGATTGTTTTTCTTGGTAAAGTTTTCTGGATAGTTCTCCCTCCTTCTTTAGATGTTTATCTGTCCAAAGGTCTTTGACATCCTTAAGATGGATGTTTTTATTCTCCTGTAAAGACAAAAACAGAACCATGCCCCAACCCTAATTTGGTGAGTTTTTCCATTTTGACATGTTGAATCACCACATTGGTTGAAGAACAATCACTTCTCCTAATGTAGAGGTCTCTCCTGTTTGAATCGAATCTTTATTTTGATGGTGTACCTAGCTTTTTTTCTCCTGTGGAAACAAAAGCAAAACCCCTTTCCCAATATAACACATATCCCAGTTTACACTCTGAGGTCAACACATCCTTAAAGTACACTGGCTGACTTAACTGAGTAATTTTTTCTGTTGATCAATGTCTCTCTGCAGCTGTTGCTCCTTTCTCACTAGCATTTAAAAAATTTAGAGGTAATAAGGCATTTTGCAATCTATCTTTGGGGGTCTTTATTACTCCTTTCTGTTCATTTAGCATTTCCTTTAAAGTGTGATTTGATCTTTCTATAACTACTTGTCCTGTGAGATTGTGTTGTATACCTGTAATACGCTGTATGTTGTAATACGCAAAAACTGTTTCATTTTTACTAGAGACACATGCTGGAGCATTGTCAGTCTTAATTTGTACTGATATTCCCATGATGGCCACAACTTCTATCAAATGAGTGATTACAGAATCAGCCTTTTCAGAGCTCAAAGAAGTTGCCCATTGAAATCCTGAATAGGTATCAATGTTGTGGTGTACATATTTTAATTTTTCAAACTCTGCAAAATGAAACACATCCATCTGCCAAATTTCATTTCTATGAGTACTTTTAGGGTTATTCCTTGTAGGTAATGGAGCTTGATTATACAAGAAACAAGTAGGACATTTTCTTATAATTTCCTTGGTTGTTACCAAGTGATGGAAAAATCCTTTTTTTAAGCTCTTGCTGTTGACGTGGTGTTTTTTTTTGTTGTTGTTTTTTTTTTTTTAAATTCTGGCCTAATCCCTACAAATCCCCCCTCACAGGATAATACCCATAACCCATTTTTTTTTCTGAATATAGGCATAGTTCTCTAGACTACTTCCTATTAATTATGAGCACTTTTATCTTTGGGGTGTCCTGAGAAAATTTAGGATCATGGTCAAGTGCTGACTGGAGTATTCTATGAGGCTGTATCATCTCAGCCAGCAGCCTTGAAGTTGTTCTGCTTGTAGAACTCTGAGGGGACTGTAACAGAGGCATTTTGAAATGCTAGGTCACCTGGGCCATCCATTTTCATTGGTGTTTGGTCCCCTTGTTCTGAGAACACAAACTTTTAAAGCTAACATACATATCTGCATTAATACAAGTATAGACTTATATAATTACAGTCAATTTTAATTTTATGTCATATTAAACAAACTAAATTTAAACTTGTTTTGAGATACATTCTTTGGGTTGTACTTCAGTAGCATATACAGAAGATTATAAATTGGCCTCTCCTTCCCATCTCGTCTCTGTAAATATACCTCATTTGTACTTGGTGTAGAATGAATCCAAATTGGTCTTAATAAAATACTGGAGCCAGATGTCAGGGTAAGTGCAGAAAGATGAAACAAAGGAACAGGCCACAGCCACCTCTCACCTCACCAACTCCTCAGCCAAAAAGACTAAGCTCCTGTCTCCTCCCACCTTATATTCCTTCCTCTACTCAGCCATATCACTTCCTGTCCCAACTTTCCTAGTGTTGGGATTAAAGGCATGTGTGCCTCTCAAGTACTGGGAACAAAGGCATAAGATCCCAAGTGCTGGGATTAAAGGTGTGTATCACCACTGTCTGGCCTCTATGGCTAACTAGTGGCTGGTTTTGCCCTCTGATCTTCAGGCAAGCTTTATTTGTTAGAATATACACAAAATGTCACTACCTTTACCCTTTTTGGTCTAAAATAATAAAATAAGGTTATAACTAATATAAGAAAAACTGTATACAGCACATACAATAACTATGTACAATACACACAAGCAGTAGTTACATCAATAATGTCTAGTCCACTAACATTTGACACACTCAGAGAAAATACTCATTATTTATCCCACTTTGGTCAGTCCAAAGCATTGTACCTAATTCACTTTCTATCCTAACTTGTATTACCAACCAAAAACTATGTTTTGATGTCTCTCAAACTTATACACTTTACACCTCTTTAGTGAGTTTCTTTTCCAAATTTGTTAACAAGGAAACCTATAACTACAACTACCTAGTCTTCAACTCCATCAGAGACCCAAGAAAAAAATAACCTAGTAAGCAGGAAGTGCAAGCAAGTGACTTACAAAAATTGTGAGAAATGACAGAAACAGCTGGCTGTCTAGACAGTCACCCAAAGTCTCTCTGCAATGTTGGGGCATCATCTTCAGCCTACAGACCTAGAATATCTGAAGGACTCACCTGTGAAGCAGGATTTTCTGAAGGACTGTCCTACCTTGTTGTGGCAAAGCTTGGCAGTCACTTCCTTTTGTGTCTTGCTCATCCAATTTGGACAGTATACTGTCAACAGTTGAGGCAAGGACACTTTTTTGCCCAGTGGTTAAAATTTGCAACAAAGAAAGTAAACTCCAAATGGAGTTTCTTCGATGCCCATCATCTTCTCTGAAGTAGATTGATGCTGCCAGGAGAAGACGTGTTTCAATGTCATCAAAAGCCTCGGGTTATTAAACCTATTAAATGCCATATTCTGTAGGTCTTTGAAGTGTTTGAAGGTTACCTATCTATTTGAAATATATCTGTGTATACCTAGAAAACCTAACTAATATGACTATAAGATCGCTATTATGGATGACTATTAATTTGTATTTCTTAATTATATAATACATTTTAAATGAAGTGCATAAGCACAATACAATAAACAGAGTAGAAATATACATAAGATATGACAAGATTAACTTTAAATTTGTGTCAATAAACAAAGATCCATACTAATGTAAAATATATAAGATTAATAGTTTTTTTAATCCTATACTTTTTTTTCTGAAATAGGTTCTCTCTGTGTAGCTTTGCGCCTTTCCTGGAACTCGCTTTGGAGACCAGGCTGGCCTTGAACTCACAGAGATCCTCCTGGCTCTGCCTCCTGAGTGCTGGGATTAAAGGCGTGCGCCACCACCGCCTGGCTTAATCCTATACTTTTATATTTCCCTAAACTATAACAAACACTAATAACCCACCAAATAACTGAATACCACCCACACCCCCCAACTCCTGGGAATGGGGGCATAGTTTTCTCCATACTGCTTCCAGATGTCTGTGGGCAAAGGCATCCCCAGGGTCCCTGGAAAATTTTGAGATAATGACCAAGTCCCAGGAAGACCAGTAACCTTTGTTGATATCATCTGCCAAGTTTCAGTAGTTGTTCATTGACCAAATCTGATCCATATTAACCTGGACTGAATCCACAGCTTCTTGTTTCCCATGGAAACAAAAGCAAAACCTCTTCTCCAAGCACTTTTTTTCTATTTGAAAAATACATTTTTTTACTTTATTTTTAAAGTTAAGGAATTCTTAAAATATCTAGGTTGGTATATTTCATCAGTTCCTCTTTTTAATTCCATGTCTTCCAGTGGCTGTCTCTTGCCCATCAGACATTAAAAAATTCAAAATCAATACAATAACACATAGGATCCAGACTCCCTATGTATTTTCTGTCTCTACAAGGCATTTTTAATATTACATTTATTTCTTTTTTAAGTACTATGCTTTATTATTTTAAAGCTATGTATTTCTTTTTTATGACTGTCTATACCTTCTCTTTTTCTCCCAAGCCTATGTATATTTTTAAACACAATGTGAACTGTTTATAGAGGTTGTTGTCTTTTTTTTTTTCTTTCCTGAATCTGTCTTTACTATATATCGCTATCTTTTTCTTACCATATGTGTGTTTAATCTCTTAAGCAGGTGTGGCTAGGATTAAAGTGGCGGGCTCCTTACTTTCCTGAGAGTCTGACTTCATGGTGGAGGTACTGGCAGGAGTCATGTGTATCACCTCCAACTCTGGGGAGGTCTCAGGTCCAGACCACTGAGTAGCATGCTGCCTGCTGCTCATCAACACCATATAAGTGTTGGACAGCAGGGCCTCTTAAAAGAGCAGCATGGTTTTTCCTGCTAATGTTGAGTCAGGAAATCATCCCTTAAAGGAGCCGTGCCTCTGCTCACCACCAGCCAATGGAGCACACCAGAGAAAAGACAGTTACCAAGAAGCCAAGTTTGACTCTGTTTTTCTGGGCTTGAGAATCCTTTTTTTTAAGGTTTCTCAGGTTTTATGCGGAAATCCTTGCCAAATATTTGGGCACCATGTAGGTGGAATGTTTCTCCCCTGTCTGTCTGTTTCCAAATATGCAGTAGCTGCTTCCCAAATAATTGATGCACAGGCTTATTATTATGTATAAATGGTGGGCCATTAGCTCAGGCTTATTACTAACTAGCTCTTACACTTAAATTAACCCATAATTCTTATCTATGTTTAGTCATGTGGTTTGGTACCTTTTCTCAATTTGACATTCTCATAGTGCTTCCTCTGCATGTGGCTGGCAACTCCTGACTCTGCCTTTCCTCTTCCCAGAATTCTACTACTCTGTTCCCCCTGCCTATACTTCCTGCCCGGCTACTGGCCAATCAGCATTTTATTAACTTATTTTGAGTGACTCATCTTTACAGTGTACAAGAGCATTATCCCACAGCATTTCCCCTTTTTTGTTTAATTAAAAAGGAAGGTTTTAACCTTATTACAGTAATACTATATTGGGGAACCAGATATAGCATGGATCCTAATTGGTCTTACTAAAAACCCAGAGCCAGATGTTGGGGTAAATGCTGAAAGATCAGAAAGACAAAGGAACAAGCCACAGCTATCTCTCACCTCACCAATTCCTCAGGCAAAAAGACTGAGCTCTTGTCTCATCCCACCTTATATTCCTTTATCCACCCAGCCATATCACTTCCTGTCTCAACCTTCCTTGTGCTGGGATTAAAGGTATGTGTACCTCCCAAGTACTGGGATCAAAGGCAGGAGATCCCAAGTGCTGTGATTAAAGGTGTGTGCCACCACTGCCTGGCCTCTATGACTAACTAGTGGCTAGTTTTGCCCTCTGACCTTCAGGCAAGCTTTATTTGTTAGTGCACCCACAAAATATCACCACAACTTAGCATAACTAGAAACTCAATTCTGGGCACAGTAGACATATTTAATCACTTGGAAGTCAGTTATTATTACTGTTTAGGTGTTATTTACCCTGTATTAACAGTTTACAGTAAGTTAGTAAACATGAGATTGAGATAACTTTTTTGGATCTGTATTAACTATAAAGTAAGACCTGCATCTACAGTGTTTCATACTTATTGATCACATATCCACTAATCAAATACATCCTTTCTGCTGAGTGAGTGTAATTGACTCAGGTCATTATTTCAATATAGGTCAAAGTTTCTGTGACATGACAGTTGGAGTCATATAAGAAACACTGTTCTGAACTGAAAGGAAATAAGAGATTCTTTATTCTGGAACCAAATATAACTGAAAATATGTTCTGTTAGCATTTCCTGGGGAGAAAGACTAATGCCCATTCAGTCCAGATTGTTATCTGTTCAGACCATTTCACTAAACTCCAACTTGGTGAGAAATATGAGTTCATCGAGATTTTTACATACCCAGTGGAGATGTTATTACAGGTTCTTGGGTAACACCACAGGGAAAAATAATAGTAAATACCACAGCCCAGATCTTAGATTCAGGGCACCCAGTGGGAAAAGTTACAAAAAGTTACGTGGTAAAAATTTCATGGGACATTTATAGTTATAGAAGAAAGAGACTCATTTATTAAGGCAAGTTTCAAGCACATTGCTTGAACAAACTGGTTGGGAAGTTACAGCAAACAGAAGTTTCTACTATTCTCTGATGATATTTGTGCTGTTGGAAGTTACATGTTCATGTTGACATTCAAAATAATTAACCGAATACTCTGCAATAGGGATTCATTTGAGTTATATAAGATCTGAATGCTTGTCAAAGATTTCACAATCCACACACACTTGGAGTTTGTAGTTAGAATGAATTTGATGTGTTTTAAAGACTGCAGATGTGTGAACTTTTTAAGAAATTTGTAGAATTTCTCTCCAGTATGAATTATCATGTGTTTAACAATCTTTGCCACATTCCCTTCACTTTAAAGGACTATCCTCAGAATGAATTCTCTCTCTCTCTCTCATTGCCTAAGGGATGAAGATAAGCAAAAACATTTGTCAACTCTTAACACTTGATGGTTTCTCTACAATATGGGCTGTCTGATGTACCTGAAGGTGTACAAAGTAGGAAAACCTTTTCTACAGTCTGCACACTTGGATGGACTGTCTTAAGAATGGAAAGTTTGGTATTGTCTAAGGCATGAAGATGAAGAAAAACATTTGCCACACTCTTCACACTATTAGGATTTATCTGAAGTATGAACTCTCTTGTGTCTCCAAAGGGATGAGCTATTACGAAATGCTTCATGACATTCTTTACACTTGTATGGTTTTTCTCCAGAATGAATTGCTTGATGTCCCCGAAGACTTCTAGAACAAGAAAACCGTTTGCCACATTCTACACACTTATATGGACTGTCTTCAGAATGGATTATTTGATGTCGTCTAAAAAACAAGTATGAATAAAAACATCTGCCGCATTCCTCACACTTGTAGGGATAGTCTTCAGAGTGAATTGATTTATGTCGTCTAAGAGATGAAGATGAGGCAAAACATCTTCCACATTTTTTACACTGGTAGGATTTCTCTGCATTATGGACACTCTTGTGTTTCCAAAGGGCTGAGTATTTACGAAAGGCTTTGTGACATTCTTTACACTTGTATGGTTTCTCTCCAGTATGAATTGCTTGATGTTCCCGAAGACTCCTAGAACAGGAAAACCATTTACCACACTCTGCACACTTGTAGGGACTGTCTTCAGAATGGCTTGTTTGATGTCGTCTAAGGGATGAAGATGAGGAAAAACATTTGCCACACTCTTCACACTTGTATGGTTTCTCTCCAGTATGGACCGTCTGATGTTCTTGAAGGTGTGCAAAGTAGGAAAACCTTTTGCCACACTCTGCACACTTGTAGGGATTGTCTTCAGAATGGATTGTTTGATGTCGTTTAAGTGATGAAGGTGAGCAAAAACACTTGCCACACTCTTCACACTTGTAGGCTTTCCTTGTAATAAGAGCTGCCCTGCTCCCAATGAGGAAGGCAGGCTTAGTAAATCCTTTTCCACTCAGTTCACACTGGTAGGATTTCTCTGCAATATGAACTCTCATGTGTCTCCAAAACGAAGAGTGATAACGAAAGGCTTTGTGACATTCTTCACACTTGTACAATTTCTCTCCAGTATGGATTATTTGATGGACTTGAAGGCGTAAAGAACAAGAAAACCTTTTTCCACATTCTTCACACTTGTAGGGATTGTTTCCCCAATGAATTTGTTGATGTTGCTTAAGGTATGAAGGAAAATAAAATGCTTTGCCACATTCTTCACACTTGTAGGGCTTCTCTCCAGAATGAATTCTTTGATGTTGCTTCAGCAGTGGAGGATAGTAAAATGATTTGCCACATTCTTCACAGTTGTAGGATTTCTCATCAGTATGAGTTTTCTGATGTATAAAAAGTGATGAGCGAGTATTAAAGGTCTTATGACATCCTTTACATGTGTAGGGTTTGGCTCCAGTATGAAGTCTCTGGTGTATTGATAGGGTTTTTTGAGAACTAAGGGCCTTTCCACATTCTTCACACTTGTAAAGTTTCTTCCCTGTATGAAATCTCTGGCGTTGAATAAGGAGTGATTTACAATCAATGACCTCGCTGTAATTGTTACAATCATTGGGTATTGTTCCTGTTGAGCAAAAGTTGAGATATGAACAAAATATAATAAATATTTTCATTCTTATAATGCTTACTTTTATGTGGAAATATTTACTCATACATATTGAAGCACAATAAGAAACTACAGTGTATTTCACAACCTATAGGCACTGAGCATGAATGATAAAATATTGTAGGTAGAAATAATCTATACTCTAATAAGGGCACAACCAAATAGAGCATAGACATAATGGAATATTATTCAAAGTTCAATAGCTAAGTAAGTTGTAAGAGCATTTTGCTAGCAGAAATAAGCCCCTTAAAGAATAGAAATGTTATATGTCCAGACACCCATGAAATTATAAAATATCCAAACCTGGAAAAGAGAAAGTTAAATGTGATTGAATGAGTCTAGTCATCATCAAAATACAAAATTTTTATCACCCACTTAGCATTTATTTTGGAAGGTACAAAAGATTTGCTGAACAAGAAGTAGATAGATGGCCCACAACAAGGCTAAATAATATAGCTCAAAAATTCAGGACAGTACTTCATGTTTTCTTTGAATGACAAGAAAGTATATAACTGAAATGTATCAAATCATATTTAAAAAAATTTCAGGCTCACCTGTGAATTACAGTAATTTTGCTGAGACAACATATTTGTCAATGAATAGATGAAAAAATGACTTGTTTCCTTTTTTATTTTTGCTTTTTCAAGACAAGTTTTTTTATGCGTAGACCTTGCTGTCCTGGAACTCACTATCTAAACCAGACTGGCCTCAAAATCAGAGATCCACCTTTCTCTGCCTCCTAAGTGCTGGGATCAGTGGAGTAGGTCACCATGCCTGGGAAATAAAATTATATATTTCTAAGATTTATTCATTTACAAGCGTAAACAGATATTAGGCTCTAAATAGAGAGAGACAATGAATAAGGCATAAAAACAGAAAATTATATTAACCCATGAAGTAGAAATTCAAAGAGCAGAGCTCATAGATATTTTGCAATTTTACACTATCCTTATGTACTTTATCAATGTGTTGTATCCATCCACTGAAATATAAAGGGAATGTATAACAAATGATCATAGGCTATCCACACCTCCAAAATAATACCAAAGTGTGGTGATATTTTGTGTATGCTCTAACAAATAAAGCTTACCTGAAGATCAAAGGGCAAAGCCAGCCACTAGTTAGTCATAGAGGCCAGGTGGTGGTGGCACACACCTTTAATCCCAGCACTTGGGATCTTATGTCTTTGTTCCCAGTACTTGGGAGGCACACATGCCTTTAATCCCAGCACTAGGGAGGTTGAGACAGGAAGTGATATGGCTGAGTAGAGGAAGGAATATAAGGTGGGAGGAGACAGGAGCTCAGTCTTTTTGGTTGAGGAGTTGGTGAGGTGAGAGATAGCTGTGGCTTGTTCCTTTGTCTTTCTGATCTTTCAGTATTTACCCCGACATCTGGCTCTGGGATTTTATTAAGAGCTGTGGGAGCCCACAACTGACTCAGTATTCCAGTTTAATCTGAAGTCTATTCTGAGTCAATAGAGTTCAAGCTTGCTTGCTCCTGGGCTGTGAGAATGTCCTGATTAGCCTGGAGAGTCGACCTTTAGGGCTGTGAGAAAGTCCTGATTAGCCCACAGGAAGGAACACACTATCTAGCTAGATGCAGGCTGCTGATGCCAGCCGGAGGTACATCAAGATAGAAAATGAAACTGCCTGCTCCTTGATGCAAGGCAGGATAGAGCGTGGTTGAATGCCTGTGTTGTTTATTGTTCTTCTTCTGTCCTTCAAAACTGTATATAAGCTGGCTGTGAAATAAACTCAGGACTGTCCGTCATTGACTGGCAGACTTCTCTACTCTTTTCTGTCTTCTTCATCGTCTCTACAATGTGCATGCCTCTACCCAGCTGACTGATGGCAGGCTCTGACAAAGACCAATTTGGATTCCTGCTCTATCAGGGAATACTCTAGTGGTGGAGACCAAGCTCTTTGATCTCACTGACCCATCCATGTGCAATCAGGTCCAAGTAGGGGCAGTGCCTCCTCTATTGAAGAACAAAGGACACTGTGGTAGCCTCCAGCCCAGAGCCTGCAGAGTAGGCAGGAGCAGAACCCCCATATATCCAAGGAGCCTGAACAGCTTATAGGTCTAGGATTCTAGCTCAGTGCGTGGACAAAATGTTGCAGTCAGGCTTTCTATTTGTTGGAAGCCTGTAGCATGAATCCTAATTGGTCTAATAATAAAAACCCTGAGCCAGATATCAGGGTAAATGCTGAAAGATCAGTATGACAAAGGAGCAAGCCATTAGACAGACTTCTTACCTCTCCACCAACTCCTCAGATAAAGGGGGGGTAAGATCTTGTCTCTACAAATCCTCAGACTGAATGGGGTGAGATCCTGTCCCCACCCACCTTATATTCCTGTCTCCACCTCCCTAGTGCTGGGATTAAAGGTGTGAGTCACCACCGAAACCTGGCTCTGTTTCTCTTTTAGACAGATTCATCCTATAGCCCAAGGTGATCTTAAACTCCTGATCTTCCTGCTTCCTCCTCCCAAGAACAGAGATTATAGGTGTGTGTCACCACTGCCTAGCCTCCAGTGGCTAGCTCTTCCCTCTGATCTTCAGGCAAGCTTTAATTGTTAGAGCACAAACAAAATACCACCACAGAGACCCTTCCTGCTTGTGCCATGAGACAGAAGATAAAAGCCAAGTTGGGTCCTTTCTGCTGGGTCTGTAGGCCTGCTTCCGTTGAGATATGACACTCTCTTCTTGGGACTACTTTGCCCTATGGCTGAGGTCAGTCTCTGCTCCACCAGGGCCTAGATACCCTCGCTTTCACTTCTAGAACTTTCTGAGTTGCTTAGATGTCTAGTTTTATGGTTTTCTGTTTAAATGTCTCTCGGCTGCAGTTACTTATGTATTTAAAGCCTGAAGGTTCATCCACAAAGAAGCCAATATGTTCCTGTCTCATAGAATCAGTATTGTATCCTAAACACTGAAATCTTTCTAAGAGGCAAAACACATATAAGTATTCAGCTTGTCTGCCTACATCTAAGACATACAATACAGTTATGGATATTTAAATTACTGTATTCAGTCTTATTGAGAAATAAATGCCAGTTGATTATAGATAATATTCTTATAAGTCTTCATATGCTGTTTTAGCATGAAAAGCTGGCTCTGGAAAAAAGATATTCCCCTCCCACATCAAACTCAAGCACATTTCTCTTAAAGTTTCTTCCAGCTCCCCTGTCCTGGGTCAGGCTGGCTCCCTGACTCTGTGACAGGCAGAGGGAGAACATCAGGACTCCTCCGGAAAAGACACCATTCACATGAGAACAGTTAAGAGGTGAACTATTTCCAAGAGAGGCTACTAATATTTACTTCATGGTATAAGGATGTGTAAAATAAAAACAACTAATGGGATCCTCATTGTTAAAAAGGATAAAATGGACACTCTCTGTGCAGGCCTGAAAAACGAAAGCTGGGTTTCTAGATGGACCTCTGCAGTGATGTGATATGTACTCTTACACATAAAGCTGTTATATGGACTGGCTAAGGGCCTACATGAAAATAGATGTTAACAACCTCCCCTTTGGGATATTTTCTTAAATCAAATGGTAAATTTACTTGTTAAACTTATTATGTCTCATTTGAAATTGCTTAATCAAGGGGGTATATGTAAAGAATCAGATATCTGGCCCACAAAAAGGAGATGTCTCAATTGATTCTGTAGTCAGTTACAGATTGAACTCCTGTTCTCTGTTTCCCTTCTTGGTTGTTTACAGATTTGTTCATATGCAAGTTTATTGACACCTCTAAACCTCTTGCTGATATGTTAATTTTCTCTGTATTGATCAAAGAAACCACTTAAAAACATACAAAAGAAATAGTTGAGGCTATATCTCTAATAAGTGGGTTAAATTATTTAAGATAGATTAGTTATATAAACAAAGTAGGGCAAAACCTTTAAAGCTTGAACCCAAGTCACATTAGGTTGTCTATGTAATACAGGGATTATGGAGGAGGAGACTTAAAGATAATATACATAATGACCAAAATTTATTAATTTCCCTAGGGGTGTAATGTTTTATTCATGTTGGACAAACCCCACTGATTAAAGAATGCTGTCTAGTCACTATGTCTTTGCTAACTCTGATAAACTGTAGCCATTTGGAGAAACTGAGTCATGACAAGAACAATTAATTGTACATCTTTTTATTCTTATATGTGACCCCTAAAAAGGTCAGCCTTACTATTCTCTTCTCTGATTGTATTCTTTCTGATTAAACAAGCTATGCAATGTAGGAGGTCAGTAGGCCTGATTTAGATTTTATAAACTACAGTATGCAGGGCTAAGGAGAGTGAGGTCCCCAGTGACTCCACGGACTGTATTTATGTTTAAAGTTTATGTCAGTATAAAACAGCTTCAGTGCAACAATTGTAATTTCTGAGGCTGAAATTTTTAACAAAGGTAAATTATTGTCATTTAATAAATCCTAATCAGATGAGAGTCACTCATTTATTGTAAGATGCTAGAAGAAAGATAATTAAGACAAAATAGTTATTGAAGAGTTACCTACTAAGAGATTAAAGATAGTTGACGATCTTATGTACAGGGATATACTTAGTGTTTCAAAATTGTGTTTATAGTCATGATAAGTACAAATGTAATTCAGGTAGAGAGACAATATTAGGAGAGAAAAATTTATACAGTCCTTGAATTATACAGTCCTCCGTACATGTTGTCAAAGATGAGCAAAGCAGGTAACTCAAAACAAATTTAGGGTCAACGTAAAGTTCTTTTCATATGGAATAATATTCAAAGTCAGGTGTATTTGAAAAAACTGTTTGGTTAAACAAAATGCTTGAGAAAAGGGGTTAAATCTCTACAACACTTCCATGGCAGAGCACACTGAGAATCAAATGCCACATTACCCTCAGACGGGACACAGACTGTTCAGACTAAATGGCATTCTAGTCTCAGACCAGGACAAGGATGCACGGGGAAATGGACCCATCAGTGTCTGCTGCTCCTGTCTCCCTGTGGCCTGTAAGCCAGACCAGGAAATCTTATCCATTATCTGTAGGGAAGATGAATCACTCCTCATGTCCCACAAGACAGGGTACGGATTCTCTCATGCTGAGGAGGATCTTAGACTTTGCACAACATCTAAAACGTTGCAAGTAATGGAGGCACTAATTGTAATCAGTCTGGACACAATGTCCCTGAATTGATAGTTGATGATCTTATGTACAGGGGAACCTTGTGCCTACAAGGTACTGCCACCCAACTGTTATGAGAACTATATGCTAGTTCAAACGGCCATGTCCTGTCCCCGGCTTTGAATTTGCTCCTCCTAACAAAGCTAACCTCAGAGCTGAGCTGTCAATGTCTGATTGTGTAAGGCGTCCTCAGCAAAGTGGTAGATAATATATGACAGCGGCTCTGCCACGGGTCCAGTCAGCACAGCAGGATGAACTATGGCACACATTTATACTAAGTTGCAAGTGCGATGTGTGGACCCACGACATCAGGAAAAGAAAGCAATATGGCCTGAGGAGGAGGTGAGGTGGATGTGAAAGTTCACCCAGAGCACTCTCTTTGAGTCACCTTCCAGAGACATCTGGGACCAGCTCCTCAGCTCCACTCCCATTATCAACCTGGAAGCCAGTGGACAGATGCACACTCGGAGAAAGTTTGAAGAATCAATAGACCTTGAGAAGAAGGAACCACAAGATCTCTACTTCCCATTGGACTCATGGTAATATTGGCCACAATGCTTCCTATAGTGCTAGCCACAGTGGTTACCCTGACTAGATCTGAAACAAATCATTTTACTAGCTCTGCAGTATCTGGGGAAATAGGGCTTATATATAAAATTTAATAATTTCTTTAACAAGTTGTGACTGAGTATATATCCAAAAACAGTCCTTGTACGTGATAAATATATTAACTTGAAAAACAAAACAAAACCCCAAAATGCATGGAGCCTTACAACTCACCTAGAGGCCTACATCTACTAACTATTATGAAAATGAAAGGCACACAATCACTGTACCCATAACTGGTTGGATGGGCATCCCTGAATCAATAGTGTAAGGCCCTGTAGCTCATCCTCTCCTCCTCTTCCTGTCTAATGGTCAAGTCCTGCTATATCAACTGGTGGTAAAAGTGTTGAAAAAACCGAACAGCCTCTGTTAAATCAGTGTGCCTACTGGCCCTATACAACCACTTTATACAATACATTAATGCTTTGAATCTCCCTAAGATAAGTGGGAAATGAACTGTCCAAAGTGACTACAATTTGTCTGAGTTTTATCCAACCGTTCCCTTCACCCAAATTGTTCTAATCAACAGAACTGAAACTGCTGAGCCTTCTGCCTCTGTGTGATGGAATTGTGGGTTTGGCTTTAGAAACCCAATCGTGCTCACTTTGGTTTAGAGATCTTTCTGGCACGAGTCTGCTCTGAAGCCCAGCAAACGGTGGATTCATCTGCATAGAGCGGCATTCCCCTGAGTCTAACATTACAATGTAGATTTAAAAAATGAAGAACCTTGGAGATCTCTGCAAATACATGCACAGCTCACCATCGGGGAATTACAAAGCTTGGGAGACTTAAACCATCGTGAATGTCTGAGATGTCTTTCTTTGATAACAAAGGCATGAAGGAGAGACTTATCTCCACAACAACATCTTCTTTCAATGCACATGGGAAAGCCTGCCTTTCTGCCCCTGAACCCCTCATTTCTACCCACCTGGGTGCACACTGTCTGTTGCTTGTCTCTTCAGATCCCCAGGCCCTTGTGTTTGTTCCAGAAATGTCACCAGGTGTGGCTTAGAGACAGCAAGACCTGTTTGAAGAAAAAGGGAACAAGGTTATTGAAGTGTTCTTCTACTGGGAATTGACCTGCCCCTCCCAGTACACTGTTTATAAGGAAAGATGATGGAATAAATGACTACAGACAATCAGTTCCTTAAATGTTTTCTCACGGGACCACTATAATACATAAAGGAATTTACAATGTCCAGATTCTGAGTTTCATTTAAAGGGAAAAAACATTAAAATTCTTAGGAATTTAGCAGAGTTGCTGTATCTGAGATACACATTAGAATAAATACTTTTCACTGCTTCTAGGGTAAACATTAGAGTGCACATTTGTTTTGTATAAGTACTTTGACCTTGAAGAATCAAAGTCATTGAATTTCTAACAGTTCCATTGGAGGTACTCTTGAATGAAATATACATTCAATACTGACAGTTCAAACACATAGAGAGAAAAACAGTGAAATGTTTTTTAGCCATGAAACATCTCTAATTTTTCTTAAAATGACAGGTATGAAAATGGATGTTGAAATGCTCACATGCAATACCATACAAATTGAGGATTCTACATATTATTATCTGAAATAAGGATTCACTGTGGATGAGATCCTCACCCAGGAAATCAAGGTTGCTGTAATTCTCCAACATTATATCCCTGTACAAATTCCACTGAGCAGGCTTTAGGCATTCCCTCTCTTCTGCAGAGAACTCAATGGCCACATCCCAGAAGGACAGCATTTCCTGAAATAAAGATCAGTGAATGATATTGCACATTAATTTAATTAAAACCATTATTAATATAAATATCAAGATGCATTGGGCTGGACAGTTCTCCTGTCAACTTGACATTACCTAGGGTTTTAGAGAAGAGAAAAACATAATGGAGAAAACGCCTCCCTAATACTCTCCTATAGGCAAAGCTAGGAGGCTTTTTCTTAATTAATGATTGATATGAGACAGCACAGTCCATGAGGGTGGTGCCTGCCCCAGTCAGTGATCCTATTGGTATAGGAAAGCAGAATAATGCGTAATAGTGTGATACGCTTGTATTATACACTATACACACATGTACACACACACACACACACACACACACACACACACACACACACGTACGTTTCACAGAAGAAAGTCATGATGAGGGAGAAGGAAACCTCAACACTTAATATGCACAATCACAAATATGGAATGAAATGAAAATACAGACTCTGATGTAGCCGCAGCCCTGGCTGAAGTCTGGGTTTCTGAATTTGTACAGAGGTCAGCAGTGACACCAATGACAGAGACAAGAGACATGAGATGGAGCAGACAAAGGTTAGAACAACAAAACAAGAACTCACAGAAAAATACAAACTGTGAACACATGAAAAATCAGCAAGTATAGGATATCAACACTGAGAACTTAAAACAGAACTCTGATCTTCAGTCATTTTCTACTTTCTACCTCCTTTTCTCTGACAGGAATCTATCTACTGATGTGTTTGTGATATTCCTAAGCATGCTTTCCACATATGACACCTGTGCATCAGTGTGCTGAAGCTGAGAAATATATTGCTGATGCCACTATTTTCCTATTTCAAAATTTTCTTTCTGTTTTTCATCTTGTTTGTTTGTTTGTTTTGACACAGGGTTTCTCCGTGTAACAGCCTTGACTGTCCTGGAACTTGTTTTGAAGACCAGGCTGGCCTACACTCACAGAGATCTATCTGACACTGCCCCCGAGTGCTGGGATTAAAGGCGTGTGCCACCGCCACACAGCTGTTTTTCAGCTTATTGAGTAAAGTCCAAGAATGACGTATGAGAACAGTCCTACATTATTCTTCCTTTTTAATAATATGTGGAAATTATCAACCATTTAAATATTAATGGGGTATTTTGTAGTAATTTCATTAGTAAGCTTTGGATCATCTTTCTTAGTTACAGTACGCTCATTTCCTGAAACACTATCTTTCAGGCTTCTGAAATGTACCCTACATAATGCTTACACACATCTAGCATTCAGGAAAACAGTACTGTGAGCATTGATCACCCTCTTATCACACTGTTCCAGAGCATCCATTGTTCCTTAAGTCCCCAAGACTCAGCTTCCTGATGTCCCTGGCTGATAGGAAAAACTATACCATCTTCAACTTCTGTGAACTACAATTCTTTATTTTTTAATATACTAATGGATCATGTGGATTTATCTTTCTCTGCCTGAAATGATTTCAGTTTCACTCACATTATCACAAATGAAGACTTTTTTTCTGAAAAAGTTCTCATTCCAACTTCTTGTCCCCCAACACTCCATCTCAAATGCATGATGTCTTCTTTAATTATTTTTACACAGAATGTATATACATACATATAACTGAATAAATATGAATGGCTGATTCTCCTAAGGGTTGCCTGTATATGTGTTGTGAGGACTGACCACTTGGCACTGGAGGAATAGTGAGTGGGTTCATCCTTGGGGAAGACAAATTCTCCCTCTCTCGACAATCTTTATGTACCTATTGTATTGTCTGGTTTTGTGTGTCAACTTGACATAAACTAGAGTCATCAGGGAGGAAGGAGCCTCCGTTGGGGAAATGCCTCCATGAGATCCAGCTCTAAGGCATTTTCTCAATTGGTGATCAATGCGGGAGGGCCCAGCCCATGGTGGGTGGTGCTATTGCTCGGCTGGTGGTCCTGGGTTCTATAGTAAGAGCAGGCAGAACAAGCCATGTGAAGCAAGCTAGTAAGCAGCTCGCCTCCATAGCCTCCGTATCAGCTCCTGCCTCTGGGATCCTGCCCTCTTTGAGTTCCTGTCCTGAATTTCTTCAGTGATGAACAGCAATGCTGAAGTGTAAGTCAAATAATCGTCATATTGTTTCATCACAGGAACAGAAACCCAAGATGCATATGGTTTGTTTCTTTTTCATTTGTTTTTGTTTTTGTTTTTCCAGACAGGGTTTCTCTGTGTAGCCCCAGAATTCATTTTGTATATCAGGCTGTCCTTGAACTCAGAAATCCCCCTATCTCTCCCTCCCAAATGCTGGGACTAAAGGCATTCACCACCACAGCTGGGTCATTATATGTAGTTCTTTAGGGGTAGAGCCACATGAAACTGTCATCTATAAGGTACCATGTATATTGATGTCGTCATTGTTCAGGTGCTGTTCAGGTAGTCCTATTGTTGGGTTATTGCTTCTCTCCCTTGGAAGCTTGCAAAGCATCTTCTAGTACTATGAAAACTCGTCCATAAGTCAAAGGCTCTCAGGTCAGACTGAGGGATTGTTTCTGATATGCCCGGTGTTTTTAGCACTTGGGGAGGGGGGATTAGAGGGTCAAGCTCTCAAGACCTTTGGAGCAGTAGAAAGGTCTACTCTGTAACAATGATTAAAATGAAAATGTCCTTTAATAAAGGGCAAAGGGAAGCAGCAACAAGGTCAATACATCTGCAAATCAAAGCAGACTGGAGAAATTTGGTGAACAGAACACTCTTTGAGTTCTCAAGGGAAAATTCACTGACCTGTGTTGAAAGCATCTTTATAGCTCATAGAGCATGTTCCAAAATCTAGGAGTGAAAAAACAAAAACACAACGGTTTTTCCTCTTTTTTTAATGATGAGATTTCCAAGAGTAGGAAAAAATGGTCACCATGGAAATGGTAAAAGTCCAGACAGCATGAAGATGGAAAACCCTGTTCTCTGACAGAACTAGAGCAGGTCCCCAAGGGAGAACTCACTGCAATGATCACTCCCTAAAGGAGCCCAGCTCAAGGGGACACTGTTCTACCTGGGGAAGTGTCTCCTGTCCTGGGGCCAGCCTCCTGTGACATGCTGTGGGTGGAGGAGTGCACCTGTAAACAGGAGAGTATTTAGGAGGGATTTTACTCAATACTTTTCATGGCAAACATTTCAGGGTAATTTGAAACTGGCAAAATTTACTTTCTATAGAGAAGAAGTGCAAATAATGTCTGGTCTGAGGTGGGCAACCTGTCATTCATTAAAAATTGCTACACATTCTCAATATAATTGGGAGATGGAAATCTGCCCTCTACTTGAATGGAGGCTGGTCCTAGAGTCAACAGAATGGACAGATTAGACGTAATAAGAACTCCTGCATCTCCTGTCAATATCCCTCAGAGACATCTTTTCAGAGAGTGAGACAAAACTGAAGACTAGCAGAAGATTGGTGGGAAGTCCAAGCCAGATGCAAAGAGAGAATGGGATTCCTGATCAGGTTCCTAACAGTAGTGACCCTCCATTCAAAGCAGACTATGTCCCGATCAAAGGACATAGTGCTTAAAATACACACTACACACATCAAGAAGTAGCAAGTCTGTTGTGTGACATTTTATTTGTGTTCTGACAAATAAAGCTGGTCTGGAGATCAGAGAGCAGAGCTAGCCACCAGTTAACCAGAGAGACCAGGCAGTGGTGGCACACACCTTTAATTCCAGTCCTTGGGAGGAAGAAGCAGGAAGATCAGGAGTTCAAGGCCACCCTGGGCTACAGAATGATCCAGTCTAAAAGAAAAACAGAGTCAGGCGGTAGTGGTACACACCTCTAATCCCAGCACTTCAGAAGTGGACACAGGAATATACGGAAGGTGGAGACAGGATTCTGCCCATTCAGTCTGTGAATTCTTAAGAGTCAGGACTGTCATTCGGTCTGAGGATTTAGTAGAGGTAAGAACTTTCTGGTGGCTGGCTGCTCTGCTTCTCTGATCTTTCAGCTTTCATCTTCAATATCTGACATGGGGTTTTTATTAATTAATACTAAATAGATTCAAGCTTCACAAGTCTTAGGCCACTATCCCAGCTCTTTACCCTATAAATGTGGCATGCAACAATCATTGATCTTTTTTGCATTAAACTACTACATTTAAAATACTGTGACTCAGAGAATGGAATTGGAACCATGAATAAATCATAGGATAACAAAAGTAATATTCTTTTTGGAAAACATGGAATTATATAGTGAGAATTTAGTTTCAAAATAAATATCACATGCTTGGTCCATTAAATGTCTAGATGTACTTGTAAATTTTAATAGTCTGTACATTGTTTCTGAGTTTCTTAGAGAAACAGCAAGTGGAGTGTCTCCAGTCAAGGGTTGGGACACGCACTGACATAGGTCTGACTTCTGTTAAACTAGATCCTGCAGAGAAGAGAGCAATGGAACGCAGTTTTGAAGAGAATAGGCAGGGCAGGCAGACACACCTCTCAACTCAAAATATGTAACTGATATGTTACTGCATGTGATGATGACAATGGGGGGCACTATGACAGGTACCAATATAACCAAAAATGACAATGTAATGAAAATCTGTGCTGCTCAGGTTTATTCCTTGCTCGTGTTTGACCCCTGTTCAAATCTTTTACAATGTCTCTCCACGGCCTCTGATATAGTCCTATACATCAATCGGCAGGAACTGAACATCCTCATCCAGCCACACATCCTCTCTAAAGTTTTCCAGATATGACATGTCTAACACAGCAGGGTTCATGCATGAGCTGTAAACACAAGGAACTCCCTCCCTCACACTGACATTAGAATACAATGAAAGAAGCCTGGGAGGAAAGAGACAAGACTGCTCAACAAGAGGACCTGGACTGGACCTGTGAAGAGCAGGAACCAACATCAGCACTTTGCTTTACTGGTTGGACATGGCAGTGTCCATGTGAAGGACAGGGAGGAAGTGGTTTTGTTCTGGCTCACTGTAAGAAGCATCTGCACACAGTGGAACCTCTGGAGTAAGGACAGGGGAAGGTATCCCAGCTGCAGCTGCAGAAAAAAAGACCCCCGAATGTAACCATAGCAGCCACATCAGTCAAGAACTGCAGAATGGAAATGAAGAAATAATGGAGTCTCAGATTAGATATGAAAGGAGCAACCTGGAAGAAATCAGTGAAACCAGAAGAAATCAGCATCAGGTCACGACAGTAACTAACACATTAAAAACAATCACTACATATAGGGAGAAATATTCAAGCCAGGCAAAGAGGAATTCTTCTTCATAGAGTAAATGAAAAGTTTGTAATCACCAAAATTTAATACCTATAACAAAAGCATGATAGTGAATAAAGTTCAAATTACATTTGGAATGGGCCACAGAAGTTAAGCACATGTAGTAAGTCAACAATGTGCTGATTGCATGGATTTGTCATGGCGCTCACTGTAAGAAACATGAAATGAACGATAGAAAGTATTTCTCATGACCATGAAGTATGTCTAAATGTTTTCTAACACAGACTCTGGCTTTGAATTTGCTGTGAAGCAGAGGAGGACCAGAGGGTCCTGCCTCCCCCTCACAAATGCAGAGATGACAGGGATGTGCAATAGAGTAGACTGAAGTTTCTTTTTCTATCACAGGTCGGTTTAAATCACATGAGTACACACAGGTCTGTGAGTTCTTCCTCACCCTGCTGACCTGGCACAAAAATCTGGCACCCTAACACACGACCATGAAAGTTTTTCACCTGCTCCTAGGAACCGTACTATTAGACAAGCTCAGTAATTTCAAGGCCAGATGAAGACATGTTGACACAACCATTTCGGGACAAGCAGACATCCTGTGCCTTTTACAATTACTCAGTCCTAAATTAAGGATTGGGACCTTCCATAGATTTAAGAAAACCCAGCCCTCAAGGTGAAGCAGGGTGTTCTGCTTCCCTAATCCCCTGGGTTTGCGGATTGCACTGGGTCTTTCCCTTCTATGTCTGCAGAATGTGTGTTCTCTCACCCTAGTCAAAGCTTTTCTATAGCTGGTGAGTGTGACAGATTTGTGTGCTTGTGTTCCAGAATTTCCCACCGGGGAACTGTTGGGACTCAGGTTTTTTTCTTAATTCTTTAACTGGCAGAGAAGATGAACACAATCAAGATTTCAAGACCGTTACACTAGGCCGGCTACAGAGTTCAGGAAGGACCAGACCCCGTTTGCTCTACAGATTCTGAGAAATCTGATAGCGACCATGTGAGAAAGGCTCAGCTAGAGAAGCATGCTTCCCCACCAAAGCTGCTCACTAAGCTCCCAGCTCCACCTCAGGAGCAGGCAGTCAGCTGACCATCATTAGTTTGCAATCCTGGAGTTTGCACTAACATCTACTCCGCGCTACCAGGACAGCTCTCCTGTCTCAGAAGCTGTCAAGCGGCGTCCTAAGGAAACTGCCACTCAGGGCACAGTCCCTATCGCCCTCTCCCCAGCCCTAACCTGCAATCTGACGTCAGCACAGCACCTCCAAGGCAGCTTCTTCAGCCCTCCCACCCAGCCCAGGTCCGCTCCCTCCAAGACGGACCCCCGCACCCCACACAGTGCCTCAGGCTGCGCTGCACCCTGGACCAACCTCCATGTCAGAGACGCAACAGGATTGTAGAGCAGGGCAGGACAGTCGCCCAACTTTACGGAAGCTGCACGCGTGAGGACTTAACGCCAGAAAGGAATTTCCTGGACGGCTCCCTGTGATGTCACAGTCGCATGGACTACATTTCCCAGAAGGCTGGGCAAAGGAATTCCTGGAATCCTTGTATGATGATACTTACTTTGCCTGGCTTGGTGTCTGGCTGCCTGCAGTACAGTATAAGAGGAAGAAGCAGAGTGCCCTAGACAGAGGTTAGGCCTGAGAAAAACCAATGGCACGAATGTCTGATTAAAGCAAGCTTCGATTTACAGGAGCACCAGGAACTGGCCCGCTGGTTTTCTCTCCCAAAGTCGGTATTTCAGAGGGCAGTCCCTCAACGCCTTTTAAGGCCCCTTAATGGGGAAGGGTTAGGGTTATAGAAAACAGATGTTGAAACAATCCGTTAGAAAGGATGAAATTTTTTAAAAAAGCTGAAGTTCAATAATACATCATGTGGAAGGGGAATCATCAAGGTATCCGGAAAAACATTTTCGTAAGGCCAAAGCGCAATCATATCACAGGTTATTTTTGTAAGGCAAATGGTGAGCATACATCATGGGGTCACAAGTTCAGCATAGGTTGAAACATGTTGTGCAACATACTTTGGTCTTAGAAAACAGAAATTCTTGCAAGGTATGGAGACTGTATAACAATGTAGTTTCTTAACAACAATTTGGCTATTGTTTTGGTTTCAAACAACCATGGTTAGTCAGTCTGGTGCTCATCTCCAGATAATCAACTCAAGATGTGTTAATGTGAGTCAAGACTTTGACAGAAACAGTAGGCTTACAGGCCATGTCTGGTCTATATGTTCTGATTTTAATCTTACTACAGCGTTAAAAATCACATTGACTCAGTTGTACTTTGAAATGATGAAGCAATACTGTGTGGGATAATCTTTTCTGTACACTGTGAAGATCTGTCTTTGCCAAGGCACCTTCTCATTAGTTTAATAAAGACCTCAATGGCAAGCAGCTAGGCAGGAAAGGATGGGCATGATTTCCGGGGAGAGAGCAGAAGAGATGAATCTTGCTGAATGGAAAAGCCAACTATAGGCAGACCAAGTCAGGCATACAGAATTGTGGAGAGGTTAAAAAGAAAAAAAAAAAAAAAAAAAAGCCATGTAGATTAATTAATAAGGGCAGGTTAATTTAAGTTATAAGAACTAGTTGGGGATAAGCCTAAGTTAAAGGCCAAGCTTTCATAATTAATGAGAAGTCTCCTTGTCATTATTTGCTGGCTGGCAGTCTAGACAAGTAAGTAAAACTACACAACACACTACCTTGGGAATAAGAAGTATCTTTTTAAGATGATTCTGAAAGCATCCTTGGTGTGCCTGAATGTGTTCATGAACTTGTTCTAACTCCCAGGGTACCACGAGTGGCACTCTATGCCTCTTTCATTTGTCATGCTCATTCCATAGACTGATTTTTCTTCGGGCCACCAGCTCACAAAACAAAACAAAAGTGACATGGAGACTTATTATTAATTAGGAAAGCTCAGCCCATAGCTAAGGCTTGTCCCACTAGCTCTTATAACTTAAGTTAACCCATTTCTATTCATCTACACGTTGCCACATGACTTGTGGTTTTTACCTCTCCTCCTGCATGTCTTGTTCCCTTGGAGTCTCCCTGGTGAGTCCAACTTTCTTCTTCCTAGAGCTCTGTAGCTAGACGTTTCTCTGGTCCTGCCTGGGCCCTGCAGTCCCATGTCCTGCTTATAAAATAATCACACAGAGGCTTAATATTATTTATAACTGTTTGGCCATTAGCTCAGGCTAAATACTGACTAGCTCTTACACTTAAAACTCAGCCCATTCCTGTTCATCTGTATGTTGCTAAATGTTCCGTGGCTTTACCTGTGTGCCATTATATGTTGCTCCCTGGATGGCGGCTGGCATCTCCTGACTCAGCCTTTCTCTTCCCAGAATTCTCCTTGTCTGCTTATCCTGCCTGGCTACCGGCCAATCGGTGTTTTATTAAACCAGTGTACAAAAGCATTATTCCATAGCAGAATATACTGCTATTTGACTAGTAGAAACTTTTAAAGCTTTGGCTTTAACCATATGCTTAAAAATATCTATATAAAGAGCAGGTTCCTTTGAACCACACTGTCCCATTTCTGTTGGGACAGGGCACTCACTTCTCAAGTTCTTTGATTGCCTGTCCCTCCATAAACCAGGGGATCTCCTGGCAGGTCTGCAGCACCCTTAGCCAGGATCCTATCCTCTTCAGTCCCAATACATACCGACTTCAGGTCCCTGTTCATGGTGCCACTCTGCCGAGGTCCAGCCTTGGCTAAGGTTCAGGTCCTGAGATAGGGAAGGGGTATCAGTACAAGGAAAACTTGTGATCACCAAGTGGATTACACTCATGTGGCCCCAAATAGCTCAGGTTGTCTTTATTTATACTTAAACAGAGTTTTCTCTTACCAGGGTTACATTATCGGCTTCTATTTTTGACTTTAAGAAATACATCACAATTTAAGGAATACATTGTGATCATTATGAAAGCCCCCATTGTTCCCTTTATGCTTCCCCAGATACACCTTCCACCCCCTGCACAGCCTTATTCTAGACACAGAGTTCAGCATTTTTGCAGGCTTAATTAAATATTGAGTGAGACACATCCTGCTCTCCAGCTCGTATATCAGTTGGCAGCTACTCGTAACTACAAAGTTAAAAAGCAATAGCTGGCACAATGCTGTGAGGACAACAATATTCAAACCCAGACAATTCTTTCATGTCTGCAAGATACGTTTTATGGACTACGAGACCCTGACCTTCTTTGGGGAAAGATAAATAACACTTGAAGTAGATCATCATGTCAAGTTTGTCTGGGTGGCATGGAACAGATTAGTTGAGTGTAGAAAGTTTGAAGCTGTAGGAAAAATATGAAGATGTACTTGACCTAAAATAAGTCACCTTTTAGAATTAAAGCTTGTAGATTCCTATAAACTTGTTATATTTGAAGTTAATGTTAACTTATAACTTAAGTGTGATTTTTATGTTAATTTACAGAATTAATATTCTTAATATGAGAACTTTATTTATTTGAATTGTTAATTGCTGTTTTTTGTATTGGTTTTTTTTTCGTGGTTATTGTATTGGATAGATCTAAATTCATGTGGAGAGTAATTTCAAATAAAGTTAATTTGAAAGAAAAAGATACTTTTTTATATAGTCCCCTTTTCTAAAAGAGGGTCCCATATCTCAATCTCTCTGTAAAAGGCAGATCTCGATAAAGCACTCTTTTCTCATCTCACCATACCATACTTCTTCCACCAATATAAATTCTATGTATGGTAAAGATGGATCTACCATCCCACATTTGGCATTGTATTTTTTCCTCTGGGGGCATACGAGATCCTACCAACAATTCTATGCTTGCTATCCAGGGAACTTACTCTCAACAGTCGCCACCATGTGTATTCCTGAGGCTTTCATCAGAGTCTGTGTACACATGCTCTGTTCTCCTTTCCCAAACTGTGAAACATGGTTAATTTTCCAAGGGTTGTTTTCTCATATGTACCTAACTATCTTCTTTGAGTCAGAAAAGTTCCCAGGGTTGGGAATTGTAGTTAGTAATTCCAGATAAGGGATTTAAGAAGCAATAACCACCAGCTGAATCTGAAGGCAAAGTATTTGAAAAGGAACAGAATTTCCAGGGGAAATTACAGTTGTTGCATGTGTGACTGACAACATAAAACTAAAAACTGCCCAAAGAATCACCAATATAACGAGAGGAAAAGAGCCTGCAAGAGTCTGCAAGCTCCACACATTTTTGCAAATTCCTATGCTGTACTGTGGTCTACTGGTCCTTGCCAAGTGAGAGTGCATTTTCACAGGTGCCTGTTCTGAGGAAACCCAGTGTACAGGTAGTCATATGCTGATGCAAAACTGGGCTGTACAGCTCCCAACAAGGGACCTCTTTTACACTGTGTGACACAGGTGTCACTTCTAGATCAGGGCCCTCCACAAGCTAATATTCCCTACACTTCAACCGGTTTGCATCTGTGTATTATTTTCTATCTACCACACAATATTTTCTGGTGGGTGTGGAGAGGTGCCTGACTCTGTGGGAATAAAGATGAAACTTGGATTCATTTAGTTAGTACCCACTTATTAGAATAACAGCATTCAATTCTCCCTAGGGCTTATCATCTAGCCAGGCACAAGTATATCACCAAATTAGCATCACGTCAGTAATTATTTATGGAATGGGCTTGAAATCCAATCAGAAAGCGACTGGTTCCTCTCATAACTTCCCTGTCATTATTGCTCTATGGCACTGTTGTTTTTTATCTGATGCACAGCAGCTGCACCTGATGCCATCTCTGCCTCAGCTGATGACTGCGTCTCTGCAGCTGATGCCTTGTGCTGAGGCCTTAGACTGGAAGAGCCTTCCTGTAGTTTTAACTAAGTCATTGTCCTTTTATTTTACCAATAAGGATTCAGGAGCCAGATACTGCATGACAACCTGCTAGCTCAGAGAGACGGAGATTCTTACACACCTAGGGGAGATATTACAGGAGCTTGGATGACTCCACTGGGAAAAAACAACAGTAACTATGCCACAGCCCAGATCTCAGATTCCAGGTACCCAGGGACAATTTCAGGACATGGTAAAGGTTTCAGGGAACATTTATAGTTACAGAAGAAAGAGACTCATTTATCAAGGCAAGTTTCAAACACACTGCTTGAACAAACTGTTGTGGATTACAGCAAACAGAAGTCTCTACTCTTCTCTGATGACATTCTTAACATTTTTGCTATTGGAAGTTAGAGGTTCCTGTTGACAATTCAAAATAATTAACCTAGTATTCTCTACTAGGGTTCATTAGAGATGGATAAGATCTGAATTGTTAGCAATTATTTTACCACACTTCACACATTCACGGAGTTTGTAGTCAGAATGAATCATGTGATGTATTTTAAGAGTTGAACAAATAAACTTTTTAAGATATGTGTAGGATTTCTCTCTGGTATGAACTAATATCATGTGTTGAGTAAGGACATAAAGATTAACAAAGTCTTTGTCACATTCCCCGCACTTTTAAGGATTGTCTTCAGAATGAATTTTCTTTTTTTGTTTATGTCGCCTAAGGGATGAAGATGATGAAAAACATCTGCCACACTCTTCACACTTGTAAGGATTGTCTTCAGAGTGAATTGCTTGATGTCGGCGAAGGGATGAAGATAAGTAAAAACATTTGCCACACTCATCACACTTGTATGATTTCTCTCCAGTATGAATTGTCTGATGTTCTTGAAGGTTTGTAAAGTAGGAAAACCTTTTGCCACACTCTGAACACTTGTAGGGATTGTCTTCGGAATGGATTGCTTGATGTCGTCTAAGGGATGAAGATGAGCAAAAACATTTGGCACACAACTCACACTTGTGTGGTTTCTCTCCAGTGTGGACCGTCTGATGTTCTTGAAGGCGTGCAAAGGAGGAAAACCGTTTGCCACACTCTGCACACTTGTAGGGATTGTCTTCAGAATGGATTGTTTGATGTCGAATAAGTGATGAAGAGGAACAAAAACACTTGCCACACTCTTCACACTTGTAGGCTTTCTCTGCAGTATGAACTGCCCTGTTCCCAATGAGGAAAGCAGGTTTACTAAATCCCTGCGCACTCATTTCACACTGGTAGAATTTCTCTGCAATATGAACTCTCATGTGTCTCCAACAGGCTGAGTATTTACGAAAGGCTTTGTGACATTCTTCACACTTGTATGGTTTCTCGCCACTATGAATTCTTTGATGTACCTGAAGGCGTAGAGAATAAGAAAACCTTTTCCACATTCTTCACACTTGTAGGGCTTCTCTCCAGAATGAATTCTTTGATGTTGCTTTAGCATTGAAGGATAGTAAAATGTTTTGCCACATTCTTCACACTTGTAGGATTTCTCATCAGTATGATTTTTCTGGTGTATAAAAAGTGATGAGCGAGTATTAAAGGTCTTATGACATTCTGTACACATGTAGGGCTTGTCTCCAGTATGAAGTCTCTGGTGTATAGAAAGTGCTGAGCGAGAACTAAGGGCCTTACCACATTCTTTACACTTGTAGGGTTTTTCCTTTGTATGAATTCTCTGGCGTTGAATATGTAGTGAGTTACAATCAATGGTCTTGTTGTAAATGTTATAATCATTGGTTGTTATTCCTGTTGAGCAAAAGTTGAGATATGAACAAAAGCTAAGAAATATTCTTTATTCTCATAATGCTTACTTTTATATGGAGATATTTACTTATACATATTGAAGCATCAGTAGAAACTATAGAACATTTCAAAACTCATAGGCAGTGAGCATGAAAGATATAATATTGTAGGTAGGAATTAACTATATTCTTACTAGAAACAAGGCACAACCAAATAGATTATAGACATAATGGCATAT
Source organism: Peromyscus leucopus (assembly GCF_004664715.2). Lineage (NCBI taxonomy): Eukaryota > Metazoa > Chordata > Mammalia > Rodentia > Cricetidae > Peromyscus > Peromyscus leucopus. The sequence goes on along the minus strand of NC_051072.1, from coordinate 459,588 downwards.
TATTAAAGTTTTAATAGCTAAGTAAGCTGTAAGAGCATTTTACTAGCAGAAATAAGCCCCTTAAAGAATAGAAATGTTATATGTCCAGACACCCATGAAATTATAAAGTATCCAAACCTGGAAAAGAGAAAGTTAATTTTGATTGTGTCAAAATACAAAACTTTTATTTTCCACATAGAGTTTTGTTTTGGAAGGTACAAAAGATATGCTCTGCACAATAAGCAGATGGTCCACAAAAAAAATAAGTTTATAGCTCGAAAATTCAGGACAGTAATTTATGTTTTATTTGGATGACAAGAAATTATATAACTGAAACATATCGAGGCATGATTTAAAAAAAAACCTTCGAGTTCACCTGTGAATTACAGTAATTTTGCTGAGACAACATATTTTTCAATGAATATATAGACAAAATGACTTATTTACTATAGCACAAATCCTAATTGGTCTTATTAAAAACCCAGCCATACACCAGGGTAAATGCTGAAAGATCAGTAAAGGAGCCAGCCACTAGAGAAACTTCTTACCTCTGCTGAATCGTCAGCCAGAAAGGGAGAGAGATCCTGTCTCTACGAATACTCAGACTGAATGGCTCCAGATCCTGTCTCCACCTGCCTTATATTCCTATCTCCACCTCCCTAGTGCTTGGATTAAAGGTGTTAGCCACCACCACTGCCTGGCTGTTTCTCTTTTAGACAGATTCAATCTCATGTAACCCAGGGTGGCCTTGAACTCCTGATCTTCTTGCTTCCTCCTCACAAGTGCTGGGATTAAAGGTGTGTGTCACCACTTCCTGGCCACTAGTAGCTAGCTCTGTCCTCTGATCTTCAGGCAAGCTTTACTTTTTAGAGTACTAACAACATTTCACCACAATTTCCTTTTTTCTTTGTTTTTGCTTTTTCAAGACAAGGTTTCTCCACATAGATCTTGCTGTCCCAGAACTCACTATCTACACCAAACTAACCTCAAACTTAGAAATCCACATTTCTCTGCATCCTAAGTGCTGGGATCAGTGGACTAGGGCACCATACCCAGGCAATAAGATTATCTATTTGTAAGATTTATTCATTTACAAGAGTAAACAGCTATTGAGCACTAAATAGAGAGACAAGGAAAAAGGCATGAAAACAGGAAACTGGTGTTTACCTATAGAGTGGAATCTCAAAGCAGAGCTCTTAGATATTTTGTAATCTTACGCTGCCTTATGTACTTTATCAATGTGTTTTATCCATCTACTGAAATATACAGGGGATGCATAGTAAGTGATTATAGGCTATATACTGCTACAAGCCACATGAAAATGTAATGAAATCCAGCTATTATCACAAAAGCTACTTTCAAATATTAAGCCATGGCTTAAGAAGTCTTAGTGATATTTTAACTTTTGTATATGTCTGAGCTAGTTCCTAAAACGATTTTCTTGTGTGCTTCCAAGAACTCAAAACAGTGTATTTATCTAAAATACCTATCAAGCATCCAAGGCAAACATTCTCCTAAACTAAGGTAACAAACACCCTTATGGAAATAACACCTGGGAAGAGAAAGGCTGAGTCAGGAGTTGCTAGCCAGACACAGAGGAGGCAAGATGTGAAGGCAGAACTGAGAAAAGGTACCAAGCCATGTGTGTGGTATGATGTAACTGTGGGTTTGGCTTTATAAAACCAATTAAACTCGGGTTGGAGAGTGAGGGAATGACCACTGCATTTCCTGACACAAAACGCAACACTGTCCTTCTGGTCCTCCAATGGGGTAGGTGTGGGTATTTTTGTCTGGTCCAGATTCTGGTAAAAAACCTGACAGGGAGTCCTTCCCTGGGTCTTTGTCTAAGAGTAAAGATGTTTACTAAAGAGGTAATAAATACATTTCCAATTGAATCCACATCTTATGTCATTTCTGTGGATGCTGAAGGAGTGACTGTATCGTCCACTCCATCTGTGCTCTCTCTGCTGTTGTTCTGGACCTTACACTTTGTCACCTTTCCTGACCCTCCTTGTGGAACAGAGAGTCAGCCACTCTCTGAGCTCACTGTGGATTCAAGGTTACTGGACGCTGTGGGGTTCCTCTGTCCTCCTGCCTGTCCTCCATGGACAGTGCCAACGTCCTTTCTGAGGCTGTGTTAGTGGAGCTGGGAAACTCCGTGTCTATTCCTCTTCAACCTGCTCATGCCTCACACCGAGATCTCCCTTATGGTATTCTCTATGATGAAACAAGCTACTTAATATAGAAGGTCTACAGGACCGACTTAGACTTTATACAGTACACTATAAAGGGTTCAAGAGACTGAGGTTCCCAGTTCCTCCATGAATTGTGTTTATATTTAAATTTTGTTTGGTATAAAAGATTTTCAGTTCAACACTCATAATTTTAGAGTGTGAAATTTTTAACAGAGATGAATTACTTTCATCTATAAAGTTCTAATCTGATGAGAGTCACTAATTTATTGTAAGCTGTTACAATAAAGGCAATTATGGCATAATTGTTAACCATGAGTCACCTAATGAATGATGAAATAAACATAGTGTGCCCAAAGGTGTGTTTATATTCATGCTAAATACAAATATAATTCATCTAATAACAATATTAGAGAGAAATTTCTACCTTCCATTGTACAATACTCTGTATATGGCATGAAAGTTAAACCTAAAGCAAGTAACAGAATCAAATCTAAGTTCAACTATTTTTTGCTTACTATGGAATGATATCAGAATTAGATGTACTTGAAGTAACTGGTTATTGGGCCAGGAGTGGTGACATATGCCGTTAATCTCAGCACTCAGGAGCTGGAAGATCATTCTGATTCAGTGTAAGCCTGGACTACAAAGCCAGTTTCAGCATAGCCAGGGCTACGCAGAGAAATCCTGTCTTGAAAACAACAACAAAACAAAAGCATATAAAACTGATTATTGCAATTGAACTCTTGTATGCGTGAGTAAAAAGAGTTAAATCTACACTACACTTGCATGGCAGGACACACTCAGGATAGATTACACACATACCCTCAGATGGGACACAAACCTACGAGAAATAATGGCATTCTTGTTTCAACACAAGATAAGGATGCATGGGGAATAGGACCTGTCAGTGTCTGCTGCTCCTGTCTCCCTCCAGCCCATAAGCCAGACCAGGAAATCCTATTCCTTATCTGTAGGGAAAATAATTGACTCCTCATGTCCCATAGACAAGGTGTGGATTCTCTCATGCTGAGGAGGATCTTAGACTCTGCACCGCATTCTAAATGTGTCACGTGGAAGAGGCCTGCTCTCCCCTTTTAAAGGGTTCCTCTGAGGAGGAGAGAGGATAAGAAATGTTTCAGATAGAAAGATAGCGGAGAAGAGAAAGACAGAAACACAGGATAGCTTCGGGAAGACTTCTGTCTCTTCAAAGGAGCTTTTTATAACAATGCCAAGGGGTGGGGCAAAAGACCTCCCCCTTGCTAGATCAAAGCATACCACACAGCCAAGTGGAGACCCTTCCACACATCTGGCAACCATGCCTGTGGTCCATCATTCCCTTATGTAGCAATGCTGGGTAAAGCAAGCTCAGATCTCACTAGGAAACCTCTGTAGCTCTCCACAGCTCCCCCTTCTTAATGTATTAAAGGGCCCGTCAGACCCCTCAGATAGACTGTACCTGCCTTAGGTCATTCTTCTTCTCTAGTCAACCTTACCTGTTCTTGAGATACACTGTCCATCAAGCATACTCTGTCTTAGATTGGAAGCTAGCAAGAAGAATGTTTCCCATCCCTGACTACCAGCCTCTCACAGGGGAAGTACAGAGCTTAACTCAGCTCTGACTTAGGTCTCTACTAAGAGCTTGCAAGTAGTTGAAACAACCACAGCAATCCCTAGGACTGCCACAGACCCCAGGAAAAGAATAGAGAATGACCAAGATGGAATGTCCTTTTAGAATGCATTTAAGATGTCTATAACAGCCTTAGCTATGCCAAGCCCTTTTTTAATATCAATGCATCATCAAATAAATCAATAAACTTCAGATGCAACTGCATCAAACTTAAAGACTCCTTAAGCTTCACCAAACCATGGTTCATTAATAACAACATATTTCTAGTATGAATATTACTATACATATTTACAGTTCTTACATTCAAAAGCAAACTCCCTATAGGACTAGTTTACAAACCTAAGAAAACATCTACAAGATATCTCTTAAAAAAAATTACTTACATTTTCTTTCAACAAAACTAAGGGTACATGAACTGTGAGTCACCACAGTTAAAACTGTAGGTGAACTCAAAACTGTTTCATTTTTGATGTTTGCAAAGACTCAGTAAAGTCAGTTCTCATTACAGTCTCAAAGTTCTGCTAAAAGTTTGAAATCAGAGCCTAATTTGTCGGTGGCTCTAGAGTCTTTGTAATCAGCTCCCTTGACCCTGGAATTCAGTGAGTGCTGCTGCCAGGGGGCTGCAACACTCTGGATAATGCCTCTGCTTTCCCTATCCCCTCCAGCCACCTTCCCTGCTGGGCCTTCTTAGCCATTCAGGGACCTGGGGAAGTGGGCCCAGTGGCAGACCTTAGCGGGTAGCCAGCTGGGGAGCAGTCCCTTTGCCTAAATTCATTGCAGTTCCCCTGAACACAACAATTCAACTAAGTTCAAACAAACATTGCTGAAACCTCACTCCCAGCTACAGAGCCACTTTTAATTGAGCTTTCCCTAGGACGAAGATGGAATTACCACACTGAGCAGCCTTTCTGCTCAGCTAGTAAGACCCAGGAACCATTTCTTAAACAAGTCATGCATTCATTTGCAGCTAGCAATCAGAAGCATTGTGGCTCCCGGCTCCGTTTCATTCAGTCTGAATGAACTGTTCAAAGTGACTCTGGTTTGTCTGAGTCTTCTCCAGCTGCTCCCCACCCCACACTGTTCCAATCACCAGAACGGAAACTGCTGAGCCTTCTGCCCCTCCTGCCTCTCTGAGACGGAACTGTGGATTTGGCTTTATAAACCCAATCACGCTCACTTCGGTGTAGAGATCTTCCTGGCATGAGTCTGGTCTCAAACTCTGCAAATAAATGACTCAGAATCTGACCAGCACAGAGTTCTCTTTCCCTGAGTCTTACACTACAATGGAGAATCAACAAAAAGAAAAACCTTGGAAGTCACTGTCAATAGAGGCACAGCTCACTGTTGGGGAAATACAAAGCTTAAGACGTTTAAGAGATGTGCTTAAACTTCTGAGAGATGTGCTCCTTGGATAACAAAGACATGAAGGAGAGACCTAAAGAATTATTCCCATAGTATCATGTTTCAAAGAAGATGAGAAAGCCTGCCTTTCTACTGGATATTTGGACCTCAACTCTGCCCCTGAACCCCTCATTCCTACACACCTGGGTGCACAATGGCTGCTGCTTGTCTCTTCACATCTGAAGGCACTTGTCCTTGCTCCAAGAATGTCACCAGGTGTGGCTTAGTCACAGCAAGACCTGTTTGCAGAAAAAGAAGGAACAAGATTGTTTATGTGTTCTTTTACTTGGAATTGACATGAGCTTTCCAGTACATGGCTTATAAGGAAAGAGATGATGAAATAAATGATTGCAGACAATCAGTTCCTTAAATGTTTTCTTACGGGATAGCTATATTACACAAGGAATTAAAAAGCATTCTGAGTTTCATTTAAAGGGAAAAAAACATTAAAACTGAATTGTGAAACACTGTTAGTAACAAGTGTACTCTATGTCTCATGCCATTAAATTTCTAACAGTCCCACTGGAGTGAAGGAAACATACATCCAACACAGAAAGGCTAAACACAAAAAGAAAAACAGTGAAATGATTCTTTTTCTTTAATGATTTATTTTTACTTTTTATGGCATTGGTATTTGCCTTTGTGTATATCAGTGTGAGTGTGTGAGATCTTGGAATTACAGACATTTGTGAACTGCTATGTGGGTGCTGGGAATTGAACCTCAGTTCTCTAGAAGAGCAATCAGTGCTCTTAACCACACCAGCCCCCAAATGATTTTTAATACAGCAATCTCCCCAATTTTTCAGAAAACAAAGGATTTGAAAATAGCTGCTGAAATGCTCCCATGAGATACCATACAAAGTGAGGGAGCTACATGTTGATGGTGAAATAAGAATTCACTATGGATGAGAGCCTCACCAAGGAACACAAGGTGGCTGTAATTCTCCAACATCACATCCCTGTACAAATTCCACTGAGCATGCTCCAGCCATTCCTTCTCTTCTGCAGAGAACTCAATGGCCACATCCCAGAAGGACAGCATTTCCTGGAATAAAGATCAATTTATGATACCATACTTTAGTTTAAGAAAAGCCATTAATACTATAAATACCAATATACACTGGGCTGGAGAATTTTCCTGTCTAAGTGGCATTTTCTTAATTAGTGATTGATATGACACAGCACAGGGCATTATGGGTGGTGCCTGTCCTGGCCAGGCATTCCTATATGGTATAGGAAAGTAGGCTGGGCAAGTCATAAGCAGTGTTCTCCTCTGGCCTCTGCTACAGTTCTTGCCTCAGGTTCCTGCCTTGAACTGTTAACTGAAGTTGTAGTCTAAAATAAACCCTTTCTTCTCAAAGATGTCTTTCATCACAGCAATAGAAACCCTAACACAGGCATCATGTGCCTTTGGACATAAATCTAGATTCTTCCCAGGATGAAAGAGAGCCAGAAATATTTCTTACATAGGTGAGTAATATTCCTCAGATATGTCCAATGTGGTCATATGATCTCACACTGGATCCATCTTCAAGGAAAGTCAAGGCAAAAGATTCTATAAATTCAGTTGAGCACGATCCATTTAAGACAGAAATATAAAATGAATGCATCCACAGAACATGTATTTAGTACCATATGTACTATACACCACATCTATACATTTCTCACAGGAGAAAGTCATATTGGGGGAGAAGGAATTTCTCAACAGTTGATATGCACAGTCATGAATGTGAAGTGAAATGAACATACAGAGTCTGATGCAGCAGCTCGGGCCGTCATCTGGGTTTCAGGATTTCTGCAGAGAAATGTCTTTAAATAAAGTGTAGATTTGAACAGCACTGAGGAGGCCTGCAGATCTTCAAGAAACAGGCAGAATGTAACAATTGGGTGAATAGAACACCCAGTAACTTCTCAAGGGAAAAGAAAACTGTTTTAGAAGCGTATTTGTAGCTAGTATAGAATATTACCACCTTTAGAAGTAAGTGAAAGAAAAAAAAAACACAGATACCACTCTGTTTTAACCGGGGCACTGATTCTCAACATGTGGTCTCTACGACCCCCTTGACAAACCTTCATCTCCAAAAGTGTTTACATTACAGTAAACAACCTTAGCAACATTACAGGTATAAAGCAGCAAGGAAAGTAATGTTATGGTTGGGGGTCACCACAGTATGAGGAGCTGTATGATAGGATCACAGCATTGGGAAAAGTGAAACTGCAGAACTCTGTATCACCAAGACGGAATAAATACCAGGAGGGCCAGAGCCCAGAGGATGAAAATGGAAACATTAACCCCTGAGAGAACCTGAGGAGCCCCCATAGCAGAATCAACTGTAAGGACCACTCGCCACATTGCCCAGCACAGCATAGCACCATTCTACATGGGGAAGTGTCTGCTGTCCTGGGGGCCAGTCTCCTGTGAGAAGCTGTGGGTGGTGGGTAGTGCACCTGTAAACAGTATAGCATTTATGAGGGATTTCACCCAATATTATTAATGGCAAACATTTCAGGGGCATTTGAAACTGGCAAAATTCACTTTTAATGGGGAAAATGCAAATTATGCCTGGTCTGAGGGGTCACATTGCCATTCATTAGAAATTGTTACACATTCTTCCTATAATTGGGAGATGGATATAGAACTCCACTTGAATGGTGGCCTGTCTTAGAGGCCAGCCCAGGACAACAGAATGGACAGAATAGATGTAATAAGAACTCTTGCATCCCCTGTTGGTGTCCCTCAGAGATCTTTTCAGAGAGTCACACAAAACTGAAGACTAACAGATCATTGGTGGGAAATCAAAATGATATGCAAAGAGAAGACTGGATTCCTGGTCAGGAACTAAAAAAAAAATAACCCTCCATTGAAAATCGCCTATCAACCGATTACATAACATAGTCCTTTAAATACACAGCACACACCTCATGAAGAAGCAACTACAGGATCTTTGTCCCAGATAACTGTGCTATGAAACAATCACGACTTTTTGCTTCAAGCCATGAAGTTTTGCAATTTTATGACTTAGAAAGTGGATTAAACCATGAAAAGAAATGGTAGACCAATTATAGTATCTGTTTTGCAAACATGAATTATATAATTATAATCTCAGTTTCAAAATAAGTATCACATGCTTTGATCTACACAGTAGATGTACTTGTGGATTTTAGTAGAGATGACAGAGATGTGCAATAGAATAGATTGAAGTTTCTTTTCTATCACAGGTCTGTTTACTTTAAATCACATGAATACACACAGTCTGTGAGTTCTTCCTCACCCTGCTGACCTGACACAAAAGCTTGGCACTGGAACCCAAGGCCATGTGAGTTTTTCATCTATTCCTCGACACCCTGCTTCGGGACTAGCTCCACAAGCTCAAGACCAGCTCGAGACGTTGATACAACCGTTGTGGTCAACCTGCACAACCATTTTGGGCCAAGCAGACATCCTTTCGTTTTTACAGTTGGTCCATCCTACATTAAGGATGGAAGACCTTTCAAAGGTTAAGAAAACCCAGTCCTCCCGGTGAGGCCCAGAGTCAACTTCTCCAATTCTTCTTCCTGCAGACGGTCCCTCTGTGTGGAGGTGTATGTGTGTTCTCTCACCCCAGTCAAAGCTTTCGTATTGCAGCTGATTCTGGCAGATCTATTTACTGTGTTCCAGAATTTACATGCGACCTGTTGCGCCTCGGATTTTTCCTTTCTTACTTCTTTAACTGGTAGTCAAAATGAACACAATCAAGACCGTTCACTAGGCTGGCTACAGAGTTCAGGAAGGACCAGACTCCGTTTGCTCTACAGATTCAGAGAAATCTGACAGCGTCCTTGTGAGAACCGCTCAGCTGGAGAAGCATGCTTCCCCACCAAAGCTGCTCACTGAGCTCCCAGCTCCACCTCAGGAGCAGGCAGGCAGCTGACCATCATTACTCTGCAATCCTGGACTTTGCACTAACATCTACTCCGCGCTACCAAGCAGCTCTCCTGTCCCAGAAGCCCAAGGCCGACTCTGGGTGCACGCAGCGTCCTAAAGATCACTCAGGGCACAGTCCCTATCGTCCTCACCCTAGCCCTGACCTGCAACCTCACGTGACCCAGCCAGTTCAGCACAGCACCTTCAAGGCGGCAGCTTCCGCCCTCCCACCCAGCCGAGTTCCGCTCCCTCCAAGTCCGAGCCCCGCACCCCGCACAGTGCCTCAGGCTACGCTGCACCCTGGACCAACCTCCATGTCAGAGACGCAACAGGAATGTAGAGCAGGGCAGGACTCTCGCCCAACTTTGGAGAAATAGCACACTTTCAGACAGAATGCACAAGTACTGTTTCCGGAGTGGGTCCCTGTGATGTCACAAGGACCAGACTACATTTCCCACAAGTCTGCACGTAAAAATTCCGGGAACCCAGGTTTGGCGATTTCTTCTGTTCCTGTATTTGTGCCCAGCTACTGTAGTAGAGAATGTGCAGAAAAAGCGGATTCAGCAGGACAGGGATGGGTAATGAGGGTGGCGTTCACTTTCAGATCCACAACACGAGCTGTGTGAATGTGAGTTGAGCCTTTGACGGAAATATTAGGCTTAGAGGCCATTTCTGGTCCATATCTTGTGATTTTTCAAGATCACCATCTTGACCCTTACGCCTAACAGCACGGAAAAAAAACAAAAAACAACAAAAAAAAAAAACAAACAAACAAACAAACAAAAAAAAAAAAAATAACTTTGACTTTTTGCTTTTAAACTAAAAGAAATGCACTAAAGTAAGAATGAAAAGAATGATTTTAAGATGATTTTTGGAAGTAGCCTTAGTGTGTGTGCCTATGTTCCTAGCTCCTCAGTGACTTCTGAAAGATTCTAGACTGGAATGGATAATTTATGACTTTTCTTCCTTAAAATACACACACACACACACACACACACACATACACACACACACACACTGCTGAGATAGCCAATGGTAAAGCACTCGAATATAATGTAGGCTTTGTCTTAATGCCCAATGCTACAAATTAGTCAATAATCTTTGTTCTTCTCCACTGACAGGCTGTGTGAGGTGTGCATGGATTCGACTCCACAGCCTGAAAAATAGATGTGAACATTGTAACCCGTACAGTGTAGAAGGTTCATCAGGCACACAGAAATGGTATAAATTGCTGCACAAAGTTAAAAGTCTCTCCCATAATCCATCTCACGACTTTCCCACCAGTCTGTAAGTCTCTTGAAAAACTTTAAACTGTTAATCTATGTAAGAAATTCGTGTTTTTTTTTTTTGTTTTTTTTGTTTTTTTTTTTTTGTGAGAGCGGTACTAGAATTTACCAGTGTCTCCATGGTTTTTTCACAAACACAGGTCCATGTTCACCACCAGGTGTGCTGGGAGCTCATGCTTGCCTCCTCTCCCCTCTCTAAGTAGAGGGACCCAGCTCCTCGGATCACACTGGTGTGTATAATGACCACTAGCCCGTTATATGTTGTTGGGAATTCCCTATGCAGAGGTTTGATCTGCCATGTTCAATTTCCTTTGTCTTCCAAGATACTGAATTAATTCCTGTGTGACATTTTGAAAGTTGAGTGAATCTGCATTGAATTTCCCTTAGCTTCCCCAAATCAGGACACAGAAAGTCTTCTTTCTGAAATGCAAAGATATAAGACATATCAAATGAGCTCATTGGTGTTGACAACAAAATATTTCACGTTCAGTCTCTACCCTGGCAATCTCCCCCAGGTTCACTTTCATTTCTTACCAGGAAAGGCAATTAGTCCATTCCTCAAAATCTCCTTAGACTTTAATAGTTCCAGCACTGTCAAAGTTCAGTCTCTTGAGTTTGTCATCCAATTGCATATCCCACAGTGCTTACAACATGCCATGGAGAACTGGAAATCTGCTATTGTGAAGGGAGGAGTAGCCAGCTAGCAGCAAAGACAGGAACACAAGACAGAAATGTGTGAAAATCCAAATATTACAAGATCACATGCATGGTGATCTTTTTTTTTTTTTTTGGCTTTAGAGACAGGGTTTCTCTGTGTAGCTTTTCGCCTTTCCTGGAACTCGCTTTGGAGACCAGGCTGGCCTTGAACTCACAGAGATCCACCTGCCTCTGCCTCCCCAGTGCTGGGATTAAAGGTGTGCGTCACCACCCCCCACCCCACATCCCCGGCCTGAATTCTTGATAGGATCATCCAGCCCGAAAACTGTGTCAACCTAAGTACCCGCTTGGGGAGTGAATTACATATAGCCTCGGTCTTGGGTTTGCTATGGTTCTACAAGAGAATACGAAGGGATTTCAATGCATCTTAGCTGTCAACTGCACTGTTTCATGTAGTGACCTGTAGATGGACTTTTTTGTCAGGACCGTTGGCTCCCCAATAATGACACAGAGATATATTATTAATTCTGAAAGATCAGCTGATAGCTTGGGCTTGTTTCTAAATAGCTAACAAATTAACTCCTATCTTTTAATTTACATTCTTTAACCTGGCTCAGTTAACTTTACTCTGTGTTGCCCATGCTGCCTCCTGTGCATCTCCTTGCATATTGGTCCCCTCTTCTTTCCAGCATCCTCTGGGCATGGAAATCCTGCTTAACTCTTGTCCATTCACCTTTTTATTAAACCAATTAGAGTGACACATCTTCACAAGATACAAAAAGATTATTCCACAAGAGTAACCACACAGAGACTGTTGGAGGAACAGTGTACATCCTACACATTGCCTCAAGAGACTGGTCACTTTAACAGGGCTACAAAGCTCCATGTTGACATACATGATGCATCTTAAACCTACAAAACTACTACAATGTGGAAAATGCTCTCCAGTTGGGGTCCATCTTGGGATGGTGCCAGGCACCATAGCACAGTTTCTTTTGTCTGTGAGTGATGACCCTGGAAAGACTTTCCTACAAATATAGTTTTGAGCATAGAGACTCTTCAATACTATCTCATTTTTCAAATGAAATTGCACTCTCAAGATAGAGACATCCATGCATGTGCTCTTGGCTCAGAGCACATTAAATGTGGGCTCACTACAAAGGACCAGGATTGCTCATTTAGGAGTTAATCTAAAAATTACAGCAGATTTAACATTATTTATAACTTCAAAGTCACTGTGGTTTAATATGAGAATGGCAACCATTGAATTGTTGGGCACCAGTTGGTAGGAACTGTTTGGGAAAGATTAGGATGTGTTCCTGGAGCTGGGCTTTGAGGTTACCAAATCCTATGCCATGCCCAGTAACCTTTGCCTGCCTTCTATCTGTGGATCAAGAAGTAAGCTCTGTCCTACTGCTCCAGGATCATGAGTACCTGACTGCTTCCATGCTCTCTGCAAAGAACTTTTCAGCTCTTTAATCATGTGTAGCAAATCAAACTTGGTTGTGTGTTATTTTGATTGTGTCTGACAAATAAAGCTTGCTTGGAGTCAGAGGGTAGAGCTAGCCATTAGCTGACCCATAGAGGTTTGGAGAACTGTAGACAGAAGACAGGAAGTAGTAAGGCTGGGCAGAGACAGGATCTCAGCCCTTTTGGATGGAGAAACAGTAGAGGTAGGAAGTGCCTGGTGACTACCCCCTGCTTCTCTGATCTTTCAGGTTCTTACCCCAATAGACAGAGGAAAAGGAGATCAACAAACAGCCAAGAAAAAGACATTGTGTGCCTCAGAACACCTGACAGGAACCTATGTGGAATGGAGACTACTAATGTTCATCTCTTAGAATAAAGGCATTTGTAATAAAAGCAGGTGATACATAATGAGGATAGGAGGGAACCCCCTGTCTAAAATCTCTCAGTAACAATTCCACCATCATAGGTTTATCAGGGCCCTCTCAGCAAAATTCTGTTAGATGCTGTAAACATATTTAATAACAATTCTGACAAATAACTCTACATGCTGTATAAACCATAAAAGCTGTCATATGTTTTCTATACAATTACTAGGAACCTTACATGTTAAGATGGTTAACAGTATGTACATAGGTAATACTAACTTATTACATTACCCTACATGTATAATTTGGCTTCAACATTCTCTTATTAAAATAATGCTGTACAATATCTCCATGGTGAAACAGTTGCCATCTTCATAACACTAGCCGTGCCCACTCAAAATAATCACAGCTGGCCTTCTTCAGTGTTAACATGCTTCAGGAAAGAAAGTTGGACAAATCATTGAACAATAACCTGAGTACACCATCATGCCTCCCACCTTGAGACACACAGTTGGCCCATAAATACATGAGGTCACCCACACATCCATAGGAGAGCACCCTGCAACCAGGTATTGAATCCAGGGGGCTCAGATGTCAGTGCAGGTGGGGCTCATCCTCTAAGCACCCAGGTGACCACATCCTTGGCCACCCTTGGACCTTCTGAGCCTGCTGGAGGCAGGTACTAAACTGCAGGTGCTGTCTACAGGCTGTGGTTAGAGGCACAGCCCCCGAGTGGCCTATGAGACTCTGGGTGCTGCAGTGGCCACTGGAACCTCACAAGTCAGCACCCCACACCCATTATGACATCACACTCCGGGAGCCAGGGCTCTAGTCTCTGCACTGTACCCACTGTTTCAGTCCTGGACTATGCTCAGGGAACCTCACACCTTACTATAGAGTTATTTTGTGCCCCATATTTATTTGCTTTTTTACTCATAATGGTAAAGAACCCGAGTTAACATAGGTGTTCATGAACATACTAATGGAGACTTTATTACATATAAGTGTACATATGTATTATATATGTGTGTGTACATATGTATTATATATACACACACACAAATGCTTTTTAGCACTAAAAAATATAATCACAAAATTTGCAGGAATATTGATGGCCTTGGAATATATATTGAGGTCACACAATCTCAGAAAAAATGTATTATTTCCCTCATACGTATAATCTAGACTATAATAAATGTACATATGGGAACAGATTTACATATGAGTATAATATGCCATGTAGAAAAGAGTTTACAGGCTAAATATTAGGAGGTGAGGAAGGATTGACAGCAGGTACTGAACATGGGTTGTTAAAGAGGATGTGAGATAACTGTTCTGTTTCTAACTCTGTTTTTTTGCTGGTGTGTAAGTGCATAAATATATTCAAAAGAGACAGCATGAAATCCAGTGTGAACTCCTCAGCTTTTGTTCTGAATGTCTGTCATAACTGTACAGAAAGAAGTCCATGAGTTATATAGTTTGGGGTTCTTGTTAATTTTGACACGTGATATCTTTTTCCTTGACACATTTTAAATAATAGGACTAAAACGAAAAAAATGAGAAATGCCACTTGAGCGTGTGTGTTTCTACTATACTATTTACTCCTGAGATTATGTGTCTCTGCTATGGTATTCACTTGAGCTTTTCATAAGAGATGCTTTACAGCCGGGCGGTGGTGGCGCACGCCTTTAATCCCAGCACTTGGGAGGCAGAGGCATGGCGGATCTTTGTGAGTTCGAGGCCATCCTGGGCTACCAAGTGAGTTCCAGGAAAGGCGCAAAGCTACACAGAGAAACCCTGTCTCGAAAAACCAAAAAATAAAAAATAAAAAAAATAAAAAAAATAAAAAAATAAAAAAAAAAGAGATGCTTTATACACAGGCTGTACCTTGGAAAAATCACTTCTTATAGAAAGATGTTAATCTATAAAAGATATTTCTATTTGTAAGGAAACATTCCTTTCTTAGGAATAATATGTTAACTGGATGTAGAAAGACTCCAAGCAGGAAAAAAACAATGACTCAAAAACACAGAGTAAATGATGTTTTTCAAAGTGACTTGCTAACCACAAACAGGACCTTTCTACATAGCAACCTTTCCTTGTTATTGACAAGAATGGGATTTATGCCTGAAGCTGAGAAACTTTCCCTGCAATCAACTTTAGAGGTTTCTTAATTTCTGTGTTATCTCTATTGTGTACATGAGATATACATATTTAAAAAACTATTTGTTTTATAAATAAATCAAATATAGAAGTTATGTCTTACAACCAAGTTCATTTGACTGGTATTCTGGTTCCTTAATTTTAATAATGATGAACAGCCAGTAACCAAAGCAGCTGTGATCACTATAGATATAGAAGGGAGGGGAGGTGGGGAGGCCACTGTTTGGCATTCCTCTGTTGTACTCATGGCAAAGCCAAGTGGAAAACACAATGTGAGTCTGGCTGTATCTCATATCTGGGGAGCAATCAAATTCTTTTCCCTTAGTCCTTAGCATCTGAGCCATTTTAGGAGTCCACTCACTTCATCTCTCATGATGCCTTCCTAGTAGGATACTGTCCCTCTGTAAACTTTATGATAGCCACACTCATGTGTTGTAAGTTGAAAACAGTGTTTTTTCTTTCAATATCATCTCCATTGTCATAGAAACAAGGACCTGTACTGTAAAAAGGACAAAAACCACATATACTCACTAGTAGACAGGAAGATTGGATATTGATTGTTATGTACGAAGAACTGGATATACAGTTCTTACCTTACTATTTATACATATCCCAAAAAGGCATCTCATTCTTGAGTTTACTAATTTACCATAAGGTGTTAAAACAGGACAATTAAAACATAACTTTAATGTCTCTGTTGTGTCCAAAATTGTATTTATAATATTCCTAAGTACAAATGAAATTTATTGACAGAGACAAGATTGGAAGGAGAGACCAATTTATATCTCTAATTCTATAGTCTTCTGATGTTATTAAAATACATCCTAAAACATGTACCTCTAAACAAGTTTAAAGTAAACTTAGTTCATTGTTGTGAGATATTTTTGTAGCTAGAGTTTTTCTGCCTTGCCCACAGTCAGGACAAATCTTTGTCACCCGCCAGTCCCACAGCCGCTCAGACCCAACCAAGTAAACACAGAGACTTATATTGCTTACAAACTGTATGGCCGTGGCAGGCTTCTTGCTAACTGTTCTTATAGCTTAAATTAACCATTTCCACAAATCTATACCTTGCCACGTGGCTGGTGGCTTACCTGCGTCTTCACATGCTGCTGGTCATGGCGGCGGCTGCAGTGTCTCTCCGCCTCAGCCTTCTGCTTCCCAGAATTCTCCTCTCTCCTTGTCCCACCTACTTCCTGCCTGGCCACTGGCCAACCAGTGTTTTATTTATTGACCAATCAGAGCAATTTGACATATAGACCGTCCCACAGCATATTTTGTGTTCTGACAAAGCTTGCCTGGGGATCAGAGTGTGGAGCTAGCCACTAGCTAACCATAGAGGCCAGGCAGTTGTGGCATACATCTTTAATCCTAGGACTTGGGAGACTCACACCTTTGATCCAAGCACTTGGGAGGTTCACCCCTTTAATCCCAGCACTTAGGAGGTGGAGATAGAAATATAAAGTGGGTAGAGACAGGATCCTAGCCCTTCCGTTTGGTCTGAGGACCTGGAGAGGTAAGAAGACACTAGTGGCTGCTCCTTTGCTTCTCTGATCTTCCAGTTGTAGCTGTGTGAGTTGCTACACGGTTGTGTGGGTTCACACGGGTCTGTGGAATGAAGACACAGAGGCATCTTAAGAAGGAATCTAGCCTTCATGGCTGCAGGGGGGTCCAGCCGTGAAGGACTGAAGCCCTTTCCCTTCACCTAGGGCATATTTTTTACTCTTTTTACAGTTTAGATAGTTAATTTCCATACCTTCAAAGCAACCTAAAAGGAACTCCCAGAGACCAAATGCCAGGTGCAAAGTACTTGAATTATCAGGTACCTCAGTTTTCCTGGACCAAGTTTTGCATAGGCCTTTGATCCTTGGGGGACTCTCTGATCCTTGACTCTCAGACAAGATTCACATAGGTTGATAAGAGAAACAAAAGGTAAGAGAAACAAAAGGTGTGATTAAACAAAGGGAGGATTAGGGCTGGGTGCTGCTCTCTGGAGCCAAGCCAGGAGCTCAGCAGGATGCCGCCACATTGTTATTACCCCAATATTTGAATCCTGGTATTTATTGATAAGACTAATTAGGATCACACTTCATCTCATTTGATATGAAATATTTTTCAGAATCATTTTTAAGTATTTTTTAAAAGCTGGCTTGGAAAACAAGAGTGCTAGAGGTAAATGTGTTAAATGTACATTACCCTTGCCAGGAAGGACATCCCCAAGCTCAAGTAGCACCATTTCCCTTGGATGGGACACAGATCCTATCAGAGTAAATTGCATACTGGCTACATTACAAGATAAGCATGCACAGGGAAAGAAGACCTGAAGAAAGTCCTGCTGCTCCTGTCTCCCACCATCATGAAAGCCAGATCAGAAGAACCTCCTCCTAATTTATAGGAAAGAGAATTACTCCTCTTGTCTCACATGACACCAGGATGGATTCACTTGCCCAGTGGAGGAGTCTTTACCCACATCCCAAATTTGCCAAACAACAGAGAGGAAAATGCCAATTATTCTGCCTTTAGTGGGATTCTGGAATTTTCAAAGCAGCCTGACTTCCTGTACTTATCCAGGTACAGACTCTGGTTTCGCTCTGGAAGCAGTTCTGCAAACACAGGGTTTGCTAAAACCCAGGAACAGTGCAAAAGACTTCCCTGTGTTCCTGAAACTACTTGCGCAGACCTCTGGGAAATAAAGTCCAAGCCACTGTGATATCACAAGGGAAGCCTATGGAAACCAATCAAAAGCATCACCTAAAAAAAACCATAGATAACAAAGAGACATACAGTCAGATGTGTTCCATGTATAGTACATGACCTCAAACTCTACTGAATAGCCCTAGTGAAAAGGACTGCACTGGACTCCCATAAAAACAAACATACAGACAAACACAATGTAATGTAACAACAAGAGATCAACAGTAATGAAATGGACATGTAATTGTTGTCAAGGTGTCCAAAGCTAGGAACTGGAATTGACAGCCTTTTCAACAAGTATTTGGCGAAACTAGAATCAGACCAAAGACCAACATCTTGGGTGGCAAACACCTAGTCATATAGCTCCAGTTTAGTATGAGAGGTCTCTGATGAAACACAGTTGACTCTAAGGGCTTAGGAAGCTCCACCCATCCTGCTCAGCCAGCAGGACACATACCCTCTCTCCTGGGCCAGCCCCTCTTATTGTTTGATGTCTTCTCAGCAGACCCTGTCCTTGCCCCATACTCCTGTCTCCAGTATCTTGGGCTATATACTAATATGGTTGTATAACAAATCAATATCTTTAGGTTTGAGTGATCTGAAGGATTCTAATGTTTGTAATAACATCTTTCAATCACATTAAACATTTCACATTAATTATAAGCAATGCCTGTTTGCATAAATTCTGTATTAAAAGCATGTGTCTACTATATGTTGTGGAATATGTTTTTGTCACTTGGATTGGCTTAACAAAAAGCTGAATTGCCAATAGCTAGGCAGGATTTTGGGGGCAGAGTGGACACTTGGGAAGGGTGGGGATGTGTAGTCACCAGCCAGCCAGAGGAGCAAGATATGCAGGACAGGGAAATGCCACGAGTCACGTGGCATGTGTAGATAAATAGAAGTGGGTTAATTTATAGGACAAGCCTAAGCTATTGGCCAAGCTTTCATAATTAATAAGAAGTCTCAGTGTGGTTACTTGGGAGCTGGCTGGCAGGACAGAAAATCCACCTCTAACTATACTTCAATAGATCCATTACTAAGCCATAAGGAAAGACATTGCTACAGTATTTCTATGTACACAGTGCTTTAAATGATAGCTGATATGCTACTATGAGGTGTAAACAGTGAGAAATGATTCTGCCAGAGTCATTATATATAGGATTCATTACAATATGAATTTATTCATGGGTAATGAGGATTGTTCATAAGGCTTTGTCACACTATTTATATCTGTAGGGCTTCTAAACCAAACAAACTCTCTGACACTAAGGTACGAAGAAAAATCAGTTCTCTTATCAACTGAGCATGTCAGTTTTCCTTCATGCCTAAATTTCTCATGTTGAGTTTGGAACAATTGTTCCACACATAGCTACTGTCTTCGATTTCACAGGTTTCTCTCTAGTCTGAAAATTTTGGTGTTGATTTGGGGAAAAATAAAAAAATAATTGGTCATATTCTTTACTTCTTTGGGCTTCTCTGCAGTGTGGATGCTCAGGTCTAGAGGCTGGACACATCTACAGGCTTTGGGACATTGTCTCTAGTATGTCATTGGATATTAATAGCAGAGTTACGAAAAAGACTGAAAAGCCTTCCATATTCATTGCTGTCCTAGATTGATTTCTGTTGGGCTGATAATAAATGGCTGGACCAAACACAATGTGGGGGGAATGATCAGTTTATTTCAAATTATGAGTTACTATTCCTCATCCAGGGAAGCCAGGACAGGCAGTGATGCAAAAACCATGGGGAATACTGCTTTTTGACTTGCTTCTTCTGGTTCATGTTCACCACAATTTTATGCAACAAAGGAATTCCTGTACAGGGTAGTGCTGGTTGTCCTGGCTGTCTTCTCTTATATCACTTAGAAACCAAGAAAATACCCTGAACACAAGCTTATAAGCTAATATGATAGAAGCAAATAGCTAACTGAGAGTCCTTCAGATAATGTTGGGTTGTGTGGTACGGACATCTGCAGCTAGCTAACAAAGACATCTGTACCTGCAGAGTCTCTCACCTATATCAACACTTTGTTGCTGATGAAGACTTGAATTACTATCCAAGGCTTAGGGACAGCTTTTGAGTGTGTAGAGTGTTTCTGCAGTATGAACTATCTGCAGATATATACAGTGTGAAGAAAAGGTAGAGAACTTGCTATGTTGATTGCTTTTGTTGGCTTCATCACAATGAATTCTCCAAATCTTATATAGACATGAGGAACAACTAAGTCCTGATCCTGTTCTGCATATGAGTAGGGTTTCTCTCAGGTGAGAATTACTGAGGTTCAATCAGGACCGAATGATAACTGAAACCTTCACTACATCCTTCACATTATAGCTTCGATTTTCAGGATGAAGATTGTTGTGTTATTTAAGATACAAGGAAACACTAAGTGTCAGTCACTCCATTCATGTTTGGACTGTTTGCTGCAGAATGAAATTTACTGATAGTAGAGGGTGTTGACTGAGAGTTAAAGCACTCACCATTCTTCACATGTGCATGGCTTCCCTACTCAATACATTCATTTGTGCTGCATAAAGTTTAAATCATCATCAAAGGCTTTGCCACATTCCACATGCTTGTGGAACTTCTATTCAGAATGAATTATTTGATGTCTTTGAAGGACTACAAACATGTAAACTTTTTATTACATCTGTAGGATTTCTCTCCAGTATGAACTGTCTTGTGTCGAGAAAGGGTATAATGATTAACAAAGGCTTTGCCACATTCCTCACACTTGTGGTTATTCTCTTCAGAATGAATTGTTTTGTGTACCTTAACATATGAAGAGCAGGAAAATCCTTTGCCACACTCTTCACACTTGAATGGTTTCTCTCTAGTATGAACAATCTTGTGCTGAGTAAGGGTATACAGCTTAATGAAGGCTTTCCCACATTCCCCACACTTGTAGGGATTGTCTTCAGAATGAATTATTTGATGTCTTTTAAGATCTGAAGAATAGGAAAAAACTTTGCCACACACCTCACACTTGTAGGGTTTCTCTCCAGTATGAGCTATCTTGTGCTCAGTAAGTACAGACAGCTTAATAAATCCTTTTCCACACAGTTCACACTTGTAGGGTTTCTCTCCAGAATGAACTGTCTTGTGTCTCTTGAGGGTTGTATGTGTGGTAAAGGCTTTGTGGCATTCTTCACACTTATATGGCTTTTCTCCAGTATGAATTTTTTGGTGCTTTTTAAGGTCTAAAGTAGAGTAAAACATTTTGCCACATTCTTCACATTTACACGATTTCTCCCCGGTATGATGTAATTTGTGCACAGTAAGGTATGAGAAAGTACAAAAAGTTTTTCCACATTCTTCACATTTATGTGGTTTCTCAATGGTGTGAGTTCTCTTGTGAACAGAAAGTTCTGGGCGAGTACGAAAGTCCTTACCACATACTTCACATTTGAAAGGTTTCTCTTGACAATGAGTTCTTTTGTGTCTCTTCAGTTTTGAGGTACAGGCAAACATTTTGCCACACTCTTCACACTTGTGGCATTTCTCTCTGGTATGAACTATTTTGTGCTGAACCAGGGAAGAATTACTAGAAAAGGCTTTTCCACAGACTTCACACTTGTACAGTTTCTCTTGACAATGAAGTCTTCTATGTTTCTTCAGTTTTGAAGTAGAGTAAAACATTTTTTTACATTCTTCACACTGATAAGATTTCACTCCAGTATGACTTAATTTGTGCTGGATCAAGGAAAAATTATAAGAAAAAGCTTTCCCGCATTCTTCACACTTGTATGGCTTCTCTCCAGAATGAACGAACTTGTGCTGAGTAAGGGTAGAAAGTGTAGAAAAGGCTCTGCCACATTCGCCACACTTGTAGGGATTGTCTTCAGAGTGAATTCTTTGATGCCTTTTAAGGGCTGAAGAAGAGGAAAAACATTTGCCACACTCCTCACACTTGTAGGGTTTCTCTCCAGTATGAGCTATCTTGTGCTCAGTGAGTACAGACGGCTTAGTGAATCCTTTTCCACACAGTTCACACTTGTAGGGTTTCTCTCCGGTATGAACTGCCTTGTGTTTCCTAAGGCCTGAGTGATTACGAAAGGCTTTGTGACATTCCTCACAGTTATATGGTTTCTCTCCAGTATGAACTCTTTGATGTTCCTGAAGGTGTGGAGAACAGTAAAATCTTTTTCCACAGTTTTCACACTTGTAGGGATTCTCTCCAGAATGAATTCTTTGATGTTGCTTAAGGAATGAAGGATAGCAAAAGGATTTGCCACATTCTTCACACTTGTACTTTTTCTGTCCAGAATGAATTCCTTTATGTTGGTTAAGGATTAAAGCAGAGGAAAATGTTTTCCCACATTCTTCACACTTGTATGGTTTCTCTCCACAATGAACTCTTTGATGTTGCTTCAGGAATGAAGGATCATAGAAAGCTTTGCCACATTCTTCACACTTGTAGGGTTTCTCTCCAGAATGAATTCTTTGATGTTGCTTCAGCATTGATGGATAGTAAAATAATTTGCCACATTCTCCACACTTATAGGTTTTTTCATCAGTATGATTTTTCTGGTGTATAAAAAGTGACGAGCGAGTACTGAAGGTCTTATGGCATTCTTTACACTTATAGGGTTTGTCTCCAGTATGAAGTCTCTGGTGTATAGAAAGTGTTGAGCGAGAACTAAGAGCCTTACCACATTCTTCACATTTGTAGGGTTTCTTCCCTGTATGAATTCTCTGGTGTTGAATAAGGAGTGAATTACAATCAGTGGTCTTGCTATAATTGTTACAATTATTGGGTGTTGTTCCTGTTGAGCAAAAGTTGAGATATGATCAAAAGCTAAGCAATATTCTCTATACTTAGAATGATTACTTTTAAAATGGAGAGATTTACTCAAACATATTTAACCATAAATCAGAAACAATAGTGTATTTTAACACCTATCATCACTGAGCATAATTCACAAAATATAGCAGTATGCAAAAACAAGCTACATTTCTACTAGAATAAGAGTACAACCAAATGAACAAAAATAATGGCATATATTTCAAAGTTAAATAGCAAAGTAAGTTGTAAGGGGATTTTACTAACAGAAATTAACTCACTGAAGTATGGCTGGACATCCATGAAATTACAACATAGCCAAGAAAAAGTTAATTGAGATTCATGAGATTGGACCAACATAGAAACACAAAATTTTTACCCAAATATAGACTTTCATTTTTATATGCTCCATAACAGGTAGACTGTCAATATCAATATCAAATAAAATATCTTGGGGCTTTAGGATGGTATTTTATTTTTTATTTTGTTGACAAGAAACTGTATACCTCAAATATATCAAATTATAAAAGAATTTTCAGGTACACTTATGAATAACAGAAACTATGCTGAAGGCAACACAGTTGTCAACGAATTGTTTCATTTTGTGCTTTTAATGAAAAGAGTTTCTCTGCATAGGCCTGGGTGTCCTGGGTGTCCTGGATCTGGCTCAGTCAACCATGCTAGCCTCAGACTCAGAGATCTTCCTGCCTTTGCCTCACAAGTGCTGTGATTAAGGCATGCACCACCAAGCCCAGTGATAAAATTACATATTTCTATGAACTATTCATTAATTAAATAACCATTGAGCAATGAATGGAGAGAAACAATGAATAAGACATGAAAATAGGAGACTTGTATTTAACCATGAGGTAAAACTTCACAGAAACAGTACTCATAGATACTATTTCTTATAGCATAGACACTCTTTTTATCTTGCACTGTCCTGATGGATGGACAACCCATCCACAGGCAGAACATGTATGACAAATGATTACAGATGATGCACACTTCCAAATAACAATGCAGAATATGAAATTGCAAAAAAAGAAAAAATACATTCTCCTAGAAGTGGATATATATATATATATAATGCATATTAAATCCTTAGTACTGCATGACACAAAAAAATTATAAAGACATTTTCATCATTCATAAATGAGACAAGTTTCATTAAATGAGTGTAAGTGACATGAAAGAAACTTATGTGTGAAGTTATTGTCTCACAATGGCTTCACACCCAGGGATTTTAGAAATGTGTGCAAACTTTCAGAGGTGTAGAAAACAATTTAAAGTCAGTAACTGAAGTGCCCAAAGTGTCTGCATTTTGCATGAGTTTTACCCAATGACTCCCCCAGCTAGCCAATCCTGCTGAGAAAATGCCCTCATGAAGCCTCACCCACAGCTTTTGAAAAATCCACTCTTTTACATCATAAAAGACATTCTTTGAATCAATGGAAATGAAACTTTTGAAGTTCCAGGGTATAGCAGCCTTTGGTATGAGGTAATTATGGGTTTAGCCTTATGACCCAATCATGCCTCATGTTGAGTGGCTAAAATTCTCCCTGGCATGAGCCTGTTCTCCAAAACAGCAAAAAAGACTCTACCTGAACTTCACTGAGTAGCCTTGAACTGTGTCTCCTGTAGATACAACACTTGGAGATACCAGCAAAATTTCTGACAATCAAGAGTTTCAGAACACTCTGGGTCTCCCAGCTGCTTCATTCACTATTACAGTGGTAGTGTCCCACTGAGACCTTCCTAGGCCCCATAAATGTCTCACCAGGGCCAGAGAATCAGAAATTTCCACTGTATTTCCTCACACCAAAACCAACTGATTCTTTCTGGTCCTCCAAGGAGCTAGGTGAAGGTATTTTTCTCTGGTCCAGATTCTGGTAAGTGGAAAAGTATTGATGTTGACTCCTTCCTGGGTCTCCTTCTAAGAGTAAAGATGTTGACGGAAGAACTAACAGATAAAAATTTTTGGTTAAGGGGCTGGAGAGATGGCTCAGTGGTTAAGAGCACTGACTGTTCTTCCAGAGCTCCTAAATTCAATTCCCAGCAACCTCATGGTGACCACAACCACCTGTAATGAGATCTGGTGCCCTCTTCTGGCATGCAGGAACACATGCAGATAGAACACTGTATACATAATAAATAAATATTAAAAAATTTTTTTTTGGTTAAATCCTTGTCTTATATCATTTCTGAAGATGCTGAATTAATAGTTGAATAGTTCATTTAATTCATGCTGTCTCAGCTACTGTCTTAGCCTTACTTTTTGTCCCTTTCCCTGACCTTCATCGTGGAACAGAGAGTCAGGCCACTGTTTGAGCTCACTTTGGCATCCAGGCAACTGGAAGCTACAGGGTTTTTCTGTCCTCTTGCCTATGGTTCATGAGCAGTGCCAACCTCCTTTTGGAGGCTGCACTCATGGGTCTGGAAAACTCCATGTCTGTTCCTCTTCAAACAGCTCATCACCGGCACCTAGCTCCCCACTGTGGTCTTATCAGGAGCGCAGACCTAGTCAACTCCCAGCCCTGTGCTCAGGAAGATCTTCCCTGGGCTAGTGGAGATCTACCCATCTATGAACTATAAGGTCTCAAACAGGGCAGGGTCCCTTTTACTGCAGAACACAAGGTGGCTGTGGGAGCCACTAGACCAGTGACTGCAGTGGGGGAAGAGCAGAGCCCTCGTGCATCAAAGGGGCTGCCCAGGCGTAGGTCCAGGACTCTAGCTTACCATGGGCAAAGAGTGGCAGTCAGTTTTTCTGTGGGGAGAGCACCTTAGCTGCACTGCTTCTGTGGAAGACTGGAGACAGAACATTCTTTCTGTTCTTGGGACTCCTTTGCCCTATGGCTGAGGTCAGCCCTTGTCTCTGCTCCAAGCCGGGATACTTTTGCTTTCATTTCTAGAACTTTCTGAGTTGCTTAGATGTCTAGTTTTATGGCTTTCTGTTTACATGTCTCTAGGCTACTGGTACCAATGTATTTAAAACTTACAGGTTTGACCCCACAAACTAGTATGTCCCTATCCCATAAAATCACTATATTATCCTAAAAATGTAAATCTGTATAAGAGGGAAAATACATAAAGTACTATTCAGGTTGTCTGCCCATATCTACAGATATACAATACATTTATGGGTATATAAATCACTGGCTTCAGTCTAATAGAGAAACAAATGCTTTTTGAATATAGATAATATCTTTTGGAATTGTCATATGTCGTTTTAGCTCAGTGAAAAGCTGGCTCCAGAGATAGAATATGCACCATCCACTTCACACCCAAGGATAATTGTCTCAGAACTTCTTCCAATGCCCGGTCCTGGGTCAGGCTGGCTCCCTGACTCTCTGATAGGCAGAAGGAGAACAACAGGAAAAGACACTTGAGAACAGCTAAGAGGTGAACTGTTTCCAAGAGAGGCTGTTATTTACCTCATGGTAGGAAGATGTGTAGAATTAAAAACAACTAATGGGTACCTCATTGTTAAGAAGGATAAAAGGGACACCCTGTCTAAAACCAATCAATAATAACTCTAAAATCATAATCAGCTAAATTCTGTTAGATGCTGTTAACATGACTTTAATGATGATCATGATAAGTACACATTCTATCTAAATCATAAAGGCTGTTTTATGTTTTCTGTAAGGTTTATCTCTAAACTTTCAAGGCACAATGGTTTAACATTATGTGCACAGGTAATATGAATGAATCACATTACCCTCGCTGTGTATTTTGGATTCAGCCTTCTTTTATTTAACTGATGTTGCACAGTATCGTCTAAGCTGAACAATGACCATCTTCATAACTCTAGCTGTGTTGATAAAAGTAATCACAGCTGGGCTTTTTAAATGCTAATATTCCTTTAAAAACAGGATAGAACCCTCACTTGAGTATCCACTCATTGCTCCCATAAATTCCTAGTTATGGAATTAGAACTCAATTTTATGAAGCTTCAAGGTTTTCTGGAGACACAAGGGTATACAGGCAAGAAAAACTAAAACTGGGTTGGAATTCCACTCTGCAGTCATGGGAAAGAAATGGCCCCCATGAAAATAGCTATTGCCTAACACCTTCCACTCTGGGAAATTTTCTTACATTGTATGGTAAATTTACTTGTTAATGTTATTATGTCTTATTTGAAATTGCTTAATCGAGCTGGGCGGTGGTGGCGCACGCCTTTAAACCCAGCACTCGGGAGGCAGAGGCAAGTGGATCTCTGTGAGTTCAAGGCGAGCCTGGGCTACCAAGTGAGTCCCAGGAAAGGTACAAAGCTACACAGAGAAACCCTGTCTCGAAAAATCAAAAAAAAAAAGAAAAAAAAGAAAAGAAATTGCTTAATCAAGGGGGCTATATACAAAGGTTCAGATGGCTTTTCAAAGGGAGTAAATCATCTCAATTGATTCTTTACAATCAGGTACCAACTGAACTCATGCTCTATACTCCCCTCTTCTGGATTCTTGATTACAAAAAATGCTCTCTCATCCAAGTTTATTCATATCACTAAAGCTCTTACTGAGATGTAACTCTTCTCTCAGGACCAGTGAACCATTTTAAAAAGTTATAAAAGTCGTAAATATGAAGTTATATTTCTAAAAAGGGTTAAATTGTTTTAGATAAGATAAATTATATAAGAAGAGACCAAAACCATAAAAGTTTTAAGAGAAGTCACAGTAGGTCTGAATACATTATATGGGACTTATGCAAGATGATACTTAAAGATAATATACCTGCTTGTTTCTTCACATCCCAAGGACCTTGTCTTTGCTCCAGAAATGTCACCAGGTATGGCTTAGAGACAGTAAGACCTGTTTGGAGGAAAGAGGAACAAGATGGTTTGGGTGTTCTTCCACTAGGAATTGACTTGCAACTTACAGTATGCTGCTTATGAGAAAAGAAATGATATAGTAAATGTTTGCAGGCAATTAGTTCCTGAAATGATTTCTGATAGGTATATTAGAATGTTGAAGAGGATTTACAATCTGCAGATTCTAAGCTTCAGTTAAAAGGGAAAACATTAAAAGTGAATTGTGAAACATTTCCATTAACATGAGTGCTCCATGCCTCATGCCATTGAATTTCCCCCAGTCCCACTAGAGTCAAGGATGCATGCTCCCAACACAGACAGGTTAAACATACAAAGAGAATAACAATGAAATGTTTCTTAGCTACACAGCAACATCCCTAATTTTTCTTAAAATAAAAAATATGAAATTCGCTGTTGAAAAGCACAAATTCCCATGACATACTCTACAAAGTAGGGAAGCTACATGTTGAGGTTGAAATAAGAATTCACTATGGATGAGACCCTTACCCAAGAAATCAAGGTGGCTGTAATTCTCCAATATCACATCCCTGTACAGATCCCACTGAGCAGGCTCCAGGCATTCCCACTCTTCTGGAGTAAAATCAATGGCCACATCCCAGAAGGACAGCATCTCCTGAAATACAGAACAATGAATATTATCATACTTTTCATTAATTAAAACCACTAAAAATTATATAAATACTAAGATGCATTGGGTCGGATAGTTTTCCTGTCAACTTGACATTGGCCATTTGAGAAAAGAGAAGCATAATTGAGAAAAGATCTCCATGTGATGTAACTTTCTTAATTGGTGATGGATATGGAACAACCCAGCCCACTGGGGGTGGTACCACCCTGGACAGGTGGTCCTCAAAGGTATAAAAAAGTAGGCTGAGCAAAGCATGGAGAACAAGCCAGGAAGCAGTGTTCCTCTAGGGCCTCTGCTCCAGTTCCTGCCTCTAGGCTCCTGCTTAGACTTCCCTCAGTGATGGAGTGTTGCCTGAATAATAATCAGCAAGTACAGAAATAGAAATACTTTGGGAATATTTAAAATACACTAGATATTGCTCTGATCTTATGTTCATTTCCCCTTCCCTCTTCTTTGACAGGCACTGATGGATTTGCAATATTCCATGCTTTGAATAGTTGACACCTGTACCTCAGTGTGCTGTAGCTGAGAATTATGATTGCTGGTGCAACTATTTTCTTATTTCAAAATACTCTATGAATCACATTTTTTCTGCTTTTCATATATTATTGAGTAAAGCCCCAACATAATCTGTATTAGTTAGGGTTTTCTATTGCTCTGAAAAGACACCACGACCACAGCAAGTCTTATAAATGAAATATTTAACTGGGTTGGCTCACTTACAGTTTCAGAGGTTCAGTCCATTATCATCAGGACGGGGAGCACGGGAGCATGCAGGCGTGCTGGAGGAATAGCTTAGAATCTTATATTTTGACTCAGAGGTAATCGGAACTCAACTGACTGTCACATTGAGGGAAGCTTGTGCAAAAGAGACCTCAAAGCCCACCTCCACAGTGACACACTTGCTTCAACAAGGTCACACCTCCAAATAGTGCCACTCCCATTGGGGGCCATTTTCTTTCAAACTACCACATAATCTATGATAGCAACAACATTATTTTTCCTTTTTTTTTTTTTACTGCGTGAAAAATACTGGGAATTTATATATTAAAGGGGTATTTGGTGTGAATTTTAAGGGTAAGTTTTGCATAGCCTTTCCATCAGTTTTCAGTTTTCAGTGTGTTCATCTCCCCAAACACTGTATTTCAGGCTTCTGAAGCAAAGCTTCAGAAAGCAGGCTTCTGAACACTAGATGAAGCTTACACATATCCAACTTTTGGAGCAACAGTACAGGGAGCATTGATCACTCTCTTATCACACGGTTCCAGAACATCCATTGTTTGAAAAGTCCCAAAGCCTCGGCTTCCTGATGTCCCTGGCTGATAGCAAACCATTCCATCTCCAACTCCTGTGAGTTACAACTCTGCATGTAGCATATCAATATGATGAAGTAGTACTTTTCAATGCCTGAAATAATTCTCAGTTTTATCCATATTGTCACAAACACCATGAATTTATCCTCTTTTTAAAAAATTGTTTAAAATATAATTACATAATTTCCCCTTTTCTTTCCTTATTCCAGCCCCTCCCATGCTCACGTGTTACTTCTTCTGAAGTACATTGTGTCTCCATCTTTAATTATTACTGTTACATGTGTAGGTACCTACATATGCATTCATAAATAAATATGAACTGCGGATTCTGTTCAGTGCTGTCTGCATGGATGTTTGGATGGCTGACTTCTTGGTGTTGGATAAACAGTGAGAGGACTCATCTATGGGGAAGACTGTAGATAACCCCCCGGCAGGAAATCATGTATATTAGCATTTTCAGGCAGTCACACTGTTGAGGTATCATGAGTGCAACTTCCCTTCACTTTGTAGGAGACACAACCTCACAGCATACACAACTGACTTCTGGTTCATATGATCTAACAGCTCCATCTCCAGAGATATTCCCTGAGCCTTATGTGCAGGAATTATGATGATGACTATGTAGATGTATCCACTGGGGCAGGGTACCACACCATCATTCTACTCTGCACTTTGGTCACTTTGGTTTTCTGTAATGCTTTCTGACTACTGGCGAGAGAGAAGCGGCTGAGAGCTGCACTTATCTACGGTTCTAAGGAAAAGTATTGGGAATGCAGTTAGGTATTATGATGGTTTGGTAAAGTAGTAGTAGGCAGGAACTCCTCGAAGATCCATGACCCAACTAACCATGAGTGGCAGCCATGATTCCAGGCAGGATTTGCCTACTCTTGAGCAGGACTTAAGTCCAATTAGACAGCTACTGTCCACAACAACAGTCACTGTTGCACCCTTCGTGATATCTTGCCATACTGGTCATTGTTGTGGTTCATAGGAACAACAGCTAAATAAAACTGTTTATCACTCCTCTCTCTCCCTTGGAAGCTTGCAAAGCGCTTCCCATCACTATGAAAACTTGGACTCAGGTAGGAGGATTTCAGGTCAGATCCAGTTCCAATCCTGAGTCTTGTGTCTGAAGTGCAATGTGTTTTCAGCATGAGGAGGAGGATGGTTATAGTCAAAAGATTTTTGGTACAGAGGAAAAGTATGCCTTGGAAAGAATGATTACACTGAAATAAACATCTCTTATCTCAAGGGCAGAGTGCAGAGGCACTGTGGAGGAAGATGGATCCCCAAATCACAGTACACTGAAGAAAGTTAGTGAATAGAAAAATCCAGTAATTTCTCAAGAAAAAGCAACTAAACTCTGTTGAAAGTTTCTCTGTAGGTAGTAGAACATGTCCCCACATTTCAAGTAAATGAAAACTACAGATTTCACTCTTCCATACTTAGCATATCACGACAACAGGTCAGCTTGGAGAACTGCAGGAATGCAGGGCAGAGTGAAGATGGAAACACTGTTCTCTCTGAGAACTGGAGCAGGTTCTCAATGGTGAACTGACTGCAAGGACCTCTCCCTAATGCTGCCCAGCACCCGTTATCACTGTTCTGGATGGGGAAGTGTGGCTGTGCTGAGGCCACTGTCCTCACCATGGGCTGCCTGGGGATGCGGGCAGAAGGCCTGCCACCATGGTCCCATTCAGCTGGTTTTCAGGTGATATAATTAAAAGCAAACATTTCAGGGGCAGTTGCAACTGGCAACATTCATTTTCCATGGAGAAAGAAGGCAAACAATATCAGGCCTGAGAAGGACAAACTGTGATTCATTCAAAATTGCTGCAAACTCAAACTAACTACCAGATGGGTCACTATAGACCAACTGTTCCTCCCTGAATGGAGGCTGGTCCTAGATACAAGCCTCCAACAACAGAACAGACAGAGCAGAACTCCTACAAATTCTCCCAAGCCCTCTCAGTGTCCCCAGGGAGATATTTCTCGTACCCTCCAGACAAACCTGACTACCTGGAGACTGTGGGGGAAATCAAAGTTCCTTGTAAAGAGAGGGCTGTGTTGTTGCCCGGCTCCAAATCCCAGTGACCCTCCATTCAGACCTGTCCTGTCTCTCAATTCCAGAACATAGTGCTTTAAAAACTCACCACAAAGAACATGAAGAAGGAACTCACAGGTCTTTGTCCCCAGCTTTTGACTCACAAGAGTATGGCGCACAATAATGTTTGCCTTAAGTTGTCACATCTGGCTACACTACAACTTAACATATGGAAATGACCCATGGAAGACCATATGTAATGCTTTTATTGGAAACATGGAATGTATAATTAGAATATTAGTTTCAAAATATATATTCCATGTTTTGCTTTGTATGTTAGATGTCTAGATGTACCTGTAGATTTTAAAGAGTCAGTTCCTGAGTCTTCTTTTTTTTAGTTTAGCTTTTTTTTTTCTATTGTGAGTGTTCTTAATGAAATAGTAAGTGGAGTGTGTCCAGTCAAAGTCGGGACTCAATTCTCAACTGACTTTAGCACATCTATACACTATGTTTAAATGTTTTCTGATGGGATTGGAGAGATGGCTCAGCAGTTATGAGCACTGGCTGCTCTCCCAGAGGACCCACGTTCAATTTCTAGAACCCACATGGCAGCTCACAATTGTCTATAATTCCAGTTGCAGGGCATCTGACACCCTCACACAGACATATGTGCAGGCAAAACACCAATGCACATGAAATAAAAATAAATAATTTAAAATAAATAAATAAAGTTTTCTGACACAGACTCAGGTAGCATAGGTTGGCCTTGATTTGCTAGAGGATGACCTTGTGCTCCTGCCTCCTCCTCACAAATGCAGAGACAGCAGGGATGTGCCACAGAGTAAGCTGAAGTTTCTTTTCTTTCTAGTCTGTTTACTACAAATTAAATGAATACACACAGGTCTGTACGTCATAAGTAAGCATGCTGCTGCATCGGCATGCTGTACAGAGAAAAAAATCAGTTTTGATGGAAAAGGCAGCATACTTTTTCTGTCTTAAAAACGTAAAACACACTACCATTTTCTTGCAATTTATTAACATTAATGATCAAGTGCCTATTATTTTAATTATAGTCACAAAAGACACAGAAAACACTGGTATTTAAGATGAGGTGGTTTGAAGCCCATGTTTCCTAAGAGTAGACTTCAATGTCCAAAGTCAGTCTCCAGCTCACAAACACCTGGTCTGACTGAAAAGTGAA
This sequence comes from Peromyscus leucopus, assembly GCF_004664715.2. Classification (NCBI taxonomy): domain Eukaryota; kingdom Metazoa; phylum Chordata; class Mammalia; order Rodentia; family Cricetidae; genus Peromyscus; species Peromyscus leucopus. Next base: position 427,047 of record NC_051072.1, on the reverse strand, counting down.
AAGCACAAAGGACAGGATGAAGAGCGAACACCATGCTAATCACAGGACCCTGGGCGAACCAGAGCTCTTCAGATTCATCTCTTAGTGTTTATGACATAGTATAAGTTCTTGGAGAAACGCTTCCATAAGCACTCTACAGGGACATCGCGGAAGCTGAATGCCACACTCAGTGACGGTTGAGCAGAAATGTCAGAGTACACAGATGCACGGGGGAGGTTGTGAATGGAGAACAATGCACACAGGCTGTCGGGTGTGCAGGGCTGTGGTTCCTCCACAGAGTCTCTCAAGCCCCCCTCCAATCACTAAAAATCCCGAGGCTCAAGTCTGTCCTCACACGGACTCATGTCTCCAGCCTGAAAAGTGTCCACACTTCCAACATCACACGGTCTCTGGCGGAACAGAGTGGGTGTGGGGCGTTTACCCACCACCCCCACAGCTCCCCAGAGTTTTCTTGAGTGCAAGCAGCAGGAAATATTAGGTAGAAAGATTTATTGCAGAGAATCTTGCGGAGATAAACAGAAAAATAAAGGATAGCCTCAAGAGGGCCTGGAACCTTTTTCCAATGGCCCGGACTGTCTCTGCCCCAGGGTTTTTATAGAGACACCAAGGTGTGGAGCAAAAGACCTCCTCCCCCAGCACAGCCAAGTGCAGACCATCTCAGACACCTGCACTCAGGCCTGTGGTCCTGATCATCCTCTATTCGGACCTGCTGGGTAAAGCCACGAGGAACCCGAGAACGGGCTCCTACAAGTGGGTTGTTATTTTCTATTATTTTTCACCCCACACTGTAGGATCAACATTGCTGGGACAGTGCAAAGCTCAGCCTATCCTCTTTATGGCATGGTTCTGCCTCCCTATGGGAGTGTTCCTGTGAGGATTCAGCTCACAGGATTGGACATGGGAGATTCCTTTTCAGAGCGAACCACCCTTAAATCGGCAGTTCATTCCAAAGAAAGTGAGAGAAACATCCAGTACACCACCAGTCTTCCTTGCAGAACTCTGTCCTGGGAACGAACCTAGCCACCTGATGAACTTCAGTCGACTAAAACGAGAATACTGGCCAACCATAAAGAAAGGACCAGATATCCCCTTGCCTAAACAAACTGAGAAATCAAATAACGGCCACGTGTGAATGAGCTCCCAACACCACCTCCAGCCAAAGACTGTCAGAAACCCACCCAGGCAATCCTGGTTCTCGCAAGCTTCTCCACGCCTGAAGTACCAAGCCTGATCTCCTGTCCCCAAAGCACAAGGAAGATAAAGGCAGCAAGATGCCTCCTTACGAAGTGGTCATTCCCAGCATCAGCCCCATCGTCTTCTCCCCAACCCGGACTTGCACCTTGACTGTGGCCCAGGCTAGTTCAGCACAGCACCTCTAAATGGCTTAGACTCCGCCCCCCTCTGCTCCCTTCAAGCCCGACTGCGCCACGCCCTCCCCGCACAGTTCCTCTGGCCTGCCTGGTTGCGCTGCACCCTGGACCAACCTCCATGTCAGAGATGCACCCCGAGAGCGGAGCAGGACTGGATTCTCGCCAGATTTGGAGGAGGATGCACGTGTGCTTACCAAAAGCTGAATGGCGATTTCCAGAGTAGCCCCTTGTTTCGTCAGAGTCTCAGGGACTACATTTCCCAGAGGTCTTGGGAATTCCAGGAACCATGGGAGAGAGATTTCCACTTTTCCACTCTCCTGGGTTTCTGCCCCCAAGTCTGCAGAACCGGTTGGAGAGGGAAAGCCTGAGTCTGCAGCTGGACAGCTGTTTTCAAAGTTCCAGATTCACAACAAAGCCACGTACAGTCCCCTCATCTCATGAGAAGTAGGTCTGAGCCTCATGGAGTTTGTAGGGCCATTTCTGTAAGGGAATCTCTGTTGTTTTAATTCAAAAGCAGAAACTTTATACCTCTAGATCCTGATCCTCACGTCTACACAGTTTTTAAAGTTTTTATCTCTCGTGATAAAAGCTGATGTTTCTATGGCTGTCAGTGTGCCCGTGCCGGCTCCATTCAGGGGTGAGGGCAGGCGCAGTTCTTCTTTTCTTTGCAGTCCATGGCCCATATTAAAATGTTTTTTTTCCCCCATTATATAAGTCATCAAGAAAAAACACATTTAGTTAAACCATTGGTACATGCCCACCAAGTAGTCTCAGGGGCCCAGTAATATTCCTCTTGTCCAGATCGAGTTAACCCACGAGGATGAATAGCAGACATCAGAATAAGGGAAAGTGCCCAGGCTAAATGTTTTCAATATTAGATATGTTACAGTCCCTTGTAAGCCCTCTGACGTTAATTTGGGCTGTCCATAGTCACAGTGAGATTTGTCAGTCAATGGCTGACAGTCCTATTCCTATGTAGTGAAAGGGCTGGAGGCGGGGCATGTCTAGGGGGCGGGGCATGTCTAGGGGCGGGGCATGTCTAGGGGCGGGGCATGTCTAAGCATACCGGACAACTCTGGCCAATTTCTATCTGGGAATGATTGATCCAGCAGTGGACCTTCTTGACAATGGAAAAGAAGCTTGGAGAATCCCTCAGCTTCCTAAACAGTTGGAGACAGGACTTTGGCCCTGTGTGTATTAAGAGGGGAGAGTCGGTTTGGGCCTTGACACAGGTACGAGATCTTTGGTCTGGGGACCTGGATTATAAATCTATCCTCAGAATCCCTTCCTGTGGCAGAGAATATGATTCTCCAAGTTCTCCCTGTTTTCCAAAGGCCAATCCTTTTAACGAATTTCCAGGCCTTTAATTTTTGTGGCCACTCAGTTACATTCTCCCCTCTGGAGGAGGCTTTCTTTCTGCATATACCTATTCATCCGTGTGTTTCCAGGAAGCCTCTGTTTGTCAACCCTCTGGGGAAGATAAAGCTCTTTGGTGCTGAGAACTTAGTCTAGGGTGTCTTAAGCTGATACTAGTCCCGTCAACATCCATACCTAGCATTCCAGGAGGAACAGGTTAAACATCTCTTTCTTTTGAAGGCTGCCTGCATGTTTAACTTTCCTGGCTATTCCAGTGCTTATCTGTATGCACAGGACTTTTTTGCCCTCTACAAAGTAGCTTGAAGATATTCCATCAGAACAACACTTAATACAGGTCGATTATGACAGCCAGGAATGTCTTGCTGACCAATAGTCATAGTACATCGAAGGGAGATCAGGAATACAGGGTCACCCTCAGATACACATTACATTTGTGTTTTGCCTGGGCTGTATGCTTTGTCTCAAAACAGAGAAAGGTTATAATGATTAATGGTACATGGCTTAGTTACTCTTCTGCTTCTGTAAGAAGACATATGACCAAGGCAACTTATAAGAGAAAGCATTTAATTTGGGTCTTGCATACAGTTTTAGGGCATGAGTTCATTATCAGCATGGTGGGAAGCGTGGTGGTAGGCAATCATGGTGCTGGAGAAGTGGATGAGAGCTGTACAGCCCGATCCACAGGCAGCAAGCCACTGGGCCTGGTGAGCTTTTTGAAACCTCAACGCCCACTCCCAGTGACACACCTTCTGTAAAGAGTGCACCGCCTACATCTTTCCAAACAGTTCCTGAACTGGGGGCTAAGCAAGCAGATATATGAACCCAGAGGGTCATTCTCATTCCAACTTGCACACACTACACATATTGAGTTATGTGGAATATTCCTTTACACTGCGTGAATATATGTCCCTGTGATTGGTTTAATAAAGCAGCTGACTGGCCAATAGCTGGACAGGTAGTCGATGACTTGCAAACAAAAAGAGCGTGACAGAAAAGAAGGGAGGAGTCTCAGAATCTCAAGGAAATACAGAGAGAAGGAGATGTACTTGCTGTACTGAAAAAGGTACCAAGCCATGTGGCAGAGTGTAGATAAGAAATATGGGTTAATTTAAAATGTAAGAGTTGGCTAGTAACAAACTTGAGCTATTGGTTGAGCATTTATAATTAATAATAAGTCTCAGCGTGGTTATTTGGGAACTGGCAGGTAGGACAGAAAAGTCGACCTACAGAGTTATCTCAATTTAATTTACTATTTTTATATTGCAATGTTTCTAGTTCAATCTATATAAAGTGTGAATTCCCTCATGGATGCTATGTATTCTTTTTGTATGTAAACGTGCATTATTTACAAGCATGCTGCATGTAGACTGGACTATTAATGATGATTACCTTGGGCAGTGTCCTGAGAGGGGTATGAGGCTCATCTATAGGTTATTTTTAAAAGGATGAAATATTTTGTCAAATTACTAGAAAACAAAAATTACCAGACACCACATAGTTCCCTGGCTACATCTTTTCATTAGTAAGGACGAGTAGGAATACAATAATCATTCTTGGACCTTGCAGGGTTCTAATACCCTTCTGTCAAAACTATCCTGAATTCCTTTTCTGTGGTTGGAATAAAACACCATGACTGAGGCAACTTACTGAGAAAAGCATTTATTTGGTTTAAGGTTCCAGAAAGATAAGAGTCTATCATGGCAGAGAGAGGTGGCAGCAGGATACAGGCATGGGCACCAGGAGAGAAGCTAAGAGCTCATATCTTGGACATTATCGAGGACTACGGGGGTCCAGACCCTCAATAGTCCCCTCCCAGGGTCCAGGAAGAATCTACAACCAGCTGATAATTAATCTTTAATGGGAAGAAATGAATCTATGTACACGAAACTCCTTAGTCCATATACTTTATTATTCTGTGACAGTTACAAGCTTATATTCTGTTCTCATATTTAGGTCATCTTTAGCCTGATTTCTCTCTACACTTGTCTGCGATCCCCTCTATGTTTTATCTTAATTCCTTCATCTAGTTCTGTCCCTTCTAGGTTCTCATCTATCTAGTTCTTTCCCCTATCAGCTCCTCTCCCGTCTCCTTCTCTCTCATCTGGCTCTTCCTCATCTTGTTCTTCCCCATCTGGCTCTTCCTCATCTTCCATCTCGTTCCTCTTGTCCTCTCTTCTAGCCCTTCAATCTAGTTCTTCCCCATCTCAGTTTGTTCCTCTCAAGTTCTTTTTTTTTTTTTTTTTTTTTTTTTTTTGAAATCCTCTCAAGTTCTTACCCATCTAGTTCTTCTATTCTCTTCTCTCTTCTCCTTCCTATGCCCTGGAAGTCCCGGTATATAAAGGGAGGGTCCGAGCTAAATTGTGTAAAGCTATTACTTAACATCCACCTCTCCTAGGCGGTGTCCCCTTGTGGAATTTATCATAAGTCAGGAGACTTGCAGGTGGGCTGTTATCATTGTTAGTCCTCGGAAGTTGGGCGTCCACCTGGGTGGTGTTTCCTGTAGTCCTTGAAAGTGGCTAAGGGAGATAATCTGATTCCAGAGAAAGCCTTTCCTGAGGCTGTTCTCCAAATACCTGGAATGTGTATGTCCAGAGAGTGCTCAGTCTACACTGTTAGTCCTTCTTAGGGGAAAGTCAATTGGGAAAACTATGAAGGCACACATGATTTTCATAACAGAATACAGCTGATATATAACAAGCCAAGTAACACCAAAAACTCCTTGGGATTTGGCTTCCTCTGGAGGAATTCCATGATCCCTCCAGGTAGTGACTTTGCCATAACCAGCTGAGTTCTTATGATATATTCCTGCGGCCTGCAGCAGGACATCACACACAAAGCCGAGACAGTGAACTAGAAATGGTTGAAATCATTAAACTTTCACAGCCCAACCCCAGTGACAAAATTCCCTCAGCAAGGCCACTGTCTTAGGGTTTTGATTACTGTGAAGAGATACCATGACCATGGCAACTCTTATAAAGAAGATTTAATTGAGGTGGTAGCTTATGGTTTCAGAGGTTTAGTCCATTATCATCCTGGTGGGACATTGAGACATGCAGGCAGATGTGTTGCTGGAGAAGGAGCTGAGAATTTTACATCTTGATACACAGGCAACAAGAAAGTGGTCTGAGATACTGGGCGTGGCTTGAGCATATGTGAGACCTCAAAGCCCGCCTCCACAGTCACACACTTCCCCCAAAGAGGTAGTACCCACTTCAACAAAGCTACACCTCCTAATAGTGCCACTCCTTTTGGCGGCCATTTTCTTTCAAACCACCACAGCTACCCAGCCCAAACCTACCCAAACAACACCACTCACTGGGGACCGAATGATAAAAAGATGTGAGCCTTTCGGAGACAAGTTGTAATTAAGGCCATCACATGTGCATCTCTTTGTAGTTACCATAGAGCCTGTTTAATTCATTCTCCCATGCCTAATACTACACAAGTACTGGCGTCTGTGTCGCTAATTATTAAAACTCATGCTCAATCATTGCACTGAAGAAAGAAATAAAGACAATATAATTTCCTTATGGTGATTGAAAATAGCTGTATGATCTTCAGAAACAGCTTCCTCATAAATCAGTGTCCATCATGTGAGCATAAACTCTTCCTTCTGTTAGAGGTTTGCACTTTGGTTTCTGACATGATCTGTACAGGAATAAACATTCCTACTAAGAGAAAGGAGGTCTTCATACTCCACAGTGACAATTTGGCTTATTCCACTGGACTTATTTGATATTCTCATGAAGCTATTTCTGATACCTTTGCATCTACGGATGAATTATTTATTGCGTCCTGGTTTGCAGAAACCGAGGGACGTTCAAGGCGGATACTCTCAACTTTGTAATTATTGTCGCAAGGGGACAATTTCAGGATCAGAAAGGAAATTGAAGAAGACCAATCAAAGCTCTGCATAGGGAATTTCACAATGGATGATGGGCCAGGAGTCATTACACACACAGATGTGCTTGCAGGAGCTGAGTCCCTCCACTTGGAAGAGGAGGGGGGCAGGTATGCAAGAGCTCATAGCACACCTGGCCAGGAAACCTTGCCCGAGCTTAGGAAAAGGTGGGGAGAGGTGAATGAAGTTCCTGTAGAGTCTTCACAATACTAAACTGCTTACACAGATTAATGGATGAAAGTGTGGGCAAGGACTTACAGATCAAAAAGATCCTGAGATAGGGTCTGGGATTTCTTTGCAAGTAAACATCAGACAGCTGGACTTTTAACTTCGTTCAATAATTTAAAGCATCTCTGTGTCCCTGACCTACTCACTTCACTATACGGATTCCAGAGTCTTATCCATGTACATGGAGTACTTATGTGTGTATGGTGCTGGGTATTAAAGCCAAAGCCTCCATTGTAATCAAGGGCTTTCTTTAACCCTAAGATGTGGTGATATTTTAGTTGTGCTGAAATGTGGTATTTTATTTGTATGTTAATAAGTAAAGTTTGCCTGGAGATCAGAGGTCATAGCCAACCATAAACAGAAGTCCGAGCCGGGCGTTGGTGGCGCACGCCTTTAATCCCAGCACTCGGGAGGCAGAGCCAGGCGGATCTCTGTGAGTTCGAGGCCAGCCTGGGCTACCAAGTGAGCTCCAGGAAAGGCGCAAAGCTACGCAGAGAAACCCTGTCTCGAAAAACCAAAAAAAAAAAAAAAAACAGAAGTCCGGTGGTGGTATCACATGCCCTTAATCCAATCACATGGCAGGCAGAGTCTCTGTGTATTCAAGAACACAGCCAAGCATGGTGGCATTCCTTTAATACCCATAACAACCATAGAGACCTGGAGGTCTGTATAGACAGGCAGTGACGAGGAAATGAAGTGGCCGGGTTAAGAGCCAATGAGAAGGCAGAACAGCAAGGCAATAAAGGGGCAGGTTAGACAGAAGGAAGCTGGCTCTCTTGGAAAGCTACGGGCGACGTGGTAAGCTAAGGTAGGTTGGCGGCTATTGCTCTGATCTCTAAGGCTTTCACCCCTGTATTTGGCTCTGTGTTTCTTATTTAATAAGACTGTTTAGAAATTCGTCTACACTAAGATGCTCCCTAACCCTTTTTGTACTTTGAGACATGGTCTCTTCATTTTGCCTAGATTAGCCTTGGATTCGGGGTCCTCCTGTCTTAAGCTCCTGAGCAGCTCCGACAACAGGAGATGCCACATAGGCTGGTTTCAAGACTCATCTTAAAGAGATGGTGGTCATTTACACTTTTTTTTTTTTGCTAAATTATTATTTTTATTTATTTATTTATATTTTTATTAAAGATTTATTTATTTATTATGTATACATTGTTCTGTCTATACATATCCCCACAGGCCAGAAGAGGCACCAGATCTCATTACAGATGGTTGTGAGCACCATGTGGTTGCTGGATTGAACTCAGACTTTGGAAGAGCAAAGTGCTCTTAACTCTGAGCCATCTTCAGTTTGTTTAATATTTATTTATTATGTATACAGTGTTTTATCTGCGTATGTCCCTGCAGGCCAGAAGAGGGCACCAGATACCATTACAGATGGTTGTGAGCCACCGTGTGGTTGCTGGGAATTGAACTCAGGACCTTTGGAAGAACAGTCTGTGCTCTTAACCACTGAGCCATCTCTCCAGCCCGCTAAATTATTTTAAAGTAAAATGGAGTCGATGGAACTTTATACATGGAAGTAAGATTCCATGATAAGTTGACTTTAAGTTTTGAATCACAACATACTGACCAGAAGTAACCAGCAAACTTAATAAACACTACCGTCACAGGCTTGACATCACATTCAAGCATGTCCTGTAGTGAATTCAGCATTTTAAAAGCAGCCTGACTCCCTGTGTCCCTGGGCAGAAGCTGATTCTCTTCTCCCATCCTCAACTACACTAAGAAGAGCAGAAACCCAGAAACTGTACAACCACTCACTGTCTTTGGGATCCCGGCACTCCTTCGCACAGACTCGTGGGAAATGTAGTCGCGCCTACTGTGATGTCACAAGGAGACACGTTGGAAACCGCGCTTCCGGCCTGCACACGTGGATCGTTCCCAGAGTTGGTCAAGATTCGGGTCCTGCTCAGTACTTGGTTTGCATCTCTGACATGGAGGTTGGTGCAGGGTGCAGCGTGACCCCGCCGGCCCTAGGGGCTGCGCACGCGCGCGCGCGGTGGCGGGCGGGTCCGGATCTGAGAGGGAAGGGCTTGTGAATGGGAAGCGGGGAAGAAGCTGACTTGGAGGTGCTGTGCTGACCTCGGCTGGGTCAAGCCCCGCAGGATGCAGGTCAGGGCTGCGCAGAGGGCAGTGGGGTTGGTTCTGAGGGTGACTGCTTTGTTAGCACGAGGCTTCTGGCGGAGCCCACCCCGTGCTTCTGGGATAGGCGAGCTGGCTCCGGGCCCAGGAGTGGAACTGCAGGAAGTCCTGGATTGCTCTTACTGGGTGGGGCTGCCGACATCCCATTGCCTGAGCCTGTGCTGGGAGCTCACTAGGGAAACATGCTGCCTTTACCTAACTACCTCCACACGACAGCTGTCATTTCTCAGGAAATCTAAAGCAAACGGGGGTTCTGGTCCCTCCTGTACTTTATAGCCGCCCTAGGAGTCTTGGTCTGAGTTGACAGAAGTTCATAGGCTAGTTTGTTTGCGGGTACAGAGAGTTCTACAAGGGTGGTTGGTGTATGAATGTTGCTTCCATTTTCTTTGGAATGAATTGTTGGATTTATAAATGGCTGTTTTTTATTAGGAAACCTTCATGATCATCAGTGTGACCTGAATCCTGAGACAAACACTTCCATGTAGGGCAGAATAATTCCCTAAGGGAAAAATTTGAGTTTTGCATCATCCTAACAATTATTCACTCCATAGTGCAGCGCGAAAAGTACTGGAAAATAATAGATCATCCAGTTCCTTCAGAGACTGTATGTTTGAACTCCTTTTCAAAACGGAGAAATGAGTTGGTATGAGAACGGACTTGTGTATAGGGGTTGTTGGAGATAGGTGAGAGGGGGCTGAATGTCTCCAGGAGGAGATAGCCCTCCTGAGAGGCTGCCTGCTTTGTTCTAGAATCACAATCTGTTCTTGAATCACAAGCTGTTCTTTGGTCTTTGCATGTCATCTGCAGTGTCTAAACTCACTTAAGCCCCCTCTGTCACGGAATGTGGCATCCGGGTTCCATGATCTCCCTAAACAGTTACCCAAGTAAGACTTAGCCAGGTATTTATACTGTGCCAGGGAGACAAAAAGATGAATCTGAAGAGCTCTGGCTCGCCCAGGGTCCTGTGATTAGCATGGTGTTCGCTCCTCATCCAGTCCTTTGTGCTTTTCACTTTTCAGTCTAACCAGGTGTTGGTGAGCTGGAAACTGACTTAGGACATTGAAGTCTACTCTTAGGAAACATGGGCTTCCAACCACCTCATCTTAAATACTAGCATGTTCTGTGCAGTATGTGACTATAATTAAAATAGTAGACACTTTCTAGTTAATGCCACTAGCCTGCAGGAAAATAATGGCGCTGTGTTTTGCATTATTTAAAGTGAGAAAAGCACAGTGCCTCAACACTGCTTTCTTACAACGTCGATATGATATGGCAGCATGCTCACTCATAACATAGAGACCTTTCATGTGTGTGTATATATATAATTTAAAATGAACAGACCTATGATTGAGAAGAAAACTTTAATCTGTGCTGCATCCTCTCATGTCTGCTTTTCCAAAGTGGAGTCAGGAAATCAGGGGGTTCAAGGTCATCCGCTGATTCATTGAAGATCCAAAGCAACCCTAGGCTAAATGAGAGTGTGCAAAAACAAAAACAAAGGTGTTTTTTTTTTTGGGGGGGGGTAAATGCTGAAATATCAGAGGAAAGAAGCCACAGCCACTTCTCACCTCACCAACTCCACAAATCCTCTGACTAAATGCCTGAGTCCTCAGCCGAAAGGGCTCTTGAGGCCGGGCGGTGGTGGCACACGCCTTTAATCCCAGCACTCGGGAGGCAGAGCCAGGCGGATCTCTGTGAGTTCAAGGCCAGCCTGGGCTACCAAGTGAGTTCCAGGAAAGGCGCAAAGCTACACCAAGAAACCCTGTCTCGAAAAAAAGGAAAAGTGCTCTTGAGATCCTGTCTCCTCATGGCTTATGCCTTTCTTCGCCCAAGTGTTTCACTTTTTATGTCAACCTTCCTAATGCTGGGATTAATGGTGTGTGTGCTTCCCAAATACTGGTAGCAAAGGCATGAGATCTCAAGTGCTAGGATTAAAGTCTTATGAGCTTCCATAATTCTGGGGTTAAAGGTGTGTGCCACCACTGCCTGACCTCTGTTTAACTCTGTGGTAGTCTCTGTCCTCTGATCTTCAGGCAAGCTTGCTTTCTTTCTTTCTTTCTTTCTTTCTTTCTTTCTTTCTTTCTTTCTTTCTTTCTTTCTTTCTTTCTTTCTCTTTCTTTCTTTCTCTCATTTTTTTCCATTTTATCTTATTTTACAATACCTTTCAGTTCTACATATCAGCCACGGGTTCCCCTGTTCTCCCCCCTCCAACGCTCTCCCCTTACGCCCAGCCTACCCTCCATTCCCACCTCCTCCAGGACAAGTCCTCCCCCGAGGACTGCGATCAACCTGGTAGACTCAGTCCAGGCAGGTCCAGTCCCCTCCTCCCAGACTGAGCCAAGTGTCCCTGCATAAGCTCCAGGTTTCAAACAGCCAACTCATGCAATGAGCACAGGACTTGGTCCCACTGCCTAGTTGCCTCCCAAACTGATCAAGCCAATCAACTGTCTCACCTATTCAGAGGGCCTGATCCAGCTGGCGGCCCCTCAGCCCTTGGTTCATAGTTCATGTGTTTCCATTCATTTGGCTATTTTTTTTTCAATAATTGAGTAAAAGCGAAATTTATTATAAGCCATAGTCGTCCTAGAGACCTCCATGCTATATATATATAGCCTCCATGGTTCTATGGGTTGTGGTCTGATTGTTCTTTATTTTATATCTAGAATCCACTTATGAGTGAGTATATACCATGACTGTCTTTCTGGGTTTGGGTTACCTCACTCAGGATGATTTTTTCTAGTTCCATCCATTTGCCTGCAAATTTCATGCTTTCATTGTTTTTCTCTGCTGAGTAGTACTCCATTGTGTATATGTACCACATTTTTTTTTCATCCATTCTTCCGTTGACGGGCATCTAGGTTGTTTCCAGGTTCTGGCTATTACAAATAGTGCTGCTATGAACATAGCTGAGCATGTATCTTTATGATATGAATCAGCAATCCTTGGGTATATGCCCAAGAGTGGGATGGCTGGGTCTGGAGGTAGTTCGATTCCTAATTTTCTGAGAAACCGCCATACTGATTTCCACAGTGGTTGTACAAGTTTACATTCCCACCAACAGTGGAGGAGTGTTCCCTTTGCTCCACATCCTCTCCAACATTGACTGTCATTGGTGTTTTTGATCTTAGCCATTCTGACAGGTGTAAGGTGGTATCTCAGAGTCGTTTTGATTTGCATTTCTCTGATGATTAAGGATGTTGAACATTTCTTTAAATGTCTTTCAGCCATTTGTAGTTCTTGTTTTGTGAATTCTCTGTTTAGCTCTTTAGCCCATTTTTTAACTGGACTGTTCAGTATTTTGATGTCTAGTTTCTTGAGTTCTTTATATACTGTGGAGATCAATCCTCTGTCAGATGTGGGGTTGGTGAAGATCTTTTCCCATTCTGTTGACTGTCTTTTTGTCTTATTGACTGTGTCTTTTGCCCTGCAAAAGCTTCTCAGTTTCCAGAGGTCCCATTTATTAATTGTTGTGCTCAGGGTCTGTGCTGTTGGTGTTTTATTTAGGAAATGGTCTCCGGTGCCAATACGTTCAAGAGTGCTTCCTACTTTCTTTTCTATTAAGTTTAGTGTAACTGGATTTATGTTCAGGTCTTTGATCCACTTGGACTCAAGTTTTGTGCATGGTGACAGATATGGATCTATTTGTAATCTTTAACATATTGACATCCAGTTATGCCAGCACCATTTGTTGAAGATACTTTCTTTTTTCCATTGTATAGTTTTGGCTCCTTTGTCAAAAACCAGGTGTTCATATGTGTGTGGATTAATGTCAGGGTCTTCAATTCGATTCCATTGGTCCGTATGTCGGTTTTTATACCAGTACCAAGCTGTTTTTATTACTATAGCTCTATAGTAGAGTTTGAGGTCAGGGATGGTGATGCCTCCAAAGGTTGCTTTATCGTATAGGATTCTTTTAGCTATCCTGGGTCTTTTGTTTTTCCATATGAAGTTGAGTATTTTTCTTTCCAAGTCTGTGAAGAATTGTGTTGGGATTTTGATGGGGATTGCATTGAATCTGTAGATTGCTTTTGGTAAGATTGCCATTTTTACTATGTTAATCCTACCTATCCATGAGCATGGGAGATCCTTCCATTTTCTGATATCTTCTTCAATTTCTTTCTTTAGAGATTTAAAGTTCTTATCAAAAAGGTCCTTCACTTGTTTAGTTAGTGTTATCCCAAGGTATTTTATATTATTTGTGGCTATTGTAAAGGGTGATGTTTCTCTGACTTCTTTCTCAGCCCTTTTATCGTTTGTGTATAGGAGGGCTACTGATTTTTTTGAGTTGCTCTTGTATCCTGCCACTTTACTGAAGGAGTTTATCAGCTGTAGGAGTTCCCTGGTAGAGTTTTTGGGGTCACTTATGTATACTATCATATCATCTGCAAATAGTGAAAGTTTGACTTCTTTCTTGCCAATTTGTATCCCTTTGATCTCCTTTTGTTGTCTTTTTTTTTTTTTTTTTTTTTTGGTTTTTCAAGATAGGGTTTCTCTGTGTAGCTTTGAGCCTTTCCTGGAGCTCACTCGGTAGCCCAGGCTGGCCTCAAACTCACAGAGATCCGCCTGGCTCTGCCTCCCGAGTGCTGGGATTAAAGGCGTGCACCACCAATGCCCGGCTCCTTTTATTGTCTTATTGCTCTAGCTAGAACTTCTAGTACTATATTGAATAAATATGGGGAGAGTGGACAGCCTTGTGTTATTCCTGAATTTAGTGGTATCGCTTTGAGTTTCTCTCCATTTAATTTGATGTTTGCTGTTGGCTTGCTATAAATTGCTTTTATTATGTTTAGAAATGTTCCTTGTATTCCTGATCTTTCTAAGACCTTTATCATGAAGGGGTGTTGAATTTTGTCAAAGGCTTTTTCAGCATCTAAGGAGATGATCATGTGGTTTTTTTCTTTCAGTGTGTTTATATGGTGTATTACATTGACTGATTTTCGTATGTTGAACCATCCTTGCATCCCTGGGATGAATCCTACTTGGTCGTGATGGATGATTGTTTTGATGTATTCTTGGATTTGGTTTGCCAATATTTTGTTGAGTATGTTTGCATCAATATTCATGAGGGAGATTGGTCTGTAGTTCTCTTTCTTTGTTGCATCTTTGTGTGGTTTGGGTATCAGGGTAATTGTAGCCTCATAAAAAGAGTTTGGTAGTGTTCCTTCTGTTTCTATTGTGTGGAACACTTTGAAGAGTATTGGTATTAGTTCTTTTTTGAAAGTCTGGTAGAATTCTGCACTGAAACCATCTGGTCCTGGGCTTTTTTTGGTTGGGAGACTTTTGATGACTGTTTCTATTTCTTTAGGAGTTATTGGTCTATTTAAATGGTTTATCTGGTCTTGATTTAATTTTGGTATGTGGTATTTATCCAGAAAATTGTCCATTTCTTCCTGGTTTTCCATTTTTGTGGAGTACAGGTTTTTCTTTTCTTTTTTCTTTTTTTTTTTTTTTTTTTTGCTTTTTGAGACAGGGTTTCTCTGTGTAGTTTTGTGCCTTTCCTGGAGCTCACTTGGTAGCCCAGGCTGGCCTCGAACTCACAGCGATCCGCCTGGCTCTGCCTCCGGAGTGCTGGGATTAAAGGCGTGCGCCACCACCGCCCGGCATGGAGTACAGGTTTTTGAAGTATAATCTGATGATTCTCTGGATTTCCTCATTGTCTGTTGTTATGTCTCCCTTTTCATTTCTGATTTTGTTAATTTGGGTGCTCTCTCTTTGCCTTTTGGTTAATTTGGCTAGGGGTTTGTCTATCTTGTTGATTTTTTTCAAAGAACCAACTCTTTGTTTCATTGATTTTCTTTTTTCTTTTTTGTATTGTTCTCTTGTTTTCTATTTCGTTGATTTCAGCCCTCAATTTGATTATTTATTTCCTGGCGTCTATTTCTCCTGGGTGAGGTTTTTTTTTTTTTTTTTTTTTGTTCTAGAGCTTTCAGTTGTGCTGTTAATTCATTGGTATGGGATTGCTCCATCTTTTTTATTTGTGCATTTAGAGCTATGAATTTTCCTCTTAGCACTGCTTTCATAGTGTCCCATAGGTTTGGGTATGTTGTACTTTCATTTTCATTGAATTCTAGGAAATCTTTAATTTCTTTCTTATTTTTCCCTTGACCCATTGATGTTTTAGGTGGGCATTGTTCAGTTTCCATGAGTTTGTGGGTTTTCTATAATTTTTGTTGTTTTGAGGTCTAACTTTAAGGCATGGAGGTCTGATAAGATACAGGAGGTTATTCCAATTTTTTTTTTTATCTTTTGAGATTTGTTTTGTGGCCAAGCATGTGGTCAATTTTTGAGAAGGTTCCATGAGGTGCTGAGAAGAAGGTATATTCTTTTGTGTTAGGATGGAATGTTCTGTAGATATCTATTAAGTCCATTTTAGTCATAACATCTGTTAGGTCCTTTATTTCTTTGTTAAGTTTCAGTCTGGTAGATCTGACTTTTGGTGAGAGTGGTGTGTTAAAAATCTCCCACTACTAATGTGCGGGGTTTGATGTGCATTTTAAACTTTAGTAGTGTTTCTTTTATGAATGTGGGTGTTTTTGTATTCGGAGCATAAATGTTTAGAATCGAGACTTCATCTTGGTGGATTTTTCCCGTGATAAATATGTAATGTCCATCCTGATCTCTTTTGATTGATTTTAGTTTGAAGTCTATTTTATTAGGTATTAGGATAGCTACACCAGCTTGTTTCTTAGGTCCATTTGCTTGGAAAGCCTTTTCCCAGCCCTTTACTCGGAGGTAGTGTCTGTCTTTGAAGAAAAGGTGTGTTTCTTATATGCAGCAGATCGATGGGTCCTGTTTTCTTATCCATTCTTTTAGCCTGTGTCTTTTTTTTTTTTTTTTTTTTTTTTTTTTTTTTGGTTTTTTTTTGAGACAGGGTTTCTCTGTGTAGCTTTGCGCCTTTCCGGAGCTCACTTGTAGCCCAGGCTGCACTCAAACTTCACACGAGATCCTATTTCCAGAAGAAAGCTCAGAGATGAAGTGAAGAGATTGATGTTGATTTTTTCTAGAGCTAGGAGATGTTTCAGTTTTCATCTGTTCTTCCCTGTGCTAGGGATTAAAAGCAGTTGCCCCATTTCTTCCCCAGCCATGTGTCTATTTTTATAGGTGCTTTTGATATTCCATTTTTCTTCCAATTTTTTTAATTTCCTGTTATTTTCTTCTGTTGCTTCAGGCAGTTTTTATTCCTTTGTGTTTTTCATTAGGAGCGAATGATTGAGGGCTTTATCATCTTCTTAAGTCTATTGCTTTGATTTCTTCAGGAATGTGTTTCTATCTTCTTGTTGGCCTGTATTTTTGGTATTCTCTTCCTTCTCAGTAGAAGCTTAGTCGTAGGAATTCTGGTTGGTGCTATTGGGCAGCAGTGATCTCATTGAAGTTACTTAATTCTGGGTCTGTTATGGTGGCTGGGCAGCGACTTCTTCTGTGTTTCCCAGGTCACATTTTGTTTCATTCGTCAACTCCTCAGGCTGATCTTGTTTCTTCAGACTTCAAACTGTAGGGATCTGAATTCTCTCCCAGGTGGATTTCAGCTGAGCGGCGTAGTCTCACCAACACCTCCAAGTTGTTGGGTTTCGCAGCATCAGCAGCTGGGCCCTGGGTTGTCCTCAGATGGAGTGTTGAGATTCATTCTGGTTCTGTCCCATGGAGATAGCTTCTTCCTTGGGTGTTGGGGTTAGAGGCGTCCCTGTTCCAAGCTTTTGATTAAGAGTTTGTTTTCACTAACTCTTCAGTGGGTAATAGCTCTGTTTCTGGTCTTTATTGCAACTGTGTTTCAGCCGCCTCTGTGCTGTGTCTGCCTGCCTCTGCTAGGCCCGTCTACCTCTGCTAGGCCAGTCTACCTCTGCCGGCTGCCGCCGCGGGCCTACCTGCGTCTGCTTGTCTCCACTGCCGTGCCTGTCTACCTCTCTACCTCTGCGGGCCCCTGTTGGGCCTGTATGTCTCTGCCGGCTGCTGCCGGGCCTGTATCAACAAAGTTTTTTAAAAGCATAATTTATGAATGCACTAACTGCTTTTTATAGTTCTTATCAGCTGAGTTATCACCAGTGAAATGACAGAAAGCCATGTAATTGACAGGGAGTGATTTTCCACACTTTCACATGTTTTCAAGAAGTTCTATTGACTGTATTTGACATGTCATTTAAATTTTTCTCACTAACATTTCTGTAGAAGGACATTTCTGGTCCTGACTGCCTGTTCCCAAATACCCGACAGCTGCTTTCCAAATTACCACACACAGGCTTATATTAATTATAAATGCTCAGCCGATAGCTCAGGCTTATTACTAACTAACTCTTACACTTAAATTAACCATAATTCTTATCTATGTATACCCACATAGCTTGGTACCTTTCCTCAGTGCAGCATTATCATCTTGCTTTTCTGGGTTTGCTGGCGACTCTCTGACCCCACCCTTCCTCTTCTCAGACTTCTAGTCTGGCTTGCCTTGAACTCAGATTCATCTGCCCCTGCCTTCCAAGTGCTGGGACTAAAGGCATGTGTCACCACTGCCTGCTCACAAGAATGATTTTAAGCCGGGGCGGTGGTGGTGCACGCCTTTAATCCCAGCACTCGGGAGGCAGAGCCAGGCGGATCTCTGTGAGTTCGAGGCCAGCCTGGACTACCAAGTGAGTTCCAGGAAAAGGCGCAAAGCTACACAGAGAAACCCTGTCTGGAAAAAAACCAAAAAAAAAAAAAAATGATTTTAAATGATATGAAGTATCAATAGCTAAAAGCCAGATATCCCAGTAGATTCGCCTGTAAACAGAAATGATTACCAAACAGAACTACTCACTATATCAATAAATTTTGTTTAGAAATGTGAAAGCATGGCTGTCTTGGTTAGGATTTCTATTGCTGCAATGAATCATCATGACCAAAGAGCAAGCTGGGGAGGAAAGCGTTTATTAGGCTTACATTGCAGCATTACAGTTCATCCCTGAAGGAAGTCAGGACAGGAACTCAAAGCAGGGCAGGATCCTGGAAGCAGGAACTGATGCAGAGTCCATGGAGGGGTCCTGCTTTCTGGTTTGTTTCCCATGGCTTGTTCAGCCCATCTTCTTATAGAACTCAGGACCACTAGCCCAGGGATGGCACCAACCACCATGGGTTGGGCCCTGCCTCATTGATCACTAAATGAGTAAATGCCTCACAGCTGGATCTCAAGGAGGCATTTCCTCAGCTGAGGCTCCTTCCTCTGATGATTCTAACTTGTGTCAAGTTGACACACAAAACATCCAGTACGGTGACAATGTTTTATACGTTTCCAGAAGAGTCTGTTTTGTAACCAGTTACCTCCGCAGCCCCTTGTTAATTCAGCATCTACACTACCAATGTCAGCATGCCCTAATAAGGTCTAAAAGAAGGCACAAATACAAACTAAAAATATTAGATCAAGGTGTAGCCATTATGGGGATGCAATGAGCTACATTTTCTATGAAAGAGTGTATGTAGAAATTTATGAAATATAAAATAAGATGATGATTTCATAGTAAATTCTGAATATGGAATTGCTGGACATGGTAGCACATGCCTGTAATTCTAGCATGTGGGAGACAGAGGCAAGTGATTTCAAGTCCTATATGGTCTATATAGTGATTTCAAGGCTAGCCAGAGCTACACATGGAAACCACCCTCACAAAGTAGAATATAGAATCTAATGAAACCGGGCAATGAAACAATAGCTACCATGCTTCACTCTCCTCTGATATTCTGTGTAAGTTATGACCCATCTTTTGATAACCATATTTGAGAGGAGATAACATGCTACAAAATAAGTATGACAGAAACTATGCGTGGACTAGTTGAAGCACCCAGCCTGTACCCTAAGTATTTCAAACTAGTAACCAATTTGAACAAATTGCTAGCCCATCAACCTTCCGTCAGTTCTTTTTACATGAATCCAAACATCTATTTACACTTTAAAGTATAGAATCTATAACCAGCTCTCATTATGCTATAGAAATATTACCACAAAATAATTATGAAAGACTTAATAATAAGGAGCAAAGGACAAGACTTTTATCTCTTGCACAATAAGTGAATTAGATAAATTTATTTAGTTAAAGTTAATTATATATTTAGCATAAAAGATTAAGCTAAATATGTGAAACTGGATGAACTTCTTCCAATTTTTAGAGTGAACTCATTTATGTAACATAATAGTGAGGTATAGGTAGATGTCAGGCCTCATGAAGAATGCCTCTACAGATCAGCCCTTTAGTTTAACACTGCTTATCTACCAAGCTCATATGTATGTATGTATGTATAAATATGTTGTTAAGTGCTAACTCCCAAAGAGGCAGTTCTTTAAAACAGGATACAGCCTTATATAGAGAGTAGACAAATAAATATACCTAGTTAACCCCAAATTAACAATCAATAAAGAAAGCATCTGGGCTCAACAAATAAACTCATTTTAATTTCAGTATTCAAGAAGCACCTAAGTAAAGCACCTAAATAGTTTAAACTATATTATTATTATATTTATAGGTGAGATACTGTTAATGAGTTAACAGCATGAATCAAATGCTCATTGATATTTAACAACTTTGTAGAATAAATGTATAATTTCATTTATACATTCAGAGTAATGCTAACTTCACATAGAAAATCATTTAGGTGAAGATTTTAAAAAGTAAACAGAACTTGACAAACAACCTTGCCTATTTACCACAAACAACACCTCTGTCATTATCAACATCCGAGGTGCCATCTACCAGGGGACATATATTAAGTGGCTTTGGAATCCTGACCAAGTTAAGGATGCATGGTCTTGCCGGGAGGTGGTGGTGCACGCCTTTAATCCCAGCACTCAGGAGGCAGAGCCAGGCGGATCTCTGTGAGTTCGAGGCCAGCCTGGACTACCAAGTGAGTTCCAGGAAAGGCACAAAGCTACACAGAGAAACCCTGTCTCGAAAAACCAAAAAAAAAAAAAAAAAAAAAAAAAGAATGCATGGTCTTTAGTTCTGGAATTAACGACCGGTATACATGACGGGAGTTTATCTCTACATCAGTGGAATGACTTCCTCGTGAAGAGACTAAGAGAAGACCCTATGGAGTTTTAACATATTAACCCACCAAGTCCCCACATTCCTAAAAGGACTGACAATCTTAGTGACCCTTCCTGTCACTAAGGTCCTGTGAGACCTGGACGTGAACCTGTGCCCCAAACAGTAGTGCAAGGTGTGTCGACTTTACAATCAGATGCACACCTGGAAAACAGAGGGTAGACTCACATAACCTTTGGCATCATGAGGTTGCTAGGTGCTGATCTCTGTCTCCAGGTTCTCCGAAGGCCTGCTTGCCAGAGGACAAGTTCACTTTGTGGGGAAATTGAAGAGAGAAGATAGTTACGCAGAAGTTGTTGAAATTGATGCGTTTGCAGGACTGAGCATTAAATGAAGTGGGGTGGTTGGAACTAACTGGCACTGTCTCTGCACCTGAGCGCATTACCGAGGTCAGTGCTGGAGTGTATGGACCCACTCCGCTGCGGTTAGAGCGCTCTGCTGAGTGTGCACACTCACCATGGCTCTCTCCTGTGAGGATATATGTAATGTGTGGTGTCTAATACAAGCAGACCACACTAAGTACATATTTTTGTGGACTATTACAGTTAACATTTTAGTATAAAATTATATTCATGTAAGTTTTGAATCATATCTTTCTCTTTAAAGGGATAAATTCATGAGATACCATTTCATTTAAAAGTATCTAATACTACACACCCATGTCAGAAAAAATTTTAGCTCTGATTTCATCTTTAGCAAAATTTAAAATTGTGATTCCAAGCATATTGACTTTCAGTGTTTATATTATTGATTGTGCTGTTGATTTCATTTAATTTCAGAAACTGCTCTCATTTAGAGATGTGGCCATTGAGTTTTCTGCAGAAGAGAGGGAATACCTGGAGCTTGCTCAGTGGAATTTGTACAGGGATGTGATGTTGGAGAATTACAGCAACCTTGTGTTCCTGGGTAAGAATCATTTCCACTGTGAATTCTTATTTCACTGTCAACATGTGACTGCCTCCATTTGTAGAATATCTCATGGAAGCTTGTGCTCTCCAACAGTGCAGCTCATGTGACTGCTTTAAAGAAAAAAAATGGAATGTGATGGAACTGAGAAACATTTTATTGTATTTTTCCTGTGTTTTTAACTTGTTTTTGGAAGTATATGTCCTTCACTGTAGTAGCAATGTTAGAAGCTCAGTGTCATGAGGCACATAGTCCATGTGTTAAAGAAAATGCCCCACCCTCCAGCCTTGATACTTTTCCTTGTAATGAAGGTCAGAATCTGCAGATGGTAAATTACTCCTTAGTGCCCTGTCTTTCAGGAAATGTTTAAAGATAGCATTTCCTGCAATCTTTTATTGTCTCTTTCTTTTGATGCATAATACTGGAGTTCAAATGCTAATTTCCAGGAGAAAATAGCCAAGCATCTAATTCCCTTTTTCAAACAGGTCTTGCTTTCTCTAAGCCATACTTGGTCACATTTCTGGAACAAAGAAAAGAGCCGTGGAGTGTGAAGAGACATGCAAAAGTAGGCGCACATGCAGGTATGTAGAAATGAATGAATCAGAATGCACAATTGTCATCCAAAAATATGAGCGAAAAGCATGGCTTTCCAACGTGCACGGAGAAGTTATGTTTTAGTGGAGAATATTTTATAGTTATTACACTTACCATTAAAGGACATCTCCTGCTAGATGCTTATCATGCCCAGCCTTTCTCTACCACTTCACGCAGTACTGCATGGATTTATGATGATTGCCGAAGTTCTTTACTTTTAACTTAATGTCTGTGTGGTACTTGAAGTGTGTGTATGTTTGCATGTGTTCGGATGTTCCTTAACAGTTCTTCTACCTTATTCCATGGTTGAATTTACAAGCTGGTGACCATGTTCACCTTGCATTTACAAAGGGATCCAAGCCCTAGTCTTCATGCTTGTGTGACAGGCATTTTTAATGCTGAGTCGTCTCCCCAGTCCTAAAGACCATTTTGCATGTTAAGGTCTAGATTATAACATAGCTTTCTACAGCTCAGAAAACTCACACACATTGCTAAATCTATGCGGAATGCCTTTGTAACGCAGTAACACCACAAATATGATTTGCAAATTTCATTTACAAAGTCATTAGTCAAAATAGAGCTCTTTGTGAGTTCTTATAGTTATATATTTATACGTGAGCAATTATGGTTACATATTTATGCCAGTTTCTGTACGTGAGCAGTATAATCAAAAAGAGGTCATCACTTTAAGACGGGAGGCATGGGAGGAATTGGGGAAGGGGACATGACAAGGATTGGAGGGGGAAAATAAAAAGTTTAAAGATTTGAAGGGAGTTGATTTTCTCAAGTAGGTTGCGGAATGGACCACAGGTGGCCATGCTGAGCTGCGGGGGCATTTTGCTGCTCCTGTAATTTATTCTCGCAGTTTTGTTTGCTGCCGTATAGTCAGTGTCAGTGATTTTAAAGTGTGTGCCTTTTGCGGATATGTGGGTATTTGAAAACTGCAAACTCCTAGAGTGGTTTTGGTGAACACCTCTTCCACAGTCTTTCAGCAATTCATGAGCCCAAATTTTCCTTTTTCTTATTTTACAGTTTACAGTTCTATTTTCTGTGTTTTATTTTATTTTTTATTTAGATTGCTTCACATGTAATAATGTACTTAGATGTACTCTATTTATTTTTATAAAAAGCATTATTTGATTTTTTTTTGTTTTTTGTTTTTGTTTTTGTTTTTCAAGACAGGGTTTCTCTGTGTATCTTTGCGCCTTTCCTGGAACTCACTCTGTAGCCCAGGCTGGCCTCAAACTCACAGAGATTCCCCCTGCCACTGCCTCCCGAATGCTGGGATTAAAGGCGTGCGCCACCACCGCCCAGCTTGATATTGTATTCTTTAATGCATTGTATAAAATTGAAAATATCTTTAAACCATGCCTATTGAAAACAAAGTCATATGTTTTCACTTACCAGTAAAAATATTACTCTTGTTTTCATATCATGCTTGTTTCATCAACTCGTTCATGTGTGTGTATGTGTGTGTGTGTGTGTGTGTGTGTGTGTGTGTGTCTTTTCAAGGCAGGGTTTCTCTGTGTTGCTTTGGCTGTCCTGGAACTCACTCAGTAGACAAGGCTGGCCTCGAACTCAAAGATCTGTCTGCCCGCTGAGAACAAAGGCATGATCACCACACCTGACTCTCACTTCATTGTTTATTTAACGGTTGTTGTATCCTGTTAAGTGAGTGTTTCTAGGAATTGTGTTTAAAACATAACATTGTCTTACATATTTCAAGTATGTTGTTTTGTAGTGTTATGTTCTATGTAGCATCTGTATACAGCTTTATAGCTTTGAGAGCTGACACACTAGACACATAAGAAACGTTGTATTGTTGCCAGGGTGTTCAGCTACCCAGTGTGTTACAGTTACCACTTAACTGCCAGTCTCACAAGCTTTTCTACTGTGAGTTTCTATTTAAGACCAGTAACACAGTCAGCTGACCTCATAGAGTGGGTGTATTTCCTTTAGCATAACGCCCTCATTACAGAGGTCATGTCTGGCTCAGCTGTTTAGGTGTAATAGTTTTCCATTATTTGTTTTTTCTTCATCGGCTTCATATTCACAATCCAGTGGTAGTTGAGGTGGTTTTCACTTACCACATTTTTCAAATCATGTTGAAAGATTATAGGTGTTTGAATGCCTATAGTTTCCCATTTGTGTGATTTGAATGATTCCTACTCTTTTTTATGTGATTCTTAATTACATTTAAATGTGTAACTATGAGTGAAAAGTATGCATATTAAAACTAAGCATTTTACATTTAAAGTGTAGTGACATGCTTTTAGTGATACCTCAACGTTTACTCAACAGGATCAAAATCCTATAAATGTAAAGAATGTGGGAAAACCTTTGATTGGAAACCGCTGCTTATAAAACACCAGAGTATTCATACAGGAGGGAAACCCTACATATGTAAAGAATGTGATAAAGGTTTTAACTATTCTTTCAACCTTAAAAAGCACCAAAGAATTCATACTGGAGAGAAACCCTACAAGTGTGAAGTATGTGGTAAAGCTTTTCTCTGTTCTTCATATCTGCGTAAGCATCAAAGAATCCATACTGGAGAGAAACCCTACAAGTGTGAAGATTGTGGCAAAGCTTTTACTAGTGGTTCAGGCCTTGTTGTTCACCGAAGAGTTCATACTGGAGAGAAACCCTATGAATGTGAAGAGTGCGGCAAGGCCTTTACTATTCGCATAGCCCTCTCTAAACATCAAAGAATTCATACTGGAGAGAAACCGTACAAATGTGATGAATGTGGAAAGACTTTTAATGTTCTCTCAACACTTTCTAAACACCAGAGAATTCACACTGGAGAGAAACCCTACAAATGCGAAGAATGCGGCATGGCCTTTAACGTTCGCTGCATACTTTCTAAACACCAGAGGATCCATACTGGAGAGAAACCCTACAAATGTCAAGAGTGTGGCAAAGCCTTTATCTGTTCTTCCAGCCTTCACCAACACCAACGAATACATACTGGAGAGAAACCCTACAAATGTGATGAATGTGGCCAGGCCTTCACTTTGGCTTCATACCTGCGTAAGCATAGGAGAATCCATATTGGTGAGAAACCCTACACATGCAAGGAATGTGGCAAAGCATTTTACTGTTCATTCAGTCTTATTTACCATCAGAGAGTTCATATTGGAGAGAACCCATATAAGTGTGATGAATGTGGAAAAACCTTTAGCATTTATTCATCCTATATGAATCACCAGCGAATTCATAGTGGAGAAAAACCCTACAAATGTAATGAATGTGAGAAATCCTTTAATAACCGTCAAAATCTAACTCGACACCAAAAAGTTCATACTGGAGAGAAAGCCTACAAATGCAAAGAATGTGGCAAAGCTTTCACTTGTACTACAGGCCTTACTCAACATGAGAAAATTCACACTGGGGAGAAACCCTACACATGTGAAGAATGTGGTAAGGCCTTTAACTCTTCTTCAAACCTTAAACATCATTGCAGACTTCATAGTGGAGAGCAGCCCTCCAAATGTGAACAACATGGCAACACTCTTGAAAATTGTTCAGGATTTACTAGACACAACAGACGTCATACTAGAAACAATCCAGTTTAATGCAAACACTGTTGCAAAGCCTTCAATAATGTTTACCTATAACTCAATACAATAAGAATAATTCAAAACGATAGAATTGCAAGGAATTTACTAATAATTCAACCCTTCTTCATCACCATCAATTTAGTACTGGAGAGATCTTGTAAAAGCAAAGAAAGGAGTCTCAACTGTTGAATAATATTTTATACACATGATCAAAAATGCACATATGAGAGAAATCCTACAAATTCAAATAACACAAGAAATCCTTTATTCTTCACAACACAATCAACAGAAGTATTGTTGAGAAACCCTTCCCAATACAATGTGGCTACCTTTAAGTGAAGCCAGATCTTCATTAACTCTGAGTGAATTCACAGACACTACACATAGGAAGATAATTTTCAAATATATAAACTTGAAAAGAGAAAATTTGTTGTAGTAGAAATCACTGTGTAAATAGTGTAACAATCCTTACCCAATCACTTACATATAAAGAAATATATGGATGTTATTGGAGACAAACCCTGTGAATTGTTTTGGCTATGTTGGTTAGTTTATGTTAACTTGACACAAACTAGAGATACCTGGGAAGAAGGAACCTATATTGGAGAATTGCCTGCCAGCCTGTGGGCATGTTTTGGGAGTATTTTCTTGATTAATGATTGATGTTGGAGGGCCTCTTTCCCAGGGGGTGGTGCCACCCCTAAGAATGTGGTCCCTGGATTGTATAAGAATGCAAGCTGAGGGTCTGGAGAGATGACTCAGTGGTTATCATCACTTTGTTCTTGCAGAGGATCCAAGTTCAGTTCCCAGCACATACATGTGGCTCCCAACCATTCATAACTCCAGTTCCAGAGCATCTAACATGTTTTTCTGATTACCACAGGCACCAGGAATGCATCTGGTGCACATCATACATGCAGGCAAAACACGCAAATATATAAAATAAATGAACCTAAAAAATAATTAAGAAAAGAAACAGAGAGAGTAAGGAAGAAAGGAAGGGAGGGAGGGAGGGAGGGAGGGAGGAAGGAAGGAAGGAAGGAAGGAAGGAAGGAAGGAAGGAAGGAAGGAAGGAAGGAAGGAAGAGAAAGTTCAGAGTAGGCCATGGAAAAGCCAGTAAATAGTGTTTATACTATGGTCTGTACTTCAGGTCCGACCTCCAGATTCCTTCTTAAGTTCTTGCCTTGACTTCCCTTGGTGATGTAACCCGTGAGCTTACATCCCTTGGTGATGTAACCCTTTCTTCCCCAAGTTGCTTTTGGTCAGTGTTTTATCACAGCCACAGAAAGTAAACTAGGACAGAGATTAGGATCATGGGATATTCCTGTGATGGACCTGGCCACCTTCCTGGAAAGGATTCCGTAATCCATGGTAGGATTATGGAAACAGTTGGAGCTTTCAGCTGGAAAGGCCATTAAGTACTCAGCTAACTGGGATGTTAAAGGAGCTTGGAAAATAGGACCATCGAGAGAGGTGCAGACAATAGAAATCTAGCTTGTAAAGTTTCAGAGAAAAGCAAAGAGTATAACAACTTGAATTAGGTCTTCAGATTAAATGTTGTTAGTTCTGTTTTTCCACTGTTTTTAGGGCTGTCTGTGTGGTATATTTAATTTATGAATCTGTGATTTCTGTTGAGCTGGGTCTGAAGAAA
This sequence comes from Peromyscus leucopus, assembly GCF_004664715.2. Classification (NCBI taxonomy): domain Eukaryota; kingdom Metazoa; phylum Chordata; class Mammalia; order Rodentia; family Cricetidae; genus Peromyscus; species Peromyscus leucopus. The sequence goes on along the minus strand of NC_051072.1, from coordinate 400,243 downwards.
CAGCTTAAAAAAAAAAAAAAAAAAAAAGACCAGAACCACTGAAGTAAAATCTTTGGTTATTGAGTCAATTGATGCTCATTAGCTGGGGCTGTGATTTGTAAGAGACAGGTATCAAGTTAAAATCTTCTGCAAAGTTATTTCCTCAGTATCAGCCTCCAGGATCTGTAGTCTAAATGGGGCCAAGGCTGCATCTCAAGCTGGCATCCAAACTTGCTAATGTGTAAAAGTCTCCCATGTGGTGCTGATTTTGTTGCCCAGAAAACTGCAGGACTTAAGAGGTCATAGAAAGCAGTTGATTCTTGGCACTATGTGAGACCATAGTGAAGAGGCTATTGGTGAAGATGCACCCTCAATTGTAGTTGAAATCCCCAGATTACAAGTCTCATGTAGAAAAACTGAGGCTTGGTGATATGTGGCATCATTGTAGTTCCTGAAAAAGCCAGCAAAGTCCATTGCTGAAGGGGCTGGATTAGTTTTATATTGGAGATTCCAGAATTGGAGATGCCAACACCATGGGATGACCATCAAGGACAGCAGCATATGTAGAGTGGAGTAGGCCTGAGCCTGTGGGACAAGCTTATGTTTCCAGATGCCATAGCAGGATGAATGGGGCTGTATAGCCCTTCAAATCCAGAAGATCATGAGCAAATCCTAGACACTGGACACTGAATATTTACACTGCTGGACTTTGGTTTCATTGTAATTGTATCCTGATTCTTCCCTCTTGACATAAGAAAGCATGAATTTATTTTGAATTTAATAGGAAGGATTTTATTGATTTTACAGTTAAGAGACTTCAGATTTGTAAGGAGACCTTGGACTTTTAAATTGTTTGAATTTGTTTAAAGACTACAAGGCGTTTAAAATTATACTATGTTTTATATTATGATAGTAACATGAGATCTTAGGGATAAACCACAAAGGAAAGGTTATGCTTTAATGGCAATGTGTTAAGTTGACAAAGAATCAATTGTGCTGTTGAGTTTCTTTTTATCATTGTGACATAAACTAGAGCCACCTGAGAAGAGCAGACCTCAACTGAGGAATTGTTTCCATCAGAGTGGACTATAAGTATGTCTTTGGAGCATTTTCTTGATTAATGACTAATTTGGGAAGGTCAAGTCCACTGTGAATGGGACCAACCCTGGGCAGGTGGTCGAGGGCTATATAAGAAAGCAAACTGAGCAAGCCATGGTAAAAGCCAGTAAACAGCATTCCTCCATGGCCTCCACTTCATGTCCTCAGGTTGCTGCCTTGAATTCCTGCCTAGGTTTCCCTCATGATGAAACTGTAGCCTGTCAGTTGAAATAACCCTTTCCTCCCAAGTTGCTTTTGGTCCATGTATTAACACAGCAACCAAAGGTAAACTGGGATATTAGCAAGGCATGAAAATATTGCTTGTATTTTATAAGATATTGTTGTTTGGTATGACTGAAACACTTACTACAGATATCAGAATCATGCAGATGTCTCAAGTCTGAGTGTATCAATTCATTATAAAACCACATTATTACATTGACTCAATTGTGAACTCATGGTTGTAGATCAAGGTGTGAGTTCTCAGCTGTTCCTTTGTTTTGCCATCATGGAATCTAAACCTCTGAAAATGTAAGCCAAATTGAATATTTTTTTAATAAGTTGTCTTGATTTCAATATTTTGATACAGCAACAAAAAAGCAATTAAGACAGAAGTTAGTACCAGAGACTGGGCTATTTATGTGATAGGTCTGACCATGCTGTTTTTGGTAGAAGATTTTGGGACTTTGGACTATGGAGGCCGAACTCAAAACCTTTCAGGGAAGAACAATATTTGTAACTGAGCTACAGAACATTCTTGTGATATTTTGGCAAAGAATGTGGCTGCTTTCTGCCCTTGTCCTAAGAATCTGCCTTAGGCTGAATTGAAAAGTAATGGACTAATTTCTTTGGTGGAGAAGATTTTAAGAGAGCTTAGTAAAACCTATTGGTGTCCAGCTCCGGGATAGCCTTCTCCCAGAGCTCCAGAAGAGATGCTATCAGCGGTGGATTAATCTGAGGGATCCTCTAATAAATCTACTTACACAAAACTCTTTAGTCCATTCACTTTATTCTTCTGAGTCATTCTCTCTATATACCGCTTCTATTCTGCTCTCATGCCTAGCTCCTTTCTTGCCAGATTTCCCTCTACATTTATCTGCTGTACTCCCTAAATGCTATATTAATTCCTTCATCTTAGTTTTGCCCCATCTTGGTCTTTCTCATCTCATTCTTACCTACCTAGTTCTTCCTCATCTGGCTTTTCCTCATCTTCCATCTCATCCTTCTAGTTCATCTAATTTTTACAATAAATGTTGCACTCAAGTCTCTGAGGTTTACAGTTATATACCCATGCAATACCAATGCTCTGGCTAAGGCAAGGTCACCAGGCTTTAATTCCCTCAGGGTCAAAAAGAGGGGCAATAAGATCCACACAAAAGATTAGTAATTGTTAGCTATCATCTGCAACCCAAAAGGGAAGTAACTAATTGGGAAATGAATCAACTAAGGGGTAAATCTGGTAATATCTAAGCAAAGGGTGTTTATGTGTTCAAACTGTATTCTTAGAAGTGTTTAGCTGAAATGTTAAGAACTTTTAAAACCTGTAAGTCACTAGGTCATGAGTGAAAATAAAACTGCCTTCTATTTTTCCTTTGGTCCCCTTATCTGTCCCAGCTGTCACAGCTCATGCCATATTCTGGCAGGGTGGGGGAGTGCACTTGGTGGCTAGGCAGCCTGAGTCACAGCTTGATGTACCTGTGAGTAGAAACCCTTTAGTTCTGAGTTAAAGATAGATCTCAAACTAGAGATAAGACTTTGGAAAGGGGAAGGTTAAGCATAATTAGCACATCCACCAGGACTTCTGGAAAGGGAAACATCTCCATCAACTGCAGTTCTCCGTGGAAAGGCAGGTGGAGTGGGCCGGAATGAGCATTTCATCCTGTGGTGTGGATTCAGGGTCTCTAGGCCTGGGCCTATTGTGTTCCATGTGGAACACACATTAAGCGCTTCTGCATTTGCGGGGTTCCAGTTGCTGTGGTAGATCTGATCGTGTGTTAGAAATGTTTCTTTGGATCTGGGCTCACAGGTTTGGGCTAGTATAGAAGCTTAAAAATCACCATAACACCACAAGCATGGAAAGATCATGTATGAGAGAAGCTTGAGCAGACCCTTACCATCAAATAGTTTGGAACAACCCAGAAGAAGAAAACTTTCTCATTCAATTAAATGTATAATCCCTGTTACTCTTCCTTTGGATTAATGATGTATAAATATTTGCAGGTTGCCCTCCCAACCCAAACTGATGGGATGTGACAGTATACATTTTACCACTATAGTAAGAGTCATTCATTGTGTTCCTTCCTGGTCAATGTCAGAGAAAGTCTGCCAGTGATACCACTGGGTGGCTAGTCTGTAATTTAGACACGATAAAACTTTAGCAGGAATTTCCCATTGGAATTGTGTGTTGTCTCCTTAATAAAATAATTATTTAAAATGTGGTTGGAGTTACAACCTGTAAGCCAGGCTAGTGGGGAGTTTGGAAAAGATACCTTTGTTGGGGAATATTATTTTAAGGGGTGCTATTTTTGTTTTGTTGTATTTGTTTAACTCTGTGAGGCTGTGTTACTGTGCCTGTCTAAAACACCTGATGGTCTAATAGAGAACTGATCGGCCAATAGTAAGGCATGGAAAAGGATTGGCAGGGCTGACGGGCAGAGAGAATATACAGAAGGAAAAATCTGCGAGGAGGGATGAGAGAGAACTAACCTGGGAAGGAGGACATCAGGGGCCAGCCACCCAGCTACATAACCAGCAATGGAGTAAGAGTAAGGTTTACAGAAGAGAATGGGAAAAGCCCAGAGGCAAAAGGGAGATGGAATAATTTAAGGAAAGCTGGCTAGAAACTAAGCCAGGGGGGGGGACGCAATAGCTGGAGCAGGAGGCGGATTCTGTGAGTCGAGAGCCTGGCTACAAGTAGCTCAAAAGCCAAAGCTATGCAGAGAAACCCTGTCTCGAAAAACCAAAAGAAGAAAAAAAAAAGAAACTAAGCCAAGCTAAGACTCGGCACTCATAATTAATAATAAACCTGTATGTGATTTATTTTGCAACTGGGTTGTGCGCGCCCCCCCCCCCCAAAGACTAAAAAACAAACAACAACATACCCTAGAGGCTGACTTTATTGTACCCTTGCTTCAGTTATAAACTGGTTTTCCATTCACAGGAGATATAATAGCAAATTTATTTGATGGTATGACAACTTACAACTTGGAGTACTTCAATGGTTATTTTTTAAAGCGTCTCGACAAAACAATAGAGGCTGCTCTAAAGGAAATGTTGTTTTCCAGTTTCTTGTTTACATGCAATGGGTATTGACAGAGGCAATGAGCTGGCACATTTTTAAACAAAACTTGAGTAGGACTTTTGATCTGAGACCCAAAGCAGCAATCCAGCAAATAATATTGAGCATGTCTTGTATAACTTTGCACAGGTAAGTTCATTTAGTGGTCTCAAAGCTGTAATCTGGACACTGGGGTAAAGGAGACAGAGATGTTAGTGAACTGCTGTTCATCACATTGTCTTCCAAGTGTTAGATGAGTCTAATCTCAGGTCCCCAGGGTCCAGAGGCCCTTCTGTGTGCCAGGCACAGTTCTGAAAGATAACAAGATGACAGTAAATAAGACAGGCTGTATCTCTGGGACTCACTCTATGCCAAGGATGAGAGAAAAGGAACACAGTTAAAAATAGTACTTTTGTGATAAAAGAACATTGCATTTAATTTGTGACTAGGAATGCTTACACTGATTAACTGTGTTGTCCAAAAACAAAGCCATTATTTGCATCTGATAATTGAGTTAATTAAAATCTCCTTTCAAGGCATATACTAAGGAAGAAGACCTGTTTCATTTTCTCCTCAGAATTCCCATTTGCTACATAAATTTAGCCCTGAGTTCCAATGCCAAAACTAATTTAATTCATTTGCTCAATTACTAATTAAGAAGAAAGAACTTAATGTATTAGCTATCTGCTGCTTTGGGATAATGACCAGCTGAACTGATGGATTTCTGTATAATGATCTATTGCTATGGTGACTAGCTGCCCAGTGAGCGGAAAAATGTATTTCATTTTTATTGCACTAATAATGCACAGCTGGTAGCAGATGTGAATACCAAGGTTCTTTTTCCTTTGCAGTAATTGGGTCCATGGGACAAACACTAAATATGCCTCTTGGATATATTAGTGGGACATCAAATACAGACTCCTCCAATAATTCCAATTCAACCTAATGCAGTTTGCAAAAAGCATCTTAGCCATGGAGATCAGTATAGTCAGTGTTCACATAGAATCTCTATCCCTTGTCAAAGATAATCATCATCACTGGAGCTGGTTACTGTTTTATGCAGGTATAATTTCTGCCTCATACCTGCACATAAAAACAAATGTTTCCTTTAGTTGTGAGGAAAGTAAAAGAAGAAATTAAAAGAAGGCAGTGACATATATATATGAAGAATTTTTAAAAATTCCTATCGTGTGAGGAGTGTGTTGGTGCATGCTTGCCTCTGTGAGTGTGGTTGTGTATATGTATGCATGCGGGAGGTGCTTAGAGGAAATGTTCTTTATTGGTTCTGTCTTTGGGAAGTGCCTTTTGACTTCTGTAACTGATAAATGTATGAACATGACTACTCCATGGAATGGCTAAGGGGAAGGTTTTTATTGTAGATATGAGAGAGAGAACAGGAAGAGTCCAGAGCAGAGAGAGAAGTAGACTGAATATGGCCAGCAGACTGTACCTTGCCATGAAGAAAGAGGAAGAAGAGAGAGAGAGAGAGAGAGAGAGAGAGAGAGAGAGAAGAATGAGGAGGAAGAGGAGGAGGAGGAGGAGGATGAGACCCACACAAAGAGAGGCCAAAGCATGGTGATAGGGAGTTTAGGGGAGAGAAGGTGACAGAAAAGCTAGGATGTGGACTTGGAAATATGTAACAAGTACTTGTGATACTGAGGGAGCCTGGAGGCCAGCATGAACTTTGACATGTTACTAGACACCACAGGTAACCATTTGTCCCTCTGCCAGTGATAAGGGAAATGACTCCTTTTGGTAGAGGGAACCAGCTTACTAATTTGACCTGTTGGGCGTAGGAGTTGGGGAATTTACACAGAACAACCTTTTCCATTTTGTCCCATTGGTTTTTCAGTATATGTTGCTTTAAGTGACACTTGAATTAGTCCCTGCAGAATTGTACTCCTATCCCTTTCATCGAAATTAAAATGGTATTCCATATGTGCCATTCTAGGACTGTGATTTATGGGAGCACACATCAGTCTTACTTGTTTTATTTTTCTGAAATACAATTTCCTAATCTGTAGACTGGAAATACACACACATCTCACACACACACACACACACACACACACACACACACACACACTTATGTGCATATATATCATCCTGAGTTGCTGACTTGATCAAATTTAGTATGGATATTAATATGTACTAATACAACAAGCGAAGCTTAAACTGTTAACCAGAATGTTAAATGATACTTTATGTGAGCTATGAGTAGTTTTCTTTCACATTATAGCAAACATTCTGGACTTTGATAATTTTTAAAAACATCTCAAGAGTGATTTTTCTTCACAATGCTTTTGCACAATATTCAAGATGAGAGATAAATTACAAACATACAACGTCACAACATATGTCTGAAATGCAGTCGCCAGTTGAAGTTTTCTGAAGTGTGAAGTAGAAATTATGAAAACTGCCCTATCTGCACCAGCCTTGTTGACAAAACTGTCAGAGCAGATGCTGTGGCTCTGGCAAAGCCTTCTCCTTTCCCTGGGAAGCTTAGTTCCCCATAAACATCAGCTTCTCTTAAAGTTCTTTACCTCAGAAGTGCTAAAGCAGTTTAAAAGATTTTATACACCTAAGAACCTTATTTTTTTTCCTACATACTTTGATTGAAGAACTGAATACCACCTTTTCCGAATGAAAAATTGAAATGACTAAGATAATGTCATCTTGTTCTGATTCCATTTTGTGTTTGCTTAGACAGTGTGTGTGTGGTGTGTACTCATGCACAAATGTTAACAAGAAAGGAGGACTTATGATCTAGAATTTCAAAGTAATTGTGGATTGATGGTGTGTATTAGCATGATCCTGTATTTCAATATGCCATCATTTAATTATTTAATATCACAAATCATATATGCTGACCTATATCAGCTCTTAAGTTTATTAAAGTAGTCGCACATCAATCTGACTGTACAGCACAGCCTTTTATATGTTTCAAATTCTTGCTCATCATGAGATAAATTGATCAAGTTTTAAGCTCAACACTTTATAGCTGTGGCATCTGAATCAGCGCCCGCAAACAACTTTTACTGAATACCAGCATGACAGAGTTTCAGTGCCTAGACGCTTGAGAGGCCAGGGTCCCAGAAACTCAACAGCCACCAAAGCTACCCCATGCCAGAGGCTTTGGGCTTCTGGCCCCGTGAATTCGAAGAATAAAGCTCGTGGACCACAGAAGGTATGTTTTTAGAAGCACTTTGTTATAGGATGCTTGAGAAAGAAGGCCCAGCCCCTGTACAGCAGGAGGGGACCCAGGGAGGGGGCTCCCTCCCATTGGGCTTCGGAGTTAATATGGCTATCCTGACTGGAGGAAGGGACGCGGTAGAAATGAACTCTGTGGGTCGAAAGAAAGGTTTACCAGGAAACTACCAGGCTATCTTGGGGGTGAGGGGACGGCAGAAAAGCAAGCGGATTTTGTGTGATAGGCGGATGGGGTCTCAGAGCTGATACAGTCTATGGGTAGTTGACTTTTAGAAGAGAATTATGGGGTGTAGTGGTTTTCCTGGTAAACGAAAACCAGCCCTACTGAGATTCCCTAGGAATGCTGAGTTTCGGTTTCTGTTTATTCAGATTCCTTCTGTTTTGGACGTTGTCGCCAACACTGCCGTTTGGTGGGTTGGATTTGGACCTAACCAAGGCTGTACTAGGCTCCTGCTGTGGAGAGCAGCGCTAAAGTGGAGTCTGAGCTCGACTCAGAGCCTAGAGGGACAGTTTTCAATGGAGAGGAGCCAGAGGAGGATAGGAGAGAACGTCAGGTCTTGGCACGACCTGTAAGATGCACTATGTCCCTAGTTGGTGCTGAGTTAGTGAGTTCTTTCCCTGACCAAGCCCTCGGGGTTCATTAACACAGAGACTGCAGAGATTCATCTCCCTCAGAGACTAGAAGGTTGATTGGGCCCATCTTTCCGGAATATTTGCATCTCAAAGGTGTGTAACCATAGTTAGGTTTGTAACAAGGGCAGTCTGTGGAGTAGAGGCTCTGAAACAGGTTTGCATCTCAAGGGGGCAGAGAAAGCTTCAGCTGCATTACCCTCTCCTTCTCACCCCTCCCCTAAAAACTACCTTCTAAAACTTTCGTACTTAAATTGCTAAGTATGTATTGAATCTGCCACTTCTGTAGGCGTTCACAAGTATACACTAAGTTGTTTCTGGAAACACATAAATTTAAGAGCAGTGAGTAGTGCTAGCTGCTCTGCTGTGTCAGCCAAGAAGGGAATCTTAAGAATGAAGGGGGCAGGAAATCACAGCATATACGCAATCCACAGGTAGAGAGTTAAAGGAACCACACGGTCATTTCAGCTCTGTACTTAATAGACAAGTTGTTGCGGCGTCTCAATCCACTGGGAGAAATCAGAGACTTCGACGCAATTCCAATGCAAATCCAATGAATGTTTTCTTACTGCTAGCAGAAGGCAGGCAGCCTTAGCCCCTATCCAGCATGCCATGCGGAAGGGGAATTAAGGTGAGGTTTTAGGGCAGACATCAGAAAGGCGTGCATTACAACTATCCATGGAATCCCAGCTCCACTGGGTATTTTTTTTTTTTTTTTTTTTCTGAACTGAGGGAAATGAATCTTTTACATCCCTGGTTGGTGGTCCAGATGTTATTTGATGCTCCCTAGATTACTTCTGATAGTTACTAGATAACATTGCTCATTAATTACTTCTTGTAGTTACTAGATAGCATTGTTCATTATGTTATTCTTCAAATATGTGTTCCTTTTGGTATGTGTAAGATGCAGTGAAGCACCACCATACATGGCATTGTCTGTCCTTACTCTAGGCTTTGTTGGCACTTGCTTGAATTTTACTTTGGCTTTGAATGGTAAGAAGACCTTTGCAATTCCATCTGCAGGACCCTGCAAGCTTGAACTTATATTGACTGGTTAAGAATTTAACTGAGCTGTAAAAATGTGTATTGCAAGCACAAGGTCTGGATTTGATCCCCAGCACCAAAGTTAAGTAATAAAGAGTAAAGACTGCTTAAGCCAAAAAATAGGACTTTTGCATTGTATTTCTAAAGAAGGATAGTTGTAGAAGAACAAAGGGAAATAGGTATTCTACAGCATCCTACAAGTCTAATCTGTTCTTAGTACATGAATTTTTAAATTTAATTACCCCAGCTGGTCACTGGGCGTCCTTCACAAAATTTTACTATATTCAGCTATCTATTTCATATCAAAGACAGCAAACTGGAGGATTACTCTTCTCTTTTTTCTTCCATTTCTCATTAGAATTTTAGTTGAAATCCATTTTCCACGGGAGCTGGGTAGCACGTGGAAAGAATACTGAGCAGAGGATACAGTGGAAAGTGTTTAGAAGTGTGTCCAGAGATCAAAATGCATGATGAGAGTCTGAAGATCAAAATTTAACAATTGTTGGGTAATTATTGGAATATTTCCAAAGTTCTCTACCTATGTCTGTGTGTCCAGTAACATGTGATGAGCCTTTTCTCACTTTCTTGTGCTTTTGAATTGGGCACTTATGTGTGGATGACTTTTGAAGATTGCCTGTTCACTTATGAGTGAACCAGATGCCTACTGTTGTGATTAAAATGCCAAGTCACACTTGTGAGATGCTAGCTCATACCTAGAGAAAAACTACTGATGGACATATCTTTATCTTTTCAATGTTCTTTTTCTCTGTTTACTTTTCTCATTTCATTTTCTCTTTCTAACATTTTAAGTAGGAAAATTTACATTACTAACATGAGGCCTTTTTTTCTTTTTAATATAATATATTGCCTCAGTCTGCGCTGCTGTAACAACATATCTGAGGCTGGAACTTATGAATGTAGGCACTCATTTCTTCCAGTCTGGGAAGATGGTCATCAAGATAGCAGCAGACTTTGTGTCTGGTGTGAGCTGCCCTCTGCTTCCAAGATGATAACCTGTTTCTATGTGTCTTCACATGGCAGAATAAAACAAGGAGCAAAAGATTCAGTGTGGGTATTTGTGGAAAGTAGGAACCCAGCCTTTCAAAATGTAATTGTATTTACTCTGCCTAACTGTTTAAGGTTAGGACAGTTGTCTGCCATCATCTGCCAGGGTAACAGATGATGCGGCTCCGGGATTATATTTGGGGACCCAAGGGAAGCACTGAACATTTAGACCAATGGGCTTTTCAAGGCAAAACTACATCCCACTATCTTGCTTAGCAGCTGCAGGGGAGGTTTGCACAAGTAAGCAGTTTAACAGAAGCTCAGGTAAGCAACCTGGAACATCTTGACCTCAGATTCCTAGAATAGAGTTGGGTCATTTTCCATGGGATTCCTCACCAAGAAGATCAAATTCTAGTCAAACCTAAAATGGCCTCAGCAAGAATACAAGATGGGGGAATCTCTGTACTGCCTTGCCCTGTCACAACACTATACTAGGATCTGGATTTTCCGAACTATTGTTACCATTCTTAGCTGATGTCCTCCTCTATAGCTGCTCCACTTCTAATAACTTTTCCTGTCTGCAGGTCAAGTCCACAGGAGGATAATCACGTTGAGATGATACTAACTCAGGATTCAGATCTAAGTAGGCTATCATTTTATTGATTACTCAGGAAAAAAAAAAAAACCTGTGGTTTATCGTTGTCACTACTAGTCAACAATGAGGTTCTACTCAAAGGATAAGAGAGACATGTAGAAAGGTGATGGGCACCTACATTAAATTCCCTAACATAGCCATCTCCATGACTACTGTGCCTTCCTCTGCCCAGGGCTTACTGCCTTCTGAGTGAGTGACTCACATCTCATTGGGAACAGTTAGTCTGCAAAGGACACAATGTCTGAGCAGCTGGCGCACTCCAGGATGTTGTACAGTTAGTGGGATGATTTAATTATATAATCACAGCCTCAAATGTGGTAACTATAGGCAGCGTTATCCTAGGAAAAGAACTCACTTGCTTCCCTTGCGTCTCTTGTTTTATTATGTCATGATGAAATTAAACGGTTCCTCGGAAAGTGATCTTGAGACTCCCACACCTTCATTAAGTTTGTCCTATTCAAGGTTTATATATCCCTGGGATGTCTTTAGGTTACAGGAAGTAGTAATTATTGTTATTTAACTTCTTAATGATGTTCTCTTTCTCTTGGGAGCTCGGAAGCTTCCTGTCCTTAAGCAGCTCAGTTAATGGAGTTTGCCTTTGGAGATTAACATTATTGTAAGGAAGGGTTCGATCACCTTGGCAGCAGTTACCTGCCAGCTTTCACATTAAGGATGGTAATGCAGAGCTCTTGGAAGAAGCCAGGATTTGTGAGAGGCATTCAAGCAGTCTGCACAAAGCTGCCTGAGCTCCTTCCCTCCCAGCTGCCTGTCGCCTTGCATGCCCATCAAACCTTCCCTTTCCTTCCTTAGTTACTTGACGAAGGTCTCTAGAGTTGGACAAGGACACAGGTGAATTAGGTCCAACTTTATCTTCTTTTCACTTTGCCTTTTTGCAGTTCTTCCTGTCCCTGAGATTTCCGCTGACCTCTGCCCCTGTGGTTTCTGCTGACCTCTCTGTCTGACCTCCCTAAAACCCTGAGGTCTCCGCTGATCTCCCTGTCCCTGAGGTTTCCACTGATCTCTGTCCCTGAGGTTTCTGCTGACCTCTGTGGATTGTATTCCTTGCCTGAAGGGTTATCCTTACCACTGCATGAAGCATTAGACTGTGTATAAGTAATGACGGATTGAGAGATGGCAGGTTAGGTGAGGGTGAATTGGTAAATAGCTCGTTTTCATATAGAAAAAAAATAACCACAGTAATGATGGCCAGGACCATCCTGAAGCTCAGGCTCTGTCTCTGTCTCTGTGTCTCTCTCCCTCTCCTGTTTCTTTCTTCCCCCTTTCTCCTTTTTCTCTACCTCACTGTTCTCCTCCTCTGTCCCTTTATCTTCAGTCTCCATCCCCATGTGAGCAGACATTGGATGAGCTAGAAGTCAAATGAGAAAAAACGAAACAAGACACTGGCTTCCAGCCACATGCTGAGGCACAGTGACCTAAAGTGGCTCAGGAGACAGGAGCAGCACAGCTAGAAACAGGCTCCGATGCCACCTCCCGCTGCCTCCTCCTATTGTCCCCTTTTGCTCTGCACAAGTCCCTTGCCACAATCAATCTGATTTTGATCACACACATGTCTAACTATGGATAGGCATTAGATGGTAAAAAGAGGATGCTTCCTAAAAGTTAAGTTTGAGGATGCAATTTGCTTCATTGCACATGTACCTGAAACCAGTCTAAACTGGATTGGCTCTCCTCCCCTCATACCTGGATATGCTGGAAATATGTCTGAATATGTCCAAGTTTGATGGTCATCAGGGAAAGGAAAACATAATTCATTGTTTGGAGTGTAGGGGCTTCTGCTCCATGCAATTGGGGACACTAGGTTGTTAAAAGGTTGCTAGGTGCATTGCTCAGAGTGGCGTGTGCATGCACAGCACACAATTAAAGTAACTGGACACCTTGCATTTGTCCAGCCACTTGAGGGTGCTATCTGAATTTTCTCCCAGAAAATTTAGGTCACTTCTAAGTAAGCATCTCTTCATCTCCAAGCCAAAGGGAAACTGTCCATCTCTTCATGCCAAAGCCCAGAAGCCAGCCTCCCCAGGCCCGTCCACCATATCTCCAATAGTGACTGATCAATCATTTTGTGCCGTAATGTTGATATGGCTCAGGAGTGAAAAGATCAAAATAAATTGTATTGGTAGAGCTGAAAAGACAGCTCAGCAACTATGAGCGTGTACTGCTCTATTGAGGACTCTACTTTAATTCCATGGACTCACGACTGCCTGTAACTTCAGTTCCATGAGATCCGACACCCTCTTCTGACTCTGTGGGTACTGTACTCATATGCACAAACCCACACAGAGACACACTTATATATACAAGTTTTGGTAATTAAAATATCAAGCCATGTGTGGTGGCTCACACCTTTAATCCCAGCACTTGGGAGGCAGAAGCAGGCAGATGTCTTGAGTTCAAGGCCAGCCTGATCTACAGAGTGAGATCCAGGACAACCAGAGCTACAGAGAAACCTTGTCTCAAGAAAAAAAAAAATGTAAATAAACAAATAAATAATTAAGTAGATTGCACTGAATAATTGTATTAATATCAGCATCAGCAGATGTCACAGCATTCCAGGGATTAGGACTGCCTGTCTTTAAGTGTTCTAAACACCCTGAGGTCACTTCTGGTTTGTAAATGGCCAGTGACACTCATCTGCCTTTGTGACCATTTTGGATATTCCTTTCTATTTACTCTGTCTATAGATAATTATTAAATTGAACTTGCCAAGATCTTGGCCAGCAGCACGGGGATCCTTAACCCTTTGTCTTACCCCAGAACACTCCTTTCTGGGACAATCCTGACTCTACATCGTCTAGATTTTCATTGCTATGCTCCAATGGGATTTTATTTTTACATAAATAAAAACCACCCTGAATGGCAGTTAGACGAAGAAAACACGGTGAAGGGTCACAGTTTTCCTCTGGAAGGTAAAAGTAGTGTGGTAAGCTGGAATGCTGAAACAGCACGAGGATTCTCAGCCATGCAGAGACCTGTAGACAGGTCTCCAAAGGCCTCTTGTCAGCCAGCATTGAAATCGAAGCTGCATCTAAGAAAGAGGAAACAATACTGACAACTGGAATGTTTGCCTTCCAGATGGGAAGCCAACGGCTCGGCCCTTGCCGAGATCCACCTTGCAGGGGAGCAACCGAGCTGTAGGGGGTTGTGGCTGCTCGCTGTCCTTCAGGGATTTACCTGGTGGGTACTGGTGGAGCAGGCAAGGAGTTGCGATGGTCTGGGAACCACTGAAGGGAGGTAGAGGGAACGGGCTTCAAAAAGCCAGTTTATGCGTCTGGGATAAGTCCTGGTCTCACGGCCAGGGGCCCCACAAACAGATCAAGCCACACAACTGTCACCCACATTCAGAGGGCCTAGTTTGGTTCCATGCAGGTTCCCCAGCCATTAGTCCAGAGTCTGTGAGCTCCCACTAGCTTGGGTCAGCTGTCTCTGTGGTTTTCCCCATCATGATCTTGATTCTCTTCCCCCCCTCCTCCTTGCTCATATGATCCCTCTTCCCTCTGGGATTGAGATGGCCAAGTTGTGGGAGGGACAGAGAGGAAGAGTAATGAAAGAGATATCTCTATAAAGGGAGCCATTATGGGTAATGAGAAACCTGGTGCTAGGAAAATTTCCAGGAATCCACAAGGATGACCCCAGCTGAGTCTCCGAGGAACAGTGGAGAGGGTGCCTGAACTGGCCTTCCCCTGTAATCAGATTAGTGACTACCCTAATTGTCATCAACTTACATTCAGTAACTGATGGAAGCAGATGCAGTGATCCACAGCCAAGCACTGGGCTGAGCTCCTAGAGATCAGTTGAAACTTCAGTTTCTTAATAAAATGTAAGGCTTGATAAAATGAAGACATTGCTTTCAGTCAGTCAGGTATATCTTAGATCATTGATTCCATGGCTTGAGAACAGTATTTCATTCTCATATTTACAACTTTCAGTGATGGAACTGCTCATATGTTCTTGAAAATTCTGATTACCTACACGTGGAAACTAGAACATTTACTTTTTGAAAAGTCTGATCTCATAGACACACCTCCATTTTGGTATTAGGTGATTGTCATGTATTTATGATAGGGAATAAAATTATCCATGATCTCTCATGATGAGACATATTTTAATTACTGAAAATGGGGATTAACAGGTGTACAAAATTACTCTCAGTGTTTTCCTTTTTATGTTTCATTTCTTGGCTAAGGGGTCTACTCTTTATTTCTGCTCTTGCCTCATCTTGAAATACAGAGACTAACTTCCCACAGGACATTGAGAAGTCATCTATGTAATTCTGCTTCTCTGTTTAGACTGGCCAGACACAGGATACACACCCTAAGAATCAAAATTACAAAGAGAACACTCTTGGGTTCTCATGGAGGACGAATGGAAGGAGGCAGTCCAACAGGAAATAGGAAGTCTCTGGGAAGATGCCAAAGAAATGAACAGGATGGGGGGGGAAATGAATAGCTATGTAATTTGTTGTCCCTCAGATTTCCTCGGAAAGGAGTGTGACTTTAAAGCACAGAGCTCTCATATATGG
This sequence comes from Peromyscus leucopus, assembly GCF_004664715.2. Lineage (NCBI taxonomy): Eukaryota > Metazoa > Chordata > Mammalia > Rodentia > Cricetidae > Peromyscus > Peromyscus leucopus. The sequence goes on along the minus strand of NC_051072.1, from coordinate 384,805 downwards.
AGGTACCTATTATACCCCTCCCTCCAGGAGAATAGTGGCTGGACCATGGTGGTGTCAGAATGTTTAAATTCATTCAGATTTGCTCCAACACTTGTGATAAGCAGCTAAATCCATCAGAAATGAACGTATGGGCTGGGAATATAGCAATTTAAGATAATTTCCCCATGGAATCTTCAGACATGTGTGTTTCATTTGGCATAGTGACAGAGGTCAGGAAATTAGTAAAGGGCCACTGCGGGTATTTCAAGAGAAGGGGGATAGAATGAAGTGATTTAAAGGGTTAAAGGGTGATGATGGTACAGGAAAGGTTTAGTGGGGAGACCAAGGGTAAAGTAGGGCAGAGGAGAGAGTATGGAGAGGAATAACTAACACTAAAGATGCTTAAAATCTCTAGATACTATAGAAGCTTCCTAAATATATACTAACACATCTATAAAAGAGTTAAAGTATAGTTATGCTACATTTTATGTCCCATTCTATAGAGACAACAATGTCCCTATTAGATACCACAAGATGGCAAATAAAAAGCCGAGTGCCAGGAATGGGCTACTTCCTTTTGGGTTGTTAGCAAGTGAAGTTCCATAAACCTTCAAATACTTAAGATTATTGCCAATGCTCTTAGTTACCATCCAGATCTTGACAGTAAGACTATATTGTTGAAGACACTATATATTTGAGTCATATAACATGGAGAAACCCAGCTAGTTCTCACCTGAAAGTGTCATCTCCACTGGCTAGCTTTTATAGTGCTATAAGCTGCTGTGCACAGTACTGGAGAAGTAAAGAAATCATTGATCTTACCCAGTGGTTAGTCTTTAAGTTGCAACAATGACCCAGCCTGTAAGACCTGATCATTAGTGCAATAGAGGCATCACTGTTGTGAGAAGAATCAAGAACTCTGATTGGATTCAGGGACTTCCCTACGAGTTAAAACACATACCTAGCACTTTCAGGACCAAGAACCTATGACTAGATAGGTCATAGGCTCTCAAGGAGAACCTACTACCTATTCTTCTAAATGGACATAGTATTAACTCCTAATGACTTATCCTTATACCCACATATTAGTGTATTGGTCAACTCTCATCAGTGAGGCTTAATTTTGCAGTAGATAGAGATTAGCACAGGGATCTACAAATGATCAAGGTGCAAAGAATAAGAGACTGTGGAATACTCAGCACTAACCAGGACATCTATATCATTCCCATTCCACCTGTGTTTCGGGATCACGCGGGAAGAAGGAGGGCAAGATTGTGAAGGAGTGAATGGTGGATGACTCCAAGGAAACTGTTTTTCTGACACAGAAGGGCAGCAACACCTGTGCATTCACAGCAGCTGAGACATGATACACAAGACCTTCACAAACTCAGGCCAGACCGAACCCCAGCATGGAGGGGAGCGCAGAGTGCCACCCCCAGCCATGGAGATATTGGCAGTGGCTGGGAAAGGATGACTCAGTTTTCATTACGGGGGCCGCCCTGGTAGGTAAACCACTGTCCAGTGAAGATCACACATCCCAGAGCATATAAGCAGCATAAACTTTATGAGTTAAAAAGCAAAAAACAACAAACAAAACGTGAGGGCATAATGTTGGGTAGGCTGGGAAGTGGAGGAATATGGGAGGAGCTGAGGGCGGGGTGAATATGATCAAAGTGCATTGTATGACATTCTCAAAGAACAAAAATTGAGGGAAGATGTTAATGGTGAACAATAGTTTCAAGCCAGAAAACTGATTTGCATTTAGTTGCATGAATTTCAGCCTTTAGAACACAAGAAATTTTCTAAGTCCTCTCTGTTAGAAGAGTGTTCTCTTTCTTTCCCTAACTTAAGCAAGACAGCAATGTTGGCCACATTTTAAAACTCTGATCAACCCTTCAGGTCATTTCAATGACAGAGAAGGTGTGTTACTTATACATTGTCACTTTTTCTGAGGGTTTTAAAAGTAAACTAATGGAAGATTATTCATCCTCAGGAGTTCTTGATAAATAAATATACACACATGTACATGGAGCTAACTTTACATCTCCAAAGAAAACCTAATGGTACTCTGTACTTGATCCCACACAAGGTCCTTCTTAGACAGGAAATAGTTATCAGATCCTTTAGGGAACAAATTCAAGGAGAGTTTTGAATTCTAGCATTGCTTTTTACGTCCACTTTGATGATGAAAGTGCCAAAGACTAATGAAAGCTTTGAGTCTAGAGTATAGCTTAGGGATAGAAAGGATCAGGGCTGATACTGAGACAGTCTTCCATCAAAGTTTTTTCTCCCCTGCATTTAGTCAGGCACGGAGTCCCACTTGAACAGAATCAGATTCAGAGTCGAGCCGGCTTTCTAGTGCTACTCAGAAATAAACTGCTTGATGGTAGAATGGTACAAATTCACACAATTACATGGTTGCAAAACCTTTTGCAAATGACTTTTCAATGACAGCTTTTTTGTCTACAATTTCTGTGTACTCCCGAGCAATTTCCCTGAGCTGTGCGTGACTGCTCTGATCTTGGGAAGTTTATTCCAAGGTCATTGGACTCTTCCACATCCTTCCCAGTGAAGGAGAAACTTTTCTCTCTGTTTTCCCCAATCCCCAAAACACTAAAACCTAGAGACTCCTCTTTGGGAGCATAACAATGCTTTTCTATTTGGATCAGGGAATATTACTGTGCATTCCTATTTGCTATATCACTAAGGACAGAAAATACTAACTACACAACTAGCAACATTTCTAAATTACAGTCTTTGTCCTTCAGAGCCTGAGCCATCTATATCAGCATCACCTATGATGATCATAAAATATTCCCATCCCATGCCCACCCAGCCTTATCCCTGTGCTAATTGATAGAGGGAAGGTGAGTGTGGTGGCTTATTAAAAAAAAAAAAAACTCACTGCTCACTCTCTCTTGTGTTTTTTCCACCCTATTTCCAAGGAGATGAGTGCCTGAGAAACTGACTCAATTTTATTAAATATACTCACTAATAGGAGGACAGCAAACTTACACGATCTCACACTCCCGAATCAACGATCTAGCATTTTTTCTCTTTCTTAAAAGGTTTGTTTTGTTTAATGTGTATGAGTGTTTTGCCTGTATGTCTATGTTTGCACCACATCTGTGCTTGGTACCTGAAGAAGAGAGTGTAGGATCACCTGGAACTAGCACTACAGATGGTTCTGAGATGTCATGTGAGCCCTGGGAACTGACTCCAGGTCCTCTGCAAGAGTAGCAGGTGCTCTTAACCATTGAGCCATCTCTCCAGCCCCATATTTTTTCCTTCTTATATATTTTTTTCACAATAAAATCTATTATCAATGAACTTAAAATGTAGAGTGCATACTCAAATCAGAATTCATTATTTAATTTCTACATTTAAAGAAAATTAAGAGTGAATCTGTAAACTGTACAAATCATTTCTGTCAGCTGGGCCTGGAAGCAATATTCTGAACATACAAGCCCCAGAATCAATCCACTAAGGATGCTTTGGTATCTAACCACAGTGCCTGTGTATAAAGAAAATTATAACCAAAATCTGCATGAGCCATGTGCATCTGCAATGCAAATTGTTATTATATGATTTTTTATTTTTGTCACATGACTGACTGTTGCTATGGGATGTTCCGTATGTTAAATGTGTTGCTCTGATTGGTTAATAAATAAAACACTGATTAGCCAGTAGCAGGGCAGGAAGTATAGTACAAGGAGAGAGAATTCTGGGAAGTAGAAGGCTGAGGCAGAAAGACCCTGCCAGCTGCTGCTATGAAAAGTGAGATGTCAGGTACCAGTAAGCCATGAGCCATGTGGCAAGGTATAGTTTTATAGAAATGGGTTAATTTAAGATGTAAGAACTGGATAGCTGGAAGCCTGAGCCATTCGGCCAAACAGTTTAAATAATATAAGCATCTGTGTGTTTATTTTATAAGTGGGCTGTGAGACTACTGGGGCTTGGTGGGAGCTGGAGAGAAGCTCTCCAGCTACAGATTGTTCAACTTTAATTCCAAGTTTCCTTTTACAGAAACAAAAACCAAAACAAGTATTCAGATGTTGATTATATTCACAGAAAAATGCCTCAAAGAATTGATGAGGCACGTTTAGTGCCCATGTTTTCTCCTGTTCACTACTGGTCCTATTATCTCCCATACTGTGCTGGTAAAGCAGAGAGCAGGTGTTACAAACACACAGAGGACTTGTTGACGCACAGAGGCCCATCATCCCAAAGTCCAGACAGTTTGTGCCTGTGACTAGCTCTCAAATAATCCTGACTGTGCTATTGCAGTTCACCCTTTTAGAATCACCGATACAAGGTCATCTGCTGTGGAATAATCCTTCTGTACACTAGACGAATATACGTTGCTATGATTAGTTTCATAAAAAAGCTGACTGGAAAATAGCTGAATAAGTTAGGTGGGAAAGCCAAACTGAGAATGATAGGATGAAGGAGGGTGGAGTCAGAGAGTCACCAGCCAGCCACTGAGGAAGCAGAATGTGCAGAAAATGAGGTACCAAGCCATGAGCCACATGGCAGCATATAGATGAATAGAAATGGGTTAATTCAAAATGTAAGAGTTAACTCATAGCAAGCCTGAGCTATTGGCTGAGCATTTATAATTAATATAAACCTCAGTGTGTTTGCTTGAAAGCAGATGTAGGATGGAAAACTCTGCCTACAGTCCTTGTCCTACTTCACTTCCAATTATCAGCTTCATACAGCCTAAGGTCACCTGAGGAAGGTCTCAGAGGAGGGACTGCCCAGACCAGGTTGATCTGTGGGTTAATTGTTTTCATTGTTTTATTGATGTAAAAGGGCCCTGCCCATTGTGGGAGGTGTCATTCCCCAAATGGGTAGTCCTGGGATGTAGAAGACATGCTAGCAAACAGCATTCCTCCTGCTTGAGCTCCTGCCTTGGCTTCCTTCAGTGATGGACTGTGGCCTGTAGGCTGACATAAGCACTTTCTTCCCCTAATTGCTTTTGGTCAGAGTGTTTTTATCATAGTGACAGAAAGGAAAGTAGATGATTATTTCATTCTCTCTTGGTCAGACCTCACCCTGTAGGGGTGAACGAAATGAATGCCCTGTGAAGTACACAGTGCTAGATTCTAGATCTCAAGAATTGTATTCCCAGCTCTGCCATTAATTTTCTTAGTGTGTCCAGGAAAGAGCTAAGTGTGTGTGTGTGTGTGTGTGTGTGTGTGTGTGTGTGTGTGTGTGTATAACTTCATCTCTCATCTAAATGCTTGCCTGTTTGAGAAAAGAGATTGCTGCCATGTATTTCAGATCTACAAAATTAGGTTGAAGCACTCAGCAATTAATGCCTTCTGGTGTTATATTGATCACGACTCAGCTTTTTATTGATCCAACAATGTATTAATTATTTATAGAAAATTCTCCACTTGAGAGTTCTGATTCAATCATGGATTTGTCATGATTCTCACAGTAAGTGTCCCTCATCACCACAGCTGTTGATAGCTGGACTGTGTGAATATCCTCCCCAGGGCTGCTCTGTGAATGGACTTCTTTGATTAAAGACAGAGATGAGAGTGTGTGTTTGGGGCTTAATTAACCTGCACATGTATACAGCTTTCCTTGACCTCCATATGTATACAGTGTTCCTTAACCTGCACATGCATACAGCTTTCCTTAACCTCCATCTGTATACAGTGTTCCTTAACCTGCACATGCATACAGCTTTCCTTAACCTCCATCTGTATACAGCTTTCCTTAACCTGCACATGCATACAGCTTTCCTTAACCTCCGTCTGTATACAGCTTTCCTTAACCTGCACATGCATGCATACAGCTTTCCTTAACCTGCATCTCTATACAGCTTTCCTTAACCTGCATCTGTATACAGCTTTCCTTAACCTGCACATGCATACAGCTTTCCTTAACCTGCACATGCATACAGCTTTCCTTAACCTGCATCTCTATACAGCTTTCCTTAACTTGCACATGCATACAGCTTTCCTTAACTTGCACATGCATACAGCTTTCCTTAAGCTGCACATGCATACAGCTTTCCTTAACCTGCACATGCATACAGCTTTCCTTAAACTGCATCTGTATACAGCTTTCCTTAACCTGCATCTGTATACAGCTTTCCTTAACCTCCATCTGTATACAGCTTTCCTTAACCTACATCTCTATACAGCTTTTCTTAACCTCCATCTGTATACAGCTTTCTTGCTTCCCGCTTCCCTTCCCACCTGAATGCCTGGTTTTGCTCAGGTTTTCCTGGAAGGAGACTCACATATAATGTGCTTTAGGTTATAGTAGTTTCTCAATGAGCTTAATCATGATTCTACTCACCATGTTGCATTTAGGGGTCCACTCTGGGGTTGCTGATGTATTGAGTCACTGTGTTGGAAGGAACTTTTGCTGTGGCTCTTATGGTGTGGTGGAGAACAGGCAACATGGGGAGGCAAGGGTCTGTCTGACCACTCACTGGGTTTGCTTTACTAGGTTTTATTTCTTAGGATCTGACTTCTACTGGACAGTTTGCTTTCAGTGTTCCCAAGCATAATTTACCAGCTTACATCATTTTCAGGTTTTTTTTGAAACACTCCTAAGGACACTCCTTAGGACAGCTAACCTTAAGAGCACATTCCTTCTGAGAAAATGTTCAGGAGGGCAGAGCTGGAGATATCGGCCTGGTAACCTGTTAGGCCCCACCATGCATCGCTGCAATTGGCTAATGGCACAATTGCATGCTTTTGGTGGTTGCTATTTTCTAAAGAGACATAAGGGCTTACATTTTAATAGTTTATATAGTTCCCCATTTTTATGATCCTCCCAGGGCTGTTGCAAACTCCCGCAGTGTCGTTAAAATTACATCTCAGCCCACTGTTTTCTACACCATTACTTCTCCTGGGGATTCCAGCATCCTAACAGTGAATTCTCACACTATCTTCTAAGCACCTTTTAAACCTATATAAAGAATTTAAAGTCATCGACTGACTGTGCAGACTCTTTGCTCAGAGCTGGCAGAGACCTGCTCACACAAACACCTGTGAAGTTTACTACATTTTAAAGTTGGTATCCAGGGAGAGAACAGAAGCCTGAAGTCAGTCTGTATTGACTTTTGATGGAATGGGTAGGGAATAAGGTGCTTTGTGGTGGGCACAGTAAATCTGGGTGTATTTGCCATTTTCATTACTCCACGTGGAAATACTGTTCAAATAAGAATTTCCTACACAGCCTCATTTACTTTGAAGTAGATGACTTTCACCTTTAAAATATGACCTTTTAAAGTGTACTTTTACCTGAACAATCCTGTATTTGCCTCTTTTTAGTCTGTATGGTACAAGACCATTTTTGCATCCAGAAATCATTTTTGTAGATATCTTCCTAGGGTATGTACACGTACACATAGGGATACATGAATAACAGAGTGAACAAGTCCCTTTGTAGCATGAATCTTAAAGGTTCTTATTAATAAAATCAAACCTGAGGCCAGTTATTGGGGTCCATGCTGGTAGATCAGAGAGACAGAACAAGCCACAGCTATCTCACCTTGCCTGTTCCCCAGCTGGTCCTGTTTCCTCAGACTGGAAGCCTCTGAGTCCTCATCCAGAATGAATCTCAGCTGAACTGTGTTGCTCCAAAGCCTGAAAGCTTAACCAGCCACATGCTTAACCAGCCCAATGCTTAACCAGCCAAATGCCTCTAGTTTCTGGTCCTCATGCCTTATATATCTTTCTGTTTTCTACCACCACTCCCTGGGATTAAAGGCTGCCTTTCTGGGATTAAAGGTGTGTGTCACCATGCTTGGCTATTTCCAATGTGGCCTTGAACTCACAGAGATCCAGAGGGATTTCTATCTCTGGAATGCTAGGATTAAAGGTGTGAGTGCCACCATTTTCTAGCCTTTGTATCTAGTGGCTGTCTGTTCTCTGACCCCAGATAAATTTATTAGAGTACACAATATTTTGGGGAACACAATACCACCACATCCCTTCTTTGGTCTGTGGGTTCTACTATACTTTAGTTTACTTAAGTGATCCTTTGCTGTCGTTTACATGAGTCCCTGCAGAGGATACCACCACACACAGACTCATCATTGGATGCGTGCACAAGAATCTGTACAGTTCTCTTGAAACTAAAACTACAAGTTCAAAGTGATAGAAGACCTGTCAGCCTTCTAAAGCCATTCTTTGGCAACAGAAACTTCTGCTATTCCTCTGTCTCTCCCTGTGTCTGTATGTCTGTCTTTTCTCTTCCCCACCCCTTCTCTCTTTCTTGTTCTCTTTCTTCCCCTCTCCCTCTTCTCCATTATAACTATGTAGCTCTTTCAGAAGACTCACTTGTTCACAGCCTCTACTGTTTTCCTTGAAAAATAAGGGAAAGGAGTTGATCTCGTGTAGATGATGGATAGTTCTGAAGTTTAAACTGCTTTTCTTTATATCATAATGCTCCTGCCCATATTTAATTTAATTATGTGTTAAATAAGACCTGTATATTGTAAGTTGCATCCCCTAAATAATAATGAAGGTTTTCAGTGAGTATATATGTGTGTATATATATATATATATATATATATATATATATATCAACTAATTACTTAAATTAGAGAATCGATAGCCTTACCAAAGTTATACAAAGTCATACATTATACATTACACACACACACACACACATTTACATTATGTCAAGATTTATTGATTCTTACATCCCTACCCAGGTTAGTATGTCATGTTTCCTTAGGTTTGCCCTGGATGTTCCATTGATTGTGATGAACTTGACAATTTTGGTATCACACAGAATAGTGTCACTGCCCTAAACATCTCCAACTCAAGACCCATGAAACCTTCCTACATCATCCTCAATTATTGACAAGTATCAATATTTTGCCACCTCTGTAGTTCTGCCTGTTTTAGAATATTGCATAGATAGAATCATAGTAACCAGATTTTCACACTGGCTCCTCCCATGTCACAATATTAATGTAGATCAACATTAACACCTTGTGGTTCAACCATATTGCTGAATAATATCCTAACTTATGAAAGTACCACAGTATGTTTATCTGTTCATTTCTTGAAAGGTTACTTAGTTGCTTCCAGTTTGGGATGATTATGAAAATAACCACATGCTATGTAATGGCTGTCTGAGATACCTAAGTGCCAATCCCTAGAACCTGTGAATCCCTCTTACACGGAGAATTACACTTCACAGATATTGTTCAGGATCTTAAGGCCAGGATATTGTTCTGTATTATTCAAGAAGGCCCTAAATGTAAGTTTCCTTATAAGAGACTCAGAAAGAGAGATGGACCACGGAATGGACTGGGAAGTAGAGATTGGAGTAACATTGGCTCCCATCCATCCAAGACTTGGAAATAATTGTCTCTGTCTATAGAACAGCTGGAATGGTGATGGAGACTGCATTGCTTCTACATATGCAGCCAGGACATAGTTCAGCACAACCAGACCAAGTCTTCCTAGTCACAGTGTGTACCATACAGGGTTTCTCTTCTATAATAGCTCTGACTATCCTGGAACTTGCTTTGTAGACCAGGCTGGCCTCGAACTCACAGAGATCCCCTACCTCTGTATCTGCTTTGGAGTGGGACTCCCAGTCTCTTCGTTCACTTCGTAAATTCCTCTGCACAAGAAGGTAGAGGTAACTTTTCTGATGTGTGCCAGGTCAGTTCTCTCCCTTTCCTTGGGGGTTTGCTGCCCAGCCAGAGCACTGACTCTTTGCTCAGATCCCTTTCTATAGAACACAGGCTGGAGGAGTCTGTTCCACCCATGCCAAGGTAGGCATACTTCCGGAACTTAAGAGTGCCTCTGGTCATCTCTGCTGTCAGAGCTGATGTTTCTCCTGCATGGCCCGCAGCGTCCACAGAGAGCCCCCGTGGAGTGGTAGCTCACAGTTTATTTACTCCGTCTCCAGGCTGACATGGCCCCTGTCATATGTGTCAGGAACAGCAGCAAGACCCCTGGTGCGGTGTGATCACAGAGCCTCAGCAGGTGATTTGCTCTGTAGAGCCCCCCTGCTTTCTAACTCCTGCTGTCTTCTTTTCGGACTGTAATTAATCTAAAAAGAGCCAGCCCCTTGTCGTCCAGTTTTGATCAGTTATAGAATTACTAGAAACACTGAATGAATTATCCCAATGGTCCTTAGAGCATCAGAGAAGAGGGCATTAAGGTGAATGTTATTATGTGAGAAAGCATGAGAGTTCCGGCCAATATGGCACTGCTTTGATTTTACATTCTATGTAAATGTAAGTGACTTATAAGACCCCAGATGGCACCTGGCATGAGGAATGAGAGGGTATTGTACTGCTGGCTTAAAACAAGATTGTGTGCTTTTGTATTGTTTTATTGTTTTCTTTTACAACAGGCACAAGAAAGAACTGAATTTTGAGTAGGGAGGGGCTTTAGTAATCAAGGGATCTACTGCGTTGTATTTCCTGAAGGTATTTTGAGATAATTTTCTGTGGCCTTACCGGCATCCAGCTGTGCTCCAGCTGAGAATGAATGAATGAATACCTTTGGAGCCCAAACTGGGAGCAGGGCAGGGTCTCCCTGCTGGATAGTGGATTTGGTGTGGTGAGCAATCAGTACACAAGTGTGGAACTGAATTTGTTTCCTCGGAGGTGGAAAGATCATTTCAAGAAATTGCCGTCCATTTCCTACTTGCTCCTGTTCTCTTGGCCCTTTTAGCTTTGTATTTTCACTTTCTGGACTCTAAAATGAGTCAATATGTAACAAGTTCTCCACCTACTGGTATTGGTGGTTACAACACCATAGCCACCCTGGTCACGCACAGCCCACCTGTTGTCTAAGAAGCATCAGAATTTGGGTAATTTCAAACAGAGCCTCCGCAGTAGTTTCCCAGCTGGTCTTCCATCAGGACCCGGGGGAAGCACAGTGTGAATGTGAAGTTTTCCTGCAGCAAACACTATGCAGGGCTGCTCTGGGCATTTGGAAAGCTCCAAACTACAGGGCACTTAGAGCTGCCCTGGGTCTCAGAGGTGCACTTCTCACATGATCCATAGGATCCCCAGACCTCTAGAGACTTTTGAGCTGTGATGTGGCCCCAGGCCCTGATTGTTTAGTCAAAGTGACCTTTTTACATTATGGGAGTTTTTTTCTTTGAAATGAGCACTGCCTCCCACTGTTTCCCAGAGGGCAAATTCTTTACTCAATGCCTCAGTGTAACCTAAAGGAGATGTGGTGATGGCTAAAGAAACTGCATTTCATTGGTAGGTGTCCATCTTGATTCCAAATAACCACTTGTCCCTGACTCAAGCTCCAGGAGACAGTGCGTGGAGAAGAGGAAGAGGAGAAGAGAGAAGGCGGAATATGGCGCTCCGCTTTAAAACCGCTGGGGGCGTGGCAGGTCAGTCACTACTCACGCATGTGCGTAGATCAATGGTCACGTTGCACGCTTAGTAGCATGTAAGTCACGGATTCTGGTCATGCGAGATGCTTGGCGGAACTTGCTAGTCGGAGGTGTCCGGCCTGACTGGAATTGGTAGGCGAAGTGTCCGCTGTAATGTGACCGTTGGGGGGCGGAGGCGTGTTGTGAACCTTCATTCCCGACTCTTTTATTTTTTAAAAAAAGAAAAAATTGTGGTTGACTGGGTACGGGGGCGACGTTTCTCTCAAAGACTGCTTCCAGCTGAATAGTGGGTGTTGGTTGGCTCTTGGCATTTTAAGTTTTAATTACTATGCCTAAGAGATCCATGAAACAAAAATGCCTCCAATCTGCAAGCCCCTTGGCCAAGGACAGATAGCTCTTGAAATGCTGGAGGCCATTGCATATGGGAGATAACAAGCCACATGTTTTCATTCCCCTAAACAAGTTTGTTTGACCCATCTGCACTGGATGTGCTTGATCACATGTGGGTGAGAGGTTCACAGGCAAGAAATGCATCAGGAAGTACACTTGCCCCTGATTGGATGGAGGCTGGAGGTACATCAGGATGTATGCTTCCCCATGATTGGAACTGATGGAAAATGCAATGAATTATGGTTTTTCCTTCTTAAGCCCTAGCAAAACTTGATTCTGGACCATTTCCCAGGAACCTGGATATACACATAGTCAGAACCCATCCACATACATAGTATTTAATTAAAGCTTGCTTCAAATTTGGCTTTAAATTGTGGTAGTGGTCTTATTCTTGATCAGTGGGATTAACACAGGAAAATAAGTTCCCAGTAACACCAACTCAGTGACGCCCACCAGAAATGTGCAACTCTGACCATTGACTTGTTAAGGCATTACTAATCACTTCTTTTACTTCAGTAACTTGCTTATGCAGACATTCAAGGACTATTTCGAAGTCACCTTGACAGTGTAGTCAGAGCAGAATAGCTCTTGGGCTGCTTGTGCAGATAGTTGAGGTCTTCTTCTGTCTTTGACCTTTAAAAACCCTTCCCACATCTGTCTTGGCTCAGCAGTCTCTAGTTTGGATTGGAGACTGCTGCCCTGATAGCAGAATTAATCAGTTTGGCTAATCACAATCTGAACTGAGTCTGTGGTTCTTTTCCCCGGTGGTCGTGAACTCCATAACAGTGTCTTCTTTGCCTTCAGGATACTCACATTATGTAAGAGTGTAAGTGGAAGAGTGGAAGATCTGAGTTCCTGGGGGCTAGCCCAGTGACTACATCTTCTTTTTATAAAAACAACAAATAACAACAAAAGCATCCATAATGGAGAGTAAGGAGCTGGAAAATGGCTCAGCAGCCCTACGGAGTATGTGGAGGACTGAGACTCACAACATCCTGTGACTCTAGCTTCTGGGATATCCTATGCCTCTGGGCTCTGTAGGGGGCCCAAAACAGCTTGATCACATGGTTGCCATGACAGGCTTAGGGGTCCAGACACAGCTGCCATGACAGGCTTCCTGACAGGCACCACCTGGTATTTGCAGCAAAAGCCATAAACTGACACCACCCAGGGATGGGCCAGCATCTAAAGGAAAGTACCTGGCATTCCACACATTCCAACCATTAGACAAGGTTAAATAAGATCACCAGATGTCCCTGAGCCCAGCATGCACATATTTGCCTTTCACCAAGATGCCCCTCTACAAATGTTAGCCAATCAGTGTATTGAGCCCTGGAAATCCCCTCACTCCCAACCTCTACTATGATTAAAAAAAAAAAAAAAAAAAAAAAAAAAACAAACAAAAACCCTACCCCACCTGGGCTCAGGGCTCTCTGCTCTCACTGCTGCATCAGACAGACCTGGAGAATCCAAGCTCAAGCTTGAAATAAAGGCTCTTTGCTTTTACATTGGGATTCCATCTCCATGGTGGTCTTTTGGTGGTCCCCGAGATAAAAGCATAACATCCTCCATGGGCACCTACCTCACATTCACATGTTCACATTCAGACACTGACATACACACATAATTTAAAAATCATAAAAACAAATCTCTGTGTTGAAAAGGAGACTATTAAACAGAGCTGCAGGTTTTAGCTGTGTTGAACATCACTGGAGAAAAACCAGCATTTTGATTTTCTTTAATTTAAAAATATATACATGCAGTTCAGTAGTAGAGCTTTAGTCCAGCACACTCAAAGCCCTGGGCTTCTGTTGCCAACAATCTTGTCTGTGAAAGAAACACACTCTGCATCAAAGAGTATCCTGACCCTTGGCACACTATTCAGTGAAGGAAATGACCTGTACAGTAACATGCTGTTCCTTAAGATGTATGGTGTCAGAACACAGTCCATGAATGAAGCTGTGTGAGATTTCTGACAGCTTGTGAGACAAGTCCAAGTAAACAAGACAAGAGTCTTGTAACCTCTGCTCCTCCACTGTTCATGGAATGCACTTTTATGCTTCTCCCAGCTGTAAATGGGTTTTGGTCATTTACATAATGGGATTCAATGAATTATAAATACTTGTCATTATTTAGAGGAATTGGTTACAAATTAATAGTGGTTAAGGTAAGGAAAACTACTGTTAGTCTCCAATGTTTCACATTGGTACATGTTTTTATATTTTGATGCAAATTCAGAATTATTTTTGTATAGGTATATATATGCGCGCACGAGTGCGCGCCCACACACATACACACACACACACATATATCATATATGCTTCTGCTCTTGTTTAAAGTGTACCTATGCAGTGTTCTGAACTGCTGGTACAAACCATAAGAAGGACTTTGATGAAAATTGGCATGTTGTCTGGAAAGAAAAAGAAAAATCAGGAGACTGGATTAAAAAAAAAAAGGAAAAAAAGAATTTGTCTATGTCTGGCTGAACCAGAGGAGCAAAGATAGAAAAGGCCTGACCTGAGGATATATAGAAAGTTGTAGAAGGCCAGACAGGATATGAACTATACTGAATTTGAAGGGAAACTATAAACTATGTTGGAGATTTAACCATATTAGATTAATTTTAGTTGGTTTTCTTCATTTTAAAAAAAAAAACTGGTGATTCTTCACTACAGAATTTTTATGCTAAAAATGAAATCATGCTCTTTAAAAGGAGAGAAGAGGACTAAGGTTCAAAACCATCATGTCATTATTATACATCATGAACACCCTAGAGATGACCACGAGTCTGAGTTCATATGCAAAAGCAAAGAGCCTTTATTGCAAGCTCAAGCTTGGACTCTGTCCATTTCAACAGAGTGATTGGTTCAGGGGGATCCCTGAGCCCAGTTGAGGCAGGGTTTTTAAGGAGTAAAGAATGGAGGCAGGTAGGGGAATTCTGGATTCAGTTGGTGGTTGAACTCCTGATTGGGCAGGAGTGGGGCAACAGAAGTCTTGTCAAACACGGGTTCTTAGTGGTGTTGCTGCACGGAAATTGGCAATTTATATATAACTTACATAAGCAATCCTTAATGCTCTGGAGCATCTAATACTGGTTTGTCTCAATTCTGATTGGTCCCTGCAGGGTACAGTTTGTGGTTTTCCTGTTTATTGCATGGTGTGGCCTAGTCCCAGGATTGTTAGTCTGCAGCCTGTCATGGCTGCACCAATGTGCCTCTTCAGTCATAACCCTTCGAGTTACAGGGTTCTATATGTTTGGTCTTCTATAAAATGACAAGGTTAAAGCTCTTAGCTACCCAGAATTTCATGAAAAAGTCCAAACCTGTTTCTTAAAAACTGTCAATATCACATCTATGGTCTGTAAATGAAAACTGCAATCTAACTGCTCCTATAATATCTATAATAGGGAAAAATGCTTATAAAGTAAGAAAGACACAACAAAACCTGACAGGTCCATTTGACTAACATATCTATAGGATAAAGCAAAAACCTGTTGTTGTTACCAAACTTAGATACATTTTCAAGATTAAGCCTTGGTTTGTTTAGCTTAGATATAGTTCATAGATAATGGTCCTCAAACCCATCAAAGAGCTGATGAATATGGCATTTAAATTATTTAATAAAAACTTACTATGACAGACAGAAACCCCCAGCTTCTAGCAATCGCTCCCAAGGTCCCCACAGAAGATATGAAAAAACACAATGATACCACCTGGATTGTTGATAACACTGATCACTGGGCAATGTGTCCCAACCCAACACCTTTTGCCAGGCCCCAACACAGATTGTGAACAAGTGAGACACTAACAAAATAAGGCCAGTCTTCCCCAGGTTTCTCCTCCACAGGGAAAGCTCTCACCTTATGGGCTTGGCAACCAAAGACTGTCCTGATACCTCTGCTTCCAATGCCACGAAGAGCACAGGAGACTGGGATGGTAGTCTGGGTAATGGGTAATCTCTGTCATTTTTTAAAAAAAATAGATTTGGAAGCTGTTTGGTCTGCACTTAGAATGTATCCTTCTCAGATCTCTGATGGTATTGAAGACTAGGCTAGCTATAACTTTGTCAGGTTAGCAGCACCAGACAATCAGATTCTTCCACAAGGCTGCTGCTAACTTATTAGTTCATTGATTAATTAAAGCTAGTAGGTCTCTTGATAAGAGAAGGCAAACAGGATTGCCTTACAGGCTTCATATTAAGGAATAAACAGGTTTCAAACATAACTTAAAGTGGTTGTTCTCAATAATAACTACTTATATCTTTGATAAATGATTAAATTAAAAAAGGGTTAAAAGCTATGTAAATTTTCAAGGTCTTAAAACGATTTAAAACATGGAAAATGCTTCAGATTATGATATTGTTATATTAAGATTTCTAAAGTTCAGAATTTGACGTTAGTAGAATTCTGACAAGCTAATAGAACAACGACTGCTGACTGTTTGAGTCACAAGCTCAATATTTTAGATTTCTTTTGGTTGTCTTCTAAATATAGACATAGATGCTTTTCATTGGGCTAAAAACATTTCAGTTTAATGTATACCTGGCTCTCTGGACAGAATATAATGTACAATGTCCATGCTTTTAAGCCCAAATCTATAGCTGTTGCTAGGACTCAAGGATGTGAGTCTACTGTTGTTTTACAGATACCTGTTATCTGCTTTTTCTATAATATGGATTTCAGTCCAGATTGATAAGGCTAATATATCTGAAACTTTTATGTTTTTTCATGAAGTGGATATTCATGTAAACCTCAGAAAATCAACAAAGTCATAAAACTTGGATCTATATATCACAGCTCAAAAGGATTCCAGATAAATACAGCCTAAATTTCCCTACGTGCCTATTCATGAGGATGTCATCTCACTCTCTCCTGGTCTTGGGACTTCTCCCCTTCTTCAATTACTGAGACTATGGGTCTAAATGTTCCAAATAAGTTCATAAATTTTAACTTCTGTTCCGAGCTTGTATCTGTCTTGACAGGTTTCCACTTGGCTGACAGACACATCTAAACATAACTGCTGATGACAACCTGCTCCAAATGACTGTGTTCCCTGGACTTGCTGAAAGCTAATAGGGACCAATCCAGCCAATATAAATGCTGTCTCTTCAACTGGTCAATGAACCAGATGCTTCTAAATTCCCTCCTTGACTTTGACTAACATACTTGCTTTCCAAGGCCCTGACAACAATGTCCTAATGTCAGCAGGAAGTAATTACAGAAGTGAATATATCACCCCTTCTCCCCTTCCCCCACCTTGGAATGTTAGATCAAAAAGGAATTTTTTTTTTTAATAGGAAACCTGAGATAGAATAATAACTGGTCCCCACTATCATTTTCAGATTCCTTCTAGATAAGGACCTCTGTCAGCCATCACAGGGCTTTATCCCTTCTGCTTCTGCTATTGGCTTTTTTTTTTTTTTTTTGGAGCTGAGGATCAAACCCAGGGCCTTGCGCTTGCTAGGCAAGCGCTCTACCACTGAGCTAAATTTCCAACCCTGCTGTTGGCTCTTATGTCATTGATGCCTTGACTAAACTGATGATGCTAGAATCTCAGTATCAGCCCCTGAACCAAACCCCTGACATACAAACTTGCAGATGGCAACAAATGAATCAGGGAAGGCTCACTTTGCAGTTGGTAATAGGAAATGATCTCTGAAACAGCCTCTGCCTGGCTACTCCCCACCTCTGTAATCTCACTCAGAATCCAATGGGAGCCAGCTTCCTGTTCCCACCAGATGATGCCTGGTGGGCATAAGCCTCTGGCTTGACTCCCTAGGTTGATGTTCAGGTTTTAGGTCAGAACAAAAGTCTCTTGCATCCTGGTCCAATTAGTCCCCAGAATAGTCTACTACCCTGATGATATATATATATTTAGCAATTAGAAACATCACCAAGACAGTAAAAAACGAAAAATCCTCACAACCTTTGTATCCACTCTCCTAGGAGCCGGCTTCACTGGGGCCACAGGTACTGGAACTTCAGCCTTGGTACTACAAGAGCAGAACTACAGGGCCCTGAAAATGACAACAGATGCAAATGTCATTGTCCTGGAGAAAAACCTGTTGCACACACAGAGAAACCACTCTCCTCTTTAACCAAAATAGTTCTCCTAAATAGAAGGAGCCTGAGCAGGGACTTAGGAGAAGAACACTGCTTTTATATTAACCACTCTGGGTTATCAGGAACTCAATAGCCCTGCTTAGGAAGAGGCTACATGATTGACAATTGGAAAGACAACAAAATGAAGAAGGGTTTGAACCTCTATTTTACTGGTCGCCTTGTCAGCCTTAGTTGAAACCTCAATCATCTTACTGTTAACTTTTACCTAGGAACCATGTACAATTAATGCTTTAATCAGGTTTATTAAGGAATAGATCTCTACAGTCCAATTAATGGGTTCAAACAGCAATACAAGCCCATGAACCAAAGAGAAACATCTCCACGATTTGAGACGATGCACTACTCAAGGGGGGGGGGGGATGAGAATAAGAAGCAGACACCCTAACAGGCAGCTCAGTCTTCTGTAAGAGATCAGGCCGCAATTTCAGTTTCTGAAAGAGCCACAAACAAAGGACTATCAATCTTCAACACAACCCCCCACACCCCCCCGCCACACACACACATGCTCCCCACCCCCGACCCTACCCCTGCCCCCAACAGCAAAGACAAGGAGGCCTAGTCAGGCCTGAGCCACAGTCAGCAGAAACCAAATAAGGACAAAGCCTGGGATTTGTCCAGGCTTGCCCCAAAATGGAAAACTGTAACCCTAACAAGTCCCTAACTAGCCCTGGCCAATTAGAGCATACTAATATGATTGCCACTTGCTTAAGCCAATTGTCGATAAAATGACCTAACTGCCCTAAGAACTTCCCTTCAACTGTGCTTAAAAGGAGCCTGCCAGCTTCTTTCAGGGTCATCATTTTGCCTTTGTGTGGAATGGACGGCCCAAGCATGCTGGCATAAATAACCTTTTTGCTAATTGCATTCGTGGATGGTGGTCTTTTGTGGGACTTCTCCAGAACACTAACAGGCACAAATCCAGGAACTGAAGAAATCACCTAATGAGTTCCCGGAATTTTCTTCCCTCAGACTTCTGGGAAATGTAGTCTTAGGAGCTGTGACATCACGGGGCGGGGGGCATCCAGGAAATACGCACTTGGCTTTTGGTGTCAATACACGTGAGTCTTCCTTAAAGTTAGAAGAGAGTCCTGCCTGCTCTACATTCCTGCTACGTCTCTGACATGGAGGTTGGTCCGGGGTGCAGCGCAGCCTGAGGCACTGTGCGGGGTGCGGGGGTCGGTCTTGGAGGGAGCAGACCTGGGCTGGGTAGGAGGGCGGAAGAAGCTGCCTTGGAGGTGTTGTGCTGAACTGGCTGGGACACCTGAGGTTGCAGGTCAGGGCTGGGGAGAGGGCGATAGGGACTGTACACTGTGTGACGCTTTCTTTAGGACGTTGCGTGCACCCAGAGTCTGCCTTGGGCTTTTAGAACAGGAGAGCTGCTTGGTAGCGTGGAATAGATGATAGTGTCAAGTCCAGGATTGCAGACTAATGATGCTCAGCTGCCTGCCTGCTCCTGAGGGGGAGCTGGGAGCTCAGTGAGCAGCTTTGGTGGGGAAGCATGCTTCTCTAGCTGAGCGGTTCTCACATGGACGCTGTCAGATTTCTCAGAATCTGTAGAGCAAACGGGGTCTGGTCCTTACTGTACTCTGTAGACGGCCTAGTGTAACGGTCTTGAGGTCTTGATTGTGGTCATTTTATCTGACAGGTAAAGAATTAAGAGAGTCAAAATCCAAGGTGGAATAGGTCTCATGTAGGAAATTCTAGAGCACAGCAGACAGATCAGCCAGAATCAACTGCTACAGAAAACGGCTGAGAGAACACACATACATCCCCCACACAAAGGGACCCTCTGCAGGAAGAAGGGGAACTGGAGAAGCTGACTCTAGGCCTCACCTGGAGATCTGGGTTTTCTTAGCTTTTGAAAGATCTTCCATCCATAATGTAGGATAAACTAACTATCAAAACGACAGGATGTCTGCTTGACCAACAATGATTGTGTCAACATGTCTTGATCTGGCCTTGAGCTAGTTCATAAACAGAGTCCCTGGAACAGGTGAAAAACTCTCATGGCCTTGGGTTCCAGTGCCAGGCTTTTGTGTCAGGTCAGCAGGGTGAGGAAGAACTCACAGACCTGTGTGTATTCATGTGATTTACAGTAGACAGACTTTTTTGGTGATCAGATACTGGTTTGCATTTACTCTGTGAGGAAGAATTCTCAATGTCTTGCTTAAATATTCCTGCTTGTAGTGATTGTTCATTCTTTTTGGACATTAATCTGTGTTTGTTACTGTCATGACCTGATGCTGATTTCTTCTGGTTTCACTGATTTCTTCCAGTTTGCTCCTTTCATATCTAATCTGAGACTCCATTATTTCTTCATTTCCATTCTGCAGTTCTTGACTGATGTGGATGCTATGGTTACATTTCTGGGTCTTTTTTTTCTGCAGCTGCAGCTGGGATGCCTTCCCCTGACCTTACACCAGAAGTTCCACTGTGTGCAGATGCTTCTTACACTGAGCCAGAACAAAACCACTTCCTCCCTGTCCTTCACCTGGACACTGCCATGTCCAACCAGTAAAGCAAAGTGCTCATGTTGGTTCCTGCTCTTCACAGGTCCAGTCCAGGTCCCCTTGTTGAGCAGTCTGTCTCTTTCCTCCCAGGCTTCTTTCATTGTATTCTAAATGTCATTTTTCCAAAGCAGATACTATTCTTTGTCTTCCATATTTGTTCATGCTTTAGTCCACTTGTTCAGTCATAAAATTGTATAGCTTGGTGGCTTTAAGCAAACATTAGTGATTATTTCATGGCACAGTTGTGTGAGTGAAGCCCTGGGACAAAGATCCAGGAGTTGCTGATTCATGATGTGTGTGCTGTGTATTGAAAGCACTGTGTTATGTAATCGGTAAATGGGCGATTTTCCAATGGAGGGCCACTATGTGTTAGTTCCTGACCGGAAATACAGTTCTTCTTTGCCCATCATTTTGACTTCCCACCAATGTCCGGCTAGTCTTCAGTTTAGTCTGACTCTCTGAAAAGATATCTCTGAGGGATATTGACAGGAGATGCAAGAGTTCTTTACATCTACTCTGTCCATTCTGTTGTTCTAGGCTTGCCTCTAGGACAGTCCACCATTCAATTGGAGTACAGATTTCCACCTCACAATGACAGTAAGAATGTGTAACAATTTTAAACGGATGACAGTGTGCCCCTCTTAAGCTATGCATTAGAATTTCTTCATTATAGAAATGAATTTTGCCAGTCTGAAATGCTTGCTGTTAATTTTATTGGGTAAAATCCCTCCTAAATGATACCTTGTTTACAGGCACACTGCCCTCCACCCACAGCTTCTCACCGAAGACTGGCCCAGGACAGCAGACACTTCCCCATGTAGAATGGTGCTATGCTGTGCTGGGCAATGTGGGGAGTGGTCCTTACCGCTGACTCTGCTTTGGGGGCTCCTCAAGTTCTCTCAGGGGTTAATGTTTCCTGGGCTCTGGCCCTGCTCCACTCTCGTAATTCCCCCATTCTTGGTGACCCCCTAGTTCTGCAGCCTCACCTTTCCTAATGCTGTGACCCTTTAATAAGTTCCTCTTATTGTGGTGACCCCAAACCATAAAATTATTTTCCTTGCTGCTTCATAACTGTAATTTTGCTAAGGTTATTTACTGTAATGTAAATACTTTGGAGATGAAGGTTTGTCAAAGGAGTCATGACCCCCATGTTGAGAACCAGTGCCCTAGTTAAAACAGAGTGGGATCTGATTTTCTTTTATTTACTTCTAAAAGTAGCAACATTCTATACTAGCTACAACGAAGCTTCCAAAATAATTCAATTTCTTTTCCCTTGAGAAGGTGCTGGGTGTTCTTTTCACCAAATTGCTTCATTCTGCCTGTTTCTCGAATATCTGCAGGCCTCCTCATTGCTGCTCAACTCTGCACTTTCTTTTTAAAAAAATTTCTATTGTCATTCCTTATGGAGGCTACATTTCAGTTGTCCCTAAAGTCTTGTGATGATAAGGTACTCTCTCCTCCCGATGGTGAAAATATAATGCTCTTGAGACACAAGAGCCAGGGGATTGGAGCTGGATCTGACCTGAATGTCTTCTGCCTAAAGGTGAGTTTGCTTAGTGCTGGAAGGTGCTTTGTAAGTTCCAAGGGTTAAAAGCAACAAATGGTCCTGCCGAGGTGTTATGTCCATGAACCACAACAATGACCCATATGGCATGATATCAGTAAAGGTGCCTCTCAGGTCTTGGCATTAGCAGCAGCTGTCAATGGGACTTAGAGGGGACAGGAGACCTACAGAATGCTTGGAACTGCCTCTGGTAACTTCATAGGTCTTAAATCATAGAGGAGAACATACTAAGGCCACTAAACCATCATAATTCTTAACTGCACTCCAAGTACTTCTCCTTATACCTACACTGAGTGTAGTTGTCACTGCTCATTAAAGGCGCTTCTTTCTGCAGCACAGAGAATATTCCAGAAAACTAAAACTTACAAAGTGCACAGGACTATTGTCTGTGGTGCTGTGACCCAAAAGATACCTTACACCACAATTCCTGCACATGAGGCTCAGGGAATATCTCTGCAGAGGGGGCATATTGATTATGAGAGCCAGGGGTCCAGGAAGTCTGCTGTGAGGTTGTGCCTTCTAGAAAGGGAAGGGAAGCTGCATCCATGATACCCCAACAACATGGCTGCCTGAACAAGGACTGATCAATGACAGTGGCACAAGATCCCCTGCAGGGGGCAGTCTGCTGGGTAAGCATCCAAGTGTAGGCACCTGAGAACTGCAAAGAGAGGGAGAATTAGTCTTCCCAGGAAGGAAAGCACTCACTATTCATCCAGTAACAAGTGGTCAGTGCTCAAAACGTACACAAGGGAACACTAAACAGAATCAGCCTTTCATGTTTATATAGTTATGTATATATTTACATATACATATTTATTGCTGTGTTTGTGTGTGTGTGTGTGTGTGTGTGTGTGTGTAACATAATAATTACAGAAGAATACACTATGTGTTTAGATGGACTATAGGAGGACATGAGAGAAGTTGCAATGAGGAGTTAGAGGGGAAATGACATACTTATATTTTAATTCTCTGAATTATATGTCACTCTTGCCAATTGTGACAATGTTGGTGAAACTGTAAAAGTTATTTTAGGCAGTAGAGATAACACATGATCTCCTCAATATGTTAAATGTAATGAATTAAAACTAATGTAAGACAGAGATATGTTAAACATAAAGAATCATAGCTAACAGAAGTTGGAGATATAACGGTATTTTCCATTGACCAGAGTGACCTCAGGAAGCCAATACTTGGGACTTCCTTGTTATGGAAAATTAGTGTAACTATGTAAAGAGGTTTTGCATTTGTTTATGTTGTTGTATATCAATTTAACTGTGTAAAGATGTGTTGCATTTGTTTACGTTGTCTGCCTAAGGCACCTGATTCATCTAATAAAAAGCTAAATGTCCCATAACTAGCCAGGAGGTACAGGTGGGAATTCAGTGCAAAGAAAGCAAGAGGAGGAATCTGGGAGACAGAGACAGAGGGAGATGCCAAGGGCCAGACAGACAGACAGGAAGGAAGCAGGAAAGCAGGACGTACAGAATGAAAGAAAAGTAAAAGCAACAAGGCAAACTGATGAATAGAAACAGATTAAGTTAAGTTATAAAAGCTAGTGGGACAAGCATAAACTAAAGGCCAAGCTTTCCTAATTAATAAGAAGTCTCCATGTAATTACTTGGGAGCTGGCTTGTGTCCTAAAGAAAAATGCCAACTACACTTCCTGAACAGTGAATGCTCTGGGACAGTGTGAAAGGAGAGAGAAGCCTCCAGTGTTGTGTCCCGAATGCTGGGTGTCTGTAAGCATTATGGGGTACATTCAGAAGCCTGAAAGATAGTATTTGAGGAGGTGACCATACCATAACTAGGAAGAGGATCCAAAGTTTAACCATGAAGTTATTATGGAATACCTCATTATTACATAAAATACTGTTATTTCCTGTATTGATAAAAAGGAAAAATAATGTGTGACTATTCTCTTAGGTCATTCTGGACTTTACTCAATAAAATATGAAAACTATAAATTCTAAAATTAGCAAATTTTGATATAAGGAAATAACATCAGCAATTATATTTCTCAGCTTCAGCACATTTATACACAGGTTTTATATGTGCAGAACATGCTTTAGGAATACCGCAAACACCTGAATCAATGCCTGACAGAGAAAAGACAGCAAGGGAAAATGACAAAAAGATCCGGTGATGTCTATTCTATGTTAAATCTCAACAGCGTTGTTAGTCCTGTACTTGCCTGTTTTCTCACATGATCAGATACATAAATGACATTCAGTCTGTGAGTTCTGCCCCTGCCTGCTCCTTCTCACGTCCCTTGTCACCATCATTTGCACCATCAGTGAATCTGTAGAAATCCTGAAACCCAGATGACAGCCCGAGCTGCTGCATCAGACTCTGTATGTTCATTTCACTTCACATTCATGATTGTGCATATCAACTGTTGAGAAATTCCTTCTCCCCTACTGTGACTTCCTCCTGTGAGAAGTGTGTGTATGTGTGGTGTATAGTAGCATAGGGCACTAACTGCATATTCTGTGGATGTGTTCATTTTACATTCTATCTGTCTTAATTGGATCATGTCCAACTGAGCTTATTGAATCTTTTACCTTGACTTTCCTTGAAGATGGGTCCAGTGTAAGATCATGTGACCACTTGAAACTTGTCTGAGAAATATTACTCACCTATGTAAGAAACATTTCCAGCTCTCTTTCATCCTGGGAAAAATTTAGATTTGTGTCCACAGGCACATGATGCCTGTGTTAGGGTTTTTATTGCTGTGATGAAGACCATGATGAAATACATCTTGGAGAAGAAAGGGTTTATTTAGACTACAACTTCAGGTCACAGTCCATCACTGAGGGAAGTCAAGGCAGGAACCTGAGGCAAGAACTGGAGCAGAGACCACAGAAGAACACTGCTTACTGACTTGTCCTGCCTGCTTTCCTATCCACATAGAAAAGCATCCCCAGGGTGGGCACCACCCATAACGGGCTGTGCTGTCTCATATCAATCACTAAGAAAATACACTCTGGGCTTGGCTACAGGGCAGTCCTAGGGAGGCATTTTCTCAATTATGCTTCTCTCTTCTCAAATGACCCTAACTAGTGTCAAGAAGACAGGAGAACTCTTCAGGCCAAATCATCTAGGTGTTAATATTATTAATGGTTTTAATTACATTAAAATGTGGTGTCATTCATTGATCTTTATTTTAGGAAATGCTGTCCTTCTGGGATGTGGCCATTGAGTTCTCTGCAGAAGAGAGGGAATGCCTGGAGCCTGCTCAGTGGAATTTGTACAGGGATGTGATGTTGGAGAATTACAGCAACCTTGATTTCCTTGGTGAGGCTCTCATCCATAGTGAATTCTTATTTCACCATCAACATGTAGCTTCCTCACTTTGTATGGTATCTCATGGAGCATTTCAACAGCCATTTTCATATCCTTTGTTTTCAGAAAAATTAGGGAGATGGCTGTATTAAAAATCATTTCTGGGCAGGTGAGATGGCTCAGTTGTTAAGAGCAATGGTGGATCTTCTAGAGGACTGGGTTTAATTCCCAGTACCTATATGGCAGCTCACAATTCTCTGTAATCCCAAGATCTGACACCCTAATGTTGTGTGATATTTTGCTTGTTTTCTGACACAGCTTGCTTGGAGTCTGAGGGCGGAGCTAACACCTAGCTGACCATAGAGGTTTGGAGGACTGTAGAGAGGGACAGGAAGTGGTAAGGTGGGGCTGAGACAGGATCTCGGCTCTTTTGGATGGAGGAATGGAAGAGGTAGGAAGTCAGTGGTGGCTGCTCCCCTGCTTCTCTGATCTTTCAGGTTCTTTCCCCAATATCTGACTCCCAGTTTTTTATTGAAAAAGATTAAATTAATACATCATCCTCACACAGACATACATGCAGGCAAAACAACAATGCACATGAAAAATAAAAATAAATTATGAAAAAAGGATCATTTCACTGTTTTTCTTTTTGTGTTTAGCCTTTCTGTGTTAAAAGTACATTTCCTTCACTCTAGTGGGACTGTTAGAAATTCAATGGCATGAGACATGGAGTACTCTTGTTAATTACAGTGTTTCACAATTCAGTTTTAATGTTTTTCCTTTAAATGAAACTCAGCATCTGGATATTGTAAATTCCTTTATGTAGTGTAGTAATTCTGTCAGAAAACATTTAAGAAACTGATTGTCTGCAATCATTTATTTCATAATCTCTTTCCTTATAAGCCATGTACTGGAAGGTGCATGTCAGTTCCAAGTAAAAGAATACATAAACAATCTTGTTCCTTCTTTTCTGCAAACAGGTCTTGCTGAGTCTAAGCCACACCTGGTGACACTTCTGGAGCAAAGACAAGACTCTTCAGATGTGACGAGACAAACAGCAGCCAACATGCAGCCAGGTGTGTAGGAATGAGGGGTTTGGGGCCAGGGTTGAGGTCCAGATATGTAGATGTAATTCTCAATGGTTTTACTAAATAAGAAACACAGAGCCAAATGCAGAGTTAAAAGCCCCAGAGATCAGAGAGCAGTAGCCCAAAGCTGTGACCACCTTCTTACCACCCGATGCCACTGCTGTCCTTCCCCTGAGAAAGAGACCTAATTCCTGTGTGTCTGTCATTTTATCCTTGAACACTGTCGTGTGATTGGGATTAAGGGTGTGTGCTACCACTGACAGACTTCTGCTATGGCTTGCTATTAGCTCTGACCCCCAGGCACTTTTATTTATTAACATACAAATAAAATCACATTTTAGCACAAATAAAATATCACCATACAAATATCCCACAGAAAGGCAGGCTTTCCATTACCCTGGAACATGACACTGTGGGAATCATTCTTTAGGTCTCTCCTTCATGTCTTTATTGTCGAAGCTCATCTCTCAGAAGTTTATGATGGTTTAAGTCTCTTGAGCTTTGTATTTCCCCAACAGTGAGCTGTGCTTCCATTTACAGCATCTTCTAGGATTTTTCTTTTTGTTGAAAAGTCTCTCTTGTAGTTTAAGACTCAGGGAAAGAGAATTCAGTGCTGGTCAGACTGAGTGTCATTTATTTGCAGACATTTCAGGCAAACTCATAACAGGAAGCTCTCTACACCAAAGTGAGCATGATTGGGTTTATTAAGCCAAACCCACAATTCCATCACTGAGAGCCAGGCAGGGACAGAAGGCTCAACAGTCCTGTTGATTAGAACAATTTGGATAAAACTCAGACAACCTGGATTCATTTGCACAGCCCATTCCCTAGTGATCTTAGGGAAGAGTCAAAGCATTAACTTATTGTAGAAGGGGTTGTATTGGGCCTTTGGGTACACTGATTAAACAGAGGCTGTTTTGGTTTTTTCAACACTTTTACCACCAGTTGGTTCAGCAGGACCCACTATCAGCCCTACGAAGGGGAGGACAGAATGAGCTACAGGGCCTTATACTGTTGACTCAGAGATGCTCTCCAAGCCAGTTATGGGTACAGTGATTGTGTGCCTCTCTTTCATTCCAGTTAGTCTATCTATTTAGGCCTTTCACTTGCTATAAGGATCTGTGGTTTTGTAGGTTTTGTTTTGTTTTTCAAGTTAATATTTTTATTATATATTAGGTCTAACTGCTATTGGCATATATTTCCCAACACAACTTGTTAAAGAATTTATACACTTTATAAAAGTATAAACTTGATGATCCCAGATATGTCAGAGCTAGTAAAATGTTTTGTTTCAGATCTTGTCAGTGTAGACACTGTGGCTATCCCTATAGGAAGCATTATAGCTAATATTACCAGTAGTCCAATGGTAGGAAGAGATCTTGTGGTCCCTTCTTCTCAAGGTCCCCTGTTGATTCTCAGTCTTCCTCCAAGTATATAATTTCACTGGCATCAGATTTATAATAGGAGCAGGGCTGAGGAGTGTAGGTAGAGTTTTTTGCCGAGACCACAATCAGCTCTGTCCCACCAGCTACTCCCAAACAACCACTGAGAGACTTAATATTTATAAATGCTCAGCTAATAGCTCAAGCTTATTATTAACTAGCTCTTACATTTTAAATCAGTCCATATGTCTTATTTACATTCTGCCACATGGCAATATCTTTTCTTTGTATGGAATGTTTATCTCTTTCTCCTCTGTATCCTGGTGACTCCTCTGACTCTGTTCTTTTTGTACCCAACATTCTTTCTGCCCTGAAAATTCTACCTAGCATCAGCCAATCAGCTTTTTATTAACAATGAGAGCAACACATCTTCACAATTTATAGAAGGATTATTCCATACCATTTTTCTCCTTTTTGTCTTATTAAGAAGGATGGTTTTGCCAGGTGGTGGTGGTGTATGTCTTTAATCTCAGCACTTAGGAGACAGAAGCAGGCGTATCTTTGTGAGTTTGAGGCAGCCTGGTCTACAGAGGGAGTTCCTGGACAGCCAGGGCTATTACACAGAGAAACCCTGTCTTGAGAAAAAAAAAAAAAAAAAAAAAAAGGAAGATTTTAAGTTTAACATAGTAAAGCTATGTATAACAAAACAGTTCTCAAGTAAGAATTACATATCCAGTTCATTTGTATTTGACAAATTTAGAGATAATATTTTATTATCTATTCCATCTTTGTGAATCGAAAAAAAAAATTTATTTCTAATTTACCTTTTATTATAACTAAGGAAATCTTTAACTCTAATTATTCATTCTTTAACTCAATCAAAGACCTCAGAAAGGTGAAATGTTACCTAATGACAGGGACATCTGGCTGCCTGGACAGTCACGGAAAATTTTATTGTAATATTGGGACATCCATCCTTGGCCTACAAGCCTAGAATATCTAACAGACAATTTTGAGAAGCAGGGAATTTTGAAGGACTGTCCTACTTTGTCTTGGCAAAGTTTGGCAGTCACTTTCTTTTACATCTTGCTGGTCCAGATTGGACAGCATACTGTCACCACTGAGGCAAAGGCAGTTCCTTTGTCCAAATGGCTAGCTTTTGCCATAAAGAAAGTAAAAACTGCCAGGCGGTGGTGGCGCACACCTTTAATCCGAGCTCTTGGAAGGCAGAGCCAGGCAGATCTCTGTGACTTTGAGGCCAGCCTGGTCTACAGAGCAAGATCCAGGACAGGCACCAAAACAACACAGAGAAACCCTGTCTCAAAAAAACCAAAAAGAAAAAGAAAAGAAAGTAAACTCGATATGGAGTTTCTTCAATGCCCACCATCTTTGAAGTAAATTGGTGCTGCCAGGAGCAGACGTGTCTCACTGTCAAGAAAAGCTTTATGTTATTAAAACATTTTAAATGCCATATTCTATAGGTCTGTGAAGTTTTTGAAGACCATCTATCTATCTAAATAAATCTATTTATGACTTTTAAAACATACCTAGCATGACTATGAGTTTGATTATTATAAATGGCTACCAACCTTTATTTTTAATCATACATTACATTTTAAAATGAGCGGCATTGTTGCTTGAAATTCTAAAATGGTCTTTTTAATAAAAAACTCAGAATCAGAGAGACAAAGGAACAAGCCACTGCCATGTCTCACCTCCCCAACCCCACGGATCCTCTGTTGAGTGCCTCTGAGTCCTCATTTGAAAAGCTCTCAGCGAAAAGGGCGTCATCCAAAAAGCATCAAGTTCCTGTCTACTAACACCTTATATACCTTTCTTTCTCCATCCAGCCCTCACTTCCTTCCCAGTGCTGGGATTAATGGCATGTGTGCTTCCCAAATACTGTTAGCAAAGGTGTGTGATCTCGAGTGCTGGGGTTAAAGATGTATGCCACCACTGCCTGGCCTCTATGTTTAATCTAGTGGCTTGTTCTGTTCTTTGATCTTAAGGCAAATTTTATTAGGGTACACAATGTATCACCACACTGCATAAACACAATATGCCAAACGAGTAGAAACATACACACAGTATAAAAAAAAATTAACTTTTAATTTGTATCAATAAACCAAAATCCATACCAGTGTAAACTATCTTGAGATTAATTATTGCCTTTTGGCTTAAAGTGGATTCAATAATCTACCCTTTTATCCCATCATTTCTGTATCATATCCCCCTTTTTCCTTTAGAAAGAGATCTTTGAATTTAACTCTTTTGTTTAGCCTTTTTTCTTTATTTTACTAAGAACAATAAAAACTTGTAACTAATCTCCCTTAAATGATAATAAACATCTGTAACCCATATGTTGGGAATGTGAGTGTCATTCTTTGGATTACTTCCTGTTCTCTATGGGCACTGGTATCTTTGTGGGAACCTTGAGTAAATCAGGATAATTGGTAGGTCTTGACTAGTGTAGTCTGTGAGGCTGGATCATCTCAGCCAACAGCCTTGAAACTGTTTAGGACACACAATTCTGAAAAAATTGCAACAGAGGTGCTCTGAGATGTTGGATTATGTAGGCCATCCATTTTTATTGCTGTCTGGTCCCCTTCTGAAAATGCATAAACTTTTAAACGTAACATACATATCTGTGTTAATACAAGTAGAGTGTATGTGGTATACACAAGTCAGCCAAAGATGAGTTTTTGTTTTATGTTTGAGCATGTAAAATATACATCACATGTTTTGTAGTTTTTCTATCTTTATTTCTTTATGTTTGTAGCCAGGAAATTTCCTGGTTTTTTTGTTTTTTGTTTTTTTTTTTTTTTTTTTTTTTTCAGTCAAGGCATTTTTAAAATATACAGGTTGGTTTAATTCAGCAGTTTTCATAGTCCAATGTGTCTTATTAGTTGTTGTTCCTTCATTAGCAATCAGAAAATACAAAGACAACACAACATACAGATTTAGACACTCTGTGTATTTCCCCTCTTTATGTGGCTTTTTTCTTTTATATTACTTTACTTTCTTTCCAAGGGCTTTTACTTTATTATTTTAAACATAGTTATATATTTTTTATGACTGTCTCTACCCTTTTACTTTTCTTTCCCAAATCTTTGTACATTCTTAAACACACTGAAACTGGTTTAGAGATTTTTTTTCCCCTGTCTGCATCTGTCTTTTCTGAGCATCTGCAACCTTTTCTGTCTGCATGAGCAAAACATCAAAGCTGCCACACAGTGTGCTTGCAGAGCTCAGGTGGCTCAAATCTGTAGGCAGCTGCCAGGAGACTCATCTCTTCCCACATGAGGGACACAAGACTAGGAAGCTGCATTCGGCTCCATTTTTGTGTTCAGTATTTTTTTAAAGCTTTCTCAGGTCTTATGTGATTGTGGTACACCAACTTGGAATGCCATTTGTAGGCAGAGTTTCCCTGTCCCAGCAGCTGCTCCAAAATAACCAAAGTGGAGACTTAATTATAAATGCTCAGCAAAAAGTAGCTCATTATTAGCTGGCTCCTACATTTTAAATAAACCCATATTTGTATCTTCTTTCTACAGGATACATTCATCTTGTTTCTCTCTCTATCTACTGGCAACTCTTCTCTCTCCACTCTTCTTTTTCCCAGCATTCTCTTTGCCTAAAAAAATCCTGCCTACCCATCAGCCAATTATTAACAGTGAGAGTAATACATATTCCTATTGTACAAAAAGATTATTCCACAGCAGAGGAGCTGGTCCCAGATGTCTCTGGAAAGTAACTCAGAGTGACTGCTTTGGGTGAACTTTACAGTAAACCTCACCTCCTCCTCAGGCTGTAGTGCTTTCTTTACCTGATGTCGTGGGTCCACACATCGCATATGCAACTTAGTTTAAATGAGTGCCCATAGTTCATCCTGCTGTCCTGACCCAACATGTGGCAGAGCCTCTGACATATATTATCTACCACTTTGCTGAGGATTCCTTACACAATCAGGCATTGACATCTCAGCTCTGGGGTTAGCTTTGTTAAGAGGAGGAAATTCAAAGCCAGGGGTCAGGGCATGGCCATTTGAACTGGCGTGTAGTTCTCATACCAGTTGGGTGTCAAGCATAGGTATAAGGTTCCCTTGGTATCCTCAACTATCAGTTCAGGAGACATGGAGTGCTAAGAAATTGCAATGAGTGTTTTCATTGCTTGGCACATTTGGAATGTGGTGCAGGATCTAAGATCCTCCTCAAGGTGATAGAATCCACTCCCTCTTGTGGAACATGAGAAGTGATTCATCTTCTCTACAGATAAGGAATAGGATTTCCTGGTCTGGTTTGCAGGTCAGAGGGAGACAGGAACAGCAGACACTGACAAGTCCTATTCCCCATGCAGCCTTATCCTGTGTTGAAACTAGAATGCCATTAATTCAGCAGGTCTGTGTGCAATGTGAGAGTAAGGATGATAATCTATTTTCTTGTGTCCTGCCCTACAAGTGTAGTATAGATTTAATTCTTTTTACTTAAGCATTCAATTTCAATAACCAGATTTCTATGTTTTTTTTTTGTTTTTGTTTTTAAAGACAGGGTTTGACTATAGCCTTGGCTTTCCTTGAGATAGCTTTTTAGACCAGGCTGGCACTGAACTCAAAATGATCTTTCTGCCTCTGCTCTTGAGTGCTGGGATTAAAAGTATGAGTCGCCACTTCTGGCCCAATAACCAGTTACTTTAAGTACATCTGATTTTAATGTTATTCTATAGTAAGGAAAAAAGAAGTTGAACTTAAATTTGTTTCAGTTACCTGCTTTAGGCTTAACTTTGATGACATGTACAGAGGACTGGATAATGGAAGGTAGGAAATTTTCTCTCCCTCTAATATTGTGTCTGTAAATGAATTATATTTGTATTTAGCATGAATGTGAACACACCTCTGGGCACACTAAATATATTCCACCATTGATTAGGTGACTCATCATTAGCTATTCTGTCTTAGTTACCTTTGTTGTAACAGCTTACAATTAAATAGTGACTCTCATCAGTAAGAGTTGATAAATGAAGTAATTTATATCTCTTAAAAATTTCACACTCTAAAATTATGATTGTTGAATTGAAATTCTTTTATACCAAAACAAAATTTAAACATAAATATATTCATGGAGGAACTGGGCACTTCAGTCTCTTGAACCCTTTATAGTGTACTGTATAAAATCTAAATCAATCCTGCAGACCTTCTACGCTAAGTAGCTTGTTTCATCATAATACCATAAGGGAGATCTCGGTGTGAGGGATGAGCAGGTTGAAGAGGAATAGACACGGAGTTCCCAGACCCACTAACACAGCCTCAGAGAGGACGTTGGCACTGCCCATGGAGGACAGGCAGGAGGACAGAGGAACCCCACAGCGTCCAGTAGCCTTGAATCCACAGTGAGCTCAGAGAGTGGCTGACTCTCTGTTCCACAAGGAGGGTCAGGAAAGGTGACAAAGTGTAAGGTCCAGAACAACATCAGAGAGAGCACAGATGGAGTGGACGATACAGTCACTCCTTCAGCATCCACAGAAATGACATAAGATGTGGATTCAATTAGAAATGTATCTATTACCTCTTTTTTTTTTTTTTTTTTTTTTTTTTTTTTTGGTTTTTCGAGACAGGGTTTCTCTGTGTAGCTTTGCGCCTTTCCTGGGACTCACTTGGTAGTCCAGGCTGGCCTCGAACTCACAGAGATCCGCCTGGCTCTGCCTCCCGAGTGCTGGGATTAAAGGCGTGCGCCACCACCGCCCGGCTTTATCTATTACCTCTTTAGTAAACATCTTTACTCTTAGACAAAGACCCAGGGAAGGACTCCCTGTCAGGTTTTTTATCAGAATCTGGACCAGACAAAAATACCCACACCTACCCCATTGGAGGACCAGAAGGACAGTGCTGGGTTTTGTGTCAGGAAATGCAGTGGTCATTCCGGCACTCTCCAACCCGAGTTTAATTGGCTTTATAAAGCCAATTCCACAGTTACATCATACCACAGCCAGATCAGGGGCCCCAAATCCAAAACTTTTACCTTCATTGATTCACACAATTTGTTTCTTGTTGTAAAACAGTGGATCTTCCAGACCTGCCCATGAGGCTGCCTGAGTACATTTTCTCAGCAGGATTGTCCAGTTGGGGGAGCAGTTGGGTAAAACTTAGGCAAAATAAGAGTCACTTTGAACAGTTCAGGAACAGACTCTGTACTATTTTCTACACATCTGAAAATTGCACACATTTCTAAATACCTAGGTGTGAAACCATTGTATGAAACTAACTTCATACATGAGTTCTTTCATGTCACTTAGACACATGTTGAAGAAAGTGACCCCATCAGAGTTTTTTGTCTTTGATGAAGATATCTTCTAAATATTTTCTTTATCACACACTCGGCAATAAGGGTTTAAAATGCATGCCCTTTGTGGATATATATTCAAAGATTAAAACTGTCCGTAACTAGGAGTATACATTTCATACCTCACCACTAAGCTTTCAAAATTTTGTGGTTTCAAAGTGTTTTTCTTTACTTTGCGATTTGATATTCTTTGGTATTATTTCAGAGGTGTGTATAACCTACAATCATTTGTTATACATTCCCTATATATTTTGGTGGATTGATGCAACACATTGATAAAGTACATAAGGACAGTGTAAGATATCAGAATATCTACAAGCTCTGCTCTGTGAATTGTTACTTCATAGGTAAACACAGGTTTCCTGTTTTCATGCCTCGTTCCTTGTCTCTCTATTTAGTGCTCAATAGCAGTTTACTCTTGTAAGTAAAGAAATTTTAGAAATACATAATTTTATTGCCTAGGCATGGTGGCCTACTCCATTAATCCCATTAATCCCAGCACTTGAGAGACAGAGGTAGGTGGATTTCTGAGTTTGAGGCCAGCCTGGTCTAGATATTGAGTTCCAGGACAGCAAGGTCTACATAGAGAAACATTGTCTTGAAAAAACAAAAACAATCAAAAAAGGAAATCAGTCATTTTGTCATCTATTCACTGACAAATATGTTGCCACAGCAAAATTTGTGTAATGCACAGGTGAACCTGAAGTTTTCTTTTTTATCATGACTTGATATGTTTCAAGTTATCAACATATATACTCCAGGTATATATGTTCTTGTCATCCAAATAAAACAAAATACTGTCCTGAATTTTTGAGCTTTGATAAATTTATCTACTTCTTGTGCAGCATACCTTTTGTACCTTCCAAAATAAAACTCTATATGGAGGATAAAAATCTTGTATTTAGATGATAGCTCAAATTCACAAAATCACAATTAACTTTCTCTTTCCAGGCTCGGTTACTTTATAATTTCATGGGTGTCTGGCCATATAACGTCTCTGTTGTTTAATGGGCTTATTTCTCTTAGTAAAATGCCCTTACAACTTACTTAGTTATTAAACTTTGAATAATATGCCATTATTTCTATATTCTATCCTGTTGTGCCCTTTGTCTAGTAGAAGTAGAGATCATTGCTACCTACAATATTTTAGCATTTATGCTTAGTGCCTATAGGTTTTGAAATGTTCTATGTTGGGGAATATTATTTTAAAGTGTGTTACTTTTGTTTATGTTGCATTTGTTTAACTCATGAAGCTGTGTTATTGTGCCTATCTGAAATACTTGATGGTCTAATAAAGAGCTGAACATCCAATGACGAGACAGGAGAAAAAATAGGTGAGGCTGGCAGGCAGAAGGAATTAATAGAAGGAGATCTAGGAGTGAGAGAAGGAAGTGGAGGGTAGGGGCCAGCCACTCAGTCACCAAGCCAGCCACAGAGTAAGAGTAAAAGTGAGATAGGATAATCTAGGTTGAGAAAAACTGGCAAGAAACAAGCCAAGCTAAGGCTAGACATTTATAAGTCAGAATAAGCCTCTGTGTTTGATTGATTTGGGAGCTGGGTTTTGGGTCCCAAAAGAAAATAAACAAATAAACAACAATAGTACTGTACTTTCTCATTCATGCTACAATATGTAGGAGTAAAAATTTCCTTTTAAAAAGATTAGCATTGTAAGTATGAAGAATATTTCCTAGTTTTGTTCATATCTCAACTTTTCCTCAACAGGAACAACAACCGATGATTATAACATTTACAACAAGGCCATTGATTGTAACTCACTGCATATTCAACACCAGAGAATTCATACAAAAGAGAAACCCTACAAGTGTAAAGAATGTGGTAAGGCCCTTAGTTCTCATAAAACACTTTCCATACACCAGAGACTTCATACTGGAGAAAAACCCTATAAGTGTAAAGAATGCCATAAGGCCTTCAGTACTCGCTCGTCACTTTTTATACACCAGAAAAACCATACTGATGAAAAAACTTACAAGTGTGAAGAATGTGGCAAATTATTTTACTATCCTTCAATGCTGAAGCAACATCAAAGAATTCATTCTGGAGAAAAACCCTACAAGTGTGAAGAGTGTGGCAGAGCTTTTTATGAACCATCATTCCTTCAGGTGCATCAGCGAATTCATACAGCAGAGAAGAAACACTACAAGTGTGAAGAATGTGGCAAATGTTTTTCCTCACTTTTGTACCTTAAACAACATCAAGCAGTTCACTCCAAAGACAGTCCCTACAAGTGTGAAGAGTGTGGCAAGAGTTTTTCCCATTCTGCAAAGCTTCAGGAACATCATACAATTCATAGTGCAGAGAGACCATACAGGTGTGAAGAATGTCACAAAGCCTTTCGTTATCACTCTGGCCTTGAGAACCACAAGGCAGTTCATACTGGAGAGAAACTTTACAAGTGTAAACTGAGTGGAAAAGAAGTTACTAAGACTGCTTTCCTCATTGAGGACAAGGCAGCTCATCTTGCAGAGAAAGCCTACAAGTGTGAAGAGTGTGGCAAGTGCTTTTGCTCATCTTCATCGCTTAAACGACATCAAACAATCCATTCTGAAGACAATCCCTGCAAATGTGAAGAGTGTGGCAAAAGGTTTTCCTCCTTTGCACACCTTCAAGAGCATCAGACAGTTCACACTGGAGAGAAAGCCTACAAGTGTAAAGAGTGTGGCAAATGTTTTTGCTCATCTTCATCCCTTATACGACATCAACCAATCCATTCTGAAGACAATCCCTACAAGTGTGCAGAGTGTGGTAAAATGTTGTCCTGTTTTACAAACCTTCAAGAACATCAGACAATTCATACTGGAGAGAAATCATACAAGTGTGAAAAATGTGGCAAATGTTTTTATTTATCTTCATCCCTTCGGCGCCATCAAACAATTCACTCTGAAGACAATCCCTACAAGTGTGAAGAGTGTGGCAGATGTTTTTATTCATCTTTATCCCTTAGAGGACATCAGACAATTCATTCTGAAGACAATCCTTATACCTGTGTAGAATGTGGCAAACGGTTTTCCTATTCTAGGAGTTTTCGGGAACATCAAACAATTCACACTGGAGAGAAACCCTACAAGTGTGAAGAATGTCACAAAGCCTTTCATTATCTCTCATCCCTTAGGAAACACAAGAAAGTTCATACTGGGCAGAAACTCTTCAAATGTGAAGACTGTGACAGATGTTTTTCCTCTTCTTCAACCCTTAGACGACATAAAAAAAAGACCAAAATTCATTCTGAAGGCAATTCTTAAAAGTGTGGGGAATGTGGCATAGACTTTGTTAATCATTATAGATCCTTACTCAACACATGATAATTCATATGGGAGAGAAATCCTACAAATGTCTTAAAAAGTTTATTTCTTCAACTCTTAAAACACATCAAAAGATTCATTCTGACTACAAACTCCATAAGTGTGTGAAGTGTGGTAAAGTCTTTGCTAAGAATTCAGGTCTTATCTGCTCTAATGTATCCATAGAAGAGAATATTAAGTTAATTATTTTGGAATGTCAACACAAACATCTAACTATCAAGAGCACTAAGCACGTCATCGGAGAAGAGTAGAGACTTCTCTTTGCTGTAACCAACAAACTTGCCTTGATTAATGGGTCTTTTTCTTCTGTAACTATAAATGTTCCATGAAACCTTTACCATGTCCTAACTTTGGCCACTTGGTGCCTGGAATCTGAGATCTGGGCTGTGTCATAGTTACTCTTGTTTTTCCCAGTGGAGTCATCCAAGCTCCTGTAATATCTCCCCTAGGTGTGTAAGAATCTCTGTCTCTCTGAGCTAGCAGGTTGTCATGCAGTATCTGGCTCCTGAATCCTTATTGGTAAAATAAAAGGATAGAGAGTTAGTTAAAAGTACATGCAGGCTTTTCTGGTCTAAGGCAGCAGCTGCAGAGACGCAGTCATCAGCTGAGGCAGAGATGGCATCAGGTGCAGCTGCTGTGCCTCATAAAAAACAGCAGTGCCCATAGAGCAATAATGACAGGGAAGTTATGAGAGGAACCAATCTCTTTCTGATTGGATTTGAAGCTCATTCCACAAACGGAAGCTAATGTGACATTAAATTGGTGATACACTTTTGCCTGGGTGATATGTGCTAGTGAGAATTTACTGCTGTTATTCTAATAAGTGGATACTAACTACATCAACCCAAGTTCTCATCTTTCTACCAACAGAGTGAGGCACCTCTCAACACCCACCAGAAAATTTAATTGTGTTGTCGATGGAGAATAATACGCAGACACAAATTGGTTCAAGTGTAGAGAACATTAGGCTGTGCAGGGCCCTAATCTAAAAGTGACACCTGTGTCACACATTGTAAAAGAGGTCCCTTACGAACATCTAAAGCCAAAAGTCATGGGTTTCCGAGAGAGAAGAGGCAGAAAGAATGTCAGAGCCAGATGTAGTAGGTGTCTCCACTAAGATAGTAGAAGTGTTGAAACATCTGTAGAACAGTGAAACATTGCTAGAAATGTCACTACCATTTCATGCATGAACACACTGTGGCACCAGGTGGTGGTGCACGCCTTTAATCCCAGCACTTGGGAGGCAGAGGCAGGTGGATTTTTATGAGTTCCAAGCTAGCCTGGTGTACAGAGCAAGTTCCAGAATAGGATCCAAAACGACACAGAAAAACCCTGTCTCCAAAACAAGACAACAACAACAACAAAACCCATACTGTGGCTATTACTACCCAGACAACACTTACACAAACTAAGCGGGCCACAGAACAAGCACGGTTGCACTAGGGCCTCACTGTGTCTCTCCCTATGCGGAGGAGCTCTTGGCAATTGATGCCTCCTGAGGGAGAGAGTCAACCTGAGAGGCTTCCAGGTTCCAGTCAAACTGTCCTACACCCCTACACATGGAGGGAGCACTAAGTGGGATGAAGGAAATAACAAAGAAAAAGCCCACCAAATAGGGAGAGTAAAGTGTTTTTAAGGGTGAGAAGCAATAGGTGAAGGAATGTGGAGATTTGAATAAAACATTTATATACATATATTAAATTCTCCCAAAATAAATATTTTAATGCTTGTTGGCTTTAGACATATCCAAACTGACCTGTTTTAACAATGATTATAGCACAAGAATCTGGCTGTCATAAAGCTTACAGAGGGACAGCAGCCTACTGGGAAGGCATCGTGAAGGATCAAGTGAGTGACTCCCAGAAGGGATCAGATGTGAGGACTCAGGAGCCCTGCACCACTGTAACCTCAGGGCAGAGACAGGGACAATTTTGTAGAGATGAGATTCAACAGACTCACCACATACTGTCCACTTGGCTTTGCCATGAGTACATAGAGTAATGAGGAACAGTGGTTTTATCTCCCTCCTACCTTTTTAGTGATCACAGCTGTTGTTGTTCCTTTTTACCCATCATTGCTAAAGTTAGGAAAGGAGTGTAACAGTCAAATGTAGAAAGTTACCAGACAACACGTCACATATCTCTGTCATTGAGTTTTGTTAACGTGATACGCACAATAAAAAAAAAAAAAAAAAAGAAAACAGAAAAATGAACAAACCTCTAGATTACGTGGCAATGAAAGTGTCTATGATTCTGGCCTTAATCTCCATCAGAGTTAATAACAAAGAAAGGCTGATATGTGGGAAGGTTTCTTTTTTAAAAAATGTCTAAGATGTGGTCAGCAATACACCTTGAACAAAGGTTGGGTGTGCTATGTGTATGTGAGTCAATGTTTCCTTCCTGCTTGGGTTTGTAGCTAGTTAGTAATTTTTTCAGAATATAAGAAAATTTCCTTATGAATGGAAATGACCTTAATGGATGTATATTTGTTCTACAAGAGAATGATTTTTTAGAGCTACAGTCTGTAGGGAAAGCTGCTCAAGGGACCAGCTCATGTGAGAAATATAACAAAGACACACTCAGGAGTAAATAACATAGCAAAGGCTCACACTGTCAAGAGTAGACAGTATAGCAGAGACAGATACTTTCAGGACTAAATAGTACAGCACAGACTCATATCTCAGCTGGCATTTCTCATTTAAATCTTTATTTTTAAACTTTATTAATTTGAAAGTAAAGAATAATTTATATGTGAAAATTATCAAGAGCTGAAAACTACAGTTTTGTGGAATATTATTTTAACTAGGCAAAGGTGTGTTACATTTGTTTATGCTATGGAACATTACTTTAACTCTGTAAAGTTGTGTTACATTTGTTTCTGCTTCCTTTATTAACAATGTAAAGATGTGTTGCATTTGTTTCATCTTGCCTACCAAGGCACCTGATTGCTCTAATAAAATGCTGAATGGCCAATAGCTAGGCAGGATAGTGATATGTGCAGCTCACAGGCAGAGAGAATAAATAGGAAGAGAAATCTAGGGTGGAGGAAATGTAGAAGAGAATGAGGGATAGAAGGACATGCCAGGCCAGAAGCCAAGTAGCCACCAGACTGTCACAGAGACAGCAGGAAAATAAGATATACAGAAAAAAAAAGAAGGATAAAGAGCCCCAAGGCAAAAATATAGATAAAGAGAAACAAGTTAAGCTATAGGAGCTAGCAAGAAACAAGCCTGAGCTAAGGCTGAGCATTCATAATGAATAAATCTCCGTGCATGATTTGGGAGCTGGTTGGTGGCCCAAGAGACAGCCTATTACACTACAGAGGTCATGAACTTCTGTGCAGTTAGAAGAGACATTCAGTTAGAAGGGACATTCAGAACAGACTCTGAGGCATTCACATTGGATTTGACACTGTCTGCACTGAATATATTTTATGCACTTATACACCATGAAAACTAAAATCCGTGGCAGAGTTGGAACCTAAAAATCAGTTCTTATGTCCTCTTTCACAACCCATGTTCATTACCTGATTTAAATCTTTCTCATCTCCTAATATTTAACCTCTATTCTCTTTTCTACTTTACATAGTATACGCACATACACATTTCTTCACATATGTAGATATATTACTGTCTATACTAACCATATGGGAACATGCAGTATATTTCTTTATATGACTGGTTGATCTCAACTGATCCATGTTCAACATTCATCCATTTTTCTGTAAAATTTTGTCATCACTGAGGTGAGTACACATTCTTTCTCTTCTCCATGGGAAAATCACAGAAACAAGTGTCTTTTTAATTGCCATGAGACGATACATTAATAATTCATGGCTCATTGTTTCATTGTGCAAATGTCCTCTGCTGGAGAGCATAGTATCAGGTGGGCAAGCCTTTTCTTCAATCAGTAACAGTTTACATATTTATCCACAATAGGAGGTAGATAAAGCTAACTGGGAATGTCTTGGGATCCTGCATTTTCAAAATCCACCCCCAGCAACACATCCCTTATGACAAGGCCACACCTCCTAATCCTTCCCAAACAGTTCCTACCAACTGGTGCCCAAGCCTTCCATTGTATGAGCCTATAGGTGCCATTCTCATTCTAAGACCACAGTGACTTTAAATTTATAGACACACCTGGGGTTGTGAACAACAAAAACCAAAGCCCAGAGAACATAGTTAAAATTGTAGTAGAGCCCTACAAAAACTGAATTTTTTAACTTAGATTAACAGGTGAGACTTTCAAGGGACTTAAGGAAAGGTGACAAATACTGAGATGGATTATGGAGTTCTTTAAAAGTAAATGTCAGAGAGTTGAACTTTAACTTTCTTCAGTGATTATACTATCTCTGTGTCCCTGAGGAATCTCCTACACTGTAGGGATTCCAATGTTCACAGGAAAACTGTTTTACAAGCTGTGGAGTCAGATGCATGTCTGGAACATGAAGTGTCAGTACAGAGCAACATGGATTATTTATATGTAGAACTGCATATTAAGACAAAGCCTAACTTGTACTCAAACTGCTTTGCCATGTGTGTTTTATTCATTTATATTGTTGGTGGGTTTTTTTTTCAGTTTTTTGTTGTTGTTATAGTTTCTGTTTTTTCTTTTCTTTTGTATTTTTTGTTTTGTTTTGTTTTTCCCTTTTTACTTATACAGAAGGTCTCTAAATTTTCCAGTCCAGGTTTGGATTGGGTCCGTTTGTCAGAAGCTCTCAGCACTTAGAAGCACATTCAGGCACACCAAGGTGTGGCAACATTCCTGGGAGGCTATACCTGGCTTGGTTCCGGGGAGTAGCACTTAGCCCTAATCCATCTTCTGTTTAGCAGACACTCAAAATTTATTTCTCTTGTTTCCCAATGTGAATCTTGTCTCAGAGTCTCCCAAGGATAAAAAGCCTATGTAAAACTTGGTTCATGCAACCCAGAAAACAGTGGTACCTGATGAATCGAGAAATTTGCACTTGGCACTGTATTTTTGGAACCTTCTTTCAGGTTGTTTTGAACATATGGAAATCAAATGGCTAAAGTGTAAATATGGAGAAAAATAAAAATGACCTGGGTGAAGGGAAAGGGCTTCAGTCCTTAGAGTCTGGATCCATTTGTGTAGCTGAAGTTTTCCTGGTCCTGCCTCACCCATGGCCAGGACAAATCACTCTCACCCACCAGTACCACAGCCTCTCAGATCCAAGTAAACACAGAGAGACTTATATTACTTATAAACTGTATGGCCGTGGCAGGCTTCTTGCTATCTAGTTCTTATATCTTAAATTAACCCATTTCTATTAATCTATACCTTGCCACGTGGCTTGTGGCTTACCAATATCTTCACATGCTGTTTCTCATGGCGGCAGCTGGAAGCATATCCTGACTCAGCCTTCCACCTCCCAGAATTGTCCTCCCTTCTTATCCCGCCTACACTATACTTCCTGCCTGGCTACTGGCCAATCAGCATTTTATTTATCAATCAATCAGAGCAACACATTCACAGCATCCCAAGCACACCTGCAACAGCAGAAGGCTAGATTCATTCTTCAGGTGCCTCTGAGTCTTCGTTCAATGGACATCCATGACCCACACATCTGTGCTATGACAATTGGCCTCCAACATGTGGCTTGAAGGACAAGGAAGTACCCTCAGGGTAAGGGGACTCTAGGATTGGCAGGGTCATGGGGGATTTAAACACCCCATCTCAGGAGCAACAAAATACACAGTTGCTAAAATGTTTGTCAAAAAAAAAATCGGTAATTGCACAATTTTTAAACATAGGAATAGAGTGGCTCCTGAGACAGGAAATAAATCAAGGAAAAAGACCTTTCTCAATAGAGAAAAGGGAAAGAAAAAATAAAAAAGGAAATCTTCACAACAAAAAAAAAAAGGAAGGAAAGGAAAGTGAAAGGAAATTTCTGTATGCAAAAGGGAGAAATTTTTAATCAAGAAAAAAAGGATTTTCCCAGTGAAAAGGGGGAAAATGTGGAAACTAGGGCTGAAGATTAAGAGGCCTTGTAAAAGAAACATAAAGGAAAGAAAAAGCCTCTTCGGAGTGTTGTGCCTGTGTCTTGGAACCCCCAGAGACCACCAAGGATCCAGTTTCTGATGCAAACACACAAGGGTCTTTTTATTATCAGATTTGAACCTGGGTCTTTAACCTATGCTCTCATGCAATGAATACAGGAAAATTCAGAGGCCACAGGCCCAGGAGTAGAGAGTTTTTATAGGGAAAACCACAAGCCGGAAATTGGCAAATTGGGATTGGGTAGAAGGGGTATGGGGCAAGGTGAATTTTTGAAACTACTGGTCCAGACTTTGGGAACGAAACCACATTTGAAACCATTGGATTAGACTTTTGGTGGGGAACCAAACCTTGCTGAGCAGGATTATCTGGGTTGCTCGGCAGGATTATCTAGATATCTTCAAAGGCCATAAATCTCAGACAGGATGTCTGCAAGAGTGCCTGGATCTTGTTAAATTTTACTTCCCTGGATCTGTTCTAGTTGCCATGGCACATTCCTGAGATTCTTCCTGGAACTGAGTACAGCAGGTGGTCTGAGATGAAGGCCCTTTCCCTAAGTGGGTCTGTAAAAGTCAAGTCCAGATCTTCATACCCAGTAGACATGGTAGAAGAAAAGGCTCTTTCTGATATAAGAAATTGAGGATAGAAAACTGAGTTCTTTCTGCCCGTCAGCTCTTTCACAGACCTGCCTGCCAGCCCAGAGTGGCAGCGTCTGAATAACAAGGAATCAACAGGTGGGGCCTCACTGCTGCTGCCTGGACAAGCACAGCCCAGAGCTTAGAGTTTTCTTCACTTGGGTTTAAATGTCTTTTATTTTTTTCCCTCAGAGCAGGAACAACTCAATATTAAATATCCCTTCATGAGTAATGTTTTTAGTTTTTTCCTAATGGTGGGAATTGTTATGTCCATATGGTGGGGACCCCCAAAAGACCACTACAAAGACTGAATCCTATCTGTAAAAGCAAAGAGCCTTTATTTCAAGCTTGGAGTGTGGAGGGGCCCCAAACAGCTTGATCACACAGCAGCCATGACAGGCTTAGGGGCCTAGACACAGCTTCTGTGACAGGCTTACTGGCAGGCAACACCCAGATCCAGGAAAAGCCTGAGGCTGACACTACCCAGGGATCCACATAGGGGTGAGGAAGTACCTGACATCCCAGACATTCCAACCTAATGATAAGGTGGCCAGATGTCCTTGAGTCTAGCACACACCTATTTTTTGTTTTACAGATACTCCTAGACAATTGTCAGCCAATCAGAGTCCTGGACCCTGGAAATCTCACCCGA
Source organism: Peromyscus leucopus (assembly GCF_004664715.2). Classification (NCBI taxonomy): domain Eukaryota; kingdom Metazoa; phylum Chordata; class Mammalia; order Rodentia; family Cricetidae; genus Peromyscus; species Peromyscus leucopus. The sequence continues at coordinate 340,172 of NC_051072.1, read as the reverse complement.
ACCTCTGCTAAGATAAAAATCCCATCCTGCCTGGGCTCAGGGCTCTCTGCTCTCACTGCTGTGTTGGACAGACAGAAGGACCAAGCTCTGAAGCTTGAAATAAAGGATCTTTGCTTTTACATGTGGGATTCGGTACCTGTGGTGGTCTTTGGGGGGTCCCTGTGATCTGGGCATAACAGGAGCTTGGTCTCTCTGTCTGTCCAATACAGTGGTGAGAGCAGAGAGGCCTGAGCCCGAGCAGGGTGGGTTTTTTTTTTTTTTTTTTTTTTTTATCATAGTAGAGGTTGGGGTGAGGGGATTTCCAGGGTTCAGGACCCTGACTGGTTGACTTTTGTCTAAGGTATGGAATGTCAGGTATTTCCCCTTAGCTGCCGGCCCTCCCTGGGTGGGGTCAGCTTATGAACTTTTCTGGATTCGGGTGTTGCCTGCCAGTAAGCCTGTCACAGAAGCTGTGTCTGGACCTCCAAGCCTGTCAGGGCAGTTGTGTGGTCAAGCTGCCCTGTTAACTGCCCACCCCCCAGAATAAATCATTAGCAGTCCCTTCATAGGAGAAAAAGGAAGTTTAAATGGGCCCGACATCTGGTGAAGAAGGGTTGCAGTTGAGAAATGGAATGATATGTCCATGCTGTTTGAATTTCCAGAGGTATCAATCATCCATGGTATGGAGGATGTTCTCTTCTTTTGATTGTCTAATAATTGTTTAGATGAATGTTCGAATTTCATGGTAGATAAACTGAAGGAACAGGATTCACAATTTTCAACTATATATTGAGTATGCTCTTGTCTGCTTATCATTACTGAGAATTTGGCTCTGCTCTTTAAGTTGCTTTTTAGAAATTTTTGGTAAAATTTTTAAAAATGTTAACACCTGAAACAGATTGGGTTGTTAGCTTATTAATGAGGTTGCTATGATAAAAACTCATAGAAAATAATCTCTCATGAATAAAGAGCTTAGAAGATCATTTTTCCACTAAATAAAATACAGATAAAGTGTGATCCACACTGTTAATAATTGGCAGCTTGCAATAATGTGTTACTTGGGATCTATAAAAAAAGGATACTTTTTTTTAAGATTTTATAAAAATACTCCAGAGTATTGCCTAAAGTAAGCTCTTAAAATCCTATAGAGATTGTTTTTTATTACTTTTATAGATGGCATATGTAAAAAGAACCATGGAAATAGAAGCTGGTGATAGAAATGCTCAAATATTATTGCTTCCATATCTTAAAGGCAAAGTGGTGCCTATATGTAGAACTGGAGGCTTTGGAAGTACAGGAAAAAAAGGTGTTTTAGCAAACAGTTATCAATGATGTATGGTATAAATGAAAAGTAAAACTAAATGGGCTTGCGATTGAAGGATTATTGGATTCTGGTACTGATATATCTATAATTTCACAAGAATCTTGGGCTCCCAATGGCCTTTACAAGAAGTCTCCACTCAATTTGTAGGCATTCCAAACTTATCTCAAGTAAAACAAGGGTGTAGAGTTGATTAAATATATTGGACCAGAAGGACAAGAAGGGACATCAAAGCCTTATGTGGTTGATATGGCCATGAATTTTATGGGGGAGAGATGTTACAACAATGAGGAGCCCAAATTAATATTCCTACAATTTCAGAAACAGTTCATAAAATGAAGTTAAAAATGGAGTATATTCTTGCACCGGGTGGTGGTGGCACACACCTTTAATCCAGCACTCAGGAGGCAGAGGCAGGCAGATCTATGTGAGTTTGAGACCAGCCTGGTCTATAGAGTGAGATCCAGGACAGGCACCAAAACTATGCAGAGAAACCCTGTCTCGAAAAACCAAAAAAAAAAAAAAAAAGTATATTCCTGGGAAAGGTATTGAAAAGAATTATAAGAGAAAGTCACAGGCTATGCAGGTTGTACAAAAGCAAGATTGGACAGGAATTGGATATCCAAATTAGAGTGGGGGCCACTGCCAGGAGTCCTCCTGCTTAGTCCTTAAAATGGCTAAGAAGCCTGTATGTGTAAAGCAGTGGCCCTTAACTAAAGAAAAATTACAGGCATTTAAACAATTAGTAAAACAATAAATAAAAACAATTTCTAAGCACATAGAGAAAACTACTAGTCCTTGGAATTCTCCTGTGTTTATAATAAAAAAGAAATCTGGAAAATGGAGACTGTTGTCTGATTTGAGAGCTATTAATAAGATAATTCAACCTATGGGAACTCTGAAGCCTGGAATCCTTTTACCTTCTTTAGTATTTAAAGATTGGCCTACGATAGTGATTGATTCACAGGGTTGCTTCTTTATTATTCCCTTACAAAAACAGGACAGAAATAAGTTTGCTTTTACAATGATTACTAATAATAATGCTCAACCAGTAAGAAGATATCACTGAATGTCCTCCCACAGAGAATGCTAAATAGCTCAACTTCATGTCAATATTTTGTAAATCAACCACTGCAAATGGTATGTAAACAATTTCCTTAGTCTATTATTTATCATTATATGGTTGATTATTGCCTGCTTCTGCTATAGATACCTTAGAAAAAATGTTTAATATAATAAAGAAATTTTTACCCTATTGAGGATTACAGATTTCTCCTGGAAAAAAATACAAAGAGGAGATTCTCTTAATTATTTAGAATTTAAATTGAGTAAACAGAGAATTCAGCCACAAAAAGTACAGATTAGGAGAGATCATTTGCACACTCTTAATGATTTTCAAAATTTATTGTGTGATATTAACTGGTTGTGGCCTACAATTGGATTGTCTACCCCAGAATTGAGTAATTTGTTTCAAATCTTGCAAAGTGACTCAGATTTACTCAGATTTATACAGTTCAATACAGTTAACATCTGAAGTTGAAAGGGAATTAGCCCAGGTAGAATGAAAATTACAAAATGACTATATGGATACATTAAACCTCACAAACGTGTATTTTAGTAATTTTACCTTCAAATCATTCTCCTACTGGACTCATTATGCAGAAAGAAGATTATATTTTGGAATGGATTTTCTTAGCTCACAGAGTAAAAAATTAAAAAAACTATATAGAAAACATTTCTGAACTAATCATAAAGGGAAGATTAAGACTTCATCAATTGTCAGGTATGAATCCAGCTGAGACTGTGGCACCCTATTCCAGTGCTGAAATTAGACAATTATGGGAGATTAATGATGATTGGCAAAGAGCTTGTAGTAATTTCTTAGGAGAAATTAACAACAAATGTCCAAAAAGAAAGTGAATTCAGTTTATAAAAAGAACTGAATGGATTTTTCCCCACATTGTGAAAAGGACACCTGTAGTCAGAAGATTTCCTGTGTCCCACCCAGCCTATGGTCAGGACAAATCTCTCTTACCCAAGACCCATAGCCACTTACAAAATAATCACTCAGAGGTTTATATTAATTATGAACTAGATGGCCTAAGGTTCAAGCTTCTTGCTAGCTAACTCTTTATAACTTAACCCATTTCTATTAATCTGTAAGTGGCCATGTGGCTGTGGCATTACCGGTGTGCTGGCATCTTGCTGCTCGTTGGGTGGCAGCTGGGATCTGTCTCACTCTGCCCTTCTCTCTGTCTCTCTACTTGGATTTCCCTCCTGGCTGTAAGCTTTCTTGACATAGGCCCAAACAGCTTTATTTACTCACCAATGGGAACAGCATATATTCACAGAAAGACATCTCACAGCAGGCACCTACTTCTGGGGCTCTTACATTCTATACTGATACAAGTTAAAAATGATAACACTTCAGCTTACATTTCTAATAAAATGAAACAATTTTTTTGCACATTAGAACATAAAACACATTACTAGGATACCATACAATCCTACAGGACAAGCAATTATTGAAAAATTGATTCACATTTTAAAAGAGATGCTTGTTAAACAGAAGGGGGATATGAAGACCCACAGGGATAGATTGCATAATGCTTTACCAAGCTGCTACTGGATTCTGGAGAAAAAACACTAAATTCAGTCAGGCCATCTATTGTAAATCTTTTAACATCAAAATAGTCCAGGGAAAGTGTTAAGTTGAGGCCAAGATTATGCTTATATTTCCACAGGAGATAGAAAAATTGTGGATCCAATCAAAATTGATAAAAATCTAGCATGTACAAGAGACATCTCCAAGATGACCAGGACCCTGTGGCTTTGCATGGTTGTGTAAAGCACGCAGCACAACCATGTGGGTAGAATAGCCACATGGGCCTGTGTGCACAGGTATGGCCCAGCCTTTATAGGCTGGCGCCATGATTCCTGGTCCCGTCTTTACTCATGTGTCCTTTCCACAGGCCTGTGCACCTCTGCCTCTTTACCTTATCTTAATAAAACTCTTGTTAGTGGATTCTGTTGTGTTTCGCGACATTTCCTCACAGGATAAGAGCACCGCAAATAACCAACACTCATGACAACTGAGGTCCTGTTCAACCAATGAAGGAGGGTAAAATGATTGACAATCACAATGTTGGAGTACAGGGAAATCCTATTTGCATGGGAAATGGAATTCAGGGCCTAACTATAACCTCTCAAATATGGCTATCCATAGTCAATATTATCCAAGATTATCGTAGTAAGTCTTATATGCTTCATGAATCTGGTTTTAAAGGACAGGAGAATAATGCAACTAGTTCCATAAATCTACCATTATGGAAAATGAGAGTTACCAACAAGGAATATGACTGGGTCCATTGGCCGCAATGTAAGAGTAAGAAACTTCAAGTGCTAATTAATCTCCCAAGGAGCCTTCATTGACTGGAGACCTTATGGCTTCCCTCAAGGAAAAGATTCTCACCTGAGTTAAGATGGAAATGGTATCATATAATCAGAACTATGGATATCAGTGCTTCTGTTAATGAACCTATTTGGTGGTGTGGAGTTAGAATGGCAAGTCTTCCTGCAATTTTGGCGATTCAGTTCAGACTAACTTATAGAACTTGTCAAGTGCCTTCCACCCTCTTAAGGCATGGGAAGGAAAATTAAACATTAACAATGATAAGTACACTCTGTCTTTTAGACTAAATCAAAGCCACCCTTCTATGGCATGTGTACCATTACCTTACTTGCTTCTGAAAGAGTCTGTACAACGGCACCCAAATAATTACAACATCACTTTTGAACACTGTACCCTTCATACCTGTTTTAATTCTTGTATGTTTTTATATCTGACCTTTGAGAGTTTATATATTCTTAGAGCAAGGCCAGCAATCTGGATACCAGTGAAATTGTCAAGGCCATGGCAAGACTACCCTGTGATGATCCTGGTACAAAAGCTCACTGAATGAATATTAAAAATAACACATCCAGTGGTTGAACTGGTTGTTGCAGTTATTATGGGAATCATTGCAACAGCAACAGCTGAAGTAACACTTCATAAAGAAATCCAAACTGCTGACTTCATCAGACACTGGTATAGACATTCAGAAGAATTTTGGACTGAACAAAATAAGACTGATATTGAGATAGTAAATGAATTAACTGAGTTAAGGCAAGCTGTTGTATTCTTAGGGGATCAGTTCAAAATTTTGAAGGAGCAGATAAAATTAAAATGTGATTGGAATGTTTTCTTGTTATTGTATCAGACCCTTATGATTTAATGAAAGCAAGTATGATTGGGATAAGGTTAAGATGCATTTGATGGGTCACCCTAATTCTCAAATGGTTTATGGTTTACAGAACGAAATTAAAGAAACTTTTGCAAAACAGTTACCTGATATGACAAAAATGGATATTATAGGAAGTTTTGCAGATACCATTGTAAGGATTCTGTCCTTAATTACATCACCAGCCTGTGATGCCATCCCAGCCTAAAAAGCAGTGGGCCCTCTGTGCATCCCTTTCTCCTCTTCTCTTTCCTCTCCTTCTCCTCTCCCTCTCTCTCCCAATAAAACTCTAAAAAGGTAACCATGGCTCTTGACTCTTCCCATCATGGATACATCCAGCACTCTCCTCCGTCAGCATGGTAGCCACGGGTACCAGCTAGCCGCCAGTGTTGCCACGTAACCAACATTGGTGCCGTTCAAACTCGGATACATCACCAAGACCTGCTGTGACTGCTACCACTTGCTGCCTCCTCCACCATCCAGCAAGACCGCCGAGACCGTGAGCATACACGCATCCCTCGCTGGTGGACCCCCTACACAGCTACGACTACTGATACCGCCATGATTTTTTTTTTTTTTTTTTTTTTTGCTTGCAATAGAGATTTTTTATTTTTTGCTACTGGGTGTGCCAAGCTAGCTGAATGCTAGGTTTCAAGGATTTTTTTGTGTCTGTTTCCCATCTCTCCCTAGGAGGGCCGGGATTATAGATATGCACTATTATACTCAGTTCTTGTGCTGGTTCTGGGGGTTTAAATTCAGGTCCTTGTGCTTACACAGCAAATGCTTTCCCGCTGGGCCATCTCCCTGATCCCTTCAGCCTTTTAAAGGCATTCATCTCTTTTATAGCTGCCATGTTCTTTAACACAGTGAGTCTGCCGTTCTCACGGCTGTAGTCTGAGCTATATTCTTTGTGATGGACACCCCAGGGGTTGTTCTTGGGCTGTGCTGGCAACGGCATTAACATTTTTGCTCCTGTCAAGGGGGTAAATACTGTCTAGGGTCCAACGGTGGACCAACTGCAGCACAGCTGCAGCCCTTACCATCCCTTGATGAAGAGGATCTGTGACTTGAGCTGATTCTTAGATCTCTCTCCACTCTCAGGGATGCCCAAGATTGAGTCTGGTCCTGGCTTTTTATTTTATTGTTTTTTTATTTTTCTCTCGACTACAGCCATGGCACAAAGGGGCAGATACATTTACCACCTATGTTGGAGGATAGGGGCAGGTACCAATAACTCGCTGAATAACAGCTTTGTGGGAACTTCTGCCAGCAAATGGGCAAAAGCCATAGAACAAAGGGGCAGGTACTGGTAAATCTAGCCACATAACATTTTCGTGGTACCAGTAAATCTGGCCACATAACAAAGTTGCAAGAACTTCTACCAGCGAATGGACAAATAAGAAAGTTACTTTATCTCCAAGCTTTCTGCTAAAGCCCTAAACCCTTCTTCCTCCCCACTTCTGCGTCTGCCACATGCAGTCTTTTCTGTCTGACTTCCGCTGGCAGTGGGCGGGCTCAAATGGGCAGGCTTGGGCAGTTTCTATGACTCTCTCACCCTAATTTACCTTAACTCTACCCACTCATTCTCAAACTGCCTTGAAAAGCACAGATGGGTCTGGAAGTGGCTAAGATCCATACAAATAAGTTTACAGTATTTAGGATGGCTCCTAAGCCAAAAATCAGCTTATAGCTTCAGACAAGTCTTCCAAAAGGATCAGTTTATAGTCTGCCTCCTGGCAGATCTAAAATCTGTCCTTAAGCCACCAATCATCAGGAAAAAACAAATCAGGACATGGAGTAAAATCCATCTCTTGTTCCCCACACCTCCCCAACTAAAACTTAAGCATCTGGAGAGCAAGGCTCCTGACCCCACAGGCAAGAGAGTCATCTGTGGCATTTAAGGTGTGCCAGGGAAGAGATAAATGCCCCCCAAAAAAATTGCCAAGTGCTGGCACTTGCTGACTCCCAAAAGCTGTTGGGTCCCTGTTTTAAGTGAGGAAAAGGCCACAGGCTAGCAAATGCCCTGCCAGGCCATCGACAGCCTTGTTAAAAGTGGCACCTAGAAAGACACTGTCTGCCCCCAGGCACCAAGATGCATGGGTACATCAAGCTAAGTATTGGGATCTATGGGGGTCCAGCCCCTCAATAGTCCCCTTCTAGGGTCCGGGAAGAATCTACAACCAGATGATAATTAATCTTTGTTGAGAAGATGTTGAGAAGAAATGAATCTATGTACACAAAACTCCTTAGTCCATACACTTTATTATTCTGTGATAGTTCTGTCTCTACACAGCTTCTATTCTGCTCTCATGTCTAGCTCCTCTCTTGCCTGATTTCTATATATTTATCTACTGTCCCTCTAGGTTCTATCTTAATTCCTTCATCTAGTTCTGTCCCTTCTGGGTTCTCATCTATCTAGTTCTTTCCCCTATCAGCTCCTCTCCTGTCTCCTTCTCTCTCATCTGGCTCTTCCTCACCTTGTTCTTCTCCATCTGGCTCTTCCTCATCTTCCATCTCATTCCTCTAGTCCTCTCTTTCCAGAGAAAGCCTTTCCTGAGGCTGTTCTCCAAATACCTGGAATGTGTATGTCCAGAGAGTGATCAGTCCACACTGTTAGCCCTTCCAAGGGAAAAGTCAATTCAGAAAACTATGAAGGCACACATGATTTTCATAACAGAAGACTGCTGATATATAACAAACCAAGTAACACCAAAAACTCCTTTGGATTTGGCTTCTTCTGGAGGAATTCCCTGATCCCTCCAGGTAGTGACTTTGCCATAACCAGCTGAGTTCTTATGATATTCCTGCAGCCTGTAGCAGCTAAGACCTCCAGCAGACCTAGGCTTGGCTACAGACATGACAGGGAACCCAGAATGCAGCAGGGGAGTGATCCATTTCTTTCCTTCTGGACACCAGAGCCACTGACTTAGTCCTGGGAGTTTGGGGATATCACCTCTCCTTTATTGTCGGGTACAGAGGACAGCCTTACTACCTCACCAGATTTAATTACACCTTTAGAGTTACTGCCTGTGTTTCTCACGTGCATACAGACAGGACCCTGATCTTTCCCTTGTCCCTAATTCCAAAATAATAATAATAATAACAATAATAATAATAATAATAGTAATAATAAATTATCATGCACCACAAGCTTTTCTCTTCCCAGTTCCCTGTTCTAACTCATTTTTCAGCCAATGATACAGGACCACCACAGAAGCAGAGTTCAGAGATCATCAAGTAAAAAACTGTAACAGCTAAAATGTATTTACACCCCCAGACCAAAAAACATCTGGGCGCTATAAAAAAAAGACTTTAATGTAAACATCTATTACTGTGAGATATTTTTAACAATTGATCACCTGTGTCCTGATGCCAAACTAGTAACGGAAACAGGTGTTTTAAAATAATCTGTCTCTGATACAGCTTAACATGTTTCAAAATCCATCTGGACAGGCCCGATCTACCAACATAAAATAATAATGATTCTTTTCTCTCTAAGCTTTTTCCTGTGTCACCGGCATCTTGTCAAACAGAAAGTTCCAGCCACAGCCAAGAGGGATACATGTCTCCAGAGCAAACAGATGACAGACAGCATCCCACAATGCCTGTCTACCTCAGAAGACTCCACTTCCCCATTCCTCCAAGAACCAACCAATGTCCAAAGGTCAGCTGGAAGCATTTTTTTTTTTTTAAAAAAAAGATTTATTTATTTATTTATTATGTATATAGAAGAGGGCACCAGATCTCATTACAGATGGTTGTGAGCACATGTGGGTGTGGATTGAACTCAGAACCTCTGGAAGAGCAGTCAGTGCTCTTAACCTCTGAGCCATCTCGCCAGCCCTGGAAGCAGTTTTTGAGAGGAACGACGGCCCTATTCCCATCTGTCTGCTTTTCTTATAATAAGCGAAAGTCTGGGGTGTAAGGATTCTGTCCTTAATTATGTCACCAGCCTGCGACACCATCCCAGCCTAAAAAGCGAGAGGGCCCCCTGTGCATTCCTTTCCCCTCTTCTCTTTCCACTCTCTCCTTCCGTCTGTCCTCTCTCTCTCTCTCTCTCTCTCTCTCTCTCTCTCTCTCTCCCCTTTTCCAATAAAGCTCTAAAAAGGTAACCATGACTTGTGATTCTTCCAATCAGCACTCTCCTCCCCCGGCATGGCCACCACCCACGGCAGCCAGCCACAAGCTGTGCCGTTTAACCAACACCATAGCCTCATACACTCCTATGAATCACTTTAATAGGTTTCTTATCCTAGCAGGTCTTGCTCTTGTTCTAGTGTGGGGGTGCCCAAAAGAGACTGACCACACAACTACTATGACAGGCTTAGAGACCCAGACACAGCTTCTGTACCAGGCTTACTGGCAGGTAACACCCATATCCGGAAAAGCCATGAGATGACCCCACCCTGGGAGGGACTGCATCGGAGAAGAAATAACTGATGTTCCAAACATTCCTCATACCTCTATACAAATGTCAGCCAATCAGCATCCTAAACCCTGGAAATGCCCTGATCCTAACCTCTGCTATGATAAAAACCCTACCCTGCCTGGGATCGGGCTCTCTGCTCTCACCACTGCATCAGACAGAAAGTCCAAGCTCTCTGAACTTGAAAATAAAGACTCTTCACTTTTACATATGGGATTCAATCTCTGTGGTGGTCTTTTGAGGGTCCTGGTGATGTGGGCATTAACACTAGCCGTAGTAATTATATTGGCTTTAAAATGTGTTTTGGTCTACATATGTGAAATTGTAAGACCAATAGATAAAAAGAAAGGCTGTGTTTATGATGAGGCTATGTAACGTTCAAGATAATTAATTTTTGTATAGAGGAAAGAGATCTATAGCAAAATTCCCAGTGTGCCACGCCAGGCCCTGCTTTTGAGAGTAGCACCTGGTCCTAATTCATCTTCTGTTTTGCAGATAACCTTTTTATCTCTTGTTGCCCTATGTGAATCTTGTCTCAGAGTCTCCCAAGGATACAAAGCCTATGCAAAACTTGGTTGAGGAAACAGGGAAAACTGTGGTACCTTATGAATTGAAAAATTTGCACTTGGCATTGTATTTTTGGAAGCTTCTTTCAGGTTGCTTTGAACATATGTAAATCAACTGGCTAAAGTGTAAGTATAGAGAAAAGTAAAAATGCCTTGGGCAAAGGGAAAGGGCTTCAGTCCTTAGAGGCTGGATCACCCTGCAGCCAGAAAAAGGCTAGATTCATTCTTAAGGTGCCCTGTGTCTTCATTCAATGGACATTTGTGAATCCATACACCTGAGCCTCTACCCAAGGCTGGATTCAAAATCATCTTTAAAGATACTTTTCATTTCCATGTTAGTGTATTATGCATGTTTTGCTTACTTGTCTGAACTGCCAGCTTGCAAATAAAGACAGGGAGAGTTCCTTTTATTTTATTTTATTAACATTTTTTTCATTTATTTTACATACCAACCACAGTTTACTGTTGTGGATATCACTCTGTATAAATAAACACTGATTGGCCGGTAGCCAGACAGGAAGTATAGGCGGGACTAACAAAGAGGAGAATTGAGGAAACAGGAAGGCAGAGGAGGAGACTGCCTAGAGCCGCCTCCAGGACAAGCAAGGTATAACTTACCAATAAGCCACAAGCCATGTGGCAAAGTATAGATTATTAGAAATGGGATAAACATAAGAGTAAGGGCTAGACAATGATAGGCCTGAGCTAATGACCAAACAGTTTAAATAATGTAAGTGTCTGTGTGTTTATTTTATAAGTGGGCTCTGGGATTGGCGGGACTTGGTTGGACCCGGAGAGAAAAGCTCTCCAACTACAGTTACCCTCCCCCCTATCCTCCCATCTCCCCCCACACATTCCCCTCTTTCCCCCTCCCCAGACTCCTCCTCTGACTCCATTCAGAAAGAAGCAGGCTTCCTACGAGCTTGAACAAAGCATGACACATCAAGTTGAGGTAGGGCCGAGCTCCTCTCCCTGCAGAAAGACTGGGCAAGGTAATCCAGCATGGGGAACAGGTTCAGGGAGATTTCTTAGTGATTATGTACACTTGCCCTTTAGCTTAGGCTTTTCCTCTTATGACTTAATTTAACCTGCCTTCATTAATCTACGATCTGCTCCATGCCTTTCTTTAAATGTCTCCACTATTCTGTATGCCTGACTTGGTCTTCATGTAGCTGGTGTCTCCCTGCAGCGGGATTCATCTCTTCTGCTCCATCCCATGAATCCTGCCTGTCCTCTCCTGCCTATCTATTGGCCACTCAGCTCTATTAAACCAATCAGAAGGTGCCTTGGCAAAGACAGATCTTCACAGGGTACAAAAAGATTATCCCTGCATAGTATTGCTTTATCATTTTACAGTACAACTGAGTCAACGTAATTCTTATGGCTGTAGTAAGATTAAAATCAGAACACATGGACCAAAAATGATCTGTAAGCCCAATATTTCTGTGTGTTGTGGATCTGGAAGTGAACACCAGCCTGACTTCCCATGGCTGTTTGAAACCAAAACAGAAGCCACATTGTTGTTAAGAGACCACATTTTTATACACTGTTATTAAGTATCCATATCTTACAAGAATGAGTTTCTGTTTCCTAAGCCTAATGTACCCTTTGAAACATGTATGGTGATATTTTATCTGTGTCCCCAATAAAGTTTATCTGAGGATTAAAGGAAAAAGCCAGGCACTATATTAAGTAGAAGTCAGGCAATGGTAGCATAAGCCTTTAATCCTATCACTTCGGAGGCAGCTGTCTGGATCTTTGTGAGTTTAAGCCCACTCTGGGAACAGAGCCAGTCATGGTGAAACACTCCTTAAATTCCAACACTACTTAACCATGAAGGTCTGGAGGTCTATACAGACAGACAGGAAGTGACAGAGCTAGGCAGGAAGAGGAAGTGATGTAGCTGGGCATAGAGGAAATGAGATGGCAGAACAGAAAGGCATGTAGGTGTGGGTATACAGGAAGTAGCTCTCTTTGGAAGCTGAAGGTCTGTAAGGTGAGATTGGCTTTCGCTTGTCCTATACCTCTAATCTTTCGGAATTTACCCCAATATCTGGCACCAGGTTTTATTAATAAGATCATTTAGCAATTTGTCTTACAACATGTTTCAACTATTCTGAACTTGTGGTCCCATGATGTTTGCCCATCGTTTGCCTTACAAAAATAACCTGTGAAATGATTGTACTTTTGCCTTATGAACATGTTTTTCTAGATACCTTGATGTTTCCCCTCCCACGTGATTTCTTTTTGAACTTCAGCTGTTTTTTATTTTATCCTTTCTAACGGCCAACATATCTCGACATCTGTTTTCTGTTAACCATAACCCCCACCAAGGGAACTGAAAAGGCTATGGGGGGGGGGGCGGTGCTGCTCTCTGAAATACCGACTTTGGTAGAGAAAGCCAACGGCCAGTTCCTGGTGCTCCTGTAAAACGAAGCTTGCTTTAATCAGACATTCGTGCAATTGGCTTTTCTCAGGTCAAACAGCTGTCCACCGGGTTGTGTTTCTTCCTCCCAAACTCTTCTGCAGGTAGCCAAACTAATCCAGAAAGACTAAACGTCATCTAAGTAGGAGAACAGGAATTCCTTTGCTCAGACTTCTGGGAAATGTAGTCCGTGCGACTGTGACATCACAGGGAGCCGACCAAGAAATCCCCTTCCGGCGTCTAGCACTCGCAGGTACAGCTTCCTCAAAGTTTGGCGAGAGTCCTGCGCTACACAACGAGTCTCAGACATGGAGGTTAGTCCAGGGTGCAGCGCGGCCTGACGCACTGTGCGGGGTGCGGGGGTCGGACTTGGAGGGAGCGGACCTGGGTGGGAGGGCGGAAGAAGCTGCCTTGGAGGTGCTGTGCTGAACTGGCTGGGTCACCTGAGGTTGCAGGTCAGGGCTGGGGAGAGGGTGATAGGAACGGAGCCCTGAGTAATGATTTCCTTAGGACGCCGCTTGCCACCCGAGTCTGCCTCGGGCTTCTGGGACAGGAGAGCTGCCTGGTAGCGCGGAGTAGATGATAGTGCAAAGTCCAGGATTGCAAACTAATGATGGTCAGCTGCCTGCCTGCTCCTGAGGTGGAGCTGGGAGCTCAGTGAGCAGCTTTGGTGGGGAAGCATGCTTCTCTAGCTGAGCGGTTCTCACGCTGTCAGATTTCTCAGAATCTGTAGAGCAATCAGAATTTCGGGTTTTTCCTGTACTCTGTAGCTGGCCTAGTGTAACGGTATTGAGGTCTTGATTGTGTTCATCTTATCTGCCAAAGAATTAAGGAAGAGCCGGGCGGTGGTGGTGCACGCCTTTAATCCCAGCACTTGGGAGGCAGAGCCGGCCAGATCTCTGAGTTCGAGGTCAGCCTGGGCTACAGAGTGAGATCCAGGAAAGGAGCAAAGCTACACAGAGAAACCCTGTCTCCGAAGGAAAAAAGAAAAATTAAGGAAGGAAGAAAATCTGAGTCCCAATAACTCACCAATGGGAAATTCTGGAACACAGCAGACAGATCTACCAGAATCAGCTGCTATAGAAAAGCTTTGACTAGGGTGAGAGAACACACATTCTGCAGACATATGGAGGGAAAGACCCAGTGCACAGCAGACTGGGGACTAGAGAAGCTGAACCCAGGTTCACCTTGAGGGCTGGGTTTTCTTAACTCTTTGAAAGGTCCTCCATCCTTAATTTAATTTAATCTGAGTATTTGTAAGAAAGTGCTGATGTCTGCTTGTCCCAAAATGGTTGTGTCAACATGTATTCATTGAAATTATTGAATTGTCTAATAGTAGGGCACCTAGACACAGGTGAAAAACTCTCATGGCCTTGTGTTCCAGTGCCAGGCTTTTGTGTCAGGTCAGCAGGGTGAGGAAGAACTCACAGACTGTGTGTATTCATGTGATTTAAAGTAAACAGACCTGTGATAGAAAAGAAACTTCAGTCTACTCTATTGCACATCCCTGTTATCTCTTGTGGTGATATTGTGTTTCCCAAAATATTGTACACCCTAATAAACAGAACAGCCATTAGATATACACAGAGGCCAGAAAATGTTAGCCCTCACGCCTTTAATCTTAGAATTCCAGAGGATCTCTGTAAGTTCATGGCCACACTGGAAACAGCCAGGCATGGTGACACACGCCTTTAATCCCAGGAAGTGATTGCAGAAAGCAGAAAGGCGTGAGGACCAGGAACTAGAGCTGGTTAAGCTTTTCAGCTTTTAGCAGCAGTTCAGCTGAGATCCATTTGGATGAGGACACAGAGATTTCCAGTCTGAGGAAGCAGGATCAGCTGAGGAATTTGCAAGGTGAGGTAGCTGTGGCTTGTTCTGTCACTCTGATCTTCCAGCGTTCACCCCAATACCTGGCTTCAGGTTTGATTTTATTAATAAGACCTGTTAAGATACGTGTTACAGTCTGCATTTGTGTGTGTGTGTGTGGGGGGGGGCAGGACCTCTGGTCCTCCTCTGCTTCATATCAAATTCAAGGATGCCTAGGATACCTGAATCTGTGACAGAAAACACTTGATCATACTTTATAGACATACTTTCTGTTGTTAATTTCATGTTTTTTACTTGTGGTTAACTTCTGTTGCCCATTCCATGTGTAATGTAAACTTTTTTCACTATCATGCTTTTGTTGTAGGTATTACATTTTTGTGATTACATACTTGTTTTCCTTTATTCTGTGAGGAAAAAATTCCTCTTTGCCTGTCTTGAATATTCATCACTATATGCAGTGATTGTTCATTCTTTTTGGATATAAATCTGTGTTATTTACTTAATGACCTGATGAGGCTTTCTCCTGGTTTCACTGATTTCTTCCAGGTTGCTCCTTTCATATCTGAGACTCCATTATTTCTTCATTTCCATTCTGTAGTTCTTGACTGATGTGGCTGCTGTGGTTACATTCCTGGGTCTTTTTCTGCGCTGGGATACCTTCCTCTGTCCTTACTTCAGAGATTCCACTGTGTGCAGATGCTTCTTACAGTGAGCCAGAACAAAACCACTTCTCCCTGTCCTTCACATGGGCACTGCCATGTCCAACCAGTAAAGCAAAGTGCTCATGCTGGTTCCTGCTCTTCACAGGTCCAGTCCAGGTCCCCTTGTTGAGCAGTCCTGTCTCTTTCCTCCCAGGCTTCTTTCATTGTATTCTAATGTCACCTAATGTCAATGTGAGGGAAGGAGTTCCTTGTGTTTACAACTCATGCATGAACCTTGCCATGTAAGACATCTGGGAAACTCTGGAGGGGAGGTGTGCTGGGTGGTGCCATTCATTTCGTGTTGATCGATCTATATGACTATGTCAGAGGCCATGGAGAGACATTGCAAGGTTTGAGCAGGGGTCAAAGACATGCAAAGGACTAAACCTGAGCTGCCCAGATTTTCACCACATTGTCGTTTACCCGTTATTAAAGTGCCTGCCATAGTGTCCTCCATAGTCATTATCAAATGCAGCAACATATGTTGAATTGACAGGTGTGTGTGGTTGCAAGGCCAAGTCTTTCAAAATCTGCATCCCATTGTTCTTTTTGCAGCATCTATATGAATTTAATTGGATTTATGAAGATGCATGTCCCAAATTGTTATTGGATATACTACACATATTGTTGCTTGAAGAAGACTCAGAAACAATATATTGACAATTAAAATCTACAAATATAGCTAGACATCTAATATACAGAGCAAAACATGTGATACATTATGAAACTAAAGTTGTATAATTCATGTTACCAAAGCCAATACTATATTTTGTCTGTTACATTTTTTTCATGGTTTAACCAACTTTCTGTGTCATAAAATTGCATAACTTGGTGGCTTGAAGCCAAAATTAGTCATTATTTCATGGCACAGTTGTGTGGGAAAAAGATCTAGGAGTTGCTTCTTCATGATGTGTGTGCTGTGTATTTAAAGCACTGTGTTATGTATTCTGTAGATTGGTGATTTTGAATGGAGAGCCATTTTTTTTTTCAGTTCCTGATCAGTAATCCAGTCTTCTCTTTGCATGTCATTTTGACTTCCCACCAATGATCTGCTAGTCTTCAGTTTTATCTGACTCTCTGAAAAGATATTTCTAAGGGACACCAACAGAAGATTCAGGAGTTCTTATTACATCTACCCTGTCCATTTTATTGTCCTAGGCTCGCTTCTAGAAGCAGCCACCATTCAAGTGGAGTTCTATATCTACCTCCTAATTATAGGAAGAATGTGTAACAATTTTTAATGAATGACAATGTGCCCCTCAGACCAGACATAATTTGCACGTTTTCTCCATTTAAAGTGAACTTTGCCAGTATCAAAGGCCCCTGAAAAATTTACTGTTAATTTTATTGGGTAAAATCTTTACTAAATGATATCCAGTTCACAGGCTCACTGCCCTCCACCCACAGCTTCTCACCGGAGACTGGCCCCAGGACAGCAGACACTTCCCCATGTAGAATGGTGCTATGCTGTGCTGGGCAATGTGGGGAGTGGTCCTTACAGCTGACTCTGCTTTGGGGACTGCTCAGGTTCTCTCAGGGGTTCAAGATTCCATCTTCATCTTCTCTGGGCTCTGGCCCTCCTCCACTGTGGTCATTTTTCCCTCTTCTTGGTGACCCCCTAGTTCTGCCGTCTCCCCTTTCCTAATGCTGGGACCTTTAGTGCAGCTCCTCATACTGTGGTGACCCCAACCTAAAATTATTTCCCCTGCTGCTTCATAACTGCAAGTTTGCAAAGGTTATTTACTGTAATGTAAATACTTTTGGCATGATGGTTTGCCAAAGAGGTCATGACCCACATTTTGAGAACCAGTGCTCTAGTTAAAAACAGTGGGATCTGTTTTTCTTTCTCTTTCTCTTTTTTTTCTCTTTTCTTTCTCTTTTTTTTGAGACTAGGTTTCTCTGTGTAGTTTTGGTGTCTGTCCTGGAACTTGCTCTGTAGTCCAGGCTGTCCTTGAACTCACAGAGATCTGCCTGGCTCTGCCTCCCAGTGCTGGGATTAAAGGCGTGTGCCACCACCGCCTGGTGGGATCTGTTCTTCCTTTGCTTACTTCTAAAGATGGTAACATTCTATACTAGCTACAAAGAAGCTTTCAGAATAATTCAATTTCTTTTCTCTTGAGAATGTGCTGGGTGTTCTGTCTACCAAATTGTTGCATTCTGCCTTTTTCTTGAATATCTGCAGGCCTCCTCATTGCTGCTCAACTCTGCATTTATTTAAAAAAAATTCTATTGTCATTCTTTATGGAGGATATTTTTTAGTTTTCCCAAAAGTGTTGTGATAAGGTACTTTCTCCTCCCTATGGTGAAAACACCATGCCCTGGAGACACAAGAGTCGGGTTTGAGGCTGGATCTGACCTGAAGGTCTCCTTCCTAAGGGTGAGTTTGCTCAGTGGTGGAAGGTGCTTTGGACAGCCCAAGGGAGAGAAGCAGTAACTAATCCTATGTAACTGTTACGCCTGTGAACCACAACAATGACCAGTGTGGCATGATATCCCTAAAGGTGCCACAGCGCCTCTCACATCTTGGCCTTAGCAGCAGCTGTCAAAGGGACTTAGAGGGGACAGGAGACCTACAGAATGCTTGGAGCTGCCTCTGATGACTTGTTAGGTCTTAAATCATAGAGGAGAACATACTAATGCCACTAAACCCTCATAATCCCTAACTGCACTCCAAGCCCTTCTCCTTAGACCTACACTGAGTGTAGTTGTCACTGCTCATCAAAGGCGCTTCTTTCTGCATGCAGCACAGAGAACATTCCAGAAAACTAAAACTTACAAAGTGCACAGAACTATTGTCTGTGGTGCTGTGACCCAAAAGATACCCTACACCACAATCCCTGCACATAAAGCTCAGGGAATATCTCTGCAGAGGGGGCATATTGATTATGAGAGCCAGAGGTCCAGGAAGTCCGCTGTGAGGTTGTGCCTTCTAGAAAGGGAAGGGAAGCTGTACCCATGATGCCCCAACAACATGGCTGCCTGAACAAGGGCTGATCAATGACAGTGGCACAAGATCTCCTGCAGGGGGCAGTCTGCTGGGTAAGCATCCAAGTGTAGGCACCTGAGAATTGCAAAGAGAGGGAGAATTAGTCTTGCCAGGACAAGAGTGCTCACTGTTCATCCAGTAACAAGTGGGTGGTCCTCAAACATACACAAAAATCGGCCATTGGTATTTAAGAAGTTATGTATATCTTTACATATATGTATACTTATGTGCTGTGTGTGTGTGTGTACCAATAATAATTACAGAAGTGTACACTATGTGTTTGAGATGAACTATATGAGGACATGAGAGAAGTTGCAGTGAAGATATAGAAGGGGAAATGACATATTTTATTCAATAATTTTTCAGAGGGAATTTACACTCTTGCCAGTTGTGACAATGTTAGTGAAACTGTAAGTTATTTTAGGCAGTAAAGGTAAATAACATACGATCTCATCAATATGGTAAATGTAATGAATTGAAACTCATGTAAGATAAAGATATTAAACATAAAGAATTATAACAGAGGTTGGAGATATAACGGTATTTTCCCTTGACTAGTGACCTCAGGAAGCTATCACTTTGGGAATTCCTTGTTGTGGAAAATTAGTTTAACGATGTAAAGATGTGTTGCATTTGCTTGTGAAATATTTAACTATGTAAAGATGTGTTGCATTTGTTTATGTTGTGGAATATTGGTTTAACTATGTAAAGATGTGTTGCATTTGTTTACCTTGTTTACCTTGCCTGCCTACAGCACTTGATTCGTCTAATTAAAAGCTAAATGTCCAATAGCTAGGCAGGAGGTATAGGTGTAGCATGAATCTTAAAAGTTCTTTTTAATAAAAACAAACCTGGACTAGGTATTGGGGTGAACACTGGAAGATCAGAGAAACACAACAAGCCACAACTACCTTTCCTTGCCAATTCCTCAGCTGATCCTGTTTCCTCAGACTGGAAGTGTCTGAGTCCTCATCCAAATGGATTTGAGCTGAACTGCTTCTCAAAAGCCTGAAAGCTTAACCAGCTCTAGTTCCTGGTCCTCATGCCTTAAATACTTTTCTTTTTTCTGCCATCACTTCCTGGGATTAAGGGCGTGAGTAACCATGCCTGGCTGTTTAAACTGGCTTTAAACTCACAGAGATCCGGATGGATCTCTGCCTCCCAAGTGATAGGATTAAAGGTGTGTATGCCACCATTTTCTGGCCTCTATGTCTATCTAGTGGCTGTTTTGTCTTCTGACCTCAGATAAGTTTATTAGGATGGACAATATATTGGGGGACACAATATATCACCACATATAGGTGGGACTTTCAGGCAAAGAAAGTAAGAGGAGGAATGTGGGAGACAGAGACAGAGGCAGATGTCAAGGGCCAACCGGCCAGACATGAGGAAGCAGGAAAGCAGGACATACAGAATGAAAGAAAAGTAAAAGCAACAAGGCGAAACAGATGAATAGAAACAGGGAAAATGAAGTTATAAGAGCGAGTGGAACAAGCATAAGCTAAAGGCCAAGCTTTCATAATTAATAAGAAGTCTTCATGTCATTAAAAGAAAAATGCCAACTACGCTTCCTGAAGAATGAATGTTCAGGGGTAGTGTGATAGGAGGGAGAAGCCCCCAGTACTGTTGTTATGAATGCCCCATGTGTGTAAGCATCATGCAGGGTACTATCAGAAGCCTGGAAGATAGTGTTTGAGGAGGTGACCATGATAACTAGGAAGAAGATCCAAAGCTTAACCATGAAGTTATTGATGGTTATGATAAACGGCACTGGTGGCTCTGGTGGCGGCGCTGGTGACCGGCGGAAAAGTCACGGGACACGACTACCAGAGTTATAAAGAGCTTTATTAGAAAGAAAAAGGGGATAAGAGGGAGGAGAGCCAGGCCTGGAGTGAAAGGAAGATGGCGGGAACAGAGAGAGAGTGCACAGAGGGAGAACAGAGAGAAAGAGTATGGGGGTCTGCACCCGGCTTTTTAAGGTGGGAATTGCGGGACCATGGGGCGGGTACATAGTCGCCAATGCCTGCTGATGATATAAGATGTAAGACAAAGGACCCCGAGCTGCGCATGTACAGAATCCTAACAGTTATTACAAAATACCTTATTATTACATAAAATACTGATATTTCCTGTATTGATAAAAAGGAAAAATAATGTGTGACCATTCCCATAGGTCATTCGGGGACTTTACTCAATAAAATATGAAAAACATAAATTATAAAATTAGAAACATTTGAAATACAAAAATCGCATCAGCAATTATATTGCTCAGCCTTAGCACACTGATGCCCAGGTTTTATATCTGCACAATATACTTTAGGAATAATGTAAACACCTCAGTTAATATCTGTCAGAGAAAAGATAGAAAGGGAAAATGGCAAAAAATCAAATGATGTGTATTCTAAATTCTCACTTTTGTTAGTCCTGTACTTGCCTGTTTCCTCACATGATCAGATACGTAAATGACATTCAGTCTGTGAGTTCTGCCCCTGCCTGCTCCTTCTCACGTCCCTTGTCACCATCATTTGCATCATCAGTGAATCTGTAGAAATCCTGAAACCCACATGATGGCCCAAGCTGCTGCATCAGACTCTGTATTTTTATTTCATTTCACATTCATGACTGTATCTTGTATAATATTTGAATGACCAGCCTTAATATTATACATCCCAGGGGCTCAGGCGAGAAACTATGAATGGCGAGAGCTATTTTTGTAAAATAGAACTCAGCACACTGAGCTCTTTAGTCCATTCATTTTAATCTCTTCTGGGATAACATCCTATTTACCAGCTTCAGTTCTGTTCTCGTGCCTAGCTCCTTTCTTGCCTGATTTCTCTCTGTATTTATCTATTGCTCCCTCTAACTTCATCTTAATTCTCTCTTCTTAATTCTGTCTTATCTAGATCCTTTTCATCTGATACTTACCCAGCTAGTACTTCCCCATCTGACTCTTCCTCATCTTCCATCTCATTCACACATTCTCTCTGGTCAAAATCCTCCTTATTCCTCTCCATTCTCCATCTATAAGTTCTACCCAAGTCTCTCAGGAGTCCAGTTAGAAACCCAAGCAATAGCAATCCCCTGGTCGAGCAAGGTCACCAGGCTTGAATTCTATGGGGTCTTAAAGGTAGATAAGAATTTTCCTCAGGCAGTGACCATCAGGCTTTCTTTTATGACCTAAAAATGGGAGTGGTGAAAGAGGAGGTCGGCTGAGTGCTAATGACCACTTAGTGTATGAAAAAAGGGGACCTTTGTGCTCAGTCTACATTCCTAGAAGTGGTTAGGTAAGAAGTTAGGGCTCTATTAGTAAGGTTGTATAGAAAGGATGGTCTCACCCTAAATTGCACAAGAAATAAAGCTATCTGTCTGACCTAAGAGACAGATGTTGTTTTGTATGGCCTTGGATGCTTGATAGGCATTTTAGATAAATACACTGGTAGGAGTTCTTGGAAGCATGCAAAACAATCATTTTAGCAACCAGCTAATATATATATATTATATATATACAAAAGCTAAAATATCACCAAAACTCCTTAAGCCAAGGCTTGACCTTTGGAGAAGTCCTTGGCTTTTCCAAATAGTAGCTTTTGTGATAGTAGCTGAATTCCATTATGTTTTCCTGTAGCTTGCAGCAACTGGGCATATTAACTGTTGAGGAATTCCTTCTCCCTGACCATGACTTTCTCCTGTGAGATATGTGTGTATGTGTGATGTATAGTAGCATATGGTACTAAATGCATGTTCTGTGGATGCATTTATTTTTGCATTTTATCTGTCTTTAATGAATTATGTCCAACTGGTCTTATAGGAGCTCTTACCTTGTGTTTCCCTGAAGATAGGTGCAGTGTAAGATCATGTGACCACTTCAGACTTGTCTGAGGAATATTACTCACCTTTGTAAGAAACATTTCCAGCTCTCTTTCATCCTGGGAAAAACCTACATTTTTGACCACTGACCCATGATGCCTGTGTTAGGGTTTCTATTGCTGTGATGAAAGACATCTTGGAGAAGAAAGGGTTTATTTTAGCCTACAACTGCAGTTTACAGTCTATCACTGAGGGAAGTCAACGCAGGAACTGTAGGGAAAAAAATGGAGCAGAGGCCACAGAAGAACACTGTTTACTGACTTGTCCTGCCTGCTTTCCTATCTCATACAGAAAAGCATGCCTAGAGTGGGCACCACCCATAACGGGCTATGCTATGTCATTTCATTCAGTAATTAGTAAAATGCCACCTAGGATTAGCTACAGGAAGTCTCAGGTAGGCATTGTCTCTATTATGTTTCTCTGTTATCAAATGACCCTAGCTAGTGTCAAGTTGACAGGAGAATTCTCCAGCCCAATGCATCTTGGTATTTATATTCTTAGTGGTTTTAATTAAAAGTGTGATATCATTCATTGATCTTTATTTCAGGAAATGCTGTCCTTCTGGGATGTGGCTATTGATTTCTCTCCAGAAGAGAGGGAATGCCTGGAGCCTGCTCAGTGGAATTTGTACAGGGATGTGATGTTGGAGAATTACAGCAACCTTGTTTTTCTTGGTGAGTATATTATCTATAGCAAATTCTTATTTCACCATCAACATGTAGCTTCCTCACTTTGTACGGTATCTCATGGGAGCATTTCAACAGCCATTTTCATATCCTCCATTTTCAGAAAAATTAGGGAGACTGCTGTATTAAAAATAATTTTGGGGCTGGTGAGATTGTTCAGTTGTTAAGTGCACTGAATGCTTCTCTAGAGGACCAGAATTCATTTCCCAGCACCCATATGCAGCTCACAACTGTCTGTGATCCTACGACCTGTCGCCCTCATGCTGTGTGATATTTTTTTTGTGTGTGTTCTGACAAATACAGCTTGTTTTAGTCATAGGGCAGAGCTAGCCACTGTCTGACCATAGAGGTTTGGAGGACAGGAAGTGGTAAGGCGGAACTGAGACAGGATCTCAGCCCTTTTGGATGGAGGAATGGAAGAGACAGCAAGTCACTGGTGGCTGCTCCCAGGCTTCTCTGACCTTTCAGGTTCTTTCCCTGATATCTGACTCTCAATTTTTTATTGATAAAGTTAATTAGATTAAAGCTTCATCCTCACACAGACATACATGCAGGCAAAACACCAATGCGTCTGATAAAGAAAAATAAATTGTGAAAAAAAAAATCATTTCACTGTTGTTCTCTTTTTGTGTTTTACTTTTCATGTTGTATGTATATTTCCTTCACTCTAGTGGGACTGTTAGAAATTCAGTGGCATGAAACTTGGAGTACACTTATTAAAGTGTTTTATAATTCAGTTTTAATGTTATTTCTTTAAATGAAACTCATAATCTGAATGTTGTAAATTCCTTTATGTAGTGTAGTGATCCTATCAGAAAACGTTCAAGGAACTGATTGTCTGCAATCATTTATTACATCATCTCTTTCCTTATAAGCCATGTACTGGAAGTGACATGTCAATTCCAAGTAAGAGAACACATAAACAATCTTCTCCCCTTTTCCTACAAACAGGTCTTGCTATGTCTAAGCCATACCTAGTGACATTTTTGGAGCAAAGACAAGAGCCTTCATATGTGAAGAGACAAGAAGCAGCCAATGTGCATCCAGGTCTGTAGGAATGAGGGGTTTGGGAGCAGAACTGAGGTCCAAATATTTAACAGAAAGGCAGGCTTTCCCATGTGTCTTGAAACATGATACTATGGTAATCATTCTTTGGGTTTCTCCTTCATGTCTTTCTTATCAAAGCACATCATTCATTTGTTTATGATGGTTGAGTCTCTTAAGCTTTGTATTTCCCCATCAGACAGCTGTGTTTGTATTTACAGTGCCTTCCAGGGTTTTTGTTGCTGTTGAGTCTGTATTATAGTGTAAGTCTCAGGCAATAAGAACTGAGTGCTGCTGACACTGAGAGTGATTTTTTTTTCCCCAGAGGTGAGAGTAGACTCATGCCAAAAAGATCTCTATACCAAAGTGAGCATGATAGGATTTATTAAGCCAAACACACAATTCCATCACTGAGAGGCAGGCAGAGACAGAAACAGCAACACTTTCAGTTCTACTGATTAGAACTCTTTTGGGGAGGGGAGCAGTTAGATAAAACTCATACAAACCAGAGACACTTTGGACAGTTCATTCAGCACTGTTCTTACTTATTGTAGAAGGGGTTGTATGGGGCCATTATGTGCACTGATTTACCAAGGATGTTTGGTATTTTCAACCCATTTACCACCAGTCCGTTCAGCAGGGCCTGACCATCAGACAGGATGAGTTACTTAAACTGTTGACTCAAGCATGCCCATCAAACTAGTTTGTATACATTGATTTTGTGCCTTACTTTTATGGCAATTACTAGATTTAGATTTCAGTGTGTTGTAAGGCTCCTTGGTTTTTGGGTTTGTTTTCTATTCTTTTTTTCAGATAAACATATTTATCATATATTAGGTCTAACTGTTATCTTTTTAGAGAAATTAGAAACATTTACATATAAACCTGGTAATCCTAGATACATAAGAGCTAGTAAAATGTTTTGTTTCACATCCAGTCAGGGTAGCCACTGTGGCTAGCCCTACAGGAAGCATTATGGTTAACATTACCATGAGTCCAATGAGCTCTTGGGTTCTCTTCTCAAGGTCTCTTGCTGATTCTCAAACTTCTTCTAAGTGTATATTTTCATTGGCTTCCAGATTTGTAATAGGATCCGGACTGTGGAGTGTAGGCGATATTTTTTAATGGACCATGATCAGCTGTGTCCCTCCAACCACTCTCAAATAACCACTCAGACACTTATCATTAATTATAAATGTTCAGCTAATGGCTTAGGCTTATTACTAACTAGCTCATATTTTTTATTAACCCATATTTTGTATTTACACTCTGCCATGTGATGGTACTTTTATTCGCCATATGGCATGTTTATTTCCTTCTCCTCTGCCCTTACTCTTCCCAGAATTCTCTCTGCCTCAAAAATTCTTACTAGCCATGGGTCAATCAGCTTTTTATTAACAATAAAAACAACACATTCTCACAGTATGCAGAAAGATTATTCCACATTATTTCTTCCTTTTTGTCTAATTGAAAAGGGATGTTTTAATTTCACAAAATAAAACTAAGTATAACAAAAATGTTTATGTGAAGCAGGATATTCTGAAAGGCTGTCCTACCATTTCTTGGGAAAGTTAGGCAGTTCTTTTTTTGTGTCTGTCCTGCTTGTCCCTTTTGGGCAGCATATACTCAGCAGTTGAGGCAAGGGCACTTTCTTTCCCAGTGTCTAACTTTTCCCACAAGGAAAGGAAACTCCATATAGAGTTTTCCCAATGCCCACCATCTCCTCTGAAGTAGATTGGTCATGCCAGGACCACAAATGTCTCATTGTTATTAAAAAAAAAAAAAAAAAAAAAGAATTTATGTTATTAAAACATCTTAAATGCCAATTCTGTAGATGTATGAAATGTTTGAAGATGACCTGTCTTATCTAAAATATCTCTCTTTGACTTTGAAAACATACCTAACTTTATATTTTTGGTTGTGAGCCTAGCCTTTAACGGCTGAGCCATCTCTCCAGCCCCATACCTAACTTAACACAAGTTTGATTATAATTGGTGACTAATTAATAACTTTGCATTTCTTCATTATCCTAAATAGTTTATAATAATAACTTTCAAGGACTAATAATTTGCCTTATATTGTGAAATGAGTTGCATAAGTACAATGCCTTGAATGAGAGTAGAATTGTATGTACAGTATGTTCTAATAAAAATAACTCAGATTTATATCAATATATAAAAACTCAAACCAATGTAAAGTTTTTATAACTAGTAGTTGTTCTTTTTTGTTGAAAAGCAGATTTAACAATCTATCTTTTTATCCTATCATGTCTATACCCCCTCTTTTTTTTCAGAGTAGATTCATTAATCTATACTTTTATGCTATCATTTCCATATTTCCTTTTTTTTTCTGTTCAAAACAAGATCCTTGAATTGAATCTTCTTTGTTCAGTTCTTTTCCTAATCATTACCAATAACAACTTGTAAACAACCACCCTAAATGATGACAAATATCCATAATCCGTTGAATGACCAAAAATGACACATATCACCTCTTGGGAATATGGTTCTTAAATTTACTTCCTGCTGTCGGTGGGCAATGGAATCTTTAGGGTACCCTATTTAGGGTATCCTAAATCCTGTTTTGTATCCTAAATAATTAGTAGAATGTTGCCTTTGAATTTTTTCAGGAGCAATTTTCTTTCATTCCTCAAACAATCTAAAGTATCTATATTTGAGTCAGCCAGTAAAATGTAATTCACATAATGGAAACCTATAGATTGATGAAGTTGCTTATGTATCATTTCCAATGGCTGTTATACAAAATGTTGGCACAGAGTGGGGCAATTTAACAGTCGATATGGGAAAAGCTTTCATTGATATCTCTTAACAGGCTGAAAATTATTATAAATGGAAAACAGGAAGGAAAATTTTTTCTCTGTGCTTTTTTTTTTAAAGGTATAGTGAAGAAACAGTCTTTTAAGTCAATAAGTATAAGAGGTCCTACTTTGGGTAATAGAGAAGACAAAGAAATTCCAGGCTGTAGAGAGCCAGTTGGCTGAATCACCTTATTTATAGCTCTTATATCTGTTATTTCCCCATTTTTCTTTTTATTTATTTTTGATTTTTTTTTTTTTGAGACAGAGTTTCTTTGTGTAGCTTTTGGAGTTTGTCCTGGAGCTCACTCTGTAGACCAGGCTGGCCTTAAACTCTATAGATTTATTTTTAATAACAGACATAAGAGAATTCCAATTCCAATTCTTGCCTGGTTGATTCTTCAGTATGCTGATCACTTAGTTGCTTCTATACCAGTTGTTCTAAGGCCTGTAATTTTTCTGATGTTAAAGGCCATTGCTCAATCCATACAGGTTTGCTGATTATCCATCTTAAAGGTAGGGCTTTGAAAGATCAGAAGATGTTGTGCCCTGTTCTTGAACAACCTCAATGGTCAGTGACTGTTCTTTATAATAACCTTTTATATTATTTACAGAAATATAGGATAGTTTTGGTTTGTTTTTGAGATTTGAGGGATGTTAATCTGAATATATCATTGATGTCACAAATCACATCCCCATAAATTCATTGCTATGCTAGTCACATATGGCTTTTATATTCTTCTCTGTCTTTCTGTCCTTACACATTTGACCCATCTTGCACTCTGTTTTACTTGAGATAATGATCTATTTCCTAAAAGCTGAACATGTATCTCCTGAATAGGCTAATTTGGATGCCAAGATTCTGGTGCAATTATTATTACATCCGCACCTGTGTCTACAAGACCTTCAATGACAATGTCATTTATTCACATTTTTAACTTTGGCCCCTGTTCACTTATACAAGTTTGCCAAAATATTTACTCTACTGTTTCTCTGGAATTTTTTGTTTTATCTTCTAAAGCTATTATATCATCCAGAGCAGTATGGTTTTTTTTGTTTTGTTTTGTTTTGTTTACAATAGTCATTAAGTTCTTCAATTGCTGTAGTAATGTGTTCCCCCATGGTCACAGGAAATGACCGAACCAAATTTGGTACAGGGCAAATGACTCTTGATGTCAAAGAGTTATTTTGTCTGTTCCTTGTCGATCTACATTCTTTAGTTGAATGCTGACCTTTGCCACACCTTGTGCATACTCCAGAAGGGAGGGGCATTCTGTTTGGATTATTCTTAGCAATGTTGTGAGCACAATCCTTTGTTAGGTGACCTTGTTTACCACAATTGAAACACGTAACATTTTGATGTTTCTTCAAACTTCTGGAAACTACCTCTCCTATCCAAGCATCATCATAGTTATGAGATTCAGTATTGACTGTATCTCAAATCCATTCCTCTGTGGGTGCTGATCTTGCCTTTAGTGGCCTAATTACCCTTCTGTATTGTGAATTAACATTTTCAAAAGGTAGAGATTCAATTATTATTAGTCTGGCTTCTCAATCATTGGTATCATTCTATTCATTGCTGAAGTCAATGTTTGTTAAAAAAATCATTGAAGGTTTCTTTTGGGCCCTGTATAACTGTAGGAAATAAGTCAATTTTCTTTCCTACTTCTTCAGTTCTGTCCTAAGCATTCAAGGGTGCTGTGTGAGTGCAAAGCCACCCTGGATGAATCACATGAGATTGACTGAGTCTAGGAGAGAAACAGAGACAGGCATTGGTCGCATACACCTTTAATCTGTTTCTCGGGAGTCACAGGCCTTTGATCCCAGCACTAAGAAGGAAAGATATGGCTGGGTGGAGAAAGTTGTAAAAGTCTTAAAGAGACAGGAACTAAAACTTGTTTGGCTGAAGCCTTTTCACTGAAGCTTTTCGGCTGGAGAGCTTTTGGCTGAGGACTCAGACATTCAGTCACAGGATTCGTGGAGTTGTTGAGGTGAGACGTGGCTGTGGCTTGTTCCTTTGTCTCTCTCATCTTTGAGCATTTACCCCAATATCAGGCTCCAGGTTTTTATTATAATACCATTTAAGAATTGAACAACACTTACCAATTTTTCTCTTCGCCCCTGCCTTATTACTTCTTGTTTCCTTGCAAGTGCTGGAATTAAAGGTGTGTGTCACCACTGTCTGGCTTTTATGGTTAACTAGTGGCTAGTCTCCTTTCTGATCTCCAGGCAAGCTTTATTTGTTAGAGCACAAACAAGCTACCACCACAAAGGGTAGTTTCTTTGCCCTAAGGGCTGGCTTTTGCCATAAAGAAAACAAGCTCCATAAAGAGTTTCTTCATTGCCTATCATTTTCTTTGAAGTAAATTGGTGCTACCAGGAGCAGATATGTTTTTCTGTATTTTTAATTACACATTACATTTTTAAATGAGCTGTCTCAACACAATATACAAAATGAGTAGAAATATACATACAGTATTAAAAATTAACTTTAAATTTGATTCAATAAACTAAAATGCATACCAATGTAAAATACTTTGAGATTAATGGTTGTCTTTTGGCTTAAAGTAGATTCAATAATCTACCCTTTTATCCCATCATTTATATCATATCTCCCTTTTTCCTTTAGAAAGAGATCTTTGAATTTAATTCTTTTGTTCAGCCTTTAAAAGAAATGACCAATACATACTTGTAACCAATCCCCCTTAAATAATAATAAGCATCCATAACTCATATTTTGGGAATGTGGGTGTTGTTTTGTGGACTACTTCCTCTTTTTTGTGGGCATTGCTATTTTGGGGGAAACCTTGAGAACACCAGGATAATTGTTGGGTCTTGTCTGGAGTAGTCTGTGATATTTAAACTAGAATGTATTTTGCATACCAGTTGGGTGGGAGGCATAGGTATAAGAATCCCCTCGGTATCCTCAACTATCAGAAGTAGATAGATCTCTTAAGTTTTAGGCCAGCCTAGTCTAGATAGTGAGTTCCAGGACAGGAAGGTCTACACAGAAAAGCCTTATCTTGAAAAAGCAAAAATAAACAAACAAGGAAATCAGTAACGTCATCTATTCACTGATAAATATCTTGTCTCCGGTAAAATTTGTGTAATGTACAGATGAGCCTGAAGTTTTTTTTAAATCAGGACTTGATATGTTTCAGGTTTATATTTTTTTGTCAATGAAATAAACATAAAATACTGTCCTGAATTTATGAGCTATAAATGCAATATTTTCGTGAACCATCTACTTCTTGTGCAGCATATCTTTTATTCCTTCTAAAATAAAACTCCATGTGGAGAAAAATGTTGTATTTAGATGATACAAATTCACACAGTCACAATTAACTTTCTCCTTTCCTGGCTTGGTTCATTTATAATTTCATGGGTTTCCATTCCAGCCATGGAACATCACTACTGTTTAGTGGTTTTATTTCTGTTACTAAAATTTCCTTACACTTTACTTAGCTATTAAACTTTGAATAATATGCCATTATATCTATGTTTTATTTGGTTTTGCCCTTATTCTAGTAGAAGTATAGATTATTTCTACCTCCAATATTTTATCATTTATGCTTAGTGACTATAGGTTTTGAAATGTACTGTAGTTTCTCACTGATGTTTCAATATATATAAGTAAATGGTTTCTTTAAAAAGACAAACATTAAATATGAAGAATATTTCCTAGCCTCTGATGATATCTCAACTTTTGCTCAACAGGAATAACCACCAATGATTATAACATTTACAAGACCATTGATTTTAACTCACTGTATATTCAACGCCAGAGAATTCATAAAAGGGAGAAACTCTACAAGTGTGAAGAATGTGGTAAAGGCCTTAGTTCTCATAAAACACTCTCCATACACAAGAGACTTCATACTGGAGAAAAATCCTACATGTGTATAGAATGTCATAAGACCTTTAATACTCGTGAATCACTTTTTATACACCAGAAAAATCATACTGATGAAAAATCCTACAAGTGTGAGGAATGTGGCAAATTATTTTACTATCCTTCAATGCTGAAGCAACATCAAAGAATTCATTCTGGAGAGAAACCCTACAAGTGTGAAGAATGTGGCAAGTCCTTTTATACTCCTTCAGTGCTGAAACAACATCAACGAATTCATACTGGAGAGAAACCATACAAGTGTATAGAATGTGGCAAAGCTTTTTATGAATCATCAATCCTTCAGGTACATAAGCGAATTCATACTGCAGAGAAACCCTACCAGTGTGAAAAATGTGGCAAGTGTTTTTGTTCATCTTCATACCTTAGACAACATCAAATAATCCATTTTGAACAAAAACCCTACAAGTGTGAAGAGTGTGGCAAGTGTTTTTGTTCATCTTCATCCCTTAGACGACATCAAACAATCCATTCTGAAGATAGTGCATACAAGTGTGAAGAGTGTGGCAAACGGTTTTCCTACTTTTCACATCTTCAAGCACATCAGAGAGTCCACACTGGAGAGAAACCATACAAGTGTGAGGAGTGTGGTAAATGTTTCTCCTCGTGTTCATCTCTTAGAAAACATCAACCAATCCATTCTGAAGGGAATCACTACAAGTGTGAAGAGTGTGGTAAGTGCTTTTCCTTATCTTCATCTCTTAGACGACATCAAACAATTCACTGGGAAGACAATCCCTACAAGTGTGAAGTGTGTGGCAGACGTTTTTGCTCATCTTCATCCCTTAGAGGACATCAAACAATCCATTCTGAAGACAATCCTTATATGTGTATACACTGTGGCAAACGGTTTTCCTGTTCTAGGCGTCTTCAAGAACATCAAACAGTTCATACTGGAGAGAAACTATACAAGTGTGAAGTATGTCACAAAGCCTTTTGTTATCGATCAGGCCTTAGGAGACACAAGAGAGTTCATACTGGAGACAAACCCTAAAAGTCTGAAGAGTGTGATGATGCTTTTCCTTATTTTTAACTTTTAGACGACATTAAAAAAAATTCATTCTGAAGACAATCCCTAAAAGTATGGGGAATGTGCCAAAGACTTTGCTAATTTTTATATCCTTACTCAACACATGATATAGTTCATACAGGAGAGAAATCCTACAAATGTTTTTAGGAAGTTTACTTCTTCAATCCTTAAAACACATCAAATAATTCATTCTGACTACAAATTCTATGAATGTGTGAAGTGTGGCAAAGTCTTTGCTGATAATTCAGGTTTTATCCACATCTAATGAATCCATAGTGGAGAATATTAAGTTAATTATGTTGGAATGTCCACACGAACACCTAACTTCCAAGAGCACGAATGCTAAGAATTAATGCGAGCCACAGGAATATGAAAATAGAAGTCTAGCTGTATATAATAAGTTGTACCTTGACGAGGCCAAGGGTCAGTCAAGTGGGAAAGCCAGTCAGCAAGGTCTATTGGTGTTATGTGGCTTAATACTCAGTTGTGTCTTGCTATGAATTCTTTGTGCTCATAATTCTCCTAAAGTGTGTGTGTGTGTGTGTGTGTGTGTGTGTGTGTGTGTGTGTGTGTGTCTCCTTTTCAAAGCACCTGAATAGTCAAGTAGACAGAACCTTCTGCCTCTGAGTGCCAGGCCCCCTCTTTTGTTTTGGGTATCTGCCATTTGCAAATACCCTCCTTGAGGTACTTCCTAAGATAAAGTCAACCCCAAACAAAGTCTTAAAAGACAAGCAAGCAACAGACAGCTACCAGATCATCTGTTAGCTATCAGTACTCTTCTCCCCACCTCACCCCATCAGGAAACTGGTGACAGAGGAAAAAGATGACAGTTTTAACTTTTAGTGACCTACAGACTTTGCCTACCCTATTACCTGTAAGTCTATAGTTGATAGATTTATAATGCCTTCGCCTTACCACAATAAGGATATATTTCTAGCACTTAAATTCCTTTTCTGATTTATCCCAACTGCTAACTGACTCCACTCTTATCTCTCCCCTTTTGGGTTGCAAATAAAATTGCCAGGAATCCTCTAGTGAGGACACCTACAATCTTACGCTGTATACAAAATATAAGGTGTTACTGTCTAGGATCAGATATAGACCAGTCCTGAGGGAAGGGAAGGAAGGAAGGAAGGACAGACTGAAGGATGGAGGATTGAGGGATTGAAGATGGGAGAGAGCTATGATTGGAGAGAACTAGGAATGGAGGGAATGAAGAATTGAGGGAACTAGGAAGTGAAGATTGAAGGGTTGAAGAATTGAGGAACTGAAGATTAGAGGGAATTAAGAATTGAGGGAACAAGAAGGGAACTAAGGAAATAGAGATCTGAGAGAGTTGAACTGGTGACTGCATGATGGTAACTGAGGAATAAATGAATTGAACTAAAGAGCTCCAAGCAACTGGATTTATTCCCACGCCATTGGAAGTGTCTTTCCTGGACCCTGGATTTGTATAAATTTAAGGCTGGACCTTGAATATTATAGAACAAAGAATGTCATTAGAGAAGAGACTTCTCTTTGTTGTAACCCCCAACAGTTTGATCAAGCAATATGTTTGATTAATAAGTCCCTTTCTTCTGCAACTATAAGTATTCCATGAAACCTTTACCATGTCATAACTTTGTCCATTGAGTGCCTGGAATCTGAGATTTGGGCTGTGTCATAGTTACTGTTTTTCTCAGTGGAGTCATCCAAGCTCCTGTAATATCTCCCCTAGGTGTGTAAGAATCTCTGTCTCTCTAGCAGTATCTAGCTCCTGAATCCTTATTGGTAAAATAAAAGGATAGAGAGTTAGTTAAAACTACAGGAAGGCTCTTCCAGTCTTAGGCCTCAGCAGCAAGACATCAGCTGCAGAGACGCAGTCATCAGCTGAGGCAGAGATGTCATCAGGTGCAGCTGCTGTGCCTCATATAAAAAACAACAGTGCCCATAGAGCAATGATGATGGGGAAGTTATGAAGGAACCAATTATTTTCTGATTGGATTTAAAGCTTATCCACAAACAGTTACTGGTGTGATGTTAATTTGTTGATATACTTTTGCTTGGCTAGGTGATAAGCCCTAGGGAGAATTTAATGCTGTTATTCTAATAAGTGGATACTAACTAAATGAACCCGTTATCTTTACACGTACAGAGTCAATCACCTTTCAACACCCACCAGACAATATTATATGGTGTGATAGATGAAGTGTGGGAGCCCAAAACGCACTCAGTTTCCCAGTTTTAATCTGAAGTCTATTCTTAGTCAATAGAGTTCAAGCTTGCCTGCTCCAGGGTTGTGAGAATGTCCTGATTAGCCCAAGGAAGGCACTCACTATCTACCTGGATGCAGACTGCTGATGCCAGTCAGAGGTACATCGAGATAGAAAATGAAACTGCCTGCTCCTTGACACAAGGCAGGACAGATAGTGGTTGAATGCCTGTGCTGTGCATTGTTCTACCTCTGTCCTTCAAGACTGTATAAGCTGGCTGTGAAATAAACAAGGGACTGTCGGGCATTGACTGGCAATCTTCTCGACTCTGTTCTGTCGTCTTCATTGTCTCTACAGTTTGCATGCCCTCACCCAGATACCCAGCTGATTGTCGGCAGGATCCAAAAATAAAGAATAAAAGGAGATGCAAATTGGTCGAAGTGTAGAGAATATCAGCCTGTGGAGGTCCCTGATCTAAAAGTGACAGCTGTGTCACACATTGGCTTCACATACATCTAAAGCCAAAAGTCATTGGTTCCTAAGGGAAAAGCAGCAGAAAGAATGTCAGAGCCTGATATGGTCGATGTCTGCAGTGAGACAGTAGAAATGAGAAACCTTTTAGAACCCTGAAACATTGATAGGAATGTCAGCACCATTTCATGCATGAACACACTGGGGCTGTTATTACATGGACAACACTTCCACAGGCTAAACCCCACCATACAATAAGCATGGTTGCATAAGGGTCTCACTATGTCTCTCACCTTGTGGAGAAGATACTGGCAATTGATGGCTCCTGAGGGAGACAGTCAATCTGAGAGGCTTCTGGGTTGAAGTCAGTTGTCCCCTACACCTGGAGGGAGCACTAAGTGGAATGAAGAAATAACAAAGAAAAAGCCCACAAAGGTGGAAGAGCAATGTTCTTTTCTAAGGGTAAGAAGCAATAGGTGAAGGAATGTGGAGATTTGAATAAAACATTCAATATACATGTATTAAATTCTCCCAAACTAATATAATTTTAAACCTTGTTGGTTTTGGATATGTCCAAACTGACCTGTTTTAACAATGATTACAGCACAAGAATCTGGCTGTCATAAAATTTACAGAGGGTCAGCTTCCTACTGGGATGGCATCATAAGGGATCAAGTGAGTTAACTCCCGGAAAGGCTCAGATGCTGAGGACTAAGGAGCCCTGTATCAGTGTAACCTCAGGAGGAGACAGGGATGGCTTTAGAGCGATGAAATTCACCCAGACTTACCTTTTTTTTTTTTTTTTTCCCAAAAGCAAGTTTTTAATTATGAAAAAGCAATGTGATCTAGAAACTGACACACTGGTATCTTTCTAATAAAATGACACAGTAGATTTCCTAAATAATTTACAAAGAGCAGAAACTGGTCTTGAAGTGTTCCCCTCCTTGCACACCCCAGTTGCCCACACTGAGCTGATAAGTAGACCCCAAGAGCTCAGGCTTGCAGTCTACAAATATCTCCTCTCTTTCTATGGGACCCTGTGAGATCAGGGTTAAAA
Organism: Peromyscus leucopus; assembly: GCF_004664715.2. NCBI lineage: Eukaryota > Metazoa > Chordata > Mammalia > Rodentia > Cricetidae > Peromyscus > Peromyscus leucopus. Next base: position 304,589 of record NC_051072.1, on the reverse strand, counting down.
ATGGTCCCCAAGAATCTCTGCACTGGGAATAAAGGGGGTGGTTTCATGGGATGACTCCTGCAGGGCCTTGATCCGAGTTACAAGGTTCAGAAATGTCTAGTATCTTCAGGTACATTCCTAATACGTGTGGGCCTCCGTGAGGCTGGAGAACAGGGTGCTATATGAGTCCTCCTGGAGAGCATGGGCAGTTCCCATCACCTCTTCAAGGTCTTCCTAAATCACTCTTGGGCTGTGGCCAGTGGTTATCAGTGGGACCAGATATGGCTGAAATAGAAGGCTTCTGGATCCCCCTGTTAGACAAGTCCTTGTTAGCAGTGTCATGGAGACACCTGTCCAGGTCACACAGGCACTCTGCCTTAGGTTGGTGAGTGCCCCCCAGGCATTACCCATCTCTGAATACTCATTATCATACAGGCTCAATCATGTGTGAGCTACAGAGTTAACTGCTGCCAAAGATCTCAAAGTAGCGTTGGGCTTGCAATCTGTGTGTTCAACACAGAAAAGGCCAATAGCAATCCTAACCCACCCATAGCCAATAGGCTAAAGGCAACTGAGCCATTCCCTTCCTTAACGAGCCTTACTGCAAATTGGAGTCCTTGTAAGATGGTATGGTACCCCAAAAGCAAATGGAACTTGAGTTCATAAATTCATATTTTTCAAAGCCAATCAAAATGTATATACTATTGAATTAAATTTATCATGCCCAATAGAATGAAAGATTAAGTAACTGTGGTAGCTACTTTTGCTGCCAGGGTCTCTACCATGCTAGCTGTAGTAAGCAATTATGAAATGGTGATCCCAGAAAGAGTAGCAGTGGTGGCTGCCACTGCTATAACAGCAACAATGGCAGCAGAAATGTCAAATTCTCTTCTGGTGCGTGTATCTTATGGGGACACAAAGAAAATTTTAGGATTATGGAGTAATCTTTAAAGACTGTCTTTTAGCACTAAGAAGGTAAAACTTTTTGGGGGGGGGCAGGGAGTGGTTGTTTCAGGACAGGGTTTCCCTGTGTAAAAAAAAAAAAAAAAGAATCCAAGCACAGAACCTGACATGTTGTAAAGGCTCAAGTATAAACTATTATTCTCACTATTAGCAGGATTTTTTTTTATTTTCTGTGCATTGGCGTTTTGCCAGCATGTATGTCTATGTGAGGGTGTCAGATCTTGGAGTTACAGACAGTTGCAAGCTGTTTCAGTGCTCATAACGACTGAGCCATCTCTCCAGCCCCTATTACCAGTATTTCTATGTGCAAGTCATTGTATGAATGGAGAGAAGGTGTGAGCTCCTTTCCCTCTGGACTGCTGGTTGGCAAAGGGGAGACAAACTTGTCTGTAAGTTAGGATGATTATCATTTCACTGTTGTCTGCCTGGAACAGTCCAGGTTTTAGCACTCTATCCAACAAAAACTCTTAACATCCAGGAAATCCTTCAGTACCAGAAAACTGGAATAGTTGGTCTCTACATAGTAGATAAATACTTGGCAGAATGAATTGCATATTATAATAGACTTGCAAGCAATGTGTCAGGATGGAATAACCTAAATTGAGGACCTGAAATGACACCTTGAAGGTGACATTTGAGTTTTTCAGTATATTAAGAGTTTGATAGGGTACACTATCAAAAGGGAAAAATACTCATTAAGAGTGAACAAAGTGCTTGGTGGTGGTGGTGTGCACTTTTAATCTCAGTACTCAGGAGGCAGAGGCAGGCAGGTCTCTGAGTTTATGCCAGTCTGGTCTATAGAGTGAGTTCTAGGCCAGCCAGAGATATACAGAGAAACCCTGTCTCAAAAAACAAAGCATAAATAAATAAATAAATAAATAAATAAATAAATAAATAAATAAATAAATATGAACCCCAAAAAAAGCCATGTAAAGATGGATAAGATGGATATTACACAGAGAATCTGCAGTGTGTTGTCTTTGGGATTCTTAACTGCAGAAAAATATTTGATTATAAAAGCTGTTGAGTTAAGCCAATATGTATATTTTCAAGATACCTTGACTTCAAAATTTGGATCTAAGAATATGTTGCTTTGGAAAGGAGGCTCTGCTTTTGTTTCCACAGAAAGCCAGAGGCTATGGATTTGTTCCAGATTAAGATACATCAGGTTTGACCAGCCAAGACCCCCTGAAAGGTCTCTGATGACACCAAGACCCAGATGATCCAACATCCAGAACCATTTCAAGGCAACTGGCTCAGATGATACACCCTCTAGGACTAATCCATAATCCTAAAATTTTCTTTGTGTCCCCATAAGATACAGCACCCCATCCATCAGGAAGTAGTAAGAGAAGCTATGCCCAAATTCCCAAATGTACCAAGCTGGCTTTGGAGATGGAATTGGCTCACTTCTTCTCTAAACCTAAGCATATTCCTAAAATAAAAGGTTAAGAGATTCTTGTGTCCTATATCAGAAGAGCCCTCTGGTGTGGGACAAAGAAAAACCAATATTTTTATTTAAATCAGGTTGATTATAAATGCGATCTCTTTCTAAAGAAGAAAAGGGGATATGATATGCATACGATAGGATGAAAGGGTAGATTATTGAACCTACTTTTAAAGAGCAACTTGTTTAAAAATGTTTTACATTGCTATAGATTTTAGTTAATTGATACAAATTTAAAGTTAATTTTGTTATACTGTATTATATTTTTACTCTCGTTTAAGGTATTATGTTTGTATGGCTCATTTAAAATTGTAATGGATAATTAAGAAATAGATTAATAATTAGTCATCTATGATAATCATACTTGTAGCCATGTTAGTTATGTTTTCTAGGTACATATAGATATATTCCAGATAGACAGGTAATCTTCAAACACTTCAAAGACCTACAGAATATGACATTTAAAATATTTTTAAAAATTTAGACTTTCTGGACAGTGAGACATGTCTGTTCCTGGCAGCACCAGATTTACTTCAGAGAGGAGGATGGGCATCGAAGATACTCCATATGGAGTTTATCTTCTTCTTGGTAAAAATAGCCATTGGGCAAGAAACTGTTCTTGCCTGGACTACTTGATCGACTGGACATGCAGGACCCATAGAAAGGTGACTACTGAACTTTTCTTGGCAAAATGGTCCTTCAGAGGAAACTGCCAGACATTCTACAGGACACAGAGAAAAGTGACTGAGAGACTCTAGGCCTGTGGGCTGAAGACAGATGCCCCAACTTTACCAAAGAACTGTCCAGGCTGCCAGCTGTCTCTGTCTACTCTTGCAAGACTCCCAAAAGTTGCTTGCATCCTTTTCCCATTTCTCAGGTAATACTATATCCTTCTGAGGTCTTTGATGTAGTTGAAGACTAGCTAGTTATAATTTCCTCAGTTATGATAAAAGATGAAACCCTAGACTCATAAATATAGGATAGATAGGATATCTTCTTTAATTTTGCCAAATAGAAATAGACTAGATATTGTAACTGTAATTTTTGCTTGATAATTGTTCTGTAATATGTAATTTTACTTTGTCAAAGTTAAAACCTTTAAAAAAAAGAAAAGGGGGAGGTGCTGTGGATGATTGATTGATAAATAAAATGCTGCTTGGCCAGTAGCCAGGCAGGAAGTGTAGGTGGGACAAAGAGAGAAAAGAGGTCTGGAAAATGGAAGGCTGAGGCAGAGAGATGCTGCCAGCCACCACGATGACAAGTGAGATGTAAGATACTACTGTGTTGTATGAAAGGAGAGAAGGTTAGCACTCCCCTTGACAAGGATGGAAGAGGCCCTTGGGCCTAACAACACACATACGGTTAAGGCATTGCCACCTACTTCGTGGCATCTAACCACTGTTTTTGACTTATGCAGGGACGCTTGGCTCGGTCTGGGAGGGGGGGACTGGACTTGCCTGGACTGAGTCTACCAGGTCGATCCCGGTCCTCGGGGGAGACCTTGATCTGGAGGAGGTGGGAATGGGGGGTGGGCTGGGGGGAGGGAGAGGGGGTGAGAGGGGAGAACAGGGAATCTGTGGCTATTATGTTGAACTGAATGGTGTTGTAAAATAAAAGAAAAAAAAAAAGATGTAAGATACTGGTAAGCCACAAGCCACACGGCAACTTATAGATTAATAAAAATGGGTTAATTTAAGATATAAGAACTAGATAACAAGAATCCTGACATGGCCATACAGTTTATAAGTAATATAAGTCTCTGTGTGTTTACTCGGTTGGATCTAAGCAGCTACAGGACTGGCAGGTGAGAGAGATTTGTCCTGACCTGCGCCTGGCAGGACCAGGAAAACTCTGACTCCACTCCCCACCCTCCTTTCCCCTCCTCCTGCATCCATAGTGATCACAGCTGTTGTAGTTCCTGGTTATCCATCATTATAAAGTTAGGAAAGGAGTGTAACTGTCAAATGAATTTGGTAGTTAGGAAGTTACAAGATATCACATACCTTCTATCATTGAATTTTGTTAATATCAGTTTGTTAACCTGTAAAAGTTATATGCATATTATAGAAAACACAGAGAAATGATAAGCCTTTGGATTACATAACCAAGGGAGTCTACGCTTCTAGTTTTAATTTCCATCAGAGTTAATAACACAGAAAAGCTGCTGTGTGGGAAGGTTCTATTAAAAAAAAAATAGTTTAAGAATTGGTCAGCAGTACACTTTGAAGCAAGGTCCAGTTTGCTATGTGTTTATGAGTCAATATTTCCTTCTTGCTTAGAGTCTCTGTAGACCTAGTTAGTAATTTTCTTAGAACACAGAAGGAGATTCCCTTATGAATGGAAATGTCCTTAATGGATATACAATTGTTCTAGAAGAGAATGATTGCTGTGACTATCACTCTGTATAAATAAACACTGATTGGCCAGTGACCAGACAGGAAGTATAGGTGGGACAAGGAAAGAGGAGAATTCTGGGAAGTGGAAGGCTGGGTCGGAGAGACCTGCCAACCACAGCCATGACAAGCAAGATGTAAGGTACCGGTAAACCACGAGCCACGTGGCAACTTATAGATTAATAAAAATGGGTTAATTTAAGATAGAAGAACTAGTTAGCTAGAAGCCTGAGCCATTAGGCCAAACAGTTTAAATAATATAAGAGTCTGTGTGTTTATAAGTGGGCTCCGGGACTGGCAGGGATGGCAGGAGCTTGAGAGAAAATTCTCCAGCTACAAATGATTATTTAAAGTTATAATCTGTGCAGAAAGTTTTTCAAGGGATGAGTTTATGTGAGAACTGTGGCAGACACACACTCTCAGGAGTAGTAGTTCAGCATAGACTCCCAAGCTCAGGAGTAAATAATATAACAAAGGCTCACACTGTCAAGAGTAGATAGTATATCAGGGACAGACACACTCAGGAGTAAATAATACAGCAGAAACATATGCTCTCAGCAGTTGATAGTATAGCAGAGACACCATCCTCAGGAGTAAATGCTATAGCAGAAATGCGTACTCTTGGGACTAAATAGTAGAGCAGAGACTCATAATCTCAGCTGGCATTTCTCATTTCTTTCTGTAATATTAAACATATTTTAAAAGTAAAATAATTCATATGTGAAAATTAACAATACCTGAAAACTACAGTGTTCTCAAACATTGTTTTAACTTGGGAAAGGTATGTTTCATTTGTTGATGCTATGAAATGTTACTTTAACTGTGTAATGTTGTGTTACATTTGTTTCTGCTGCCTTTGTTAATGATATAAAGATATGTTGAATTTGCTTCACCTTGTCTGCCTAAGGCACCTGATTGGTCCAATAAAAAACAGAATAGCCAATTGCTAGAGAGGGATAGACAGAGCTTGCAGGCAGAAGGAAAAAATAGAAAGAGAAATCTAAGATGGAGGAAAAGGAAAAAAGAAGGCAGAGAGGGACACCCCAGGGCCAGAAGCCAGGAAGCTTCCAGACAGCCATGGAGACAGCAGGGAAGTAAGATGTACAGAGAAAAAGAAGGTAAAGAGCCCCGAGGCAAAATGTGGATGAAAAACAGGTTAAGTTATAAGAGTTAGCAAGAAACAAGCCTAAGCTAAGGCCAAGCATTCATAACTAATAAGTCTCCATGTCATGATTTGGGAGCAGGTTGGTGGCCCAACAGAAAGCCTGTGAAATTACAGAGGTGATGAACTTCTGTGCAGTTAGAACAGACATTCTGAACAGAATCTGAGGCATTCACACTGGATTTGACACTATCGGCACTGAATATATTTTATGCACTTATACACCATGAAAATTAAAGTCCATGACAGAGTTGGAACCTGACAATCTGTTATCATATGTCCTCTTTCACAATCCATGTTCATTACCTGCTTTAAATCCTTCCTCATCTTCAAATATTTAAACCTTATTCTCTTTTCTACTTTACTTAGTGTACACACATATACATTTCCTCACATATGCACATATATTAATATTTATATTAACCATATGGGAGAGAAAATGCAATGTATTTCTTTATATGATTGGATGATCTCATCTGATATACAGTCAATGTCCATCTGTTTTTTCTGTATATTTTGTGATTATACTTTTTTTAGGGCCAAATAGCATCACATCTGTGTGTGTATATGAAAACATATTTATATTTACCAACATATTGTCCATTTTGTGTTCATCAATGCTTATGTTGATTCAGGGTTTTTTTTTTATTATTCTGGTTTTTTAAACTGAGAATAAAAAAGCAATAAACATGGGGTACAAATATCTTCATATTAAGGTGTGAGGTTCCCTGAGCATAGCCCAGGACTGAAACAGTGGGGACAGTGCAGGGACTTGAGCCCTGGTTCCAGTGGTGTGAGGTCACTATGGGTGTGAGGGGCTGACTTGTGAGGTTCCAGCTGTCACTGCAGCACCCAGAGTCTATGCTGTGGTCATCTCAGAGGCCACTTGGGGTCTGTGACTCTAACCACAGCCTGTAGATAGTAGACTGCACTGCATCTCAAGTTTAGTACCTGCCTTCAGCAGGCTCATAGGGTCCAAGAGGTGACCAAAGATTTGACTCCATGGGGTCACCTGGCTGCCTAATGAGCAGCTAGCCACACCTGCACTGGTAGGAAATCTTGGTTACTGCAGCTTTCCTAGGACTGTGAGGGTAGGGAGTGTTTAATACGTTTGGACCCTGTACAGTCTTGCTTCCACAGTAAACCTGAGGCCCCATGCGTTCACCGATGAACTACATACTCCAAGCTGGGATAAATGACTGGATGCTTATCTGCTTTTAAACAGACATCCCCTCCCCCCGGAACTGAGGACCAAACCCAGGGCCTTGCGCTTGCTAAGCAAGCACTCTACCACTGAGCTAAATCCCCAACCCCTAAACAGACATTTTTATACCACAAGATAAACAATGGTATTTTTCATTCCATTCTCATTCAACAACCACAGTAACTTGACATTTATAGACGACATGAAATCTATTACAATCATTGGAGAGAATAAGGTCAATATTGGCAATCCTGGTAATTTGAGTCAATGATAAATGTGCTCCAAGAAAAGAATACATCCATGAAAATCTCTGACTTGTGGAAATGCAATTTTGAAGAGAAAGGACTTCAGTCCTTAGAGGCTGCATTCCTCTGCAGCCAGGAAAGGCTAGATTCCTTCTTAAGGCGCTTCTGAATCTTCGTTCAGTGGACACTCCTGAACCCACACACCTCCACCTCGAACCAAGGATGGCTTAAAAATCTCTCTCTCTCTCTTGAGACAGGGATTCTCTGTGTAGCTTTGGAGCCTGACCTGGATCTCACTCTGTTAACCAGGCTGGCCTTGAACTCACAGAGATCTCCTGTGTCTGCCTCCTGAGTGATGGGGTTAAAGGCATGTGCCACCACCGCCCGGCATTCAAAATCATCTTTAAAGATACTTTTCATGCCCTTGTTAGTGTATTGTGCAAGTTTCACTTACTTGTCTGAACCAACAGCCTGAAAATAATGACAGCTAGTTTTCTTTTCATTTTATGTTATTAACATTTTTTCATTTATTTTCGATACCAATTACAGTTTACCCTCGCCCTCTCCTGCCACCTCCCCCCCCCCCCCAAACTACCATGTACCCCTTCTCCCAATCCATGCATTCCTCCTCCATCGCCATTCAAGGAGGGGCAGGCCTCCCATGTGCTTGAACAAAGCATGACACATCAAGTTGAGGGAGGACTGAGCTCCTCCCCCTGCATAAAAGCTGGGCAAGGTAATCCAGCATGGGGAACAGGTTCAGGGAGACTTCTTAGTAATCACCAAAGCTTGGCCTTTAGCTTAGACTTCTCCCCAGCTAGCTCTTATAACTTACTTTAACCTGCCTTTATTAATTTCCATTTTGCCCTATGGCTTTTCTTTAAATGTCTCCACCATTCTGTGTGCCTGACTTGGTCCTCCAGTAGCTGGTGTCTCTCTGCAGCTGGATTCATCTCTTCTGCTCCATCCCATGAATCCTGCCTGTCCTCTCCTGCCTAGCTATTGGCCACTCGGCTCTATTAAACCAATCAGAAGGTGCCTTGGCAAAGACAGATCTTCACAGGGTACAAAAAGATTATCCCCTCACAGTATTGCTTTATCATTTTACAGTACAACTGAGTCAACATGATTCTTATCACTCTAGGAAGATTAAAATCAGTACATATGGACAGCAATGATTGTAAGCCTAATATTTCTGTCAAAGTCTTGACTCACATACACACATCTCCTGTTGTGGATGTGGAAGCAAACAACAGGCTGACTCCCCATGGCTGTTTGAAACCAAAACAGTAGCCACATTGTTAAGTAACCACATTGTATACATTGATATTAAGTCTCCATAGCTTACAAGAGTAAGTTTCTGTTTCCTAAGCCTAATGTACCCTCCAAAACATGTTTCAACCTATACTGAACTTGTGACCCATGATGTTTGCCCATCGTTTGCCTTACAAAAATAACCTGTGAAATGATTGTATTTATGAACATGTTTTTCCAGATACCTTGATGATTCCCCTCCCACGTGATATATTATTGAACTTCAACTTTTTTTTTTATTTTAATTTTAGTCTTTCTAACGGCCAACTATCTTGACATCTGTTTTCTGTTAACCATAACCCCCACCAAGGGAACTGAAAAGGCTATGGGGGGGGCGGTGCTACTCTCTGAAATACCGACTTTAGGAGAGAAAGCCAACGGCCAGTTCCTGGTGCTCCTGTAAAACGAAGCTTGCTTTAATCAGACATTCGTGCAATTGGTTTTTCTCAGGCCTAACAGCTGTCGACCGGGTTGTGTTTCTTCCTCCCAAACTCTCCTGAAGGAAGCCGAACTAATCCAGGAAGAGTAAAACATCATCTCACTAGGAGTCCAAGAATTCCTTTGCTCAGACTTCTGGGAAATGTAGTCTAGGCGACTGTGACATCACAGGGAGCCCTCCAGGAAATCGCCTTCTAGAGTTTAGTCCACACACGTGCAGCTTCCCTACAGTTGGGCGAGAGTCCTGCCCTGCTCTACATTCCTGCTGCGTCTCTGACATGGAGGTTGGTCCAGGGTGCAGCGCAGCCTGAGTCACTGTGCGGGGAGCGGGGGTCCGTCTTGGAGGGAGCGGACCTGGGCTGGGTGGGAGGACCTAAAGAACTGCCTTGGTGCTATGCTGAAAGGACGGGTCACTTGATGCTGCCCCTCAGGTCTGAGGAGAGGCGATAGGGACTGTGCCCTGAGTGACAGTTTCCTTAGTACGTCACGTGCAGCCTGAGTCTGTCTTGGTCTTCTGGGACAGGAGAGCTGCCTGGTAGCGCGGAGTAGATGGGTGCGCAAAGTCCAGGATTGCAAACTAATGATGGTCAGCTGCCTGCCTGCTCCTGAGGTGGAGCTGGGAGCTTGCTTCTCTACCTGCGCCGTTCTCCCATGGACGCGGTCAGATTTCTCAGTAATTTCCTTATGAACATGTTTTTCCAGATACCTTGATGATTTCCCTCCCACATGATGCATTATTGAACTTCAACTGTTTTAGTTTACCTTTCTAACGGCCAATTATCTCGATGGGGCCTGGTCCTTCCTGAAATTTGTAGCTGGCCTAGTGAAATAATGTTGAGGTCTTGATCGTGTTCATCTTATACGCCAGCTAAAGAATTAAGAAATGAAAGATCCTAAGTCCCAACAGTTCACCTTTGGGAAATTCTGGAACACAGCAGACAGATCTACCAGAATCAGTTGCTATAGAAAAGTTTTGACTAGGGTGAGAGAACACATATTCTGCAGACATATGGAGGGAAAGACCCAGTGCAAAGCTGAATGGGGACTAAGGAAGCTCAACCCAGCTTCACCTTAATGGCTGGGTTTCCTTAAATCTTTGAAAGGTCCTCCATCCTTAATTTAGGCCGGAGTAATTGTAAAAAAGTGATGATGTCTGCTTGTCCCAAAATACTTGTGTCAACATGTTTTCATTGAAATTATTGAGTTGTCTAATAGTAGGGTACCTAGACACAGGTGAAAAACTCTCATGGCCTTGGGTTCCAGTGCCAGGCTTTTGTGTCAGGTCAGCAGGGTGAGGAAGAACTCACAGACCTGTGTGTATTCATGTGATTTAAAGTAAACAGACCTGTGATAGAAAAGAAACTCCAGTCTACTCTATTGCACATCTCTGTCATCTCTGCATTTGTGAGGGGGAGACAGGACCCTCTGGTCCTCCTCTACTTCAAATTCAAGGATGCCTAAAATATCTGAGTCTGTGACAGAAAACACTTGACCATACTTTATAGACATGATAAATACTTTCTATTGTCCATTTCATATTTCTTACATATGCCTAATTTTTGTGGCCCATTCTATGTGTAATTTAAACTTTTTTCACTATCATGCTTTTGTTATAGGTATTAAAATTTGGTGATTACATACTTGTGTTCATTTACTCTGTGACGAAAAATTCCTCTTTGCCTGGCTTGAATATTCATCACTGTATGCAGTGATTGTTCATTCTTTTTGGATATTAATCTGTATTAGTTACTGTCGTTACCTGATGCTGATTTCTTCTGGTTTCACTGATTTCTTCCAGTTTGCTCCTTTCATTCTAATCTGAGACTCCATTATTTCTTCATTTCCATTCTGCAGTTCTTGACTGATGTGGCTGCTGTGGTTACATTCCTGGGTCTTTTTTTCTGCAGCTGCAGCTGGGATACCTTCCCCTGTCCTTACTCCAGAGGTTCCACTGTGTGCAGATGCTTCTTACAGTGAGCCAGAACAAAATCACTTCCTCCCTGTCCTTCACATGGGCACTGCCATATCCAACCAGTAAAGCAAAGTGCTCATGCTGGTTCCTGCTCTTCACAGGTCCAGTCCAGGTCCCCTTGTTGAGCAGTCCTGTCTCTTTCCTCCCAGGCTTCTTTCATTGTATTCTAATGTCAGTGTGAGGGAGGGAGTTCCTTGTGTTTACAGCTCATGCATGAAACCTGCTGTGTTAGACTTGTCATATCTGGAAAACTCTGGAGGGGAGGTGTGCTGGGTGAGGATGTTCAGTTCCTGTTGATCAATTTATATGATTATGTCAGAGGCCATGGAGAACATTGCAGAAGATTTGAACAGGAGTGAAACACATATGTAAGGAATAAACCTGAGCAGCACAGATTTTCATTACATTGTCAACTTTGGCTATTAAAGTGTCTGCCATAGTGTCCTCCACAGTCATAATGCAACAACGTATTCTGAGTTGAAAGGTGTGTGGTTGCAAGCCCAGCTCTTTCAAATCTCTTCTTTGCAGTACCTATAAGAAATTAAGTCAGATCTAGAGAATACATGTGCCAAATCATTATGGGATATACTCCACATAGTGTTGATTTTAAGAAGACTCAGAGACAGTATATGGACTATTAAAATCCACAAATCTATACATTCAATGTACAGAGCAAGGCATGTCATACTTATTTTGAAACTAAAATAATTATATAATTCTTTTTTTCTTTGTAAGCTTTATTTTATCACTCTTATCTACCACACATCAGGAAGCTATCAAGAACAGTGCATCGCATGGTGCGTCAGTTTACAACAAAACTGAACAAGGCAATTGTGCTTACAGACGTTTTCAGCAGAAGTCCGCACTGCAGCTCCCTGAAACACAGTGCTCACACTTGAAACTAAAATAATTATATAATTCTTGTTCCCAAAGCAGATATTTTTTGTTATTGTTATTGGTCTTTTTGAGACAGAATTTCTTTGTGTAGCAAGACCAGGGTGGCCTTGAACTCAAAAAGATTGAACTGCCTCTGCATCCCAAGTGCTGGGATTAATGGCCTGAACCACCATGCCTGGCCAAAGCCATTACTATATTTAGTCTCCCATATTTTTTCATGGTTTAACCAAGTTTCTGTGTTATAAAATTGAATAACTTGATGGCTTGAAGCAAAAATTAGTGATTATTTCATAGCACAGTTGTGTGAGTGAAGCCCTGGGACAAAAATCTAGGAGTTGCTACTTCATGATGTGCGTGCTGTGTATTTAAAGCACTGTGTTATATAATCAGTAGATCGGCGATTTCCAATGGAGAGTCACTGTGTTTTAGTTCGTGGCCAGAAATCCAGTCCTCTCTTTGCATATCATTTTTACTTCCCACCAATGTTCTGCTAGTCTTCAGTTTTGTCTGAATCTCTGAAAAGTTATCTCTGAGGGATACTGACAGGAGGTGCAGGAGTTCTTAATGTATTTACTCTGTCCATTCTGTTGTTCTAGGCTTGACTCTAGGACCAGTCTCTATTCAAGTGGACTACAGATTTCACCTCCCAATTATAGTGAGAATGTTAGCAATTTTTAGTGGATGGCCATGTAGCCCCTCAGCCCAGGCATAATTTGCATTTTTCATTTAAAGTGAATTTTGCCAGTTTCAAATGCCCCTGAAATGTTTGCCATTAATAGATTTGGGTAAAATCTTTACTAAATGATATCCTGTTTACAGGCACACTGCCCTCCATGCACAGTGTCTCACAGGATATTGGCCTCAGGACAGCAGACATTTCCTCATGTAGAATGGTGCTATGCTGTGCTGGCCATTATGGCCAGTGATCCTCACAGTTGATTCTGCTTTGGGGACTAGTTAAGTTCTCTCAGAAATTTATGTTTCCATCTTCATCTTCTCTGGGCTCTGGCCCTTCTCCAGTCTGGTCATTTTTCCCTCTTCTTGGTGACCCCCTTGCTGTGGGATGTTCTGTATGGCAAATGTGTTGCTCTGATTGGTTAGTAAATAAAACACTGATTGGCCAGTAGTAAGGCAGGAGGAAATATAGGCAGGACAAGGAGGAAAAGAATTATGGGAAGTAGAAGGCTGAGGGAGAGACACTGCCAGCTGCCACCATGACAAGCCACATGTGAAGATGCCGGTAAGCCATGAGCCACGTGGCATGGTATAGATTTATGGAAATGGGTTAATTTAAGATATAAGAACAGTTAGCAAGAAGCCTGCCACAGCCACACAGTTTGTAAGCAATATAAGTCTCTGTGTGTACTTGGTTGGGTCTGAGCAGCTGTGGGACTGGTGGGTGAGAGAGATTTGTCCTGACTGTGGACCAGGCAGGAAAACTCTAGCTACACCCTCTAGCTCTGCAGAATCACCTTTCTTAAAGCTGCAACCCTTTAATACAGTTTCTCATATCGTTTGGAACTTCAACCATAAAATTATTTTTCCTGCTACTTCATAACTGTACGTTTGCGAAGGTTATTTATTGTAAAGTAAATACTTTTGGATTTGAAAGTTTGCCAAAGAAATCATGACCCACCTTTTGAGAACCACTGCCCTAGTTAAAAAAAGAGTGGCATCTCTTTTTCTCTTTCTTACTTCTAAAGGTGATAAGATTCTATGCTGGCTACAAAGAGGATTGCAAAATAATTCTGCCGTGGATATCATCCTGTATAAATAAAACACTGATTGGCCAGTAGCAAGACAGGAAGAATAGGCGGGACTAACAGAGAAGAGAATTGAGGGAACAGAAAGGCAGAGGGGGAGACTGCCTACAGCCGCTGCCAAGACAAGGAAGATGTAAGGTACTAGTAAGCCATGAGGCACATGGTAAGGTATAGATTAATAGAAATGGGCTGAACTATAAGAGTAAGAGCTAAAGGAATGCTGATTCATACCATAAAGATACATGCTCAGCTATGTTCATAGCAGCACTATTTGTAATAGCCCGAACCTGGAAACAAACTAGATGCCCATCAACAGAAGAATGGATGAAAAAAATGTGGTACATATACACAATGGAGTACTACTCAGCAGAGAAAAACAATGAAAGCATGAAATTTGCAGGCAAATGGATGGAACTAGAAAAAATCATCCTGAGTGAGGTAACCCAAACCCAGAAAGACAGTTATGGTATGTACTCATGCATAGGTGGATTCTAGATATAAAATAAAGAACAATCAGACCATAATCCATAGAACTATAGAGGCTATATATTTAGCATGGAGGTCCCTAGGATGACTGTGGCATATAATAAATTTCAGTTTTACTCAATTATTGAAAAAAAATAGCCAAATGAATGGAAACACATGAACTATGAACCAAAGGCTGAGGGGCCCCCAGCTGGATCAGGCCCTCTGAATAGGTGAGACAGTTGATTGGCTTGATCAGTTTGGGAGGCAACTAGGCATTGGGACCAAGTCCTGTGCTCATTGCATGAGTTGGCTGTTTGAAACCTGGAACTTATGCAGGGACACTTGGCTCAGTCTGGGAGGAAGGGACTGGACCTGCCTGGACTGAGTCTACCAGGTTGATCGCAGTCCTCGGGAGAGGACTTGTCCTGGAGGAGGTGGGAATGGAGGGTGGGCTGGGGGTAAGGGGTGGGGGTGCGAGGGGGGAGAATAGGGGAACCCATGGCTGATATGTAGAACTGATATAAAAAATTAAAAAAAAAAAAGAGTAAGAGCTAGACAATGATAGGCCTGATCATTCATCATTGTGAATAACTGTTGAGAAACGCCTTCTCCCTCACCATGACTTTCTTCTGTTTGTGTATATATGTGTGGTGTATAGTAGCATATGGTACTGAATCCATGTTCAGTGGATGCATTTATTTCTACATTCCATCTGTCCTAAATGGGTTATGTCCAACTGCGCTTATATGATCTCTGACCTTGTGTTTCCCTGAAGATGGGTACAGTGTGAGATCCTGTGACTACTTCAGACTTGTCTGAGGACTATTACTCACCTATGTAAGAAACATTTCCAGCTCTCTCATTCTGGGAAAAACCTAGATTTGTGTCCACAGGCACACGATGCCTGTGTTAGGGTTTCTATTGCTGTGATCAAGACCATGATGAAAGACAGCTTGGAGAAGAAAAGGTTTATTTAGACTACAACTTCAGGTCACAGTCCATCACCAAGGGAAATCAACACAGGAATCTGAGGCAAGAACTGGAGCAGAGGCCACAGAAGAACACTGCTTACTGACTTGCCCAGCCTGCTTTCCTACACCATATAGAAAAGCATCCCCAGGACAAGTACCACCCATAACGGGCTGTGCTATGTCATTTCAATCAGTAATCAGTAAAATACCACCTAGGATTAGCTACAGGAAGTCTGAGGTAGGCATTGTCTCTACTATGTTTCTCTGTTCTCAAATGACCCTAGCTAGTGTCAAGTTGACAGGAGAACTCTCTAGCCCAATGCATCTTGGTATTTATATTATTAGTGGTTTTAATTAATTAAAAGTGTGATATCATTCATTGATCTTTATTCCAGGAAATGCTGTCCTTCTGGGATGTGGCCATTGAGTTTTCTGCAGAAGAGAGGGAATGCCTGGAGCCTGCTCAGTGGAATTTGTACAGGGATGTGATGTTGGAGAATTATAGCAACCTTGATTTCCTGGGTGAGGATCTCATCCACAGTGAATTCATATTTCACTATCAACATGTGGCTTCCTCAATTTGTACGGTATCTCATGGGAGCATTTCAACAGCCATTTTCATATCCTTCATTTTCAGAAAAATTAGGGAGATGGCTGTATTAAAAATAATTTTGGGGCTGGTGAGATTGCTCAGTTGTAAAGTGTAGCATGAATTGTTGGAAGGTCTTATTAATAAAAACAAACCTGGAGCCAGGTATTAGGGTGAACGCTGAAAGATTCAGAGAAACAGAACCAGCCACAGCTAACCTCACCTTGCCAATTCCTCAGCTGATCTCATTTCCTCAGACTGGAAGCCTCTGAGTCCTCATCCAGATGGATCTCAGCTGAACTGCTGCTAAAAGCTAAAGGCTTAAAGAGGCTCTAGTTCCTGGTCCTCACCCTTATATACCTTTCTGCTTCCTGCCATCACTTTCTCAGATTAAAGGCATGTGTTAACTGTGGGGCGTTTACCCACCAACCCCACAGCTCCCCAGAGTTTTCTTGAGTGTAAGCAGCAGGATATATTAGATAGAAGGATTTATTGTGGAGAAAAAGAGATAGAAAATAAAGGATAGCCTCAAGAGGGGCTGGAACCTTTTCCAACGGGCCCTGACTGTCTCTGCCCCGAGGTTTTTATAGAGATGACAAGGGGTGGAGCAAAAGACCTCCTCCCCCAGCACAGCCAAGTGCAGACCATCTCAGACACCTGCACTCAGGCCAGTGGTCCTAATCATCCTCTATACGGATGTGCTGGGTAAAGCCACGAGGAACCTGAGAACGGGCTCCCACAGTTAACATGCCTGGCTGTTTCCAGTGCAGCTTTTGAACCCAGAGATTCGGATGGATCTCTGCTTTCAGAATACTAGGATTAAAGGTATGTGTGCCACCATTTTCTGGCCTCTATATCTAATGGCTGTTCTGTTCTCTGACCACAGATAAGTTTTTTAGGGTGCACAATATTTTGGGGAACAAAATATCACCATAGTAAAGGGCACTGAATACTACTCTAGAGGACTTGGATTCATTTCCCAGCACCAATATGCAGCTCACAGCTATTTGTAATCCCAATACCTGACACCTTCATGCTGTATGATAATTTTTTGTGTTCTCACATATAAAGCTTGCTAAAGCTAGCTCAGAGGACAGAGCTAGCCACTATCTGACCATAGAGGTTTGGAGAATTGTAGAGAGAATGATAAAAAGTGATAAGTGGCTGAGACAGGATCTCAGCTCATTTGAATATAGAAATGGAAGAGGTAGAAGGTCACTGGTGGATGCTTCCCAGCTTCTCTGATCTTTCAGGTTCTTTTCCTGATATCTGACCTCCAATTTTTTATTCATAAAATTAGATTAAAACTTCATCTTCACACCAATGCGTATGAAAAATAAAAATAAATTATTAAAAAAAGAATCATTTCACTGTTGTTCTCCTTTTGTGTTTAACTTTTCTATGTTGGATGTATATGTCCTTCATTCTAGTGGGACTGTTAGAAATTCAGTGGCATGAGACTTGGAGCACACTTATGAATTAAAGTGTTTCATAATTCAGTTTTGATGTTCTTTTCCCTTTAAATGAAACTCAGAATCTAGATATTATAAATTCTAGATTTTATGTGGTGTAGTGATCCTGTCAGAAAACATTTAAGGAACTGATTGTCTTCAATCATTTACTACATCATCTCTTTCTTTATAAGCCATGTACTGGAAGGCACATGACAATTCCAAGTAAAAGAACACATAAACCAACTTCTCCCTGTTTCCTATAATCAGGTCTTGCTGTGTCTAAGCCACACCTGGTGACATTTCTGGAGCAAAGACAAGAATCTTCAGATGTGAAGAGACAAGCAGCAGCCAACGTGCAGCCAGGTGTGTAGGAATGAGGGGTTTGGGTCCAAATATTTAACAGAAAGACAGGGTTTCACATGTGCCTTGATATATGATACTATGGGAAACATTCTCTAGGTCTCTCCATGTTTTTCTTGTCAAAGAAAAGTTTCTCATTTCTTTATGATGGTTAACCCTCTTAAGCTTTGTATTTCCCCGACAGAGAGCTGTTCCTCTATTTACAGTGACTTCCAAGGGTGTTGTTGTTGTGTCTCCATTAAAGTGTAAGGTGCAGGGAACAAGAACCGCATGCTGGCCACACTGAGAGCCATTTATTTGCAGAGGTTGAGAGTAGACTCCTGCCAAAAAGATCGCTACACCAAAGTGAGCATGATTGGGTTTATTAAGCCAAACCCACAATTCCATCACTGAGAGGTAGGCAGAGACAGAAAGCTCAACAGTTTCAGTTCTGTCGATTAGAACCATTTGGGGGAGGGGAGCAGTTGGATAAAACTCATACAAACCTGAGCCACTTTGCGCAGTCCATTCCACACTGATCTTAGGGAAGAGTCAAAGCATTAACATGTTGTATAGATAGGCTGAAGTGGACTGTAAGTGCACTAATTTAACAGAGGCTGTTTGGTATTTTCATCACTTTTACCACCAGTTGGTTTAGCAGGGTCTGACCATTCGACCTAGGAACAGTAGGACAGAATGAGCTACAAGGCCTTACCTTTTTGACTCAAGGGTGCCCATCAAACTAGTTTGGGTACAGTGATTGTATGTCTCTCTTTCATGACAGTAGATTTAGGGTGGAGAGTGCTGTAAGGCTCCACAGGATTTTGGGTTTGTTTTCTTTTTTCAAGTTAATATATTTATCATATATTAGGTATATCTGATATTTGGATATATTCTAAGTCTCAGCTTGTTAGAGATATTATAAACATTTATGTATATACCTGATATTCCCAGATACATAAGTGATAGTAAAATGTTTTGTTGGAGCTGCAGTCAGAGTAGCCCCTATGGCTAGTCCTATAGGAAGCACTCTTGGCTAACATTATCGTGAATCTAATGGTAGGAAGAGATCTTGTGGTCTCTTCTTCTCAAGGTCTCTTGCTGATTCTCAATTTTCCTCTAAGTATGTACTTTCATTGGCTTCCACATTTGTAATGGGATGTGGACTGTGGAGTGTAGGAGGTATTTTTCATAGGTCCATTATCAGCTCTGTCCCACCAGCCACTCCCAAATAACTACTTGGAGACTTAAAATTATTATTATTATTTTTTTGCCTAATGCCGTTTATTGAAAGAGGGAGGAGGTCTTAAATTCAGGCTTACAGCACAATGGGAGAACCCCAGAGGGAAGAAGTTTGCTACCAATGTTTTACAATCTTGCATCTAAGCTGTTAATGCCCATTATGCAGGATTCAGGAGGGTGGAACCAGGCAGGTAATTGGCACAGGGAGGATCTCAAGGTCAAGGTCAGCAAGCAAGGCAGCAGTTACCCAAAACAGGGGCCAGGGCCCTACAGGTCCCCCTTTTGCTAGAAAATGAGATTCTGACTTAGGTTGCCTGGGACGTCAGGAGGTCACCTTACCCATCATGGAGACACCTGCCCAGGCCACACAGGCACTCTGCCTTAGGTTGGTGAGTGCCCCCCAGGCATTACCCATCTCTGAATACTCTATCATACAGGCTCAATCGTGTGTGAGCTGCAGAGTTAACAGCTGCAAAGATCGCAAAGTGGTGCTGGGCTTGTAATCTGTGTGTTTGACACAGAAAAGACCAACAGAAGTCATAACCCAACCATAGCCAGTAGGCTAAAGGCAACTGAGCCATTCCCTTCCTTAATGAGCCTTATTGCAAATTGGACTCCTTGTAAGATGGTATCCCAAAAGCAAGTCTTGAGTTTATAAATTTATAATTTTCAAAGCAAATTGAATATGTATATAACTATTGAATTAAATTTATCATGCCCAATAGAATGAAAAATTAACTAACTGTGGTAGCTACTTTTGCTGCCAGGGTCTCCACTGTGCTAGCTGTAGTAAGCAATTGTGAAATGGTAATCCCAGCAACAGTAGCAGCAGTGGCCGCCACTACTATAACAGCAACAATGGCAGCAGCGATGTCAAATTCTCTTCTGGAGCGTATGGGCATCCACTGGCATGGATACACCTCCAGGAACATGAACACTCAAGGCCCATTTTTCTTGATCCCAGCATGACTTAAGCTGGTATCTCTGCAAAAGAACGATTAAGAACCATAAAGAAAAACCAGGCAGCTCACAAGGAGCATAACTAATAGTCTCATAATGGCTGCATCCAGGCTCAGAAATTTTAAGGTATCTTCAAAGGGGGCTAAATGAATTTCAGGAGGCCAATAAATGTTGCACACAGCCACTCCTGAAAAGTAGGTACTACACCAGCTTGAAGAGGATTGTGAAAATGAAAAGGCTTAGCTGGCATGCAACTGTTAACAAATGAAGGTCAGTGACCTTCAGGGTTATCCTTATTCTCTAAGGTGTCTGGGTGACACGTTCTCAAACATACTTGAAAAAGCAGTTACCATGCATTATCTTCTGTAGAATCCAACTGCATGGCTACAGTTCTTAGCTTGTGTTAATGCTTGCCAAGGCTGGCCATATTGGGCTCTCAATCTCCATTGGCATCAGAAGGGGAGAGTTTTTCATGAAGGCCCAATAGGTCTCTGCCATGTAGGGCTTCAGCAGCAGCCAGTGGACACACACAGAACTCAGAAATCCAAAGAGGGAAAGACATAAACAGAGCCCTGGGCCCACACCAATACCAGATTGGGTCTCCTCTAAGTGCCAGTAGAAAGATCCTTCCATCGCTCCAGATGATGATTTGCAACAGGAGCCCTCCAGTGCTTATCTGCAGCAGATACTCCAGCAGAATCCACCAATAAAAATTTAAAATATATAAAACAAGGGAAAGAATAGAATGTGGGGAGGAATGATGAGTCCCTAGTTCCCCCTTTTTTTAATTAGTGCTCAGCTGATAGTTTAGGATTATTACTAACTAGCTCTTGCATGTTGTATTAACCCATCTGTCTTATTTACACTCTGCCACTTGGCAGTACCTTTTCTCTATGTGGTATGTTTATCTCTTTCTCCTTTCTATCCTGGTGATTCCTCTGCTTCTGCCCTTCTTCCCAGTATTCTCTCTGCCCCAAAATTCTTCCTAGACTTGGGTAAATCAGCTTTTTATTAACAACAAAAGCAATGCATCCTCACAGTGTGCAGAAAGATTATTTCACATCATTTCCTCCTTTTTGTCTAATTGAAAAGGAATGTTTTAATTTTAACAAAGTAAAACTATGTATAACAAAAAATTGCTGTGAAGCAGGTGATTCTAAAAGGCTGTCCTATCATTTCTTGGCACAGTTTGGCAGTTCTTTCTTTTGTGTCCTGCTTATCCATTTTGGACAGCACACAGTCAGCAGTTGAGGCAAGGGCACTTTCTTTCCCAGTGTCTAACATTTGCCACAAGGAAAGGAAACTCCATATGGAGATTCTCCAATGCCCATCATCTTCTCTGAAGTAGATTGGTGCTGCCAGGATCACACATATCTCATTGTTAGTTAAAAGGGGCAGAGAACCTATGTTATTAGCATATCTTAAATGCCACATTCTATAGATGTATGAAGCATGTTAAGATGACCTGTCTATCTAAAATATATCTTTCTTTGACCTTGAAAACATATGTAACCTGACTACAAGGGTTTTTTTTTTTTGCTAATGGTGACTAACTAACAACCTTCTATTTCTTTATTATCCTAAATAGTTTATAGTAATAACTTTCAAGGACTAGTAATTTTCATTATATTGTTAAATGAGTTGCATAGGTACAATACCTTGCACAGGAGTAGAATTGTATGTACAGTATGTTCTAATAAAAATAACCTCAAATTTATATCAATATACAAAAATCCAAACAAATGTAAAGTATTTAAAAATGGTAGATGCTTTTTTGTTGAAAAGCAGATTCAACAATCTACCTCTTTATCCTATTCTATCCTATCTATACCCCCTTTTTCTTTTCAGAGTAGATTCAATAATCTATATTTTTATCCTATAATATCTGTCCTCTCTTTTTTCAGAGTAGATTCAATAATCTACACTTCTATCCTACTATAACTATATTCCCCCTTTTTCCTTTCAAAACAAGATCCCTGAATCAAATCTCCTTTGCTCAAGTCTTTTCCTAATCATTACCAATAACAACTTGTAACCAACCACCCTAAATGATGACAAACATCCATAATCCATTGAATGACCAAAATCTACACACATCAACTCTTGGGAATATTGGTGTTTTGTTCTTAAATTTACTTCCTGCTGTCTGTGAGCAGTGAAATCTTTAGGGTACCCTGAAAAATTGGGATAATTATCAAGTTCTTGGAGAGGTAGCTGTATTATTTGTTGTCCAGTTTCTGTGTAATAGGAAAATGCAGCGCTTATCTCAATTCCTGGCTAGATTAGTCTGTGAGCCTGGATCATTTCAGCTAGTCATATTTAAATTTTCCTGACCAGGTTGTAGTCTAAAGCTGATCTTTAGATGGTCTTTGTCAGCTTAGTGTCATTACCATAGTCTGGGTGGAGTCATCATTGTGGGTTCCAATCATCATTTTGGAGACTTTGGAGATCACTGTTAGAAAAGTTTATCCTTCACTGTAAATAACTTAAACATTTTAAATGTCAGATACAGAAGATCTCAAAGAGATTAAAGGATCAATATTAGTTATGTACATCCAGAGTACAAAAACTTAATTTTCTAGTTACCTGAGAGAAATTCAAACTAAAAATCATGTATGAGAAGCTAGATGAAGCCTGTTTCTAGAATTAGTTAATACTCTATATAATCATGACAAAAGTTAAATATATATATATATATATATATATATATATATATATCTTATATATTTTGTGATAATAACAAAGTATTAAAGATTCATAATAAAACAAAGTGATTAGAGCTTAGTGGATATAAAATGGTTCCCAAATTTGGTTTATCTTTTGTCCCATATCAGGTGGCTCTTCTGATCTGATACAGAGATTTTGGATTTTCTTTATCAATCATGCTTGGGTTTACAGAAGGACAGAACCATAATCCAACTCCAAACTAGCTTTAGTTTCCATTTGAAAAGGGAATACAAAATGACTATTTGCATTATCTGTCTGTGCAGAAAAGTAGAAACAAACATTTGGGAAGATTTATTAAATTTTATTCTGTTGGAGATGTGAATACTAACATGCTCATTTACTCTCTTTTTTGTGACAGTTTTTTTCCTGGATATTTGTCCTTTTTCTTCACATGTCTTATTTGTCCAGTGCTCTTCAGATTCCTTAATTGGGTGTCTTCATTTTCCTGGAAAAGACAAAACCAAAATCCCTTCCCAAGTCTAACTTCAGGGAGATTCCTTTTTTGAAAGTTATATCTGATCAAATGAAAAGCATTTGTTAGTCTTAAAGTTAATTTAGATTGAACAGCCATGCTATTTGATGAACTATCATCTCTTCTAATTAAGAGGTTTCTCTTGTTCAAATCTAATCATTTTCAATTTTGATGTTATCCATAGCTTTTCTACTCCTGAGGAAACAAAAGCAAAACCTCTTCTTAATGTAATACATATCCTGGTTTCCATTCTGAGGACAACAAATCTTTAAAATATGCAGGCTGTTTTAATTCATTAATTTTAAGAGTCCGCAATCGATCTCTCCTAATTTGTACCTCTTGGGGTCGAATTTATTGTAGACATATTTTGTACCCTAAATAATAGAATCTCGCTTTTGAAATCTTTTCAGGAGCAATTTGTAGTTCCTAACAAAGCACAATTTTCTTTCTTTCCTCAAACATTCTTTCTAAAGTATCTATATTTGAATCAGCCAGCAAAATGTCATTCATGTAATGGTAAACTATAGATTGATAAAATTGCTTATGTATCATTTCCTATGGCTGTTGTACAAAATATTGGCCTGGGATATTGCTTTTTAACAATCCCTGTAGGAGAAGCTTCCATTGATATCTCTTAAGAGGCTGAAATTTTTAAGTAGGAAATATAAAGGAAAAATATTTCTTTATCCTTTTTTTTAAAGGTATAGTGAAGAAACAGTCTTCTAAGTCAATATCTATTAGAGGTCCTCCTTTAGTTAACAGTGAAAACAAAGGAATTCCAGGCTGTAGAGAGCCAATTGGCTGAATCACCTTATTAACAGCTCTTAGATCTCTTGCCATTCTCCATTTTCTAGATGTATTTATTTATTTATTTTTGAGGCAGAATTTCTCTGTGTTCCTTTTGGAGATTGTCCTGTAGCTCACTCTGTAGACCAGGCTGACCTTGAACTCAATAGATTTATTTTTAATAACAGATATAAGAAAATTCCAATTCTTGCCTGGTTGATTCTTCAGTATGCTGATCATTTAGGTGCTTCTATACTAGTTCTAAGGCCTATAATTTCTCTGATGTTAAAAGCCATTCCTCAATCCATACAGGTTTGTTTATTATCCATTTTAAAGGTAGGGCTTTTGTTGCCTTTGAAAGATCAGCAGCTGTTGTGCCCTGATCTTGTACAACCTGAATGGTCGATGACTATACTTTATGATACCTTTTATATTATTCCAAGAAATGTATTATAGTTTTGGTTTGTTTCTGAGATTTGAGGGATGTTAATCTGAGTATATCATTGATGTCACAAATCACATCCCCATAAATTCATTGCTATATTAGTCACATATGGCTTTAATAGTCCTCTCTGTATTTCTGGCCATATATATTAGACCCATCTTGCACTCTTACTTGAGATTATATTCTGTTCCCTAAAAGCTGAACATGTATCTCCTGAACAGGATAACCAAGATTCTGGTGCAATTATTGTTACATCCACACCTATGTCTACAAGACCTTCAATGACAATGTCATTTATTCACATTTTTAACTTTGGCTCCTGTTCATTTATAGAAGTTTGCCAAAATATTTGCTTTACTGTTTCTCTGGAATTTTTTTGTTTTATCTTCTGAAGGTCTTATATCATCCAGAGCAGTATGATTTTTTTTTTTTTTTTTTACAGCAGGCATTAAGTTCTTTCATTGCTCTGGGAATGAGTTTTCCCCATGGTCACAGGAAATGACTGAATCAAATGTGATAGAGGTGCCTGTGAGAGACTGCCCCCCCAGGGCATTTCTGGAAGACAAAAGGTTACTTTGTCTTTCCCTTGTTTATCTACATTCCTTGGTTGAATGTCATCTATTGCTACACCTTATGCATACTCCAGAAGGGAGGGACATTCTGTTTGGATTATTCTTAGCAATGCTGTGGGCACTATCCTTTGTTAGGTGACCTTGTTTACCACAATTGAAACACCTAACATGATTTTTCTTCAAACTTCTGGAAACCACTTCTCCTATCCAGGCACCATTGTGGTTATGAGATTCAATATTGACTGTATCTCAAATCCATTCCTCTGTGGGTGCTGATCTTGCCTTTAGTGGCCTAATTACCCTTCTGTATTGTGAATTAACATTTTCAAAAGTCAGAGATTCAATTATTATTAGTTTGGTTTCTGAATTTAGTATCATTCTATTTATCACCAAAGTCAATGTTTGTTAAAAAAAAATCATTGAAGGTTTCTTTTGGGCCCTGTATAACTGTAGTAAATAAGTCAATTTTCTTTCCTACTTCTTCAATTCTGTCCCAAGCATTCAAGGCTGCTGTGTGACATAAAGACAGGGTATGTTCATCATATAGAGATTGCCTTTCTACATTAGCATAATTGCCCTCTCCAAGAATGTGGTCTTGGGAGATTTTCATACCTCTAGCCCTACTTCATTGTTTAGTGTTCTTAGCCTCATCTTTCTGCCAGGTCCTCCACTTGAGGACCAGCCTTCAAGACTGCTAGAACCCAGTCTTTCTAGTCTTGAAGGATAACTCTATTACAAGTTGACCATGAGTTTAACATCTGCTTTACAAAAGGTGAATGAATGCCATACGAGACTATCAGTTCTTTGAATATCCTCATATCTAACATTTGCACAGGAATCCAGTCAGCTCTTACACAGCCTTGAGAATATCTGTCATTTGTCAGTTCCTGGAAGGTCACTGGATAAATTAAGGTTGGCTGTTTGAAACCTTAGGATGTTCCTCTGTAACCTTATAATGCAATGCTGAGATTGGTTTACCTTTAAGTTCCTCTGTCTGGATTTGAATATCTCTATGATCTGTTTTAATAGTTTTGTAAGACTTGTCACTTAACACTCATATTAACCAACATCTTTAGTGATAAAACAAAATGATCAGATAATATTTATAATTGACACTATGTAATTCCCATCTACCTTAATTATCCTTTCATTTAATTGTTCCATTTTCAAACCATCCAGTGTATTACCATATAGAGACCTAACTCCCTCTATTGTAATAGTATTTTCTATCTTTTAATGTGGGACAAAACTCTCTTTTAACTAATTTCCCCTTTTAAAAAATCCCAATTATCTCACCAAATCTGCTGACGATGATGTTGAAGATCTGATGCTGACTGTTCTGCATAGAACAGTAGAAGCCCAATCAATGGTTAAACCAGCTATATAGTGTGGCAACTGAGCTAGTAGCCCATCTAGGGAAAGCGCACACCCACCAGGAGAGGGAAGAAGCCAAAGAGCCAGCTGTATTCATGGAGGAACATGCAAAAGCGGCTAACTACTTTGATTTTTGGAGTCCAAAAGCCTGTGGAGTTTGTTGCAGATAGGCTGCAAGAGAACAATCCCAGACTCCCTCAGAGGGCATGGGGAAAAGACAGGAAAATCTAGCCAAGAGGGTAGTGACTCTGGCCATGTGCAGTCCTGTGCCAAGTATGCCAGCCTTATGTTATTAAAACATCTTAAATGCCATATTCTGTTGATCTTTGAAGTGTTTGAGCACTATCTATCTATCTATCTATCTATCTATCTATCTATCTATCTATCTATCTAAATTCATCTGCTTATGACCTTGAAGACATATCTAACATAAGTTTGATTATTATAGATGACTAACTACTAACCTGTATTTTTAATTACACATTATATTTTTAAATGAGCTGTATAAACACAATACACTAAACAAGATTAGTAATATGCATACAGTATAGCAAAATAAACTTCAAATTTGTATCAATAAACCAAAATGCATGCCAATGTAAAATATATTGAAATTAATGGTTGTCTTTTGGCTTAAAGTAGATTCAATAATCTACCCTTTTATATCATCATTTCTATATAATATCCTCCCTTTTCCTTTAGAAAGAAATCTTTGACTTTAACTCTTTTGTTTTCCATAAAAAAAAATCTAATAAAAACATGTAACCAATCCCCCTTAAATGATAATAAACACCTGTAACCCATATTTTGGAAATATGGGTTTGTTCTTTGGACTACTTCCTGCTGTCTGTGGGCACTGGTATCTTTGGGGAAGCCTTGAGAAAACCAGGATAATTGTTAAGTCTTGGCTGGATAGTCTGTGATATTGGATCATCTCAGTCAGCAGCCTTGAAAGTGTTGTAAATGCAAAATTCTAAGGAGAGTGCAACAGAGGTGCACTGAGATGTTCCATCATCTGGCTATACATTTTTATTACTGTCTGTTCTTGCTCTGAAAATATATAAAATTTTAAAGATAATATAGATATCTGTATTAATACAAGTATAGACTGTATGTTGTCCTCAAGTTAGCCAAAGTTGATTTTTTTATGTTTATGCATGTAAAATATACATTATGCATTTTGTAGTTTTTATAGGTTTATATTCTTTATGTTTATAGCCAGTATTTTCAGGGTTTCCTCCTGGATCAAACCTGATCCATATCAAGATTGAATGAATCCACAGCCTTTCATGTCCTGTGGAAATAAAAACATAACCTATCTCCCAAAGTAACATATTTTTAGATTTCTTTTTTAAAGTCATGGTATTTTTAAAATATACAGGTTGGTTTAATCCAGCAGTTTTCATCGTCCCATGTGTCTTAGCAAGTGTTGTTCCTTCATTAGCAATCAGAAATCCAAAGATAAGACAATAACATACAGAATCCAGACACTTTGTGTATTTCCCCCATTTATGTGGCATTTTTGTATTACTTTATTCCCTCTTGAAGGACTTTTATTTTATTATTTTAAAAGTATGTATATATTTTTAGACTGTCTATACCCTCTTTGTTTTTCTCCCAATCTTATGCACACTTTTAAACATAGTGTATCACATTTATTTTTTACCCCAAATCTGAATCTTTCCTGAGCATCTGTAACCTTTTCTGTCTGCATGAGCAAAACCCCAAACCCACCACACAGTGTGCTTGCAGGGCTCATGCTGGTGGCTCTAATCTGTAGGCAGCTGCCAGGAGATGCATCTCTGTACTGCAGCTCACATGAAAGACAAAAGACTAGGAAGCCCTGTTCGGCTCAGTTTTTTTTTTTTTTTTTTTTTTTTTTTTTTTTTTTTTTTTTTTTTTTTTTTTATTTTTTTTCAGACAGGTTCCTCTGTGTAGCTTGTGCTCTGGACTCATTCCAGCTCCTCGACTCACAGAATCCCCTCTCCCCCATGCTATTAAGCGTGCCCCCCCCCCTCGCTCATTTTTGCCTATATAGAATATTTTTAAGGTTGCTTAGGTCTTATGTGGGTGTTGGTGTGCCAGGTTCAAATGCCATTTGTGGGTGGAATTTTCCTGTCCCAAAAGGCACTCTGAAATAACCAAAATGGACACTTAATATTAATTATAAATGCTCAGCAAATGCCTTAGGCTCATTTTTAGGTAGCTCTTACATTTTAAGTGAACCCATGTCTCTTATCAACCTTGTGCCACATGGCACTGCATTCTTTCAACACAGTACATTCCTCTTGTTTTCTGTGCATTTGCTGGCAACTCCTTTCACTCCACCATTCTTAACATTCTCTGTCTAGAAAATCCTGCCTTTCATTGACCAACAAGATTTTTATTAGCAATGAGAGTAATACATATTCATATTGTACAAAAAGATTATTACACATCAGTGAAGCTTGTCTCAGATGTCTCTGGAAGGTAATTCATAATGACTGCTCCCAGGTGAACTTTCACAGTAAACCTCACCTCCTCAGGCCATATTGCTTTCTTTACCTGATGTAATGGGTTCACACATCCCACAAGCCAGTTAGTTTAAATGCGTGCCCATAGTTCACCCTGCTGTGCTGACTTACTTGTGGTAGAGCCGCTGTCATATATTATCTACCACTTTGCTGAGGACGCCTTACACAATCAGACATTGACATCTCAGCTCTGGGATTAGCTTTGTTAAGAGGAGCAAATTCAAAGCCAGGGAACAAGACATGGCCATTTGAACTAGCATGTAGTTCTCATACCAGTTGGGTGGTAAGCATAGGTATAAGGATCCCCTTGATATTCTCAACTATCAGAGGTAGGTAGATCTCTAAGTTTTAGGTCAGCCTGGTCCAGGTAGACAGAGAGGTCTTCACAGAGAAACCTTGTCTTGAAAAAGCGAAAACAAACAAAAAAGGAAATCAGTCATTTTGCCATCTATTCACTGATAAATATGTTGTCTCTGGTAAATGTTGTGTAATGCACAGGTGAATCTGAAGATTTTTTTTTTTTAAAATCAGGACTTGATATGTTTCAGATTTATATTTTCTTGTCATCCAAATAAAACAAATATTGTCCTGAATTTATGAGCTATAAATTCAATATTTTTATGGACCATCTACTTCTTGTGCAGCATATCTTTTGTACTTTCCAAAATAAAACTCTATGTGAATAATAATTTTGCATTTAGATGTTACAAATTCACACAGGCACAATTAACTTTCTCTTTTCCTGGCTTGGTTCATTTATAATTTCATGGGTTTCCAGTCATAGAACATCTCTATTGGCTAATGGGTTTATTTCTATTGGTAAAATTCCCTTACAACTTACTTAGCTTTTAAATTTTGTATAATATACCTTATGTCTATGTTCTATTTGGCTGTGCCCTTATTATGGTAGAAGTGTAGATTATTTCTACCTCCAATATTTTATCATTTATGCTTAGTGACTATAGGTTTTGAAGTGTACTGTAGTTTCTCACTGATGCTTCAATATATATAAGTAAATGTTTCCTTTAAAAAGACAAACATTAAGTATGAAGACTATTTCCTGGCCTCTGATGATATCTCAACTTTTGCTCAACAGGAATAACCACCAATGATTATAGCATTTACACAAAGGCCATTGATTGTAACTCACTGTATATTCAACGCCAGAGAATTCATAAAAGGGAGAAACTCTACAAGTGTGAAGAATGTGGTAAAGGCCTTAGTTCTCATAAAACACTCTCCATACACAAGAGACTTCATACTGGAGAAAAACCCTATATGTGTATAGAATGTCATAAGACCTTTAATACTCGTGAATCACTTTTTATACACCAGAAAAATCATACTGATGAAAAATCCTACAAGTGTGAGGAATGTGGCAAATTATTTTACTATCCTTCAATGCTGAAGCAACATCAAAGAATTCATTCTGGAGAGAAACCCTACAAGTGTGAAGAGTGTGGCAAAGCATTTTATACTTCTTCAGTGCTGAAACAACATCAAAGGATTCATAGTGGAGAGAAACTATACAAGTGTATAGAATGTGGCAAAGCTTTTTATGAACCATCAATTCTTCAGGTACATAAGCGAATTCATACTGCAGAGAAACCCTACCAGTGTGAAAAATGTGGCAAGTGTTTTTGTTCATCTTCATACCTGAGACGACATCAAATAATCCATTCTGAAGACAATCCCTACAAGTGTGAACAGTGTGGCAAGTGTTTTTCTTCATCTTCATCTTTAGAGGACATCAAATAATCCATTCTGAAGACAATCCCTACAAGTGTGAAGAGTGTGGCAAAAGGTTTTCCTGCTTTTCACACGTTCAAGAACATCACAGAGTCCATACTGGAGAGAAACCATACAAGTGTGAGGAGTGTGGCAAATGTTTTTCCTCATCTTCATCTCTTAGAAAACATCAACCAATCCATTCTGAGGACTACAAATGTGCAGAGTGTGGCAGATGTTTTTACTCACCTTCATCCCTCAGACGACATCAAACAATTCACTGGGAAGACAATCCCTACAAATGTGAAGACTGTGGTAGATGTTTTTACTCATCCTTTTCTTTGAGAAGACATCAAACAATCCATTCTGAAGACAATCCCTATACATGTGCACAATGTGGCAAGCGGTTTTTCTATTCTAGGAGTCTACAGGAACATCAAACACTTCATACTGGAGAGAAACTATACAAATGTGAAGAATGTCACAAAAGCTTTCGGTATCACTCAGGCTTTATGAAACACAAGAGAATTCATTCTGGTGAGAAACCCTAAAAGTGTGAAGAGTGTAATGATGTTTTCCTTATCTTTAACCCTTAGACGTCATAAAAAAAAAATCATTCTGAAGACAATCCCTGAAAGTATGGGGAATGTGCCGAAGAATTTGCTAATTTTTATATCCTTACTCAACACATGATATAGTTCATAAAAGAGAGAAATCCTTCAAATGTCTTAAATTTTTACTTTTTCAGCCCTTAAAACACATCAAATGGTTCATTCTGACTACAAATTCCATGAGTGTGTGAAGTGTGGTAAAATCTTTGCTGATAATTCAGGTCTTATCCATCTCTAATGAATCCATAGTAGAGAATATTAGGTTAATTATTTTGGATTTTCAACAGGAACCTCTAACTTCCAATAGCAAAAATGCTGAGAATGTCATCAGAGAAGAGTAGAGACTTCTCTTTGCTGTAACATCCAACAGTTTGTTCTAGCAATGTGTTTGAAACTTGCCTTGATTAATGAGTCCCTTTCTTCTGTAACTATAAATGTTCCATGAAACCTTTACCATGTCATAACTTTATCCACTGGGTTCTTGAAATCTGATATCTGGGCTGTGGCATAGTTACTCTTGTTTTTCCCAGTGGAGTCATCCAAGCTCCTGTAATATCTCCCCTTGGTGTTTAAGAAGCTGTCTCTGAGCTAGCAGGTTGTCATCCAGCATTTAACTCTGGAATTCTTATTGGTAAAATAAAAGGATAGAGAGTTAGTTAAAACTACAAGAAGGCTCTTCCGGTCTTAGGCCGCAGCATCAAGGCAGCAGCTGCAGAGACGCGGTCATCAGCTGAGGCAGAGATGGCATCAGGTGCAGCTGCTGTGCCTCATAAAAAACAACAGTGCCCATAGAGCAATAATGGCAGGGAAGTTATGAGAGGAACCAATTACTTTATGATTGGATTTGAAGCTCATTCCACAAACGGGAACTGATGTGATGTTAATTTCATGATATACTTTTGCCTGGCTAGGTGATAAGACCTAGTGAGATTTTTAAAGCCTTTATTCTAATAAGTGCATAATAACTAAATGAACCCAAGTTGTTTATATGCACAGAGTCAGGTACTTTTCAACACCCATCAGAAAATATTAGTTATGTTGTAGATAGAGGATAATACACATATGCACATTGGTCAAAGTATAGAGAATTTTAGCCTGTGGAAGGCCCTAATTAAAAGCTACACCTGTGTCAGACATTGGAGAAGAGGTCCCTTACACACATCTAAGGTCAAAAGTCATTGATTCCTAAGGGAAAAGCAGTAGAAAGAATGTCAGAAGCCTGATATGGTAGATGTCTGCAGGTCTTGTATATTATCAGAGAGACCAGCCTTAATATTCTATATCCCAGGGGCTCAGGAGAGAGAACTACTAACGGCGAGGACCATTTTCAGGAAATAGAATCTCAGCACGCTGAGCTCTGTAGTCCACTTGCCTTAATTCCTCTGGCATAACATTCTTTATACACAGCTCCAGTTCTGTTCTCATGCCTAGCTCCTTTCTTTCCTGATTTTTCTCTTTATCTACTGCTCCCTCTAAGTTCCATCTTAATTCTGCCTCATCTAGGTCTTCTCATCTTGTTCTTGCTCAGCTAGGACTTCTGCATCTGACTCTTCCTCATCTTCCATCTTGTCCACACGTACTCTCTGGTCAAAATCCTGCTTATTCCTCTCCATTCTCCATCTCTCCGTTCTCCAAAGTCTCTCAGGAGTCCAGTTAGAAACCCAAGCAATAGCAAAGCCCTGGTCAAGCAAGGTCTCCAGGCTTGAATGCTATGGGGTTATAAAGGTAAGTAAGAATTTTCCTCAGGCAGTGACTACCAGGCTTCCAGAGTCAAATGGAGGGGTGATAAGAATCACATAGAGGGGTGATAAGAATCACATAGAGGGGCAGTAATTGTTAATTATTTTGCAACCCAAAAGGAGTAGCTAATGGAGAAATGAATTAACTAAAGGCTAAATTCAGGTAATATCTAAGAAGAGGGATCTTATGTGCTCCAATATAGTCTTAAATGTGATTGGTAGAAAACGTTAAGAATCTGCAAGTTGCTAGGTCAAAGGGAGAAAATAAAACTGCCTTCTTTTTTCCTGTGGCTCCTATCTGTCTAAGCTATCTGCTGTTTTTCTGCAGGGTGGGGAAAGTGTGCTCAGTCGCTAGGCAACCTGTGCACAGCTAGATGCCTTTGGTGATAGTTAAAGGGAGATCTGGAACTAGAGGTAAGATTTGGGAAAGGAGGAAGTTAAGCTTAATTGTCACGTCGGCCAGACCTTCTCAAATGGCTAGCCTGGATGCTTAAGTCTGTTCTTAGAGAGTACAGAGATATCTCTGATAAGGTACTTTCCTCCATCTGGGGATGGACCTGGTCAAATGCTGCCAATGACGATAAATACAGGGAGGCTTGAACTGGGTTTCTGGCTGTGCATAGCTGTCAGCGCAAAAGGTTATCTAAATATTCCTTTAGTAGAGGGGAAATGGTGCCCAATAAAAGATGGAGAAGCTACAATAGCACAAAAGAAACTCATAGCAGGAAATGGCTCATAATCAAAAGCCAAATATCACAAAGGCTCCTTGAGCTTCAGCTTGACTTCTGGAAGGCCCTTGGCCTCTTTCAGGGATTAGCTTTGTCATAATCACCTGAGATCCTACTTTGTATATTTTTGCAGCTTGCAGCATGCAGTGAGACAGTAGAAATATTGAAACATTTGTAGAACCATGTAACATTGTTAGAAATGTCAGTACCATTTCATGCATGTACATGCTGTGTCTATTACTACATGGACAATTACACAGGCTAAGCCCCATCACACAATAAACATGGTTGCCTAAGAGCTTCCATGTGTCTCTCACCTTCTAGAGGAGATACTGGCAACTGATGGCTCCTGAGGGAGACAGTCAATCTGAGAGGCTTCCAGGTTCCAGTCAGTTGTCCCCTACACATGGAGGGAGCATTAAGTGGAATGAAGAAATAACAAAGAAAAAGCCCAAAGGTGGGAGATTAATGTGTTTCTAAGGGTAAGAAGCAATAGGTGAAGGAATGTGGAGATTTGAGTAAAACATTCAATATGCATGTATTAAATTCTCCCAAACTAATATCATCTTAAACCTCGTTAGTTTTGGATATGTCCAAACTTGACCTGTTTTAGCAGTGATTACAGCACATGAATCTGGGTGTCATAAAGTTTACAGAGGGTCAGCTTCCTACTGGGAAGGCATCATGAGGGATCAAGTGAGTGGACTCCCAGAAGGGCTCAGATGTGAGGACTAAAAAGCCCTGTATCAGTGTAACCTCAGGAAAGAGACAGGGATGGCTTTGAAGAGATGAGATGCAGCCAGACTCACCTTGTATCTTCCACTTGACTTTGCCATGAGCACAACAGAGGAATGAT
Source organism: Peromyscus leucopus (assembly GCF_004664715.2). Taxonomy (NCBI): domain Eukaryota; kingdom Metazoa; phylum Chordata; class Mammalia; order Rodentia; family Cricetidae; genus Peromyscus; species Peromyscus leucopus. The sequence continues at coordinate 270,238 of NC_051072.1, read as the reverse complement.
GAACAGTGGCCTCACCACCTTCCCTGACCTCCCTCCTACATCCATAGGGATCACAGCTGTTGTTGTTCCTGGTTATCAATCATTATGAAAGTTAGGGAAGGAGTGTAACAGTCATATGACCTAGGTGGATAGGAAGTTAGAAGACTATACATCACATACCTTCTATCATTGAGTTTTGTTAATATCAGTTTGTTAACATGTAAAAATCATATACATTATAGAAAACACAGAGAAACAAATAAGCCTCTAGATTGCATAACAAAGGGAGTCTATGCTTCCAGCTTTAATTTCCATCATAGTTAATAACAGAAAGGCTGGTGTGTGGCAAGGTTCTATTTTTAAGAAAAATGTCTAAGAATTGGTCAGCAGTAGACTTTGAACTAAGGTCCTGTTTCCTATGTGTTTTTTCAGCCAATATTTTCTTCTAGCTTGACATCTCTATAGATCTAGTTATTAATTTCCTCAGAACATAGAAGGATATTTCCTTATGAATGGAAAGGTATCCTTAATGGCTATACAGTTCTTCTAGAAGAGTATGATTCTTTAAGCTACAGTCTGTGGAGAAAGTTTTTCAGGGGACCAGTTTATGTGAGAACTGTGGCAGACACACACTCTCAGGAGTAGTAGTTCAGCATAGACTCCCAAGCTCAGGAGTAAATAATATAGCAAAGGCTCACAGTGTCAAGAGTAGATAGTATATCAGGGACAGACACACTCAGGAGTAAATAATACAGCACAAACATATGCTCTCAGCAGTTAATAGTATAGCAGAGACACCATCCTCAGGAGTAAATGCTATAGCAGAAATGCGTACTCTTGGGACTAAATAGTAGAGCAGAGACTCATAATCTCAGCTGGCATTTCTCATTTCTTTCTGTAATATTAAACATTTTAAAAGTAAAATAATTCATATGTGAAAATTAATAATACCTGAAAACTACAGTGTTCTCAAACATTGTTTTAACTTGGGAAAGGTATGTTTCATTTGTTGATGCTATGAAATGTTACTTTAACTGTGTAACGTTGTGTTACATTTGTTTCTGCTGCCTTTGGTAATGATATAAAGATATGCTGAATTTGCTTCACTTTGTCTGCTTAAGGCACCTGATTGGTTCAATAAAAAGCTGAATAGCCAATTGCTAGAGAGGGATAGACAGAGCTTGTAGGCAGAAGGAAAAAATAGAAAGAGAAATCTAAGATGGAGGAAAAGGAAAAAAGAAGGCAGAGAGGGACACCCCAGGGCCTGAAGCCAGGCAGCTTCCAGACAGCCATGGAGACAGCAGGGAAGTAATATGTACAGAAAAAAGAAGGTAAAGAACAAAAGAAAAAAAAAAGTAAAGAGCCCCGAGGGCAAAATGTCGGAGAGAACATGACGACAGCTGGTAAAGTAGCTAGAAGCAAAGCTAGCAAGAAACGCTCAAAAAAAAAAAAAAAAAAAAAAAAAAAAAAAGAGTAGCAAGAAACAAGCCTAAGCTAAGACCAAGCATTCATAACTAATAAGTCTCCATGTCATGATTTGGGAGCAGGTTGGTGGCCAAACAGAAAGTCTGTGAAATTACAGAGGTGATGAACTTCTGTGCAGTTAGAACAGACATTCCGAATAGAATCTGAGGCATTAACACTGGATTTGACACTATCTGTACTTATTTATCTTATGCACTTATACACCATGAAAATTAAAGTCCATGACAGAGTTGGAACCTGACAATCTGTTATCATATGTCCTCTTTCACAACACATGTTCATTACCTGCTTTAAATCCTTCCTCATCTTCAAATATTTAAACCTTATTCTCTTTTGTACTTTACATAGTGTACACACATATACATTTCCTCACATATGCACATATATTAATGTTTATATTAACCATATGGGAGAGAAAATGCAATGTGTTTCTTTATATGATTGGATTACCTCAGCTGATATATATTCAATGTCCATCCATTTTTCTGTATATTTTGTGATTTTACTTTATTGCTAATTAGCACCACATCTCTGCATGTATATATAATAAACATATACATTTATATTTACAAACTTATTGTCTATTTTCTGTTCATGAACACCTATGTTGATTCAGGTTCTTTACAATTGAGAATAAAGAAGCAATAAACATAGGGTATAAATATCTCTGTAGTAAGGTATGAGGTTCCCTGAGCATAGCCCAAGACTGAAATGAGACAGTGCAGAGACAAGATCACTGGTTCCAATGGGTGAAGTCATAATGGGTGTGAGGTGCTGACTTGTGATGTTCCAGGTGTCACTGCAGCACTCATAGTCTATGCTGTGGTTGTCTCAGAGGCTACTTTGGTTCTGTGGCTCTAACCACAGACTGCACTGCACCTGAAGTTTGTACCTGTCTCCAGCAGGCTCATAGGGTTCAAGAGGTGACCAAAGATTTGACTCCATATGGTCACCTGGCTGCCTAGTGAGCAGCAGCCATATGAACCTGCACTGATTTCTGAGGGCACTGCAGTGAAATCCTGGTTGCTGGCTACTTTCATATGGCTGTGAGGGTAGGCACTGTTTTATAAATTTGGACACTGTAAAATCTTGCTTCCACAGTAAATCTGAGGGCCATGCATTTATGGATGAACTATATACTCCAAGCTATGATAAATGATTGGATGCTTATCTGCTTTTAAACAGACATGTTTATACCACAAGATAAACAATGGCATTTTTCATATCATTTTCATTCTTTTTTTTAAAGATTTATTTATGTATTTATTATGTATACAATATTCTGCCTGCATGTGTCCCTGCAGGCCAGAAGATGGCACCAGATCTCATTACAAGTAGTTGTGAGCCACCATGTGGTTGCTGGGAATTGAACTCAGGACCTCTGGAAGAGCAGTCAGTGCTCTTAACCACTGAGCCATCTCTCCAGCCCCACCATTTTCATTCTTATTCGATGACCACAGTAACTTTAAATTTATAGTCAATATGAAATCTATTATAATCATTGGAGAGATTAAGATCAATATTGGCAATCCTGGTAATTTGAATCAACAAGAAATGTGCTCTGATCCAAGAGTATATCCGTGGAAATCTTGATCTTTTGGCAATGCAATAAGGATTAGAGACCAATGTAGAGCGTCAGGCTCGAACTACACTTCCAGGAAAGTTTCTCCAGGGTCAGAGCCCAGAGACAAAGGACACCATGCTGTGGGGGCTGGCACTATCTCAAGATTGAAGCAGAACTTGATGGCATTGTCCACATTGTATTACTTTTGTAGACACTGAGGTGCAACATGTAGTTCAACACAGAGCTTTGCAGCAGAGTTAAAGAGAACCCATTCATAATGAATTATTCAGGTGACAGCTAAGTTGTATTGGAAACCCATCATATGCTCATGACAGAAACAGCAAAGTCTAGACAAAAGCTATTCTTTAGAGAACAAGGATGGAAGTTGGAGTTGACACAATTCTTTGGAGTCCTGAAACTTCAATCAGGATCCTCATGTGCCATGCACATGATGTTGCAGGATTTGGGATTTCCCACTGCATTTCTCTCTTACCTACTCATGTGTTTCCTTGCATGAAATATCTGACTGAGACTTGATAATTATTCCAAATATTTCTTTTCAGGATTCCCTAAAGATGCTATTGCCCCAGAGAGAAGGAAGTAAGTTTAAGAACAGGACACCCACATTTCCAAGATGTGGAGTGGGTTATTTTTGATCTTTCAATGGGTTATGGATATTTGTCATTATTTAGGGTAGTTGGTTACAAATTGTTATTGGTAATGGTAAATAAAAAAGCTGAAAGGGATATTAGATTCAGGGTTCTTATTTTGAAAAAAAGAAAGAAAAAAGGGATATAGAAATGATAGGATAACCACCATGCATGATTACAAGCAAGGCATTCTGTTATGTGTAAATGAGAGTGCACTTGCTATAGCATAAAGCAGACTTGGGCGGTAGAATAAAGTATAATGATAAATGAAGATTTATAAAAGGATATCAATTTACATGCAAAACTAAGTTTTATTTGAAATGTTCCAAGATAAAGTTACATAATAAAATAAACACATGAATCCTGAATCCTACTGATGTATGCCATAACAATAGGTATTTTTGCATTGTGGGGATTGGCATATGAATTTTGGATGTGAATTAACTCTTAAGTTCCTTATTCATAAGGAATTTTCTTTCCAGTCAACAGTTAGGTAGGAATAAGGACTGAACTAGAAGTGTGTTTTTGAGGTGAACATGTAACTATTTCTAGGAGTGTAGAGTACCTAGCATTAACTTTGCAGTCTATCAATGAACTGTGGTGGTATTGTGTTCCCCAAAATATTGTGTACCTTAATAAACTTATCTGGGGTCAGAGAACAGAAAAGCCACTAGTTAGGCAGTGATAGCACATGCCTTTAATCCTAGCATTCCAGAGGCAGAAATCCATCTGGGATCTCTGTGAGTTCAAGGCCACATTGGAAACAGCCAGGCATGGTGACTCACGCCTTTAATCCCAGGAAGCAAGCCTTTAATCCTAGGGAGTGATGGTAGAAAGCAGAAAGGTATATAAGGCACGAGGACCAGAAACTAGAAGCATTTGGCTGGTTAAGCATTTCGACTGGTTAAGCTTTCAGGCTTTGAAGCAACACAGTTCAGCTGAGATTCCTTCTGGATGAGGACTCAGAGGCTTCCAGTCTGAGGAAACAGGACCAGCTGAGGAACTGGTGAGGTGAGATAGCTGTGGTTTGTTCTTTCTCTCTGACCTTCCAGTATTCACCCCAATAACTGGCCTCAGGTTTGATTTTACTAATAAGAACTTTTAAGATTCCTGCTACAAAGAACAATTGCTTCCACCATACTATATGGAAACATGGCTTATTGGAATTGGGTGTGGTGGAAGAACATTTATCATCTCAGCACTCAAGAGGCAGAGACAGGACGATCATGAGTTCCTAGTCAGCCTGACATAGAGACCTTGTCCAAACACAAGGATGCAGATATTTTGATATATGGAAATATTTCTGGATGGGGCTATAAATCAATGATATAGTATTTGTCTAGCATGCACAAAACCTTGGATTGCATCTGACTTATCTACCTATGAGTATACTAGAAGTATACATGCAAACGTAGGGGGGTGCACATGTAAATTATATGCATACTTGTTTAATATACATAACTAAATTTGCATTCTGTTTACACTTCTTAGAGAATATTCAATAAGTTGCGAGAAATAAGAAAATGGAAACATCTTATTCATAAAGTTTAAATGTAGCTGAAAAAAAAAAAGAAATGATAGGATAAATGGGTAGATTATTGAATCTACTCTGAATAGAAAAAGGGGGGATATAGATATGGTAGGATAAAGGGGTAGATTATTGAATCTATTTATATAAGCAACTGCTTGTTTTAAATATTTTTACATTGGTATGGATCTTTGTGTATTGATACAAATTTGATATTATTTTTGTTAGAATATACTATACATGCATTTCTACTCTTAATCAAGGTATTCTACCTATACAACTTATTGAACAATGTAATGCAAATTTCTAGTCCATGAAATTTATTATTACCAACTCATTTAGATATAAAGAAAAGCAAGTGAGTAGTTAGTACCATCAAACTTGTTGTCATATTAGGTATGTTTTCAAGGTCAAATTGAGATATGTTTTAGATAGATCATCTTCAAACACTTCAGCATACTACAGAATGTCATTTAAGATGTTTTAATAGCATAGTTTTTTTTTTTTTTTATGACAATGAGACGTGTATGGTCCTGGCAGCAACATTATCTCAGAAAGGATGATGGACATTGAAGAAATTCTTATGGTGCTTGCATTCCTTGTGGCAAAGTTAGACACGGGGCAAGAAAATAAGTATTCTTGCCTTGACTGCTGACAGTGTGCTATCGAAATTGGCCAAGCAAGACACAAAAGAAAGCAACTGTCAGACTTTGCCAAGGCAGGGTAGGACAGCCCTTTAGAATATCCTGCCTCACAGATAAATCTATCAGATATGCTAGGCCTGTAGGCCAAAGATGGATTCCCCAACATTGCAGAGGAACCTTGTGTCTCTGATGAAATTGAAGACTCTATAGTTATAGTTAAAGTTTTCCATATTACTGGATTCAGAAAAGAAATTCACCAAAGAGGTGTAAAGTGTATTGGGCTGAGAGACATTAAAAGTTTGGGTAATGCAAATTATGATAGAAGGTAAATTAGGTACAATCCTTTGGACTCACCAAGATAGGATAAATAATGGAGTATTTTCTCTGAATTTGTCAAATGTTAATGGACTAGATACTGTTGATATAATTATTGTCTGTATATACTGTATATAGTTATTGTGCTCATTGTATATAGTGTTTCTTATATTAGTTATAACCTTCTTTATTTTAGAAAAAAGGGGGGAATGTGATGATATATCGTTTGTGCTGTAACTAATAAAGCTTGCCTGATGACCACAGGGTAGAGCTAGCCACTAGCTAACCATAGAAATCTGGAGGTCTGTACAAACAGGAGCCAGGAAGTAATAAGGCTGAGTGGAGAGAGGAAGGGATTAATTTGGGGCAGAGACAGGAGCTTGGCCCCTTTTCAGTCAGAGATTTCAGAGAGCTAAGAAGTCTCTGGTAGAAATCAACTGGCTACAGTGTAAATATAGAGAAAAATGAAAATGCCCTGGGCAAAGGGAAAGTGTTTCCATCCTTAGAGAATGGATTCCCCTGCAGCCACAAAGGCTAGATTCATTCTTAGGTGCCTCTAAGTCCTCTTTCCATGAAACCACATGAACTCACACACCCCTGCCTTGACACTTCGAGACACACATCCATAGAAGTCTGTATCTAGTGGAAGTGCAATTTAATTTCAAAGGTCAGAGACATTGTAGGGGCTTTGTGCTCAAAACTACACATCTAAGGAAGTATCCCCAGGGCAGCACTCAGTGACAAATAGAACTGTGCTTTGGGCTCTGGCACCATCCAAGATAGAAGCATAACTTGGCAGCATTTTCCACATTTGACTGGTTTTGACAGCAATTAAGATGCTCTATGTAGAGCAACTTGGAACTTTGTCACAAGGTTAAAAGGAACTGATTCACAATGAAACACACAGATGACAGCTAATTTGTGTTGGAAACCCATCTTATACTCATGACAATAACATGGCAAAGTCTAGACAAAGGCTATCTGTTCTTCAGAGCACAGAGATGGAAGTTTGAGTTGACACAATTCTTTGGAGTCCACATAACTTCAATCAGGATCCTCAGATGCCATGTACACAATGTAGCAGGATGTGGGATTTCCCACTGCATTTCTGTCTCACTTCGTCTTATCTTCCCTTGCTAATGACGATTCCTCCCTTATGGAATGGCAGATGTCCAGTGTTACATGGCATGTTGAAGCCATAATCTTGTAAGAACTGTGGATAAACAGTTGTTTAAATTACAAAGTCAAAAAACTTTGGGCTTTGACTATTAGAGTCTAAGGAAACAGAGAAATGGATTGTCTTTCCAAGTAAAAGATGGAAGTGAAACTCCCAGGGGCTCCGAGTGTAGAGGTTATGGTGTATAGTAAAGTATTTAATTTTCAGATTCAAATAAGATTATTTGAAATATTTGTATTTTCGAGATAATGTCTGTGTCCTGATTTTGAGAAACTGATGTAAATTCAAGGCAGAAGCCATGAATTTCAAAATCCTGTCACATAGGAATCCTTTCAGCATCAGAGAAGAGGAAATTGCACACAGCAGATGAAATCTCTGCAGAGGGAATTCCAGCAATGGATAAAAGTGAGGTGTCATTACACACTCGTGTTTGAGCCAGGACCTGTGTCCCTTCCTTTTGGAGAGGAGCAGGTTGTAAGCATGAGCTCACAGCACACCTGGAGCTGAATACACACCTGGGGTTGGGAATAAAACAAAGAACAAAAACCAGGGAACATGGTCAAAATTCTAGTAGATCCCTCCAAAAACTGAATTTTTTATACAGATTAATAGTTGAGAGTTGCAAGGAACTTAAGGACAGGTGACAAAGCCTGAGATGGATTATGGAGTTCTTTGCAAGTAAATGTCAGAGAGTTGAACTTTAACTTTCTTCAGTGATACCATCTCTGTGTCCCTGAGGAATCTCCTACACTGTAGGGATTCCAATGTTCACAGGAAAACTGTTTTACAAGCTGTGGAGGCAGATCCATATCTGGAACATTCAGAGTGTCAGTACAGAGCAACGTGGATTATTTATATATATGATTGCATATTAAGACAAAACCTAAATTGTGCTCAAACTGCTTTATCATGTATGTTTGATTCATTTACATTAACTTTTTTTTTTTTAGTTTTGGTTATTGTTATTGTTCTTGTTTCTGTTTTTTTTTTTTTTTTTTCTGTACCTGGAAGATTTCCTATGTCCCAGCCTGCTGGTGGTCAGGACAAATCTCTTTCACCTGCCAGTCCTGTAGCCACTGAGACCCAAGTAAACACACAGAGACTTATATTATTTACAAACTGCTCAGCCATTAGCTCAGACTTATTACTGACTAGCTCTTTCACTTAAATTAACCCATAGTTTAATTTAATGTTTATTTATGTTTATCCACATGGCTTGGTATCTTTTCTCAGCTCTGCCTTCACATCTTGCTTTCTCTGTGTCTGGCTGGCAACTCCTGACTCAGCCTTCCTCTTTCCAGAATTCTCCTTGTCTGTTTATCCTGCCTATACTTCCTGCCTAGCTACTGGCCCATCAGCATTTTATTTATCAACTAATCAGAGCAACACATTCACAGCATACAGAGTGATATCCACAGCATTTTTCCTTTTTATTTATAGAGAAAGTCTCTAAATTATCCAGTCCAGGTTTGGATTGGGTCTGTTTGCAAGAAACCTCTAAGCACTTAGAAGCATGTTTAGGCACACCAAGGTGTGGCAACATTCCCACTGGGCTACTCCTGGCCTGGCTCCAGAGAGCAGCTCCTAGCCCTAATTCATCTTCTGTTTAGCAGACACCTTTTGTTTCTCTTGTTGCCCTGTGTGAATCTTGTCTCAGAGTCTCCCAAAGATACAAAGGCCTATGCAAAACTGTGGTAGTATTGTGTTCCCCAAAATATTGTGCACCCTAATAAACTTATCTGGGGTCAGAGACAGAACAGTGACAATATTAAACATAAAGAATAGGCAGTGGTAGCACACGCCTTTAATCCTAGCATTCCAGAGGCAGAAATCCAAGTGTTCAAGGATATAGACAGGCATGGTGACTCACACCTTTAATCCCAGAAAGCGAGCCTTTAATCCCAGGGAGTGATGGTAGAAAACAGAAAGATATATAAGGCGTGAAGACCAGAAACTAGAAGCGTTTGGCTCATTAAGCATTTGGCCTGGTTAAGCATTCAGGCTTTCGAGCAGCGCAGTTCAACTGAGATTCATTCTGGATGAGGACTCAGAGGCATCCAGTCTGAGGAAACAGAATCAGCTGAGAAACTGGCCAGGTGAGGTAGCTGTGGCTTGTTCTGCTTCTCTGATCTTCCAGCATTTAACCCAATATCTGGCTCCAGGTTTGTTTTAATTAATAAGACCTTCTAACAATTCATGCTACACAAAACTTGGTTCAGGAAACGGGGAAAATTGTGGTACCTGATGAATTGAGAAGTTTGTACTTGGCACTGTATTTTTGGAAGCTTCTTTCAGGTTGTTTTGAACATATGGAAATCAACTGGCTAAAGTGTAAATATGGAGAAAAATAAAAATGCCCTGGGTGAAGGGAAAGGGCTTCAGTCTTTAGAGGCTGGATCCCCCTGCAGCCAGGATAATAAATCCCCCCCCCCAAGTGCCTGCCTTGAGGGGATTTATATCAGGGTCCAGAACAGATGCTACAACTGGCTAAGGATTCTAATCTGAGGGATATTCAATGAATCTAAGCACACTGAGTTCTTTAGTCTATTCACTTCATTCTTCTAAGTCAGTTCTATCTACAGTTTCTTTTTATGCTCTCTTACTTAGCTCCTCTTGGTCCCTCCTGCTCTCAGTCCCTTTTGCTGTTCTCTCATCATTTTACCTAGTTCTTTCCATCTCCATCCTCATTTCTGATCTTCTCAAAATTCCCTCTAGTGCTCTCAGAGAACCAGTATATATATTGTTGTGCCCAGATCGTGACCCCCAGAGAGACCACCAAAGACGAGCATGCCGGAATGCAAAAGCAAGGTTTAATTCTGGATATCCAAAAGCAATACAAGCCTAGGCAGGGACTTCATCCAATACATCCAACGCAGTGGAGGCTGGAGGAAGCGTCCACCTGTCTGCAAGCTCAGTTTTTAAAGGGAAAAGTCACAAGGTTACATCATTTAGGGGTGCTAGTACAGGTACAATTCTGATTGGCTCGCTTCTAGGGACTTCTAGAAATTACTTCTAAGGGAGTGGTTGCCCGCCACCATTTCTCATTGGCTGCCCTCAGGTGGGGGCATTTCTGTGATCAGTTACCCTGGAAACCAGGAGAGGACATTCCATAGTCTGGCTGGCATTACCTCGTGACTATCTTGTGACTCTGTACTTTTACACTTCCTGGTTTCTGGAATCTGAACTGACTGGTTTCAGGAACTAATGGCCTATTCCTAAAAGGAGAAATCTTAGGCCTTAGTTTTTGGGTGAAAGCATTTCTAAGATGGCTCATTTTGGTCTCAATATATATATATGCAATAATTCTTTATATATTTCATATATATGTATATATGCAGTAATTCTTTGGCAAAGCAATGCAAGGCTTGAAGTTTTCAGGGTTACAGAGAGAGGTGATAAGGATCCACACATAAATCAATAATTGTCAGCTTCCAATTACAACCCAAAAGGGGAGTGACTAAAGGGGAGTTCTCTGGTAGGGTCACCTAAAGCCTAAGACCAATTAGGGAATTTATGTGCCCAAACTATAGTCTAGAAATGGCTAGATAGAATGTTAGGGGTTAATAATTTACAAGAAAGTAAACTGTCTTTGGTGCCGCTTTTCCCGCTCATCCCAGCTGCAGCTGCTTTCTGATAGGGAGGGGGACATATGTTAGGTGGCTAAGCAACCTATGTCAGAGCATGTAGTATTTGGTTAGGAAGAGCACTTTTGCTCAGAGTAATTGCTAAGGAGAAAATCGAGGAATAGCACCTGGCTGAGGAGGAATGCCTCTGGAATGCTAGGATTAAAGGCGTGTGCTACCACTGCCTAACCTTTAATTTGCACAAGAAGGAAGCTTGGCACCTATCACCTGCCTAGCTTTGTAGGCAATTTCCTTGGGTCAGTGGGAAGTAACTGCCTTAATTAGTAACTAGCAAATGGCTAAAACCTCATTCCAGGAATGTGAGCAGTAAATCTCTTAAATTAGGGTGTTGTGTAAATAACCCAGGGTGAAGGTAAGGGATTGAGGATTTAATTGTTAGTGATTCTTTTCTCTATCTGTGAGTGAGATGAACTAATGTTTACCTGTGTGCAGTTTTGTCCTTGGAAAAAGGTATCTTTGCTGAAATACTTCTGTCTGGAGAATGGCCCTGGCCAGATATATGTTAATGAAAAATAAACACAGCTGGGGGCAGTTATCTAATTACCCCAAATGTATAGGGAAAGTTGTGCCCAAGATCAAGATGTGTGGCGATATTGTGTTCTCCAAAACATTGGGCATCCTAATAAACTTATCTGGGGTCAGAAAACAGAACAGCCACTAGATATAGAGGCCAGAAAATGGTGGTACACAAGCCTTTAATTCTATCACTTGGGAGGCAGAGATCCATGCAGGTCTCTGTGAGTTTAAAGCCACACTGGAAACAGCCAGGCATGGTGACACATGCCTTTAATCCCAGGAAGTGAGCCTTTAATTCCAGGAAGTGATGGCAGAAAGCAGAAAGGTATATAAGGCGTGAGGACCAGGGACTAGAGCTGGTTAAGCTTTTAGGTTTTTGAGCAGCAGTTCAGCTGAGATCCATTCTGGATGAGGACTCAGAGGCTTCCAGTCTGAGGAAACAGAATCAGCTGAGGAATTGGCGAGGTGAGGTGGCTGTGGTTTGTACTGCTTGTCTGTTCTTCCAGCATTCACCCCAATACCTGGCTTCAGGTTTGATTTTTATTAATAAGACCTCAAAGATTCCTGCTACAGAGATGCAATGGTGAGATTACACATACACGTAACTGAAAGGACCGAGCAGGCGCCATAACAGGCTGCTCAGTCTTCTCTCAGAGATCAGGCCTCAATTTCAGTTTCCTGAGACTGAGCAAGCAGTCTCTGGGAGGGCCGTGAACAAAGGACATAGTCCTTGCAGTAGCTCCCTTTCTGCACATACTCTGACTGCTAAAAGTTCAGCCAGATGTTTACTGTCTGGGGCCCCTCACCAACTTAGAGATATGTGCATGAGTCAGGACAGAGCCTAGACCACTGAGCCAGCCTCCACAGTCAGTACATGCTTGGCCAGCCAGCCCCCATGGCAGCTCAAGGACAAAGCCTGGGACTTGTGCTGGACTGCCCCCAAAGTGATAATTGTAACCCCCAACCAGTCAATTCAAAGGTTACATACCCTCACCCAATTAAAAGAGAACAGAGATAAAAGTAAACCAATCTGAGTTGCACCCGTGCAAACCCCACCCCTAACTCCCCTGAAGGGCTTGTGGTTTTTACCTTTAAAAAGCTAGACACACAAAGAAAGAGCAACTCCTCCCTGCCTCACTCTATTGGGTGTAGGAATGAGTTCCCTGTCTAGACTTGTATCTACAGAATAAACCTTGCTGTTGCATTCTGGACATCCAAGGTCTTCGGTGGTCTCTTTGGGGGGTCACAATCTGGGCATAACAGTAACATGGAAATGCACGGTAAATGGGGAGAATCATAGCTGTTATTGCACAAGAAGTTTACAAGAAATAGCCAGTTCATTCAAAAGGCAGTAATTCCATAGCGCCTTGTGTGACGGTTTCCTCTAACAGAACCCTTAGTTCCGATAGTTTGACCTTCTGAACTCCAGGTGTCATTGCTGTATACTCTCATGGATTTTTGCTATCAGCGTTTCTCAATACCAGGAAAGGCTACATTCATTCTTCTTATTGTTATTTTTTTTTTGGCTTTTTCAAGACGGGGTTTCTCTGTAGCTTTGGAGCCTATCCTGGACTACGTCTGTAGACCAGGCTGGCCTTGAACTCACAGAGATCCTGCCTCTGCCTCCCAAGTGCTGGGATTACAGGCGTGCACCACCACCGTCCGGCCCAGCTACATTCATTCTTAAGGCACTTCTGAGTCTTCATTCAGTGGACATTTGTGAATCCACACACCAGAGCCTCAAACCAAGGGTGGTTTCAAAATCTGCTTTACAGATACTTTTCATTCCCTTGTTAGTGTATTGTGCAAGTTTTACTTACGTGTCTGAACTGCCAGGCTGCAAATAACGACAGGGAGAGTTCTTTTCCTTTTATTTTATTAACTTTTTTTTCATTTATTTTACATACCAATTACAGTTTACCCTACCCCTCTCCTCCTACCCCCTCCCACACACACTTACATCTACCCCCCTCCTCATCCTCTCCTCCTGTCTCCATTCAGAAAGGGGCAGGCCTCCCATGTGCTTGAACAAAGCATGACACATCAAGATGAGGGAGGACTGAGCTCCTCCTCCTGCATAAATGCTGGGCAAGGTAATCCAGCATGAGGAACAGGTTCAGGGAGACTTCTTAGTAATCATGAATGCTTGGCCTTTAGCTTAGGCTTCTCCCCAGCTAGCTCTTATAACTTAATTTAACCTGCCTTCATTAATCTCCATTTTGCCCCATGGCTTTTCTTTAAATGTCTCCACCATTCTGTGTGCCTGTCTTGGTCCTCCAGGAGCTGGTGTCTCCCTGCAGCTGGATTCATCTCTTCTGCTCCATCCCATGAATCCTGCCTGTCCTCTCCTGCCTAGCTATTGGCCACTCGGCTCTATTAAACCAATCAGAAGGTGCCTTGGCAAAGACAGATCTTCACAGGGTACAAAAAGATTATCCCACACAGAATTGCTTTATCATTTTAAGGTAAAACTGAGTCAACATGATTTTTTTAATGCTGTAGTAAGATTAAAATCAGAATACACGGACCAGAAATGACCTGTCAGCCTAATATTTCTGTTAAAAGTCTTGACTCACATACACACATCTAGTATTGTGGATAGGGAGGTGAACACCAAACTGATTCCCCAGGGCTGTTTGAAACCAAAACAGTAGGCACATTATTGTTAAGAAACCACATTTTTATACACTCTTATTAAGTCTCCATACATTACAAGAATAAGTTTCTGTTTTGTAAGCCTAATGACCCTACAAAACATGTTTCAACCTATTCTGAAGTTGTGACTCCGTGATGTATGCCCACTGTTTCCATTACAAAAAACAAACAAAACAAACAAACAAACAAACAAAAACCTGTGAAATGATTGCACTTTCACATGACAAAAGTGTTTGTCCAGATACCTTGATGAATCCCCTCCCATGTGATGTATTGTTGAAGTTCAGCTATTTTTATTTCATCTTTCCTAACTGCCAATTATCTCGATAGCTGTTTTCTATTAACCCTAACCCTGCCCCATTAAGGGACCCCAGAAGGCAATGAGGGACTGCTCTTTGAAATACCGACTTTGGGAGAGAAAGCCAACGGACCAGTTCCCGGTGCACCTGTAAAATGAATCTTGCTTTAATCAGACATTGGTGCAATTGGCTTTTCTCAGGCCTAACCGCTGTCCGCCAGACTCAATTTCTTCCTCCCAAGTCTTCTTCAGGCAACCTAATTAATCCAGGAAGAGTAAACATGATCTCACTAGGAGTCCAGGAATTCCTTTGCTCAGACTTCTGGGAAATGTAGTCCATGCGACTGTGACATCACAGGGAGCCCTCCAGGAAATCCCCTTCTAGTGTTTAGTCCACACACGTGAGTCTTCCCCAAAGTTGGGCGAGTGACCTGCCCTACTCTGCATTCCTTTTGCGTCTCTGACATGGAGGTTGGTCCAGGGTGCAGCGCAGCCTGAGGCACTGTGCGGGGTGTGGGGGTCCGACTTGGAGTGAGCGGACCTGGGCTGGGTGGGAGGGCGGAAGAAGCTGCCTTGGAGCTGTTGTGCTGAACTGGCTGGGACACGTGAGGTTGCAGGTCAGGTCTGGGGAGAGGGCGATAGGGACTGTGCCTTGAGTGATGGTTTCCTTGGGACGCCGCGCGCAGCCAGTCCACCTTGGGCTTCCGGCACAGGAGAGCTGCCTGGTAGCGCGGAGTAGATGATAGTGCAAAGTCCAGGATTGCAGACTAATGACGGTCAGCTGCCTGCCTGCTCCTGAGGTGGAGCTGGGAGCTCAGTGAGCAGCTTTGGTGGGGAAGCATGCTTCTCTAGCTGAGCCGTTCTCACGTGGACGCTCTCAGATTTCTCAGAATCTGTAGAGCAAACGGGGTCTGTTCCTTACTGTACTCTGTAGCCGGCCTAGTGTAACGGTCTTGAGGTCTTGATTGTGTTCATCTTCTCTGCCAGTTAAAGAATTAAGAGAGGAAAAACCTAAGCCCCAACAGTTCACCTGTGGGAAATTCTGGAACACAGCAGACAGATCTACCAGAATCAGCTGCTATAGAAAAGCTTTGACTAGGGTGAGAGAACACACATTCTGCAGTCATATGGAGGGAAAGACCCAGTGCAAAGCAGATTGGGGACTAGAGAAGCTGAACCCAGGTTCACCTTGAGGGCTGGGTTTTCTTAAATCTTTGAAAGGTCCTCCGTCTTTAATTTAGGCCCCAGTAATTGTAAGAAAGTGCTTATGTCTGCTTGTCCCAAAATGGTTTTGTCAGCATGTCTTCATCTGGCCTTGAAATTATTGACTTTGTCTAATAGTAGGTCCCTAGAAACAGGTGGAAAACTCTCATGGCTTTGGGTTCCAGTGCCAGGCTTTTGTGCCAGGTCAGCAGGGTGAGGAAGAACTCACAGACTGTGTGTATTCATGTGATTTAAAGTAAAGCGACCTGTGATAGAAAAGAAATTCCAGTCTACTGTATTGCACATCCTTGTCATCTCTGCATTTGTGAGGGGGAGACAGGACCCTCTGGTCCTCCCCTGCTTCACAGCAAATTTCAAGTATGTCTTGGATACCCAAGTCTGTGACAGAACACACTTGAATGTATTTTATGGACTGATTAATACCTTCTATTGTTCATTTCATGTTTCTTCCTTGTGCTTAACTTTTGTGGCCCATTAATGTGTAATTTTAACTTTTTCATTATCATGCTTTTGTTATAGGTATTACATTTTTGTGATTACATACATGTTTTCATTTACTCTGTGAGGAAGAATTCCTCTTTGCCTGGCTTGAATATACAGTGAATATCCATTCTTTTTGGATATTAATCTGTGTTTATCACTGTCATGACCTGATGCTGATTTCTTCTGGTTTCACTGGTTTCTTCCAGTTTGCTCCTTTCATGTCCAATCTGAGACTCCATTATTTCTTCATTTCCATTCTGCAGTTCTTGACTGATGTGGCTGCTGTGGTTACATTCCTGGGTCTTTTTTTCTGCAGCTGCAGCTGGGATGCCTTCCCCTGTCCTTACTCCAGAGGTTCCACTGTGTGCAGATGCTTCTTACAGTGAGCCAGAACAAAATCACTTCCTCCCTGTCCTTCACATGGACACTGCCATGTCCAACCAGTAAAGCAAAGTGCTCATGTTGGTTCCTGCTCTTCACAGGTCCAGTCCAGGTCCCCTTGTTGAGCAGTCCTGTCTCTTTCCTCCCAGGCTTCTTTCATTGTATTCTAATGTCAGTGTGAGGGAGGGAGTTCCTTGTGTTTACAGTTCATGCATGAACCCTGCTGTGTTAGACATGTCATATCTGGAAAACTCTGGAGGGGAGGTGTGCTGGGTGAGGACATTCAGTTTCTCTTGATCCATCTATATGATTATATAGAGTCCATGGAGAGATATTGCATAAGATTTAAACAGGGGTCAAACACATCCAAGGAATAAACTTGAGCAGCCCAGATTTTCATTACACTGTCAGCTCTGGTTATATTTGTGCCTGTCCTAGTGTCCCCCAGAGTCACTATCAAATGCAGCAACATATTTTG
This sequence comes from Peromyscus leucopus, assembly GCF_004664715.2. NCBI lineage: Eukaryota > Metazoa > Chordata > Mammalia > Rodentia > Cricetidae > Peromyscus > Peromyscus leucopus. Next base: position 253,217 of record NC_051072.1, on the reverse strand, counting down.
AGTTGAAAGGTGTGTGTGGTTCAATGACCAACTCTTTCAAAATCTGCATCCCATTGTTCTCTTCTTAGCAGCATCTGTATGAATTTAAGTCAGATCTATGAGAGTGCATGTCCTAAATCTTTTTTGGATATATTCCACATACTGTTGCTTTAAGAAGACTCAGAAACAACATATGGACTGTAAAATCCAAAAATACATCTAGACATCTAATGTACAGAGCAAAGCATGTGATACTTATTTTGAAACTAAAATGATAATTACATATTGCAGATACTTTTTTTTTTATTGGTCTTTTCGGGACAGGGTTTCTGTGTGTAGCGTTGAAGCCTGTCCTGGAACTCTCTCTGTAGACCAGGGTGACCTAGAACTCACAGAGATTCTACTGCCTCTACTTCCCAAGTGCTGGGATTAAAGCCCCGAGCCACCACTGCCCAGCCAAAGCCAATACTATATTTTGTCTCCTCTATTTTTTCATAGTTTAACCAACTTTCTGCATCATAAAATTGCATAACTTGGTGATTTGAAGCAAACATTAGTGATTGTTTCGTGGGACAGTTGAAGTCCTGGGACAAAGATCCCGGCATTGCTTCTTCGTGATGTGCGTGCTACGTATTGAGAGCAGCACTTGATGTAAGCAGTGGATCGGCGATTTTCAGTGGAGGGTCACTATGTTTTAGATTCTGACTGGAATTCCAGTCTTCTCTTTGCATATCATTTTGACTTCCCACCAATATCCTGCTAGTCTTCAGTTTTGTGTGACTCTCTGAAAAGATATTTCTAAGGGACACCGTCAGAAGATCAGGAGTTCTTATTACATCTACCCTGTCCATTTTGTTGTCCTAGGCTCGCTTCTAGAACCAGCCACCATTCAAGTGGAGTTCTATATCTACCTCCTAATTATGGGAAGAATGTGTAACAATTTCTAATTAGTGGCAATTATGCAGACATAATTTGCATTTTTTTCTCCATTTAAAGTGAACTTTGCCAGTATCAAAGGCCCTTGAAAAGTTTACTGTTAATTTTATTGGGTAAAATCTTTACTAAATGATATCCAGTTCACAGGCTCACTGCCCTCCACCCACAGCTTCTCACCGGAGACTGGCCCAGGACAGCAGACACTTCCCCATGTAGAATGGTGCTATGCTGTGCTGGACGATGTGGGGAGTGATCCTTACCGCTGACTCTGCTTTGGGGGCTCCTCAAGTTCTCTCAGGGGTTCAAGATTCCATCTTCATCTTCTCTGGGCTCTGGCCCTCCTCCACTGTGGTCATTTTTCCCTCTTCTTGGTGACCCCCTAGTTCTGCCGTCTCCCCTTTCCTAATGCTGGGACCTTTAGTGCAGCTCCTCATACTGTGGTGACCCCAACCTAAACTTATTTCCCCTGCTGCTTCATAACTGCAAGTTTGCAAAGGTTATTTACTGTAATGTAAATACTTTTGGCAATGATGGTTTGCCAAAGAGGTCATGACCCACATGTTGAGAACCAGTGCCCTAGTTAAAACAGAGTGGGATCTGATTTTCTCTTGCTTACTTCTAACGGTGGTAACATTCTATACTAGCTACGAAGAAGATTCCAAAATGATTCAACTTCTTTTCCCTTGGGAAGTTAGTGGGTATTTTATTCACCAAATTGCTCAATTCTGCCATTTCTCGAATATCTGCAGGCCTCCTCATTGCTGCTCAAGTCTGCACTTTATTTAAAGACATTTCTCTATGTAGTCGTTCTTCATGGAGGATATGTTTCATTTGTCCCAAATTCTTGTACCATGCCCTACAGACACAAGAGTGAGGGGATTGGAGCTGGATGTGACCTGAAGGTCTCCTGTCTAAGGACGAGTTTGCTCAGTGCTGGAAGATGCTTTGAAAGCTCCAAGGGAGAGAAGCAACAAATAGTCCTGCTTAGCTGTTGCGACCATGAACCACAACAATGACCCATATGGCATATCTCTAAAAGTGTCAAAGTGCCTCTCACATCCTGGCCTTAGCGGCAGCTGTCAAAGGGACTTAAAGGGAACAGGAGACCTACAGAATGCTTGGAGCTGCCTCTGATGACTTGTTAGGTCTTAAATCATGGAGGAGAACATACTAATGCCACTAAACCCTCATAATCCCTAACTGCACTCCAAGTACTTCTCCTTTGACCTACACTGAGTGTAGTTGTCACTGCTCATCAAAGGCGCTTCTTTCTGCAGCACAGAGAACATTCCAGAAAACTAAAACTTACAAAGTACACAGGACTATTGTCTGAGGTGCTGTGACCCAAAAGATACCCTGCACCACAATTCCTGCACATGAGGCTTAGGGAATATCTCTGCACAGGGGGCATATTGATTATGAGTGCCAGGGGTCCAGGAAGTCTGCTATGAGGTTGTGCCTTCTAGAAAGTGAAGGGAAGCTGCATTCATGATACCCCAACAACATGGCTGCCTGAACAAGGACTGATCAATGACAGTGGCACAAGATCTCCTGCAGGGGGCAGTCTGCTGGGTAAGCATCTAAGTGTAGGCACCTGAGAACTGCAAAGAGAGGGAGAATTAGTCTTCCCAGGATGAGAGCGCTCACTGTTCATCCAGTAACAAGTGGTCAGTCCTCAAAACATACAGACAGGCAACACTGAACAGACTCAGCCATTCATATTTATATAGTTATCTATATCTTTACATATATGTATATTTATGTGCTATTTGTGTGTAACAATAATAATTACAGAAGTATACACTATGTGTTTGAGATGGACTGTAGGGGGACATAAGAGGAGTTGCAATGATGAGATAGAGGGGAAATGACATACTTATATTTTAACTTAATTTTTTCGAGAAAAATTATACTCTTGCCACTTGTGACAATATTGGTGAAACTGTAAGTTATTTTAGGCAGTAAAGGTAAACAACACATGATCTCCTCAGAATGTTAAATGTAATGAATTGAGACTTATGTAAAAAAGAGATATGTTAAAAATAAAGAATCATAGGTAACAGAAGTTGGAGATATATCGGTATTTTCCCTTGACCAGTGATATCAGGAAGCCAACATTTGGGACTTCCTTGTTGTGGAAAATAAGTTTAACTATGTAAAATGTTTTGCATTTGTTTATGGAATATTTGTTTGACTATGTAAAGATGTATTGCATTTGTTTACCTTGCCTGCCTAAAGCACCTGATTCATCTAATAAAAAGCTAAATGTCCCATAACTAGCCAGGAGGTACAGGTGGAAATTCAGTGCAAAAAAAGCAAGAGGAGGAATCTGGGAGACAGAAACAGAGGGAGATGCCAAGGGCCAGACAGACAGACATGAAGGAAGCAGGAAAGCAGGACATAAACAATGAAAGAAAAGTAAAAGCAACAAGGCAAAACTGATGAATAGAAACAGATTAAGTTAAGTTATAAAAGCTAGTGGGACAAGCATAAACTAAAGGCTAAGCTTTCATAATTAATAAGAAGTCTCCATGTCATTATTTGGGAGCTGGTTTGTATCCCAAAGAAAAACGTCAGGTACACTTTCTGAGCAATGAATGCTCTGGGACAGTGTGAAAGGAGGGAGAAGCCCCCAGTACTGTTGTCCGGAATGCTGGGTGTCTGTAAGCATTATGTAGGGTGCATTTCAGATGCCTGGAAGATAGTGTTTGAAGAGGTGACTATATCATAACTGATAAAGAGGATCCAAAGGTTAACCATGAAGTTATTAAAAAATACCTCAATATTACATAAAATACTAATATTTTGTGTATTGATAAAAAGGAGAAATAATGTGTGACTATTCCCATAGGTCATTCTTGGACTTTACTCAATAAAATATGAAAAACATAACTTCTAAAGTTAGAAACATTTGATATACAAAAATAGCTTCAGCAATTATATTGCTCAGCTTCATCACAGTGATGCACAGATTTCATATGTGCAAAACATTCTCTAAGAATATCACAAACAGCCGGGCGGTGGTGGTGCACGCCTTTAATCCCAGCACTCGGGAGGCAGAGGCAGGCGGATCTCTGTGAGTTCGAGGCCAGCCTGGGCTACCAAGTGAGTTCCAGGAAAGGCTCAAAGCTACACAGAGAAACCCTGTCTCGAAAAACCAAAAAAAAAAAAAAAAAAAAAAAAAAAGAATATCACAAACATATCAGTTAATACCTGTCAGAGAAAAGACAGTAAGGGAAAATGGCAAAAAGATCCAGTGATGTGTATTCTATGTTAAATCTCAACAGTTGTTAGTCCTGTACTTGCCTGTTTTCTCACATGATCAGATACTTAAATGACATTCAGTCTGTGAGTTCTGCCCCTGCCTGCTCCTTCTCATGTCCCTTGTCACCATCATTTGCATCATCAGTGAATCTGTAGAAATCCTGAAACCCAGATGACAGCCCGAGCTGCTGCATCAGACTCTGTATTTTCATTTCACTTTACATTCATGACTGTGCTTATTAACTGTTGAGAAATTTCTTCTCCCCCACCATGACTTCCTCCTGTGAGAAATGTGTGTATGTGTGGTGTATAGTAGCATAAGGCACTAAATTCATGTTTTTGGATGCATTTATTTTTACATTTCATCTGTCTTAAATGGATTATGTCCAGCTGGGCTTATAGGATCTCTTACATTGTCTTTCCTTGAAGATGGGTCCAGTTTGAGATCATGTGACCATTTCAGAGAGTATGAAGAATATTACTCACCTATGTAAGAAACATTTCCAGCTCTCTTTCCTCCTGTGAAAAATTTAGATTTCTGTCCACAGGCACATAATGCCTGTGTTAGGGTTTTTATTGCTGTGATCAAGACCATGATGAAAGACATCTTGGAGAAGAAAGGGTTTATTTTAGCTACAACTGCAGTTTACAGTCTATCACTGAGGGAAGTCAAGGCAGGATCCTGAGGCAAGAATTAGAGCAGAGACCACAGAAGAACATTCTTTACTGACTTGCCCAGCCTGCTTTCCTACACCACATAGAACTGCCTGCCCAGGACAAGTACTACCCATAACGGGCTGTGCTATGTCATTTCAATCAGTAATTAGTAAAATACCACCTAGGATTAGCTACAGGAAGTCTCAGGTAGGCATTGTCTCTATTATGTTTCTCTGTTCTCAAATGACCCTAGCTAGTGTCAAGTTGACAGGAGAACTCTCCAGCCCAATGCATCTTGGTATTTATATTAATAGTTTTAATTAAACTAAAGTGTGGTATCATTCATTGATCTTTATTTCAGGAAATGCTGTCTTTTTGGGATGTGGCCATTGATTTCTCTCCAGAAGAAAGGGAATGCCTGGAGCCTGATCAGTGGAATTTGTACAGGGATGTGATGTTGGAGAATTACAGCAACCTTGTTTTTCTTGGTGAGTATCTTATCTATAGCAAATTCTTATTTCACCATCAACATGTAGCTTCCTCACTTTGTACGGTATCTCATGGGAGCATTTCAAAAGCCATTTTTATATCCTTCGTTTTCAGAAAAATTAATGAGATTGCTGTATTAAAAATCATTTTGGGGCTGGTGAGATTGCTCAGTTGTTAAGTGTACTGAATGCTTCTCTAGAGGACCTGGATTCATTTCCCAGCACCCATATGCAGCTCACAACTGTCTGTGATCCCAAGACCTGTCGCCCTCATGCTGTGTGATATTTTTTTGTGTTCTGACAAATACAGCTTGCTTTAGTCAGAGGGCAGAGCTAGCCACTGTCTGACCATAGAGGTTTGGAGGACTGTAGAGAGGGACAGGAAGTGGTAAGGCGGGGCTGAGACAGGATCTCGGCCCTTTCGGATGGAGGAATGGAAGAGACAGCAAGTCAGTGGTGGCTGCTCCCCTGCTTCTCTGATCTTCCAGGTTCTTTCCCCAATATCTGCCTGCTGATTTTTTTTATTGATAAAGTTAATTAGATTAAAGCTTCATCCTTACACAGACATACATGCAGGCAAAACGCCAATGCGTATGAAAAATAAAAATAGTCAATAATTAGTCATTTCCCTATTGTTCTCTTTTTGTGTTTAACCTTTCTATGTTGGAATTATGTTTCCTTCCCTCTAGTGGGATTGTTAGAAATTCAGTGACGTGACACACGGAGTACTCTTATTAGTTAAAGTGTTTCACACTTCAGTTTTAATGTTCTTTTCCCTTTTAAATGAACCTCAGAATATGGAAGTTGTAAATTCCTTTATGTAGTGTAGTGATCCTGTCAGAAAACATTTAAGGCACTGATTGTCTGCAATCATGTATTACATCATCTCTTTCCCTATAAGCATGTACTAGAAGGGACAGGTTAATTCCAAGTAAAAGAACACATAAACAGCTCGGTGGTGGTGGTGCATGCCTTTAATCCCAGCACTAGGGAGGCAGAGGCAGGTGGATCTATGTGAGTTCGAGGCCAACCTAAGCTACAGAGTGAGTTCCAGGAAAGGCACAAAGCTACACAGAGAAACCCTGTCTCAGAAAAACAAAACAAAACACATAAACAATCTTCTCCCCTTTTCCTACAAACAGGTCTTATTGTGTCAAAGCCACACCTAGTGACATTTTTGGAGCAAAGACAAGAGCCTTCATATGTGCAGAGACAAGCAGCAGCCAACGTGCATCCAGGTGTGTAGGAATGAAGGGTTTGGGGGCAGAGTTGAGGTCCAAATATTCAACAGAAAGGCAGGCTTTCCCATCACCCTGGAACATGACACTGTGGGAGTCATTCTTTGGGTCTGTCCTTCATGTCTTTGTTGTCAAATACATCTCTTAGTTGTTTATGTTGTTTGAATCTCTTAAGCTTTGTATTTCCCCAACAGAGAGCTGTGCTTCTATTTACAGTGACTTCCAAGGTTTTTTTGTTTGTCTTATTTTGTTTTGTTTTTGTTGTTGTTGAGTCTCCATTATAGTGTAAAACTCAGGGAAAGAGAACTCAGTGCTGGTCAGACTGAGAGTCATTTATTTGCAGAGGTTGAGAATAGACTCATACCAGAAAGATCTCTACACCAAAGTGAGCATGATTGGGTTTATTAAGCCAAACCCACAATTCCATTGCTGAGAAGCAGGCAGAGACAGAAACCTCAACACTTTCAGTTCTACTGATTAGAACAATTTGAAGGAGGGAAGCAGTTGGATAAAACTCATGCAAAGTAGTCACTTTGGATAGTTCTTTCCAAAATGATCTTAGGGATGATTCAAAACATGAACATGTTGTGTAATGGGGTTGTGTTGGGCCATTAGGTACCCTGATTTAACAGAGGCTGTTTGGTTTTCTCAACACTTTTACCAACAGTTGATTCAGCAGGGCCTGACCATTAGTCGGGAAGAGGAAGACAGGATGAGCTACAGGGCCTTGCATTGTTGGCTCAGGGATGCCTAGCAAACCAGTTTTGGTACAGTGATTGTGTGCCTCTCCTCCGAGGCAGTTAGTAGTGTTAGGCTTTTCATTGTGTTCTGAGGCTGCTTGCTTTTTTGAGTTTTTTTTTTTTTTTTTTTTAAGTTAACACATTTGTCATATATTAGGTCTAACTGTTATTTGGATATATTCCAAGTCACAGCTTGTTTGAAAAATTATAATCTTTTATGTATAAACCTGATATTCCCAGATACATGAGAACTAGTAAAATGTTTTGTTTCAGATCCAGTCAGGGTAGCCACTGTGGCCAGCCCGATAGGAAGCATTATAATTAACATTAGCATGAGTCCAATGGTAGGAAGTGATCTGGTGGTCCCTTCTCAGTGTCTCCTGCTGATTCTCAAACTTCTTTAAAGTGTACATTTTTATTGGCTTCTAGATTTGTAATGGCAGTAAGGCTAAGGAGTGTAGGTGGTGTTTTTCATTGGGACCATGATCAGCTCTATCCCACCAGCAATTCCCAAATAACCACTTGAAGAATTAATATTAATTATAAATGCTCAGCTGATAGTTCAGGCCTATTACTGACTAGCTGTTTTATTTTAAATTAACTCATACGTCTTATTAATTCTCTGCCATATGGCTGTACCATTTCTTCATATCACATGTTTATCTCCTTCTCCTCTGTATCCTGATGACTCCTCTGGCTCTGCCCTTTCCCTTCCCAACATTCTCTCTGCCCCTAAAATTCTGCAAACAATACATCTTCACAGTGTGCAGAAGAATTATTCCACAGCTTTTCTCCTTTTTGTCTAATTAAAAAGGAATGATTTAATTTTAACATAGTAAAACTATAACAAAAACAGTTGTCAAGTAAGCATTACAGTTACAATAACCAGTTCATTTGTATTTGGCAAATTTAGAGAAAGTATTTTATTAGCTATCTTATCTGTGTGAGTCAAAAAACTTTTATATCTAATTTATCTTTTATCATAACTAAGGAAAACTTCAAGTCTATTTAGTCTTTAATTCAATCAAAGACCCCAGAAGGGTGAAATTTTACCTAACAACGGGGACTTCTGGCTGCCTGGACAGTCACCCAAAGTTCTTCTGTAACACTGAGACATTCACCAGAAGGGTGAAATTTTACCTAACAACGGGGACTTCTGGCTGCCTGGACAGTCACCCAAAGTTCTTCTGTAACACTGAGACATTCATCTTTGGCATATAAGCCTAGAATATTTGGACAGACATTTTTGAGAAGCAGGGAATTTTGAAGAACTGTTCTACCTTGTCTTGGCAAAGTTTGGTAGTCATTCTGTTTTGTATCCTATTGGTCCAGTTTGGACAGTATACTGTCAGCAATTGAGGTAATAGCAGTTTCCTTGTCAATGGCTAGCTTTTGCCATAAAGAAAATAAACTCCATACAGATTTTTTTCAATGCCCATCATCTTCTTTGAAGTAAATTGGTGCTGCCAGGACCACACATACCTCATTGTTATTAAAAAAAACAAAAACAAAAAAACAAAAAAAAAAACTATGTTATGAAAACATCTTTAATGCCACATTCTATAGATCTATTAAGTGTTTGAACATGACCTGTGTATCTAAAATATATCTCTCTTTGAGCTTGAAAACATACCTAACCTACTACAAATTTGATTGTAATAGGTGACTAACTAATAACCTTGCATTTCTTTATTATCCTAAATAGTTTATAATAATAACTTTCGAGGACTAGTAATCTGCATTACATTGTTAAATTAGTTGCATAAGTACAATACCTTGAACAAGATTAGAAATGTATGTACAGTATGTTCTAACAAATATAACCTCAAATTTGTATCAATATACAAAAATATGAACCAATGTCAGGTATTTAAAACTAGTAGTTGTTCTTTTTGTTTAAAAGTAGACTCAATAATCTACTTTTTTATCCTATCATATCTATACCCCCTTTTTTCTTTTCAGAGTAGATTGAGTAACCTACCCTTTTATCCTATCATATCTATATTCCCATTTTTCTTTACAAAACAAGATCTCTGAATTGAATCTCCTTTGTTCAACTTTTTTCTTGATCATTACCGATAACAACTTGTAACCAACCACTCTAAATGGTGACAAATATACATAACCCATTGAATGACCTAAAACTACCAACCCTACCTCTTGGGAATATGGGTATTATGTTCTTAAATATACTTCCTGCTATCTGAGAGTAATGGAATCTTTATGGTATGCTGAAAAAAGTTGGGATAATTATCAAGTTCTGATACCCAATATCTCTTCGTAGCTGTTGTTCCTTTCTCCTTAGCATGTAGAAAATTCAAAGTTAATAAAGCATTATGCAATCTATTTCTGGGGGTCTTTATTACCCCTTTATATTTATTTAGCATATCCTTTAGAGTTCAATTTCATCTTTCTGAAATACTTGCCCTGTTGGTTTGTGTGGTGTTTCTGAATTATGCTTTATATTGTAATAAGCAAAAACGTGTTTCATTTTACTAGAGACATATGCTAGAGCATTGTCAGTCTTAATTTGTACAGGTAGACCCATGATGGCCATAACTTCTAACAAATCTGTGATTACAGAATCAGCCTTTTTGAAACTCAAAGCAGTTGCCCATTGAAATCCTGAATAGGTATCAATGATGTGGTATACATATTTTAATTTACTAAATTCCAGGAAATGAAACTTCCATCTGACAGATTTCATTATTTTGAGTACCCTTTGGGTTCCTTCCAGCAGGCAGTGGAGTTTGGTTGTATTAAGAACAAGTAGGACATTTTCTTATAATTTCCTTGGCTTGTTGTCAAGTGATAAAAAAATCTCCTTTCAAACCCTTGCTATTGACATAATGTTTTGTTTTTATTTTTATCAAATTCTGAGGCCTCCAGCACATTTCCTATCAATAGTTGCTCCATTTCATCTTTACCTTTTGCTAGAGGGCCTGGCAGACCCATATGGGATTTGATGTGTGTTATATATAAGGGATGATTTCTATTCCTGATTATTTCTTGTAATTGTATAAGTAACAAAGTTAATTCGGAATCATCAGGAATAAATTCAGCAGTTTAAATGTGTAAAAAAAAACTCTTTTTGCATACAGAGAGGCTATAACTATGTTAAGGGGTTCTGTAAAATCCATTAATATGATGAGAATAGCATATCATTCTGACTTTTGAACAGAATCATAAGAGATTTGGGATACTTAACTTAAATTTTATGATTTATAACATGCCTTTCCTGATTTGTTTGGATCAGTATAAAATGTAGTGCCTCCAGAAATTGATGTTCCCCATACAATGTGAGGAAGAATTGAGTTAGTTCATTTTATAAATTTAATTCTCTTGCTTTTGGTATATTTGATGTTAATCTTCCCTCAAAAATTACTGCAAGCTCTTTGCCAGTCTTCATGTTCTGCCTCTAAAGAGAAAATTTCATTATTTGTAAAAGGTGATTTCCACTGGGTCTAATCCTGCTTATTATGAAATCTTAATTTTCCTATTTTAGTTCTGTTTATGTGGCAAAATATCCATTCAAAGATATTATCTTCCCTCTGCATTAAAATTCATGTAGGAGAATGTGTAGAGGGTAAAATAAACAGAATGCAATCAAGCTCTGGATCCAAATGATCCACATGTGCATCCTATAATTTTTTTTCACCAAAGCCAATTCTCTCTCATCTTTAGCTGATAATTCTCTTGGACTATTTAAATTCTTGTCACCCTCTAAGGTTTTGAACAAATTACCTATTTTATATCCTACATTTTTTGTTCTCTCTGCTGTAGCTCTTCCATCAACCCACTGGTGTGATGTTTTACAATAGACATTTGGTTATTTAATTGCTCTGGAAGGGGCTTCTTCTATGATGGCAGGAAAGGACTGAACTGAAATTGCCATGAGGGCCTCTGGAAATCACCTCTCCTATCCAAGTATCATCATGGTCTTGAGAATCAATATTAATTGTATCTCAGATCCATTCCTCCATGGGTGCTGATCTTGCCTTTAATGGCCTAATTAGCATTTTGTATTGTACATTAGCATTTTCAAAAGCCAGACATTCAGTTATTATCTATCTAGCTTCTGAATTTGGTATCATTCTATTTATTGCTGAATATAGCCTTTGTAAAAAAAAATCCATGAAGGTTTATTTAGGGGTCCGTATAACTTTAGTAAATGACTCAATTTTCTTTCCTACTTCTTCAATTCTGTCCCAAGCATTCAAGGGTGCCATGTGGCATAGAATTAGCATGTGGTCATCATATAAAGATTGTCTTTGTATAGCATAATCACCAGAGAAGTTGATCTTGGGAAATTGCCATATCTCTAGCCCTGCATCATTGTTCTATAGTCTTATTCTTCTCTTTTCACCAGACCAGCCTCTAGGACAACTGTAACCAAATCTTTCCAGTCTTGAGGGATAATTCTATTACAAGTTGACCATGAGTTTAACATCTGCTTTACAAATGGAAAATGCATGCCATATAAGACTATAGATTCTTTTTCTTTTTTTTTTTTTGGGGGGGGGGCGTTTTCAAGACAGGGTTTCTCTGTGTAGTTTTTGCACCTTTCCTGGAACTCACTTTGTAGACCAGTCTGGCATCGAACTCACAGAGATCCACCTGCCTCTGCCTCCCTAGTACTGGGATTAAAGGCACGTGCCACCACCACCGCCCGGCAGACTATAGCTTCTTTAAATCTCCTCAAATCTATCATTTCCACAGTATCCCAGTTAGCTTATACAGCCTTGAGCATTTGGCAGTTCCTGTAAGGTTACTGGATAGATTAAGGTGAGCTGTTTGAAAACCTTCAGCTGTTTCTTTGTAACCATATAATTCAATGCTGAGATAGGTGCTCCTTTAAATTCTTCTGTCTGGGTCTGAATTTCTCTATGATTTGTTTTAACAAGTTTTCTAAAACTTTTATCTTGGCACTCAAATTAACTAATGTTTTTAATGATAAAACAAAAATGACCAAACAAATAATGTTCATAATTGATGTTATGTAAATCCCAACAGCATTAATTATCCTCTCATTTAATTGTTCCATTTTCAGACCACGTAATGTGTTATAAAATAGAGACCAAATTCCCTCTGTAGATGTAACCAACTGTCCTATTAAATAAGAAACACAGAACCGATGCAAAGAAGAAAGCCAAGAGGTCAGAGCTAAGAGCTAAAATCTTACCCTTCCTCCTGCGGTGGTCCTACCTCTCCGAACCAGAACTACTTCCTGTGTGTTTGTCTTTTTATAGTGTTTCTGTTCTGCCTTCTCATTGGTTGTAAACCCAACCACATGACTGCCTCATCATGGCCTGTCTGTATAGACCTCCAGGTTTTCTATGATTGGTATTGAGATTAAAGGCATGTGTATCCAAGACTAGCTGTATCCCTGAACACACAGAGACTTACCTAGCTCTGCCTACCAAGTGCTGGGATTACAAGCGTATGCCACCACTGCCCTGCTTTCCTGTGGCTTGCTAATAGCTCTGACCCCCGGGGAACTTTATTTATTAACATACAAATAACATTTTTTTTTTTTTTTTTTTTTTTTTTTTTGGTTTTTCGAGACAGGGTTTCTCTGCGTAGCTTTGCGCCTTTCCTGGAGCTCACTTGGTAGCCCAGGCTGGCCTCGAACTCACAGAGATCCGCCTGGCTCTGCCTCCCGAGTGCTGGGATTAAAGGCGTGCGCCACCACCGCCCGGCACAAATAACATTTTAATACAAATAAAATATCACCATATCCCTCCATTGTAAAAAATGTTAAAAAATTCTCTTTTAACTAATTTCTCCCTTTAAGAAATCTTGACTCACCAAATTTGCCAACAGTGATGACCCAGAGGTGAGGCTTACTCATCTGCATAGAACTATAAAAGCCCAAGCAGGTTTCAAGACAGTTATTTAGCATGGTATCAGCCCGAGATGCGGATCCAGAGAGAGCCCACAACCCATCAGGAGAAAAGAAGTGAAAGACCTTCCGACTGGATTCAGCTGGTTAGGGACTCTGGCCCACATGGAGTGGAGACTGGCTGTGTGCACCTAGGCTTGAGCAGGGGCCTGTAGGGCCACAGGCAAGTGGGTTTTTTCATGAATTACTATCACAAATGTTGGGGCACCAGATGTTACTTAACATTCATATTAACCAAGATTTTTAGTGATAAAACAATAATGATCAGATAATATTTAAAATTGACATTATGTAAATGTCATCTACCTTAATTATCCTCTCATTTAATTGTTCCTTTTTCAAACTGTCTGGTATATTGTCATGCAGAGACCTAACTCCCTCTATTCTAATAGTGTGTCCCATTTTTTAATGTGTGATAAGATTCTCTTTTAACTAATTTCCCTGGAGATGTGTGTGTGTGTGTGTGTGTGTGTGTGTGTGTGTGTGTATGTATATATATATATATATATGTATGTATGTATATGTATATATACATATATATACGTATATATATGGAAATGCTGAAAGATCAGAGAGATGAAGGAGCTAGCTCAGCCACTTCTTACCTCCCCACTCCTTTGCTGGAAAGGAACCAAGCATCCGTTTCTGCCTGCCTTATCACTTCCTCTCTCCACCCAGCCTTATCACTTCCTCTCTCCACCCAGCCTTATCACTTCCTCTCTCCACCCAGCCTTATCACTTACTCTCTCCACCCAGCCTTATCACTTCCTGTTTCCTCCTCACAAGTGCTGGGATTAAAGGTGTGTGGCACCAGGGCCTGGCCTCTATGGTTAACTAGTGGCTGGCTTTGTCCTCTGATCTCCAGGCAAGCTTTATTGGTTAGAGCACAAACAAAGTATCACCACAAGGGCAGCTTCTTTGTCCTAATGGCTAGCTTTTGCCATAAAGAAAGCACACTCCATATGGAGATTCTTTAATGCCCATCATCTTCCTTGAAGTAAATGGGTGCTGCCGAGGCAGACATATTTTTCTGGCAAGAAAACCTTATGTATTAAAAAATTTTAAATGCCATATTCTGTAGGTATTTGAAGTGTTTGATAGATCTGCTGACTCTTCTGACTGTCCCTGTGGCAGAGTCGCTGTCATATATTATCTACCACTTTGCTGAGGATGCCTTACACACTCAGACATTGACATCTCAGCTCTGGGAATAGCTTTGTTGAAAGGGGGAAATTAAAAAACAGGAGACGGCATGGCCATTTAAACTAGCATGTAGTTCGTATACCAGTTGGGTGGCATATATAGGTATAAGGATCCTTTCGGTATCCTCCACTATCAGAGGTAGGTGGATCTCTAAGTTTGAGGCCAGCCTGGTCTAGATAGTGAGTTCCAGGACAGCAATGTTTGTACAGAGAAACCTTGTCTTGAAAAAGCAAAAACAAACAAAAAAGGAGACAAGTAAATTTGTCATCTATTCACTGACGAATATGCTGTCTCCGATAAAATTTGTGTAATGCACAGGTGATCCTGAAGATTCTTATCATGACTCAAAATGTTTCAGATATATATTTTCTTCTCATCCAAATAAAACATAACATATTGTACTGAATATATGAGCTATAAATTCAATATTTTTGTGTATCACCTACTTCTTGTGCAGCATATCTTTTGTACCTTCCAAAATAAAACTCTACATGAAGGATAATTATTTTGTATTTAGATGATACAAATTCACACAGTCAAATTATCTTTCTCCTTTTCTGGCTTAGTTTCTTTAGAATTTTATGGGTGTCTGGCCATAGAACATCTCTATTGGTTTATTTCTGTTAGTGAAATGCACTGACATCTTAGCTATTTAACTTTGAATAATTTGCCATATATCTGGGTCCTATTTGGTTGTGCCTTTATTCTAGTAGATGTATAGACTATTTCTACCTACAAGATTTTATCATTAATGCTTACTGCCTATAGGTTTTGAAGTGTACTGTAATTTCTCACTGATGTTTCAATATGTATGAGTAAATGTTTCCTTTTAAAAAAGGAAACATTAAGTATAAAGAATATTTCCTAGCCTTTGTTTATGTCTCAACTTTTACTCTATAGGAACAACACCTAATGATTATAATATTTACAACAAAGCCATTGATTGTAACCCACTGCATATTCAACACCAGAGAATTCATACAAGGGAAAAACTCTACAAGTGTGAAGAATGTGGAAAGGGCCTAAGTTCTCATAAAACACTTTCCATACACAAGAGACTTCATACTGGAGAAAAACCCTATATGTGTATAGAATGTCATAAGGCTTTTAATACTCGAGCATCACTTTTTATACACCAGAAAAATCATACTGATGAAAAAACCTACAAATGTGAAGAATGTGGCAGATTATTTTACTATCCTTCAATGCTGAAGCAACATCAAAGAATTCATTTTGGAAAGAAACCCTACAAGTGTGAAGAATGTGGCAAAGCTTTTTATGAGCTATCATTCCTTCAGGTGCATCAGCGAATTCATTCTGGAGAGAAACCCTACAAGTGTGAAGAATGTGGCAAAGCTTTTTATGAACCATCATTCCTTCAGGTACATCAACAAATTCACACTGCAGAGAAATCCTACAAGTGTGAAGAGTGTGGCAAAGGATTTTCTTACTTTGCACACCTTAAGCAGCATCAGACAGTCCACACTGGAGAGAAACCATACAAGTGTGAGGAGTGTGGTAAGTGCTTTTCCTTATCTTCATCCCTTAGACGACATCAAACAATTCACTGGGAAGACAATCCCTACAAGTGTGAAGTGTGTGGCAGATGTTTTTATTCATCTTTATCCCTTAGAGGACATAAAAAAATCCATTCTGAAGACAATCCTTATATGTGTGTACAATGTGGCAAACGGTTTTCCTGTTCTAGGCATCTTCAGGAACATCGAACAGTTCATACTGGAGAGAAACCATACAAGTGTGAAGAGTGTGGTAAATGTTTTTCCTTATCATCATCCCTTAGACGACATCAAATAATTCACTGGGAAAACAACCCCTACAAGTGTGAAGAGTGTGGCAGATGTTTTTACTCATCTTATTCCCTTAGAGGACATCAAATTATCCATTCTGAAGTCAATCCTTATATATGTGTACAATGTGGCAAACGATATTCCTCTTCTAGGGATCTTCAGGAACATCAAACACTTCATACTGGAGAGAAACTGTACAAGTGTGAAGAATGTGGCAAAGACTTTCGGTATCACTCAGGCTTTATGAAACACAAGAGAGTTCATATAGGAGAGAAATCCTAAAACTGTCTTAAGTTTACTTCTTCAACCCTTAAAACACATCAAACTGTTCATTGTGACTACAAACTCCATGAGTGTGTGAAGTGTGGTAAAATCTTTGCTAACTATTCAGATCTTACCCACCTCTAATGAATCCATAGTGGTGAATATTAAGTTAATTATTTTGGAATGTTAACATGAACATCCAACTTCCAAGAGCACAAATGCTAAGAATGTCACCAGAGAAAATTATAAGCATCTCTTTGCTGTAACCCCCATCAGTTTGTTCAAGCAATATCTTTGAAATTTGCCTTGATTAATGAGTCTCTTTCTTTTGTAACTATAAATGTTCCATGAAACCTTTACCATGTCCTAACTTTGTCCATTTGGTGCCTGGAATCTGAGGACTAGGCTGTGTCATAGTTACTGTTGTTTTTCCCAGTGGAGTCATCCAAACTTCAAACACTTCAGAGATCTACAGAATATGGCATTTAAGGTATTTCAATAACGTAAATTTTTCTTCTTTTTTTATGATAAGAGACATGTCTGCTCCTGGCAGCATGAATCTACTTCAAAGAAGATGATGGGCATAGAAGAAACTCCTTATGGAGCTTACTTTCTTTGTGGCAAAAATTAGCCACTGGGTAAGAAAGTGCCCTTACCTTGACTGCTGACAATATATAATCTCAGGACTAAGTATAGCAGGGACTCTGAAACTCAACTGGCATTTCTCATTTCTCTTTTTAATTTTAAACCCTATTATTTTGAAAGTAAAAAAAGTTCATATGTGAAAATTAACAAGACCTGAAAACTACAGTGTTGTGGAATGTTATTTTAACTAACTAAATATGTGTTTCATTTGTTTATGCTATGGAATATTACTTTAACTATATAAAGACGTATTACATTTGTTTCTGCTTCCTTGTTAACCATGTAAACATGTGTCCATTTGTTTCACCTTGCCTACCTAAGGCACCTGATTGGTCTAATAAAAAGCTGAATGGCCAATAGCTGGGCAGGAGTGGGATGGCAGGGCTTGAAGGCAGAGAGAAAAAATGGCAAGAGAAATCTAGGATGGAGGAAAAGGAGAAGAGAACAAGGCAGAGAGAGACACACCAGGACCAGAGGTCAGGAAGCTCCAGTAAACAATGGATACAGCAGGAAAGCAAGATATATAGAACAAAAGAAGGGTAAAAAGCCCTGACACAAAAATGTACATGAAGAGAAACAGGTTAAGTTATAAGAGCCAGCAAGAAATGAACCTAAGCTAAGGCCAAGCATTCATAACTAATAAGTCTCCATGTCATGATTTCAGAGCTCATTGATGGCTCAAGAGAAACCCTGTTATACTGCAGATCATGAACTTCTGTGAATTTAGAATGGACATTCAGAACAAAATCTGAAGCGTTTACTTTGGACTTGACACTGTCTGCACTGAATGTATTTTATGCATTTATACACCATGAAACTAAAATCCATATCAGAGTTGAAACCTGAAAATCAGTTATGTCCTCTTACAAAACCCATACTCATTACCTGCCTAAAATTTTCCTCATCCCCTAATATTTAACCTTTATTCTCTTTTTTTTACTTTACATAGTATATGCACATACACATTTCTTCACATATACATATATTACTGTCTATACTAACCATATCAGGGAGAACATGCAATGTATTTCTTCGTATGATGGGTGATCTCAACTTACATATATTACGTGTCCATCTATTTTTCTGTAAATTTTGTGATTATACTTTTTTAGAGTTAAATAGTATCCCCTCTGTGTGTACAATAAACATACACATTTATGTTTACCAACTTGTTTTTTTTTATTAAATTTTTTTACTTGTTTCATGTGCCAAGCACAGTTCCCCCTCTCATCCCTCCTCCCACTGCCCTACTCTGTGCCCCCCACCCTCTCATCCCCTCCTCCAAAATGATAAAGCCTTTACCAACTTATTTTCTATTGATATGTTCATGGACATGTACATTGATTCAGGTTCTTTACAATTGAGAATTGACAAGCAATAAACACGAGGTACAAATATCTCTATAATAAGGTGTGAGGTTCCCTGAGCATAGCCCAGGACTGAAACAGTGAGGACAGTGCAGAGACCAGAGCCCTGGTACCAGTGGGGTGAGGTCATAATGGGTGTGGGGTGCTGATTTGTGAGGTTCCAGTGGTAACCCATAGTCTATCCTGTTCAGGTCTCAGAGGCTACATTGGGTCTGTGGCTCTAACCACAGCCTATAGATAGTAGACTGTACTACTTGGGAAGTGTGGTACCTGCCTCCAACAGGCTCATTAGGTCAAAGGGGTGACCAAGGGATTTGACTCCATGTGGTCACCTGGCTGCCTAGTGAGCAGCTATCCCAACCTGCACTGACTTTTGAGGTCACTGGAAGGAAATTATGGTTGCTGGCTGTGAGTGTGGGCACCATTTCATATGTTTGGACCCTGTACAATCTTTCTTCCATAGTGAACCTGAGGCCTCATCTAATTATGGCTGAACTACATGCTCCAAGCTGGGATAAAATGACTCAATGTGTCATTTGCATTTATATAATCACCTTTTATACCCGGAGATAAGCAATGGTAGTCTCAGTTGGACCTAGGCAGCCTGTTAGCTGTTCATAATCATACAATGTTTTCTTTGGCTGTTTGTTGATCTCCTTTTTCCTGTCTTAGAGTCAGGGGCACAGACTCAGGACAGGAGAGTTAACAAAGACTATTGGGGTCCAGCCCCTCTATAGTCTTTTCCCAGAGTTCCAGAAGAGACGCTACCAGTGGCGAATTAATTTATCTGAGGGATAATCGAATGAATCTACATATATGAAACTCTTTAGTCCATTCACTTTATTGTTCTAAGCCAAAATCTCTCTACACGGCTTCAGTTCTGTTTTCATACTTGGCTCCTGTCTGTCCCTTCTTCTTCTGTCCTCTCAATGTTTGAAGAAAAATCAAAATACCAAATGTTTCATTTGCTGTAAACAAAGTCATCTAAAATGGGATTGTACACTGGGCAGCAGTGGTGCATGCCTTTAAACCCAGCACTCAGGTGTGGTGATACTGTGTGCCCCAACATATTGTCCACCTTAATAAACTTACCTGGGGTCACAGAACAGAACAGCCACGAGATATAGAGGCCAGAAAATGGTGGCACACACACATTTAATCCTAGCATTCTGGAGGCAGAGATTCCTCTGGATCTCTGTGAGTTCAAAGCCACACTGGAAACAGCCAGGCATGGTGACACACACATTTAATCCCAGGAAGTGATGGTAGGAAGCAGAAAGGTATATAAGCCATGAGTACTAGGAACTAGAGCCTGGTTAAGCTTTTAGGCTTTTAGCAGCACTTCAGCTGAAATCATTTGGATGAAACTTGAAGGCTTCCAGTTTGAGGAAATGAGATCAGCTGAGGAATGGCAAAGTGAGGTTAGCTGTGGATGGTTCTGTTTCTCTGATCTTTCGGTGTTCACCCCAATACCTTACTGTGAGTTTGATTTTATTTAATAAGACTGTTTAGAAATTCTGCTACACTCAGGAGGCAGAATGAGGCAGATCTCTGTGATTTTGAGGCCAGCCTGGTCTACAGAATGATATCCAGGACAGGCTCTAAAACTACACAGAGAAACCCTGTCTTGAAAAACCCAAAACCAAACAAACAAACAAAACAACAACAACAAAAATGGGATTGTAAACTAGTTGTTCCTAGCAACAATGTTTTTTGTAAGAATAATCCAAACAGAATGCCCCTCCCTTCTGGATTATGCAGACTGTGTGGCAATGGCAGGCACTGAACTAACAAATGTAGAACATTAAGCAACAGGCAAGGTAACCCTTCACCACTGGGAAGTCCCTTGGGGGGCCTCTCACAGGACCCCATGTCAAATTTGGTTCAGTTCTCTCCTGTCATCATGGAGGAAGCTTCTTCTCTGAGCAATTAAATAAAGTACCTAATGCTTATTGTAAAAAAACATACTTCTCTGGGTGATAGATATAGATGAGGAGCTACTTTGAGATCTGGGGCATATGCCATTTAAATCATTTAAGTTTTCTGCAATGAGCCAAGACCATGCCTAACAGCAACCTTTGAAGTCTCCAAAAGGATGATGTGGTCCCACAATGATGATTCCACATGGACTATGATAATGCCACTAAGATGACAAACCACCCAAGGATTGATTTTGGACTACAATCTCCACAGGACAATTTGAGGTGAGATGATCCAGCCTCACAGACTTGGGACAAGCTGTTGCTAGAGTTTTCCTGCCTTGCCCACAGTCAGGACAAATCTCTCTCACCCACCAGTCCCACAGCCGCTCAGACCCAACCAAGTAAACACAGAGACTTATATTGCTTACAAACTGTATGGCCGTGGCAGGCTTCTTGCTAACTGTTCTTTTATCTTAAATTAACCCATTTCTATAAATCTATACCTTGCCACGTGGCTGGTGGCTTACCAGAGTCTTTACATGCTGCTTGTCCTGGGGGTGGCTGCAGTGTCTCCCTCCTCAGCCTTCCGCTTCCCCGAATTCTCCTCTCTCCTTGTCCCCCCTATTTCCTGCCTGGCAACCTACTTCCTGCCTGGTCACTGACCATCAGTGTTTTATTTATATAGAGCAATATCCACAGCACTTCCCCTTTTTTTCTTTTTTTAAAAAGGAAGGTTTTAACTTTAACATGGTAAAATTACATATAACAAAACAATTACCGAGCAAGAATTATAGTTACAATATTAAAGAAGATGTTCTATCTATCTTATATTTGTGAGTTTAAGGTTTTATATCTAACTTATCTTTTATCATAACTGAGGAAATTACAACTATCTAGTTTTCAACCACATCAAAGACCTGAGAAGGAACATAATGGTACCTGAGAAATGGTAGAAGTATGCAAGGAACTTTTGGGAATCTTGCAAGAGTAGACCAAGACAGCTGGCAGCCTGGACAGTCACCTAATGTTTCTCAGCATTGTTGGTGCATTCAAATTGGCTACAGGTCTAGAGTATATGACAGACCATTTTCATAAGCAGGAATTCTGAAAGACCATCTTACCCTGTCTTGGCAGAGTACAGTGGTCGCTTTCCTTGTGTCCCGCTTGTCCAGAAAGGACAGCATTGTATTCGTACTGTCAGCCATCAAGGCAAGGGCAGTTCTTTGCCCAGTAGGCCATTTTGTGCCAAGAAGACAAACTTCCAAATGGAAATGTCTTAGAAGCCCAACATTCTCTCGGGATCAATTGGTGCAGCCAGGAGCAATTGTGTCTCACGTCAACAGAATTTTAAGTTGTTTAAATGCCATATTCTCTAGGTCTATGAAGTGTTTGAAGGTTACCTATCTATCTGAAATATATCTATGTATACCTAGAAGACTTAACTAACATGGCTACAGATATGATTATCATAGATGACTAATTATTAATCTATTTTTAATTATCCATTACAATTTTAAATGAGTTACATAAACATAATACCTCAAACAAGAGTAGAAATATATATATATATATATATATATATATATATATACAGTATAACAAAATTAACTTCAAGTTTGTATCAATAAACTAAAATTTATACCAATGTAAAACATTTTAAACAAGTTTTTCTTTAAAAGTAGGTTCATTGATCTACCCTTTTATCTTATCATCTCCATATCCTCCTATATATCTATATCATATCCCCTTTTCTTTTTTAGAAAGAGATCACATTTATAATCAACCTGTTTTAAATAAAAATATTGGTTTTTCTCTGTCCCACACCAGAGGGCTCTTCTGATTTGGGACACAAGAATCTCTTAACCATTTTTTTTTTAAAGCAATATGTCTGGGTTTAGAGGGGGAGTGAGCCAATTTCACCTCTAAAGCCAGCTTGGTATATTTGGGAATTTGGGCGTAGCATCTCTTACTACTTCCTGCTGGAGGGGGGTGCTGTATCTTATGGGGATGCAAAGAAAATTTTAGGCCTATGGGGCAGTCCGTGAGGCTGTATTGTGTGAACCAGTTGCCTTGAAACCGCTCTGGATGTTGGATCATCTGGGCCATGGTGTCATCGGAGACCTTTCAGGGGGTCTTGGCTGGTGAAACCTGATGTATCTTAATCTGGAACAAATCCACAGCCTCTGGCTTTCTGTGGAAACAAAAACAGAACCTCTTTTCCAAAGCAACATATCCTTATAGCCAAATTTTGAAGTCAAGGTACCTTTAAAATATACATTTTGGCATAACTTAACAGCTTTTGCAATCAAATGTTTTTCTTCAGTTACGAATATCAAAGAGAACATAATCCAGATTCTCTGTGTGGTAGCCATCTTTACGTGGCTTATTTTTTTATATTACCTTGAGCCTATTGCTTTAAACTGTACCATTCTAAGATTGGTATGGCTGCTGGCTCCGCCCATTTCAGCTTACCAGCATGGAGTTTTCTGCCACTTCTGTGAGTCATCAAGTCTCAGAAATAGTGGGTCTAAGCTTTTATCAAAGCAGCGTGTAGCCCAGAAACCTCTTTAAAAAAAAAAATACTAGTAAAGACTAAATCTACCACACAGCTTAATGTGCCGCTGGCAGACGCCTCATTTCCGCCATACTGTCGGTCAAACGCACACGCCAGGAACCCGCCAGTGTTCAAACCTGCATTTTGCGGCATCTAGCTGCCCGTATGAGACAAGAAGCAGGAACCTGGTTTTGGCTCTGTTTAGAATTGGTTATTAAATATTCTCAGGTTTAAGGTGGAAACTCGAGCCATTGGGCGCCATTTGTTGCTAGAGTTTTCCTGTCTTGCCCACAGTCAGGACAAATCTCTCTCACCCACCAGTCCCATAGCCGCTCAGACCCAACCAAGTAAACACAGAGACTTATATTGCTTACAAACTGTATGGCCATGGCAGGCTTCTTGCTAACTGTTCTTTTATCTTAAATTAACCCATTTCCATAAATCTATACCTTGCCACGTGGCTGGTGGCTTACCAGAGTCTTTACATGTTGCTTGTCCTGGGGGTGGCTGCAGTGTCTCCCCCCTCAGCCTTCTGCTTCCCAGAATTCTCCTCTCTCCTTGTCCCACCTACTTCCTGCCTGGCAACCTACTTCCTGCCTGGTCACTGGCCATCAGTGTTTTATTTATATAGAGCAATATCCACAGCAACAAGCCCTGTACTTTCCCATTATGCAGAGCCTGGACAACAAATGATACAGCTACCTCTCCCATGTCTTGACAATTAAACCAAATTCTTCTTTTCAGGATCCCCCTAGAGATGCCATTGCCCACAAACAGAAGGCAATAATTTTAAGACATGATGCCCACATTCACAAGAGGTGGGATGGGTGGTTTTTGTAATTCAATATGTTATGGATATTTGTCATTGTTTAGGATGGTTGGTTACAAGTTGTATTGGTAATGATCAGGAAAAAAGCTGAACTACCCTGCCTGCAGGGCTACAATGGGTTCTCGACCACCCTAAGGAGGGAATGTAGGGATAGGAGATACAAAGGAAAATACACCAAGTCTAGATTCTGATCAAGGTGCAACTTTATTTTCTTCCAGAAGGGTTTATATAGTTCCTGCAGGGTGGGGGGAGCAAGAAGCTGTCATCTGCATAAGGTGGGGCAAGCTAACAGGATGTTTGTATAGGATGTTTACAGAGTGAGAGGGTCAAGGGCTCTGACTCAATGTCCTGTTGCTAGGCAACCTGACTGTAAGATGATCTAGTTCCCTGTCTCATGGGGGGGGGGTCCTGTATTTTTCCACTAAATACAGATTCTGTCCTTGTCCCTGACACTGAACAAAGGAGACTAGATCCAGGGTTTGTTTGAAAAAAGAAGAAGAAGAAGGAGGAGGAGGAGGAGGAGGAGAAGAAGAAACTGTAGCAGGAATCTTAGAAGGTCTTATTAATAAAATCAAGCCTGAGGCCAGTTATTGGAGTGAACACTGGAAGGTCAGAGAGACAGAACAAGCCACAGCTAACCTCACCTGGCCAACTTCTCAGCTGATCTTGTTTCCTTAGACTGGAAGCCTCTGTGTCCTCATATCCTAATGGCTCTCAGCTGAACTGTGCTACTCAAAACCTAAAAGCTTAACCAGCCAAATGCTTAACCAGCTAAAAGCTTCTAGTTTCTGGTCCTCACGCCTTATATATCTTTCTGCTTTCTGCCATCACTTCCTAGGATTAAAGGCTCACTTCTTGGGATTAAAGGTGTGTGTCACCATGCCTGGCTGTTTTCAATGTGGCCTTGAACTCACAGAGATCCAGAGGGATCTCTGCCTCTGGAATGCTAGGATTAAAGGCATGTGTGCCACCATTTTCTAGCCTCTGTATCTAGTGGCTGTCTGTTCTCTGACCCCAGATAAATTTATTAGGGTGCACAATATTTTGGGGAACACAATACCACAGATGTGATAGGGGAAAAGGGTAGATTATTGAATCTACTCTGAAAAGAAAAAAAGGGGAATATAGATATATGATACAAAGGCAGATTATTGAATCTACTTTTATAAAGCAACTACTAGTTTTAAATATTTTACATTGGATTGAATTTTTGTATATTGTATACAAATTTTGTATATTAATAAAATTTGAGATTAATTTTGTTAGAACATACTGTACATACATTTCTAATCTTGCTTGAGGTATTGTACCTATACAGCTCATTTAACAATGTAATGCTAGTCCTTGAAATTTATTATTACAAACTATTTAGGATAATAAAGAAATGCAGGTTAGTAGTTTGTCACCTATTACAATCAAACTTGTAGTCATATTAAGTATGTTTTCACAGTCAAACAAAGATATATTTTAGATAGACAGATTGTCTTCAAACACTTCAGAGATCTACAGAATATGGCATTTAAGATGTTTTAATAACATAGATTCTTTTTTATGACTATGAGACATGTTTGCTCCTGGCAGCACCAATCTACTTCAGAGAAGATGATGGGCATTGAAGAACCTCCATATGGAATTAACTTTCTTTGTGGCAAAGTTAGCCAGATACTGGGCAAGAATGTGCTTTTCCCCCTCAACTTCTGACAGTATGCTGTCCAAGTGGACAAGCAGGACACAAATAAAGGACTGCTTCACAGAAAAGTCTGTTAGATATGCTAGCCCTATAGGATGAAGACAGATGCCTTAACGTTGCAAAGGAATCTTGGGTGACTGTGCAGGCAGCCAGGTGTTTCTGTCATTTCTCACAATTTTTGGAAGTTGCTTGCTTGCACTTCATGGAACATGCAGGTGATAGCTAAGTGGAATTGGAACTGCACCATATACTCATGCCAGAAATATAGGGAACTCTAGACTGGGGCTAGCTGTGCTTCAGTCCTGAATCTGTGACCCAGGACCAGTGACCCTTCACTCGGGAGGTAAGCATGAGCTCCTGGCACACACGTGGTGAATATGGACCTGAGTTTATGAAAAACCATGGAGACACTGGTAAAATTCTAGTAGAGCTCTCACAAAAACTAAATGGCTTTCAGAGATTACTAGTTGAAAGTTTTCAAGGGAAAGAAGTACAGGTGAGATGGATTATGGGAGGTTTTGCAAGTAAGTGTCAGAGAGCTGGATATTTAACTTTGTTCAGTGATTATACTGTCTCTGTGTCCCACATCTATACACTGTAGGGATTCCAATGTTCTCACAAAACTGTTTTCCAAGCTGTGGAGTCAGACCCATGAATGACTCACACAGAGTGTCAGTACAGAGGAACAGGATTATTTTTTATTTATTTATTTATTTATTTATTTATTTATTTATTTTTGTTTGTTTATTCGTAGGACAAACCCAACATACTCAACTGCTTTAGCCCGTGTTTGTCTTGTTTTGACTTTCCCTTTTTATGTAGATACAAGGTCTCTTTAAATTCCTCAATCCAGACTTTCACCTGTGGTCTATTTGTCAAGTAAGCTCCTAGCATCTAGAAGCATGATCTGACCTACGACGACTGGTTTCAAAACATCTTTAATGGTACTTCTCATTCCCACATTAGTGTATTGCTTTGTTATTTTAAAGTAAAACAGAGTCAACGTGATTTTTAAACGCTGTAGTAAGATTCAAATCACAAAATATGGACCAGAAAACTTACAAGGCTAATATTTCTGTCAAAGGCTCGACTCACACTCATACATCTCATGCTGTGGATCTGGAGGTGAACATCATCCCCAGGGCTGTCCTGCTGACTGGGCTCCCCTCCTCCAATACTCTACTGCGGGCAGTCACACTCAAATCCAGAACAAGAGAAATCTCTGTATCTGGGTTACAGGAATTCCTTCGCCTAGACTTCTGGGAAATGTAGTCTGCGGCACTGTGACATCACATTGAGCCATCCAGAAAATTCCCTCCTGGACTTCAGTCCACAAGTGTGCAGTTTTCTCAAAGTTGGGCGAGAGTCCTGTCTGCTCTACATTCCTGTTGCGTCTCTGACATGGAGGTTGGTCCAGGGTGCAGCGCAGCCGGAGGGAGACACTTTGCGGGGTTCAGGGGTCCGTCTTGGAGGGAGCGGACCTGGGCTGGGTGGGAGGGCGGAAGAAGCTGCCTTGGAGGTGCAGTGCTGAACTGGCTGGGTCACGTGAGGTTGCAGGTCAGGGCTGGGGTGAGGGTGATAGGGACTGTGCCCTGAGTGACAGTTTCCTTAGGACGCCACTTGACAGCAGAGTCCGCCTCGGGCTTCTGGGACAGGAGAGCTGCCTGGTAGCGCGGAGTAGATGATAGTGCAGAGTCCAGGATTGCAGACTAATGATGCTCAGCTGACTGCCTGCTCCTGAGGGGGAGCTGGGAGCTCAGTGAGCAGCTTTGGTGGGGAAGCATGCTTCTCTAGCTGAGCCGTTCTCACGCTGTCAGATTTCTCAGAATCTGTAGAGCAAACGGGGTCCGGTCCTTCCTGAACTCTGTAGCCGGCCTAGTGTAACGGTCTTGAGGTCTTGATCGTGGTCATTTTGTCTGACAGGTAAAGAATTAAGAGGAAAAATTTCAAGGTGAAACAAAGGTCACAGGTGGGAAATTCAAGAACCAGTCAACAGATCGGTCAGAATCCGCTGCAACAGAAAAGCTTTGACTCGGGGTGAGAGAACACACATACACCCCCCCCCCCCCACACACACACAGAGGGACCGTCTGCAGGAAGAATGGGAACTGGAGAAGCTGACTCCGGCTTCACATTAAGGACTGGGTTTTCTTAACTTTGAAAGGTCTTCCATCCCTTCTGTCGGGTGGACCACGACGGTTGTGTCAACATGTCTTGATCTGGCCTTGAGCTTGTTGAGCTAGTCCAGAAGCAGGGTGTCTAGGAACAGGTGAAAAACTCATATGTGTTGTACTCAGAGTCCCCCACAGACCACCAAGAGACCAAATGCAATGCAGAAGCAAAGAGTCTTTTTACTATTGCAAGTTAACTCAGGAGTCTTTGTCTGACTCAGCAGAGCAGGTGGAACCCCAAATAACAATGGGGCAAGGTTTCTGTGGGGGAGTAAGCAAGGGGGTGGTGGGGGTCTACAAACTTCATAGGAACAGACTCAGGATTGATGCACCTCCCATCCGGAAGTGCTGTCCTTTTGATTAGCTTGCAGGTAGGTGCAAGAGAAATAGGATCTCTTTCAGAGGTTGCCTTGGTTACCACATTTTTTCTTTATCATGAGCCCATTAGTTATAACTTTTTTTTTTTTTTTTTTTTTTTTTTTTGGTTTTTCGAGACAGGGTTTCTCTGTGTAGCTTTGCGCCTTTCCTGGAGCTCACTTGGTAGACCAGGCTGGCCTCGAACTCACAGAGATCCGCCTGGCTCTGCCTCCCGAGTGCTGGGATTAAAGGCGTGCGCCACCAACGCCCGGCCTAGTTATAACTTTTAATTGGCTTTTCCACCATGTGGGGATGTCTGGTGGGGTTTTTCTGTAACCAGAGCTAGGCCCAAGGTCAGGGGTTCAGGGGCACACCGTGCTGTGCTATGCTGTGCCAGGGGTCTATATCCTGTTGGGTCTTTTCTACAGCCTGGCATGGCTGCAGAATGGCCAGGGCAGGGGTCCAGGCAAGGGCTTGAGTTCCTCATTTCCCCTTCCCCATGTTACTTATGAGAGCCATTCATGGGTTCGCTCTGCGGGCGCCTCATGGACGGCGCTGCGACCTCAGCAGCTGTACTGTATCTGTTCCTTAACAAAGGAAATCAGCTTGTTCGGGATACAGGGCCCAAAGGTGAGCAAGAGGAATAAAACCATTACGGGGACCCGGGAAGGTGGAAATCAGAGGAGTTAACCGTGGGGTTGAGTTGACTAATGACTTGGACCAGCCCCGCGTTGGCTTTGTTCCCGTTTGCGTTGTTTGGAACCCCTCTGTGACCGTTGCCCCCGAATGGTCAACATGGAAACATTCTTCCCCAAGAGCTGCACGTAGCCCTCGCTGTTGTGAGAACATAAGGACCCACCCCCGTTTGTTTTGGAACACTCCGTCGGCCAGGGGAGACAGCGAGGCCCGCAGGTGGGCAATAGCGTTCTCAAGCCTTTCTGTGTCTGTGCCAAGAGCAGCTCGCAGGTCATCGTCCCATTTGCCTTGTTCCACTTAGGATGATACCCCAGTCCTTGCACCTGCCAGTCACAGGCTGAGAAGGACCCTAATCGTGAGGTCTGTCACAGGCTGTCTTTTTAGTCGAACTTGGTACCCCTCTAATCTTTGATGTAGGTCTTTTTCTTGACGATAGATTATTTTGGGAACCAGACGCACCACTATACAGAAGTCCTTAGCCTGACTTAATGCCCGTCCATGGGCACAGGGAGCTCACCCTGGGGAGCACGCTGACCATCCATCCCCCGGGGGTAGGATAGAGCAGGGGGAAGCACCTGAATTGTCTGATTACATAGTGGCTTGTCAGCGGCAGGCACCGTTCCTAGGCAGAGCCCTGTTCCTGCAACAGACTACAGAGTGAGCCTGGCTCCCCCTTTCTGTTGCCAAAGGCACTGGGAAGGGTGGTTGGATTCTGTGTCCTCCCCCATGGCAGCTATTCCCTCATAGTGGGGGGCTTAGTGTCCGGACCTAACCAGCAGGCACAGGTGAGGTTTCCTTTAGAAGCGTTGAGGACTTGGTAGGAAGCCTCTAGTGGCTTTAAGAGGGTGTCTGGTTCTGGTATGGAAAGGCGAAGTGTGCTGAGAGAGAGCCTGATAGGGGGACTGGCATGGTCTGGGGCTGGCTGATGTTTTTCCTGGGGGAAGGGCCAGTTCAGGTGGGGTCAGCACTCTGCCGGGCCCTATCTTTTGGGGACCCTCCTGCCCTCCTGGGGAGGTAGGGTCTGAGGCCGTTAGCTGGAGTGAATAGGGCCCAGGGATCATATCCATTCTCATACAGCCTAATGCCCCATGCTTTACCATATCTCAATCTTTTGCCTTTTTACCTTGATCTATGAAGGTTAATTTTACAGGGCTACAGAGGTGTAGGACAGGTCCTGGGCAAATTATGTCACGTGGGTATCAGATAGTAGGGTCAGCAGGAGACCCTCTTAGGCCTTCGGTGAAGCGTGATGAGATCTGTTGTGACCGGAGGCTTCCATCATGTGTGTCCAGTGGACTCACAACCCCAAACCCCACAGAAGTAGCGAAATGGGCTCCACGTATGTGAGCCCTTGATCTGTCCCAGCCTGGACAGACGCAAGAATGTGCCCTCCCCAGGGGATCAGCTGACCATACAGTTGGACATCCAACATCTTGGGCTTTTGCTTTCCACTGAGGGCCCGCTATCTCACAAAGGTCAAAGTCAGTGTCTGGGAACTAGATCCCCAGTGGGGAGACTTTTGAGACCCGCTTGGCCAAGTTCCCATAAATGTCTAAAAGCTGCCAAGTGAGATTTAGGAGTTGATGTAGGCTACTGATGGCCCCGTCTGATGTCAGAAGGGCAAGGAACAAGGCAAGCATCAGCATGGCCATCAGATCTGACCTTCAGTTTAAGTCTCAGGTTTGTTGGGGGTCAAGTTTTGCAGTCCAGTTCTGGCCGGGTTGGGTGTCTCCTGACGCTGGTCTCGGTGGTTTAGTCAGCTCTGAATCAGCTGCACTGGCGTGGGAATGGTGGGTTCAGGTGGCCATCCTGTCGATCTTGACGGCAGTGGGGTGGTCAGGATCAAGACACAGGGTCCATTCCTTCGAGGTTCTAGGGTCCTGTGGTGATGTCTGCAGATGAAGACCCAATCTCCAGGCTGGAACTGGTAGGAGATGGGTGGAGGAAAGGGCTTTTCATACACCTCCTGTAATCTCGGCCAGATAGCCTTGAATACTGAGGTTGCTGCATTTAGGGAGGCGAGCAAGTTAACATCAGTGAATTTGGTGAGCAGTTCTGACATAAATCTGGGAGTATGGGAAGGCGTCAGCCGAACATGATCTCAAATAGCGTGAGTCTGAGTGTATATGGAGAATTTCAGAGACTCGATATAGGGCAAAAGGAAGGAGAGCCACCCAATCTCCACCAGTCTCCATGGTTATTTTGGTAAGGGCCTCTTTTAGTGTCCAATTCATACATTCCCCTTATCCAGAACTTTGGGGCCTGTAAGCAAAATATAATTTCTAATCAGCCCCCTAAACCTTAGCTAAGTGTTGAGTTACCTGAGTAGGTCCATTGTCTAAGCCTGGCAATACAGACGTTCCATACCTGAGCAGTACTGATATTCATTACATTGTCAATTCAGGTTATAAAAGTGACTGTCATAGTGTCCTCCATAGTCATTATTAAATGCAGCAACATATTTTTAGTTAAAAGGTATGTGTAAATGCATGGCCATCTTTTTGAAAGTCTACATTCCATTGTTGCCTTCTTTGTACTATCTATATGAAATTAAGTGAGATCTATGACAATGCATGTCCCAAATCTTCATTGGATACACTCCACTTACTGGTGCTTCAAGAAGACTTAGAAGCAATAGATGGACTTTTAAAACTCACACATACATCTAGACATCTAATGTAAAAGGCAAAGCTTGGGATAATATTTTGAAATTTAAATTATAATTATGTAATTCAAGTTTCCAAAGCAGATACTACATTTGGTCTTCAATATTTTTCATGGTTTATTCTACTTTCTGAGTCATAATTGCAAGATATGGTGGCTTAAAGAAAAAATTAATGACTCTTTCATGCCACACATATATAAGTATAGAGCCGGGACAGAGATCTAGGAGTAGGGACTTGATGATGTGTGTAATGTGTATTTTAAGCACTATGTCCTTTGATCAGGGCATAGGCTGCTCTGAATGGAAGGTCACTGCTGTTAGGAACCTGATCAGGAATCCAGTCCTCCCTTTGCATCTGGCTTGGACTTCCCACCAATCTTCAGTGTTGTCTGGTTCTCTGAAAAGGTGTCTCTGAGGGAGACTGACAGGAGATGAATGCATTTTTAATGTATCTACTCTGTCCATTCTGTTGTTCTAGGCTTGCCTCTAAGACCAGTCTCTATTCAAGTGGACTACAGATTTCTGCCTCAAAATTATAGTGAGAATGTTAGCAATTTTTAATGAAGGACACTTTGCCCACCTCAGAGCAGACATTATTTGCATTTCTTCTCCATAGAAAGTGAATTTTGCCAGGCTCACATTCCCTTGAAATGGTTGCCATTGGTTGTACTGGATAAAATTCCTACTAAATGCTCTCCTGTTTACAGGTGCACTGCCCTCCACTGACAGCATCTCATAGGAGATTGACCTCAAGACAGCAGACGCTTCCTCATGGAATGGTGGTAGACAGTGCTGGGCAGCACAGGGAGTGATCCTGGCAGTTAGTTCTCCATTGGGGACCTACACTATTTCTCTCACAGAAGTCTGTTTCCATCTTCACTGTGCTCAGGGCTCTTTCCATTCTCCACAGTGACTATTTTCCCCTGCTCTTGGTGATCATATAAATAAGAGAGTCATATCCGAAGTTTTTTCCCCTTCCTTGTGAAGGTAGGAATGTGATATATTAGCTATGAAGAAGCTTTCACACAGTTCCATTGTTTTTTTCTTTGAGCAATTACTGGGTGTTCTAGTCACTGATTTTCTTCAGTTAGCTGGTGACTTGGAGATGTGTTGTCCCAGTTGCTAATTAACTCTGCCCTTTATTTAAGGACATTGTTTGTGTGGTCACTCTTTATAGAGTATACATTTCTGCTGTACCAAAGGTCTTGTGACATTATCTACTCCCTCCTCCCAATGCTGACACAAAACTCAGGGGATTAAAGCTCGATCTTACCTGAAGGTCTCCTGCCTAAAGGTGAGTTTGCTCAGTGCTGGAAGGTGCTTTGCAAGTTCCAAGGGAGAGAAACAACAAATAGCCCTGCTTAGCTGTTATGACCGTGAACTACAACAGTGACCAGTGTGGCATGATATCTCTAAAGGTGCCACAGCGCCTCTCACACCTTTGCATTAGCAGCAGCTGTCAAAGGGACTTAGAGGGGACAGGAGACCTACAGAATGCTTGGAGCTGCCTCTGATGACTTCTTAGGTCTTAAATCATAGAGGAGAACATACTAAGGTCACTAAACCCTCATAATCCCTAACTGCACTCCAAGTCCTTCTCCTTAGACCTACACTGAGTGTAGTTGTCACTGCTCATCAAAGGCGCTTCTTTCTGCATGCAGCACAGAGAACATTCCAGAAAACTAAAACTTACAAAGTGCACAGAACTATTGTCTGTGGTGCTGTGACCCAAAAGATACCCTACACCACAATCCCTGCACATGAGGCTCAGGGAATATCTCTGCACAGGGGGCCATATTGATTATAAGAGCCAGGGGTCCAGGAAGTCTGCTATGAGGTTGTGCCTTCTAGAAAGTGAAGGGAAGCTGCACCCATGATACCCCAACAACATGGCTGCCTGATCAAGCCCTGAACAATGCCAATGGCACAAGATCCCCTGCAGGGGGCTGTCTGCTGGATAAGCATCCAAGTGTAGGCACCTGAGAACTGCAAAGAGAGGGAGAATTAGTCTTTCCTGGGATGAGCACACTCTCTGTTCATCCAGTAACAGGTGATAATTCCTCAAAACATACAGACAGACAACACTGAACAGAATCGGCCAGTCATAATCATATAGTTATATGTAGATGTATATGTACTCTGTGTGTGTGTAAAACAATAATAATTAGAGAGGAACAAGCTATGTGTTTGAAATGGGCTATTGGGGGATATGAGAGAAGTTGCAGTGAGTAGCTAGTTATATTTTTAACTCAATAATTTTTCTCTGGAAATTTATTTTCACTCTTGCCAATTGTGACAATGTTGGTAAAACTGGAAGTTCTTTCAGGCAGATAAAGGTAAATAACACATGATCTCCTCAGTATGTTAAATGTAATGAATTGAAACTCATATAAGATAGAGCTATGTTACACATACAGAATCATAAGGGACAGAGGTTGGAGATGCAATGATTTTCCATTGACCAGCACTTGGGGACTTCCTTGTTGTGGAAAATTAGTTCAACATTGCAACTAATGGTTTTGCCTTTGTGTACAGAATATTTCTTTAACTATGTAAAGATGTGTTGCATTTGTTTACCTTGCCTGCCTAAGGCACCTGATTCCTCTAATAAAACCTAGATGGGCAATAGCTATGCAGGAGGCAGAGGTGGAACTTCAGGGCAAAGAGTAAGAGGAGAAATCTAGGAGACAGAGACAGAGGGAGTCGCCAGGGGCCAGCCAGACTCAGAGGAAGCAGGAAAGCAGGACATACAGGATGAAAGAAAAGTAAAAGCCCAAAGGCGAAACGTAGATGACTGGAAACAGGTTAAATGAAGTTATAAGAGCAAGTGGGACAAGCATTAGCTGAAGGCCAAGCTTTCATAATTAAGAAGTCTCTGTCATTATTTGGGAGCTGCTTGGTGGCCCAAAGAAAAATGCCAACTACACTTCCTGAACAATGAATGCTCAGGGACAGTGTGATAGGAGGGAGAAGCCCCCAATACTGTTGTCCTGAATGCTGGGTGTGTGTAAGCATTATGGGCTACATTTCAGAAGCCTGGAAGATAAGTGTTTGAGGAGGTGATCATACCATAACTGAGAAAGAGGATCCAAAGGCTAACCATGAAATTATTACAAAATACTTCATTATTATTTAAATTACTGATATTTTCTGTATTGATAAAAAGGAAAAATAATGTGTGACTATTCTCATAGGTCTTTCTGGGCATTTATGCAATAAAATATTGTAGCTGGAGTTTTCCTGCCTTTCCCACAGTCAAGACAAATCTCGGCCACCCGCCAGTCCCACAGCCGCTCAGACCCAACCAAGTAAACACAGAGACTTTATATTGCTTACAAAACCGTATGGCCGTGGCAGGCTTCTTGTTAACTATTCTTATATCTTAAAGTAACGCATTTCTACAAATCTATACCTCGCCACTTGGCTGGTGGCTTATCAGCGTCTTCACATGCTGCTGGTCATGGCGGTGGCTGCAGCCTCTCTGGTCATTGCGGCGGCTGCAGCAAGTCCTTCTGCCCTCCTGTC
This sequence comes from Peromyscus leucopus, assembly GCF_004664715.2. Taxonomy (NCBI): domain Eukaryota; kingdom Metazoa; phylum Chordata; class Mammalia; order Rodentia; family Cricetidae; genus Peromyscus; species Peromyscus leucopus. Next base: position 218,317 of record NC_051072.1, on the reverse strand, counting down.
CTTTTATTTCTCCTCTCTGCTAGTCCCGCCTATCTTTCCTGCCTAGCCACGGCCGATCAGGTTTTATTTATTAACCAATCAGAACAACTTGACATACAGACCATCCCCCAGCACAGCCAAGTGCAGACCATCTCAAACACCTGCACTCAGGCCCATGGTCCTAATCATCCTCTATATGGACCTGCTGGGTAACGCCACAAAGAACCCAAGAAGGGCTCCCACAGGACATACAAATCATCCCACAGCACTTCCCCTTTTCTTTTTTTTAAAAAGGAAGGTTTTAACTTTTACACATCTCCAAAGTCAGCTTGGTATATTTGGGAATTTGGGTGTAGCTTCTCTTAACTACTTCCTGCTGGAGGGGGCGCTGTATCTTATGGGGATGCAAAGAAAATTTTAGGATCATGGAGTAGTCCGTGAGACCGTATCGTCTGAGCCAGTTGCCTTGAAACGATTTTTCAGAACTCAAAGCACTTGCCCATTGAAATCCTGAATAAGTATCGATAGTACATATTTCAATTTTCCAAATTCTGCAAAGTGAAACACGTCCATCTGCCAGATTTCATTTCTCTGAGTACCCTTTGGGTTACATCCTGCTGGTAATGGCGTTTGATTGTAGAAGGAACAAGTAGGACATTTCTTTACTATTTCTTTGGCTTGTTGCCAGGTTATGGAAAAATCCTTTTTTAAACCTTTACTATTAACGTGATGTTTTTTATGAAATTCTGAGGCCTCCAGCACATTTCCTATCAATAATTTATCAATCTCATCATTGCCTTGTGCTAGAGGGCCTGGCAGACCAGTATGGGATCGAATGTGAGTTATATATAAAGGATGATTCCTTTTCCTGATTGTATCTTGTAATTGAATAAATAATGAAGTTAATTCTAAAGTATCAGGGATAAATTCTGCAGTCTCAATATGTAACACCACTCTTTCAGCATACTGAGAGTCAGTTACTATGTTGAGAGGTTCTGAAAAATCCATTAATACCAACAGAATAGCATACAATTCTGATTTTTGAACTGAATTATACGGACTTTGAACCACTTTACTTAAATTTTCTGATTTGTAACCTGCCTTTCCTTCTTTGTTGGCATCTGTATAAAATGTACGAACTCCAGATATGGGTTTTTGCCGTACAATTCGAGGCAAGATCCAATCAGCTCTCTTTATAAGATCAATTCTATTGCTTTTGGGATATTTGCTGTTAATTTCTCCCAAAAAATTACTGCAAGCTCTTTGCCAAGGTTCACTTTCTGTCCATAACTTTTCAATGTCCTCCTTAGTTAATGGTACGACAATTTCTGCTGGGTCTATGCCTGCTAATTGACGAAGTCTCAGTTTTCCTTTGTAAATCAAGTCAGAGATTTTTTCCACATAAGTTTTTATTTTTTACTTGATTTATTCGGCAAAAATATCCATTCCAATATAATATCTTCCCTCTGCATTAATATTCCAGTAGGAGAACGCCTAGAAGGTAAAATAACCAAAATGCAATCCAGCTTTGGATCAATACGATCCACGTGCCCTTCATGCACTTTCTTTTCTACCAAGGCTAATTCTTTCTCAGCTTCAGGTGATAATTCTCTTGGACTATTTAAGTCCTTGTCACCTTCTAAGGTTTTAAACAAATTAGTCAATTCATCATTTTTTACCCTAACAATAGTTCGTAGATGAGAAATGTCTCCAAATAATCTTTGAAAGTCATTAAGAGTCTGTAATCTATCTCTCCGAATTTGCACCTTTTGGGGTCTAATTTTTTGTAGCTCTATTTTATATCCTAAATAATTAATAGAATCTCCTCTTTGTATCTTTTCAGGAGCAATTTGTAATCCCCAGCAAGGCAAAATTTTCTTTACTTCTTCAAACATTATTTCTAAAGTATCTGCATTTGAGTCAGCTAGTAAAATATCGTCCATATAATGATAAATTATAGATTTAGGAAATTTTTTACGTATCACTTCCAATGGCTGTTGTACAAAATATTGGCACAGAGTTGGGCTATTCAACATTCCCTGAGGGAGGACCCTCCATTGAAATCTTTTAAGCGGTTGAGAATTATTATAAGTAGGCACTGTAAAAGCAAATCTTTCTTTGTCTTTTTCTTGTAAGGGTATTGAAAAGAAACAGTCTTTTAAATCAATAACTATGAGAGGCCATCCTTTTGGTAACAGAGTAGGCAAAGGCATCCCAGATTGTAGAGAGCCCATTGGCTGAATTACTTTGTTAATTGCTCTAAGGTCTGTTACCATTCTCCATTTGCCAGATTTCTTTTTAACAACAAAGACAGGAGAATTCCAGGGGCTACTTGATTTTTCAATATGCTGAGCATTTAACTGTTCTTCTACCAGCTCTTCTAAAGCCTGGAGTTTCTCTGTTGTTAAAGGCCATTGTTGGACCCATACAGGCTTGTCTGTTAACCATTTTAAAGGTAGAGCTATTGGTGTCTTTGGAAGATCATCAGTTATTGTGCCCTGTTCTTGTATTATATGGATGGCTGGTGACGACTCATTAGAATAATATCTTCTAATATTTCTCTCAGTAACATGTGTTAGGTTATGATTTGTTTCTGAGATTGGAGGGATGTTAATCTGAGTATTCCATTGTTGCAACAAGTCTCGACCCCACAGGTTCATAGTTATGTTAGCCACATATGGTTTTAATTTTCCTCTCTGTCCTTCTGGACCTATACATTCGAGCCATCTTGCACTCTGTTTCACCTGAGATAATGTCCCAATTCCTAACAGTTGAACGTTTACCTCCTGAAGAGGCCAAGTTGGATGCCAAAATTCTGGTGCAATTATGGTAACGTCCGTACCTGTGTCTACCAGACCAGACAACAAAACACCATTTATTTTTATTATTAATTTTGGTCTTTGTTCATTAATAGAAGTTTGCCAAAAAATTTTCTTTATGTTTTCTCCTGAATTTTCTATTCTCTCTGTTTCATCAACCTGACCAGCATGATTTATTCCAATAGGCATTTGGTTATTTAATCGCTCTCCAGAGCAGGCATTTCCTCTATAGCTGCAGGAAAGGTTTGAACTGGATTTGCACTGGGGGCCTGCGCGAGGCCCCTCTGGGAGTTTCCCGAAGACTGAGGCAAAGGATTACCCTGTCTGTCCTTTGTTGATCTACATTCGTTGGTCCAGTGTTTTCCCTTACCACACCTTCTGCATACTCCAGAAGGAAGGGGCATTCTGTTGCCCTTGTTCCTTGAATAAACATTGCTTCTAGGAATGACCTGTTTACAGTCCCTTTAAAAATGTCCTTGCTTTCCACACCCAAACCATCTAACATTCCTCAAACCTTTTGAAATTACTTCTCCTACCCACGTATCATCATGCTCATCAACCTCAACATTAATTGTTTCTCTAATCCAATCTTCCATAGGTGCAGATCTTGCCCTTAATGGCCTGATTATTCTTTTGCATGCTGCATTCGCATTCTCAAAGGCCAAAGATTCAATTATTGCCTTACCAGCTTCTGAATCCGAGACCATTCTCTTTACTGCTGAAGCCAGTCTTTGTAAAAAAATCTGTAAAAGACTCTTTTGGGCCTTGCCTCACCTTTGTAAATGACTCAGATTTTTTTCCTGGTTCCTCAACTCTGTCCCATGCATTCAAGGCTGCCGTTCGACATAAAATTAGGGTTTGGCCATCATATAAACATTGTGTTTGTGCTGAAGCATATTGACCTTCTCCCATAAGCTGATCCTGGCAAACTTGTATTCCTTTATCCCTCCATTGTTTTTCTATATTTTTAGCCTCCTCCTTAAACCAAGTCAGAAAAACAAATTCTAAAATTAAAACATTTTGGAATACGAAAATAGCTTCAGCACATGGATACAGAGGTGCCACATGTACAAACCATGCATTAGGAATACCAAAGACACCTCAATCAATATTTGACAGAAAAAAAATAGCAAGGGAAAAACGACAAAAAGATCCAGTGATGTGTATTCTATGTTAAATCTCAACAGTGTTGTTAGTCCTATACTTGCCTGTTTTCTCACATCAGATACTTAAATGACATTCAGTCTGTGAGTTCTGCCCCTGCCTGCTCCTTCTCATGTCCCTTGTCACCATCATTTGCATCATCAGTGAATCTGTAGAAATCCTGAAACCCACATGACAGCCCGAGCTGCTGCATCAGACTCTGTATTTTCATCTCACTTCACATTCGTGATTGTGCTTATCAACTGTTGAGAAATTCCTTCTCCCCGACCATGACTTTCTCCTGTGAGAAATGTATGTGTAGTATGTAGTAGCATATGGTACTAAATCCATGTTCTGTGGATGTTTTCATTTTACATTTCTATCTTTTTTTTTTTTTGTTTGTTTTGTTTTTTTCGAGACAGGGTTTCTCTGTGTATCTTTGAGCCTTTTCCTGGAACTCACTCTGTAGCCCAGGCTGGCCTCGAACTCACAGAGATCCACCTGCCTCTGCCTCCCAAGTGCTGGGATTAAAGGCGTGCGCCACCACCACCCTACATTTCTATCTTAAATGGATCTTGTCCAACTGGGCTTATAGGATCTTTTGTCTTTCCTTGAAGATGGGTCCAGTGAAAGAACATGTGACCACTTCAATCATAGATGAGTAATGTAAGAAACATTTCTAGCTCTCTATCATCCTGGGTAAAATCTAGTTTGTGTCCACAGGCACACGATGCCTGTGTTTGGGTTTCTATTGCTGTGATAAAGTTCATGATGAAAGACAGCTTGAAGAAGAAAGGGTTTATTTTAGACTACAACTCAGTTCATCACTGAGGGAAGTCAAGGCAGAAACCTGAGGCAAGAAATGAAGCAAAGGCCACAGAAAAACTCTTTACTGACTTCCCCAGCCTGCATTCCTACACCATATAGAACTGCCTGCCCAGGACAAGTACCATCCATAATTGGCTGTGCTATCTCATATCAATCACTAATTAAGGAAATGCCACCTAGTCTTGGCTACAGGACAGTCCTAGGGAGGCATTTTCTCAATTATGTTTCTTTCTTCACAAATGAACCTAGCTAGTATCAAGTTGACAAGAGGAATTTCCAGCCCAATGCATCTTGGTTATTATATTACTAATGGTTTTAATTAAACTAAAGTGCAGTATCATTCCTTGATCTTTATTCCAGGAAATGCTGTCCTTCTGGGATGTGGCCATTGAGTTCTCTGCAGAAGAGAGGGAATGCCTGGAGCCTGCTCAGTGGAATTTGTACAGGGATGTGATGTTGGAGAATTACAGCCACCTTGTGTTCCTTGGTGAGGCTCTCATCCATAGTGAATTCTTATTTCACCATCAACATGTAGCTTCCTCACTTTGTATGGTATCTCATGGGGGCATTTCAACAGCCATTTTCATATCCTTTGTTTTCAGAAAAATTAAGGAGATTGCTGTATTAAAAATCATTTCAGGACTGGTGAGATGGCTCAGTTGTTAAGAGCACTGAATGCTCCACTAGAGAATGGGGTTCAATTCCCCAGCACCCATATGGCAGCTTACAACTGTCTGTAATTCCTAGGTCTGGCGCCCTCATGTGGTGTGATATTGTCATTGTGTTCTGACAAATAAAGTAACTTCCCTGGAGTCAGAGGGCGAGCTGGCAACTGGCTGATCATAGAGGTTTGGAGGACTGTAGAGAGACGGACAGAAAGCTGTAAAGTGGGGCTGAGACCGCAGGGAGGAACAGGAGACGGGAATTCACTTATGGCTGCTCCCTGCTTTCCTGATCTTTCAATTTCTTACCCTGATATCTGACTCCAGATTTTTTATTGATAAAGATTAATTAGATTAATGCTTCATCCTCACACAGACATACATGCAAGCAAAATAGCAATGCATATAAGAAATAAAAATAATAAAAAGAAGAGTCATTTCACTGTTTTTCTTTTTGTGTTTATCCTTTCTGTGTTGGATGTATGTTTCCTTCATTCCAGTGGGACTTTTAGAAATTCAATGGCATGAGACATGGAGTACTCTTGTTAATGACAGTGTTTCACAATTCAGTTTTAATGTTTTTTCCCTTTATATGAAACTCAGAATGTGGATGTTATAAATTCGTTCATGTAGTACAGTGATCCTGTCAGAAAATATTTAAGGAACTGATTGTCTGCAATCATTTATTTCATCATCTCTTTCCTTATAGGCCATGTACTGGAAGGAACATGTCAATTCCAAGTAAAAGAACACATAAACAATCTTGTTCCTTCTTTTTTTCTACAATCAGGTCTTGCTGTGTCTAGGCCACACCTGGTGACACTTTTGGAGCAAAGACAAGACTCTTCAGATGTGAAGAGACAAGCAGCAGCCAACGTGCAGCCAGGTGTGTAGGAATGAGGGCTTTGGGGCCAGGCTTGAGGTCCAAGAAAGATCGCCCAGAAAGGCAGGTTTTCCCATCACCCTGGAACATGACACTGTGGGAATCATTCTGTAGGTCTGTCCTTCATGTCTTTGTTGTTGAAGCTCATCTCTCAGAAGTGTATGATGGTTTAATTTTCTTAAGCCTTGTAATTCCCCGACTACTACCCATTACCTGTGCTCCTATTTATAGTGATTTCCAAAGTTCTTCTCTTTGTTGAGTCTCCATTGTAGTGTAAGATCAGGGAAAGAGAACTCAGTGCTGGTCAGACTGAGAGTCATTTATTTGCAAAGGTTGAGAGCAGATTCACGCCATAAAGATCTCTACACCGGCCGGGCGGTGGAGGCGCACGCCTTTAATCCCAGCACTCGGGAGGCAGAGCCAGGTGGATCTCTGTGAGTTCGAGGCCAGCCTGGACTACCAAGTGAGTCCCAGGAAAGGCGCAAAGCTACACAGAGAAACCCTGTCTCGAAAAACCAAAAAAAAAAAAAAAAAAAGAAAAAGAAAAAGATCTCTACACCGAAGTGAGCATGACTGGGATTATTAAGCCACACCCATAATTCCACCACTGGGAGGTAGGCAGAGGCAGAAGGCTCAAGAGTTTAAGTTCTGTTGATTATAACAATGTGGGGGTTTTGAGCAGTTGGATAAAACTCAGCTTGGACAGTTCACTCCCCACTGATCTTAGGGAAGCCTCAAATCATTAGCATATGGTTTAAAGAGGTTGTGTTGGCCATTAAAGGCCAGTTTCTTTTTTAACTCTTTTACCAGCGGGAGGTTCAGCAGGGCCCAACCATTAGACCTAGGAAAAGTAGGACAGGGTGGCCTTACACTGTTGATTCAGGGATGCCTATCAAACTAGTTCTGGGTACAGTGATTGTGTACCTCTCCTTCATGTTAGTTTCTAGATTTAGGCCTTTTAGTGTGTTGTAAATCTTCATGCTTTTTTTTTTTTTTTTTTTTTTTTTTTTGGTTTTTCGAGACAGGGTTTCTCTGTGTAGCTTTGCGCCTCTCCTGGAACTCACTTGGTAGCCCAGGCTGGCCTCGAACTCACAGAGATCCACCTGGCTCTGCCTCCCAAGTGCTGGGATTAAAGGCATGCACCACCACCTCCCGGCTTAATCTTCATGCTTTTTGAGGGGTTTGTTTTGTTATGTTTTTTTCAGGATAACCATTTATTATCTATTAGTTCTAACTGTTATTTGGATATATTCCAATTCAAAAGTTGTTAGAGAAGTTATAAACTGTTATGTATAAACCTGATGTTCCCATATACATCAGAGCTTTAAAATGTTTTGTTTCAGATCTAGTCTGGCTAGACACTGTGGCTACCCCTATAGGAAGCATTATGGCTAATATTACCATGAGTCCAAATGGTAGGAAGAGATCTTTTGGTTCCTCTTCTCAAGTTTGATCCTCAAACTTCTTCCAAGTGTACATTTACCTTGTCTTCCAGTTTTGTAACAGGAGCAGAGCTGAAGAGTGTATTCGAAGTTTTTTTCAGGACCATGATCAGCTCTGTTCTACCAATTCTGCCCAAATAACCACTCAGAGACTTAATATTAATGATAAATTCTCAGTCAATAGCTCAGGTTTATTACTAACTAGCTCTTACATTTGAAATTAACCCATATGTCTTATTTACATGCTTTCATCTGGCAGTACCTTTCTATATATGGTGTATTTACCTCTGTCTCCTCTGCCACCCTTGTGACTCCTTTGCCTCTTCCCTTCCTCCTCCTCCTATCACTCTCTGTGCCCTGAAAATCCTGCTAGCCATGGCCATTCAGCTTTTTATTAACAAAGAAAGTAACTCATCTTCACAGTGTACAAAAGGTTTATTCTATAGCATTCCCCCCCTTTGTCTAACTAAAAAGGAAGGTTTTAATTTTAACGTAGTAAAGCTATACATAACAATGACAATTGTCAAGTAAGCATTACAGTTACAATATCCAGTTCATTTATATTGGCAAATTTAGAGAACTTATTTTATTACCTATTTTATCTTTTTGAATCAAAAAAGTTTTATGTCTAATTTAACTTTTATTATAACTAAGGAAAACTTTAAATTTAATTAGTAGTATTTAACTTGATAAAAGCCCCCAGAAGGGTGAAATGTTACCTAATGACAGGGACTTCCGGCTGCCTGGATAATCACTTGAAGTTCTTCTGTATCATTGGGGCATCTATCTTTTGCCTACAGGCCTAGAATATCTAACAGATATTTTTGAGAAACAGGGAAATTCAAGGACAGTCTTACCTTGTCTTGGCAAAGTTTTGCAGTCACTTTCTTTGTTGCCTTGCTGTTCCAGTCTGGACAGTATACTGTTATCAATTGAAGCAAGAGCATGTAGTGGGAATTCTAATTGGTCCTAATAATAAAAACCTGGAGTCAGATATCAGACTAAATGCTGTAAGATCAGAGACATAAAGGAACCAGCCACTAGAGAGACTTCTTTTTTTTTCTTTTTCAAAGATTTATTTATTTATTTTGTATACATTGTTCTGTCTGCATATATTCCTGCATGCCAGCATAGGGCACTAGCCAGGCGGTGGTGGTGGTGGTGGTGGTGGTGGTGGTGGTGGTGCACGTGTTTAATCCCAGCACTCGGGAGGCAGAGGTAGGCGCATCTCTGTGAGTTTGAGGCCAAGTTGGGCTATAGAGTGAGTTCCAGGAAAGGCACAAAGCTACACAGAGAAACCCTGTCTCAAAAAACAAAAAAAAAAAAAAAAAAAAAAAGAAGAAGAAGAAGGAGAAGGAGAAGAAGAAGAAGAAGGCACCAGATCTCATTGCAGATGGTTGTGAGCGGTGCTGTGAATTGAACTCAGGACCTCTGGAAGAGCTGCTGGTGCTCTTAACCTCTGAGCCATCATGGCCAAGTGATTAAGGTGATGGACTTGAGACTTCTTTCTTATACTGAATTCTCAGGCCAAAGGCGGCCGAGTTCCTGTCTCTCCTATCATCTTTATATCTACCCTTTTATACTATCATATCTATATCCCCCTTTTTTCCTTTCAAAAAAGATCCCTGAATCTAATCTCTTGTGTTCAGCTTTTTTCCTGATAATTACCAAGAACAACTTATAACCAACCACCCTAATCAACGATGAATATAGCCCATTTTAATGACCACAAACCACCTACCCCACCTCTTGAGAATGTGGGCATCATGTTCTTAAATTTACTTCCTGCTGTCTGGGGGCAAAGGCATCTTTAGGGACCCTGAAAAAAATTGGAATATTTATCAATTCCTGGGAAAGCTAGCTGTATCATTTCTTGTCGAGTTTCTGGGTAATGGAAAAATGCAGGGCTTAAGTCCTGGATATAGTAATCTGTAAGGCTGAACAATATCAGCTAGCCACCTTGAAATTGCCCCAAGCAGTTTAGAGTCCAAAGCCAATCTTTGGGTAGTGTTTGTCAGCTTAGTGGCATGACCATAGTTCTGGTGGAATCGTAATTTCAAGGACCCATCCTCCTTCTGGAGACTTCAGTGGTTTTTGTTAGGCATGGTCATAGTTCACTGCAGAAAACATAGACATTTTAAGTGTCATATGCAGTAGTTCTCTAAGAGGTTAAAGGATCATTATTTGTTATGGACATTCAGAGTACAAAAACTTAATTCCTAGTTACCTGAGAGAGACTCAAACCCAAAATTATATATAGGAAGCTAGATGAAGCTGGTTTCTAAAATTAGTTAGTACTCTATATGACCATTGATATCATGACAAAATTATATATACATACATATATATATGTTATTAATTTTGAGATAATATTTATACCTTCAGAATAGTGTTAAAGATTTAAAGTTTCAAAAAAGGATTATGAGGTTATTGGCAATAAAATAATCCCTGAATTTGGTTTTTCTTCTGTCTCATATCAGGTGGCTCTTCTAACATGATACAGAGATTTTGCATTTTCCTTTAACAAGCATGCTTGGGTTTAGAGAAGGAAAGAGCCACTCTCCAACTCCAAAGCCAGCTTTAATTTTTAATTGGATTGGAACTACAAAGAGGACATTTGTGTTATGTGTCTTTATAGAATAGTAGAAACAAATATTTGGGAAGCATTATGAAATTTTATTCAGTTGGAGATGTGATATACTAATACGCCAATTTATTCTTTTTCTTGAGACATTTTTTTCTGGATGATTTATCATTTTTCTTCACATGTCTCATTCATCCAGTGGTCTTCAGATTCCTTAGCTAGATGTCTTCATTCTCCTGAAAAGACAAAGACAAAACCCTTCCCCCAAGCCTAATTTTGGAGATGTTCCCTTTTGGCAAGTTATAGCTGATCAAATGAAAAGCATCTTTTAGTCTTAAAGTTAGTTTAAATTGAATAGTCATGGTCGTTGGTGAACCACCAGCTTTTCTAATTAAGAGGTCTCTCTTGTTCAAATTGAACCTCTATCAATTTTGATAGTATCCATAGCTCTTCTTCTCCTGAGGAAATAAAAGCAATACCTCTTGCCCAAAATAGCATATATCCTGCTTTCTATTCTGAGGTAAGCACATTTTTTAAACTATACAGGCTGATTTAATTCAGTAATTCTTCCTATTATCCAGTGTCTCTCCACAGATGTCCTTCCTTTTTTTCTTTTTTTGGAGCTGAGAATCGAACCCAGGGCCTTGTGCTTGCCAGGCAAGCGCTCTACCACTGAGCTAAACCACCAGCCCTTTGTCCTTCTTTTGTCATTAGCATGTAGAAAATTCAAAATTCTGAAAGCATTATGCAATCTATTTCAGGGGGTTTTTATTACCCCTTTCTGATTATTTAGCATATCCTTTAGAGTTTGACTTGGTCTTTCTATGACTGCTTGGCCTGTAGGATTGCATGGTATACCTGTAATATGCTTTACATTGTAATAAGCAAAAAACTGTTTCATTTTACTAGAGACATATGCTGGAGTATTGTCAGTCTTAAATTGTACTCGTATATCCATGATGGCCATAACTTCTAACAAATGTGTTATTGGAGAATCAGTCTTTTCAAAACATACAGCAGTTGCCCATTGAAATTCTGAATAGGTATCAATGGTGTGATGTACATATTTTAATTTTCCAAGTTCTACAAAATGAAACACATCCATCTGCCAGATTTCATTCCTTTGAGTATCCTTTGGGTTCCTTCCAGCAGGTAGTGGAGTATGGCTAAGTATTTATTAAGAACAAATAGGCCATTGCCTTTTAATTTCTTTGGCTTGTTACCAAGTGATAGAAAAATCTTTTTTCAAACCCTTTTTATTGACATGGTATTTTTATGAAACTCTGAGACCTCCAGCACATTTACTATTAATAGTTGATCAATTTTATCATTACCTTGTGCAGGAGGGCCTGGCAGACCCATATGGGATCAGATGTGTGTTTTATATATTAAGGATGATTCCTATTCCTGATTATTTCTTTAACGGACAAAATAATGGAGTTAATTCTGACTCATCAGGAATAAATTCATCAGTTTCAATGTGTAAAGCAACTGTTTCTGCATACTGATAGTAACTATGTTAAGAGGTTCTGAAAAATACATTAATACCATCAGAATAGCATATAATCCTGACTTTTAGATAGAATTATAAGGGCTTTGAGCCACTTCATTTAAATTGTCTGATTTATAATATGCCTTTCCTGATATATTTGCATCAGTTTAAAATGTAGGTGATCTAGAAATTGGTGTTCCCTGTACAATGTGATGAAGAATCCAGTTAGTTCTCTTTATAAACTGAATCTTTTGCTTTTGAGATATTCATTGTTAATCTCTCCCAAAAAAATTACTGCAAGCTCTTTGCCAAGGTTCACTTTCTTCTTGTAATTTTTCAAATTCATCACTCATTAAAGGTACTACAGTTTCTGCTGGGTCTATTCTTGCTAATTGATAAAGTCTCTATTTTCCCTTAAAAATCAAATCAGAAATCTTTTCCACATACGTCTTTAGTTTCTACTCTGTTTATGTGGTAAAAATATCCATTCCAATATAATATCTTCCCTCTGCATTAAAATTCCTGTAGGAGAATGCTTAGAGGGTAAAATAACCAAAATGCAATCAAGCTTTGAATCCAAATAATCCACATGTGTATCATCTAATTTCTTTTCCACCAAAGCCAATTCCGTATCAGCTTCAGCTGATAATTCTCTTGGACTATTAAAGTCCTTGTCACCATCTAAGGTTTTGAACAAATTACCCAGTTCATGATTTTTTTTTTTTACCCCAATAGTGGGCCATAGATGGGCAATGTCTCCCAGCAATCTTTGAAAGTCATTAAGAGTCTGTAATTGGTTGCTCTTAATTTTCTTCTTTTAATATCTAATTTTTATAGAGCTATTTTTATATCCTAAATAATTAATAGAATCTCCTGTTTGTATTTTTCAGGAGCAATTTGTAATCCCCAAGAAGGCAAAATTTTCTTTACTTCTTAACAGTCTTTCTAAAGGATCTACATTTGAATCAGCCAGTAAAATATCATCCATATAATGGTAAACTATAGATTGAGGAAATTGCTTATGTATGATTTCCAATGATTATTGTACAAAATATTGGCACAGTGTGGGACTATTTAACAGCCCCTGTGGGAGGACCTTCCATTGGTATCTCTTAAAAGGCTGAGAATTATTATAAGTAGGAACCATGAAAGGAAATTTTTCTCTGGCTTTTTTTTTTTTTTTTTTTTTTTTTTGTAAAGGTATAGTGAAGAAACAATCTTTTCAGGGCTGGAGAGATGGCTCAGGAGTTAAGAGCACTGGCTTCTCTTCCAGAGGTCCTGAGTTCAATTTCCAGCAACCACATGGTGGCTCACAACCATCTGTAATGAGATCTGGTGCCCTCTTCTGGCCTGCAGGGACATATGCAGGCAGAACACTGTATACATAATAAATAAATAAATCTTTAAATAAATAAATAAATCTCTTTAAAAAAAAAAAAGAAACAATCTTTTAAATGAATAACTATAAGAGGCCATTCTTTAGGGACCAGAAAAAGAAATAGAATTCCAGTCTGTAAAGAGCCCATTGGCTGAATCACTTTGTTAACAGCTCTTAGAATGGTTACCATTCTCCATTTTCCAGATTTCTTTTTAATAACAAATACAGGAGAATTCCAAGGGCTGGTTGATTCTTCAATATGCTGAGCATTTAGCTGCTCCTGTGCCAGCATTCGAAGTCCTACAATTTCTCTGATGCTAAAGGCCATTGCTCAACCCATACAGGTTTGTCTATTAAACGTTTTAAGTATACGGCTCTTGGTGCCTTTGAAAGATCAGCAACTGTTGTGCTTTGTTCATGTACAACCTAAATGGTCAGTGACTGTTCTTTATAATGCCTTCTAATATTTTTCCCAGAAACATATGTTAGTTTATAGTTTGTTTCTGAGATTGGAGGAATTTTAATCTGAGTATTCCATCTGTAACAAATCGTATCCCCATAAATTCATTGCAATTTTAGCCACATGTGGCTTTAATTTTCCTCTTTGTCCTCTGGCCCTATACATTCAACCCATCTCATGCTCTGTTTTACCTGGGATAACATTCCAATCCCTAAAAGCTGACATTTACCTCCTGAAGAGGTCAATTTGGATGTCAAGATTCTCATTCAATTATTGTTCCGTCTGCACCTGTGTCTACAAGCTCTTCAATAAGAACATCATTTATTCATATTTTTAATTTTGGTCTTTGTTCTTTTATAGAAATTTGCCAAAATGTTTGTTTTACGGTATCTCCTGATTTTTTTCTTCTCTCTTCTATGGCTTTTTCATCCACCAGAGCAGTATGATTTTTTGCAGTAGGCATTAGGTTCTTTAATTGCTCAAGGAAGAAGTTTCTTCCATGATGATAGAAAAGGAATGAACAGAATTTGACATGGGGGCCTGCAAGAGGCCCCTCAGGGTGTTTCCCAAGGCAAAGGCAAAGGATTACCTTGTCTTTTCCTTGCTGATCTACATTTATTACTCCAATGTCTGCCTTTGCCACACCTTCTGCATAATCCAGAAGGAAGGGGCATTCTGTTGGATTATTCCTTGAAAAAACATTGTTTCTAGGAACATCGTGTTTACAGTCCCTTTAGGTGACCTTGTTTACAGCAAATGAAACATTTGACATTTCAATTTTTCTTCAAGCCTCTGGAAACCACCTCTGTTATCCAAGCATCATTATAGTTATGAGATTCAATATTGATTGTACCTTGGATCCATTCCTCCATGGGTTCTGATCACTCCTTTAATGTCCTAATTACCTTTTTGCATTGTGTATTAGCATTTTCAAAAGCCAGAGATTCAATTATTATTTGTCTAGCTTCTGAATTTGGTATTATTCTATTTATTGCTAAAGTCAATCTTTGTAAGAAATCCATGAAGGTTTCTTTTGGGTCCTGTATAACTTTTGCTAATGACTCAATTTTCTTTCTTACTCCTTCAATTCTGTCCCAAGCATTCATGGCTACTGCATGGTGTAAAGCCAGGGTGTAGTCATCAGATAAAGATTGCCTTTATACATCAGCATAATTTCCCTCCCCAAGATGTTGGTCTTGGGAGATTTCAATACCTCTATCCCTACTCTGTTCAATGGTCTTAGCCTCTTCCTTCCACCAGGTCCTCCATTGTAATTGGGGACCATCCTGCAAGACTGCTGTAACCAAGTCTCTCCAGTCTTGAGGGATAATTGTATTACTAGTTGATCACTAGTTTAACATGTGCTTCTGAAAAGGTAAATATATTCCATATGAGACTGTCACTTCCTTGAAGCTCCTCAAGTCTAAAATTTGCACAGGAGTCCATTCAGCTCGTACACAGCCTTAGGGTTATCTATCATTTGGCAATTCCTGTAAGGTTACTGAATAAATTAAGGTGGGTTATTTGAAAGCCTTAGACTGTTTGTAACCTTATAATGTAATGCTGAGATTGGTTTTCCTTTATATTCTTCTGTCTGTGTCTGAATATTGCTATGATCTGTTTTAACAAGTTTTTCTAAAACTTTCATCTTGGCACTCATATTAACCAACTTTTTAAACAATAAAATAGAAATTATCAAACAAACAACTTTTGTAATTGACGTTACCTAAATCCCATCTACGTTAATTATTATCCTCCCATTTAATTGTTCCATTTTCAAATCACCTATCATATTATGAAACAGAGACCAGACTTTCTCCATTGTAATAGTGCTTCCCATTTTTTTTTTAATCTGGGAAAATGCTCTCTCTGTCTTTTTTTAAAAATCTGATTCCCCACCTTTAAGAAATCTCAACTTTCTCATCAAATCTGCTGACAATGCTGATTCACATGATCAGGAAGTGAAGCAGGTACCTAGTGTGGCAGCAGCCAGAGGAGGAGGTCCAGTGAAAGCCCACCATGCACCAGGAGAGGGAACCTGCTGTCTGAAAAATGCACTCAGGGCAGCGTGAGGAAGAAAGTTGTGTAGTGGGGGCAGTCTAAAAGGCAGAGCTGGCTGATGGTGATAGGCTAACTCTGAAAGGAAAACCTAACTGGCAGGGTAATAACTATGGCTGCATGTAGCTCTAGCCTGTGCCAGTAGCTGCATGCCACAGGCAAGTCGCTTTTTCATGAATTCATGCCCCAAAAGTTGGATGCCAGATATTGAACAAATCCTAATTAATCCTATAATAAAATCCTGGAACCAGATATGGGGTAAATGCTGGAAGATCAGAGGAAACAAGACACAGCCACTTATCAACTCCTCAGTCAAAAAGGGAAGATCCTGTCTCCATGAATCCTCAGACAGAATGTCCCTGAGTCTTCATCTGAAAGAGCGGAACCACTGTTTCCTCCCACCTTACATTCCTTTGTGTGCCCAGCCATATGACTTCCTGTCTCAACCTTTCTAGTGCTAGGATTAAAGGTATGTAACTTCCAAGTACTGTGAATAAAGGTCTGAGCCATTTATACCTGGTTCTGTTTATCTTCTAATCTGGATTAATCTTGTACAGTCCAGGGTGACATGGAACTCACAGAGATCTGTCTGCCTCTGCTTCCCGAGTGCTAAAATTAAAGGTGTGTGCCTCCATTGCCTGCCTCTATGGCCAACTAGTGGCTGGTTCTGCCATCTGATCTTCATGCAAGTTTTATTTGTTAGAATACAAAAAAAAAAAAAAATCACAGTAATTCAGAGGCGAACCTGAGGTTTTGTTCTTTTTTTTTTTTTTTTTTTTTTTTTTTACCATGACTCAATATATTTCAGGTATATATTTTCTTGTCTTCCAAATAAAATGTAAAATACTGTCTTCAATTTTTGAACTATAAATTTAATCTTTCTGTGCACCATCTACTTCCTGTGCAGCAGATCTTTTGTATTTTCCAAAATAAAACTCTATGTGGAGGATAAAAATTTTGTATTTAGATGATACAAATTCATACAATTAACTTTCTCCTTTTGCAGCTTGGTTATTTTATGATTTCATGAATGTCACACCATAAAACATTTCTACTGTTTAATGGGTTTCTTTCTGTAAGTAAAATGCCTTTACAATTTACTTATCTAATAATCTACAAATAATATGCTGTTATGTCCATGTTCTATTTCATTGTGCCCTTATTCTAGTAGAAGTATAGATTATTTCTACCTACAATATTTTATCATTTGTTCTTAGTGCACTGTAGTTTCTCACTGATGATTCACTATGTATGAGTAAATATTTCCTTTTAAAAAAGATAAGCATTAAGTATAAGGACTATTTCCTAGCCTTTGTTGATATCACAACTTTTGCTCAACAGGAACAATACCTGATGATTATAACATGTACAGAAAGGCCATTGATTGTAACTCACTAATTATGCAACACCAGAGAATTCATACAAGGGAGAAACCCTACAAGTGTGAAGAATGTGGTAAGGGTCTTAGTTCTCATAAAACACTTTCCATACACCAGAGACTTCATACAGGAGGAAAACCCTACACTTGTAAAGAATGTCATAAGGACTTCAATACTCGCTCATCACTTTTTATACACCAGAAAAATCATACTGATAAAAAAACCTACAAGTGTGAAGAATGTGGCAAATCATTTTACTATCCTTCAATGCTGAAGCAACATCAAAGTATTCATTCTGGAAAGAAACCCTACAAGTGTGAAAAATGTGGCAAATTATTTTACTATCCTTTAATGCTAAAGCAACATCAAAAAATTCATTCTGGAGAGAAGCCCTATAAGTGTGAAGAGTGTGGAAAATTATTTTACTATTCTTCAATGCTGAAACAGCACCAAAGTATTTATAGTGGAGAGAGACCATACAAGTGTGAAGAATGTCACAAAGCCTTTCATTATTACTCAAGCCTTAAAAACCACAAAGCAGTTCATACTGGAGAAAAACTCAACAAGTGTAAACTGAGAAGAAAAAGATTTACTAAGCCTGCCTTCCACATGGAGGACAAGGCAGCTTATATATATCACAGAGAAAGCCTACAAGTGTGAAGAGTGTGGCAAGTGCTTTTGCTCATCTTCATCCCTTAGAGTACATCAAAAAATCCATTCTGAAGACAATCCCTACACTTGTGAAGAGTGTGGCAAAAAGTTTTCCTCCTTTGCACACCTTCAAGAGCATCAGACTGTCCATACTGGAAAGAAGCCATACAAGTGTGAAGAATGTTACAGAGCCTATCGTTATCACTCATCACATCACTAAACACAAGAAAGTTCATACTGGTCAGAAACCCTACCAGTGTGAAGAGTGTGATAGATGGTTTTCCTCATCTTCATCTCTTAGACAACATAAAAAAAAGAAAATTCACTCTGAAGAAAATTCCCAAAACTGAGGGGAATGTACAAACACTTAGTTAATTGTTTTATCTGTACTTAATACATGATAGAATTTATATGGGAGAGAAATCTTACAAATGTCTTAAAAAGTTTACTTCTCAACACTTAAAAGAAAGCAAATGATTTATTCTGGCTACAAACTCCCATGAGTATATGAAGTGTGGTAAAATCTTTGCTGATAATTCAGGTCTTATCCACTCTAATGTATCCATAGAGGAGAATATTAAGTTAATTATTTTGGAATGTCAACACAAACATCTAATTATCAAGAGCACAATCACTAAGCATGTCATCAGAGAAGAGTAGAGACTTCTCTTTGCTGTAACCAACAACAGTTTGTTCAAGCAGTGTGTTTGAAACTTGCCTTGATTAATGGGTCTCTTTCTTCTGTAACTATAAATGTTCCCTGAAACCTTTACCATGTCATAACTTATTCCATTGGGTTCCTGAAATCTGATATCTGGTCTGTGTCATAGTTACTGTTGTTTTTCCCAGTGGAGTCATCCAAGCTCCTGTAATATCTCGCCTTGGTGTGTAAGAAGCTGTCTCTCAGCTAGCAGGTTTTCACCCAGCATTTGGCTCCTGAATTCTTATTGGTAAAACAAAAGGCTAGAAGTTAGTTAAAACTACAGGAAGGCTCTTCTGGTCTTAGGCCTCAGCGTCAAGGCAGCAGCTACAGAGACGCAGTCATCAGCTGAGGCAGAGATGGCATCAGGTGCAGCTGCTGTGCATCAGATAAAAAACAGTGCCCGTAGAGCAATAATGATAGGAAAGTTATGAGAGCAACCAGTCACTTTCTGTTTGGATTTGAAGCTTATCCACAAACGGTAACTGGTGTGATGTTAATTTGGTGATATAATTTTGCCTGGCTAGGTGATAAGCCCTAGGGTGAATTTAATGCTGTTATTCTAATAAGTGGATACTAACTAAATGAACCCAAGTTCTCATCCTTATACTCAAAGAGTCAGGATCCCAAGTCCTCATCTTTATACCCACATTGTAAAAGAGGTCCCTTACAAACATCTAAAGCCACAAGTCAGAGACTCCTGAGGGAAAAGAGGAAGAAAGAATGTCAGAGGCAGAAACAGTAGATGTCTGCACTGAGACAGCAGAAATGTTTAAACATTTCTAGAACAGTGAAACTTTGCTAGAAATGTCAGCACCATTTCATGCTTGAACACACTGGGGCTATTGCTACCTATACAACACTTCCACAGGCTATACCCCAGCATACAATAAGCATGGTTGCATAAGGGCCTCACTATGTCTCTCACCCTGTGGAGGAGCTATTGGCAATTGATGGCTCCTGAGGGAGACAGTTAATCTGAGAGTCTTCCAGGTTCCAGTCAACTGTCCTACACCTGTAGCTAGAGTTTTCCTGCCTTGCCCACAGTCAGGACAAATCTTTGTCACCCGCCAGTCCCACAGCTGCTCAGACCCAACCAAGTAAACACAGAGACTTATATTGCTTACAAACTGTATGGCTGTGGCAGGCTTCTTGCTAACTGTTCTTATAGCTTAAATTAATCCATTTCCATAAATCTATACCTTGCCACGTGGCTGGTGGCTTACCGGCATCTTCACATGCTGCTGGTCATGGTGGCATCTGGCAGTGTCTCTCTGCCTCAGCCTTCTGCTTCCCAGAATTCTCCTCTCTCCTTGTCCCACCTACTTCCTGCCTGGCCACTGGCCAATCAGTGTTTTATTTATTGACCAATCAGAACAATTTGACATACAGACCATCCCACAGCATACACCCCTTCACATGGAGGGAGCACTAAGTGGGATGAAGAAATAACAAAGAAAAAGCCCACCAAGGTGGGAGAGTAAAGTATTTTAAGGGTAAGAAGCAATAGGTGAAGGAATGTGAAGATTTGAATAAAACATTTAATATTCGTGTAACAAATTCTCCCCAAATAAATATCATTTTACCTTATTGGTTTTGTATATGTCCAAACTTGACTGGTTTTAGCAGTGATTACAGCTCATGCATCTGGACGTTATAAAGGTTACTGAGGGCCAGCTTCCTACTGGCAAGGCATCATGAGGGATCAAGTGAGTGGACTACCAGAAGGGATCAGATGCTGAGAACTAAGGAGCCCTCTACCTGTTTAACCTCAGGAAATAAACGGGGATGGCTTTGAGGAGATGAAATGCAGCCAGACTCACCTCATATCTTACACTTGGCTTTGCCATGAGAACAACAGAGGGATGGTGAACAGTAGTCTCTCCACCTTCCCTGACCTCCCTCCTACATCTATAGGGATCACAGCTGTTTTTGTTCCTGGTTATCCATCATTATGAAAGTTAGGGAAGGTATGTAACAGTCAAATGAACTTGGAGGGTAGAAAGTTACAATACTTCACATACCTTCTATCACTGTGTTATTTTTAAAAAAATGTATTAACGTGTAAATGGCATATGCACATTGGAAAACACAGAGAAATGAATGAGCCTCTAGATTACATAGCACAGAGAGTCTATACTTCTAGTTTTAATTTCCATCATAGATAATAACAAAGAAAGGCTGCTATGTGGGAAGGTTCTGTTTTTTTAAAAAATGTCTAAAATGTGATCAAGCAATATAGCTTGAACAAAGGTCAGGTTCTTATGTGTATGTGAGTCAATGTTTTCTTCATGCTTGGAGTCTCTGTAGACCTAGTTATTAATTTCCTCTGAATCTAGAGAGATATTTCCTTATGAATGGAAATAACCATAATAAATATACATTTGTCCTACAAAAGAATGATTTTTTTTAGAGCTACAGTCTGTGGTGAAATCTCAAGGGACCAGTTTAAGTGAGAAGTAGCAGAGACACCCTCTTGGTAGTCAATACTGTAGTAGAGACTCCCAAGCTCAGGAGTAACTAATACAGCAAAGGCTCACACTGTCAGAAGGACATAGTATAGCAGAGCCAGACAGACACTTAGGAGTAACACTGTAGCAGAAACATACATGCTCAGGAGTAAATAATCTTAGCTGACCTTTCTCATTTGTCTGTTTAATTTTAAAGCCTATTATTTTGATAGTAAAAAAAAAATCTTATGTGAAAATTAACAAGACCTGAAAACTACAGTGTTGTGTAATGTTATTTTAAGTAGGCAAAGGTGCATTGCATTTTTTATGCTGTGTAATATCACTTTACCTGTGTAAAGGTGTGTTACACTTGTTTCTGCTGCCTTTGTTAAAAATGTAAAGATGTGTTGCATTTGTTTCACCTTTCCTGCCTAAGGCAACTGATTGGTCTAATTAAAACCTGAATGGCTAATAGCTAGGCAGGCGAGGGATAGGTGAGGCTCTCAGGCAGAGAGAAAAAAATAGGAAGAGAAATTTAGGATGGAGGAAAAGATCAAGAGAACAAGAGAGGGCCACAATAGGACCAAAAGCCTGGCAGCATTCAGACAACCATGGAAAGAGCAGGAAAGCAATATATACAGAAAAATGAAGGATAAAGAGCCCCAGGCAAAACATACATGAAGAGAAACAGGTTAAGTTATAACAACCAGCAAGAAATGAGCCTAAGCTAAGGCTGATCATCCCTAACTAATAAATGTCCATGCCATGATTTAGTAATTTGTTGGTGGCCCAAGAAAAAGCCTGTTATACTACAGAGGTCATGAACTTCAGTTAGAACAGATATTCTGAACAGAATCTGAGGCATTCACATTGGATTTGACACTGTCTGTACTGAATATATTTTATGCACTGATACACCATGAAACTAAAATCCACAACAGAGTTGGAACCTGAAAAAAATCAATTATCTTATGTCCTCTTTCACAACCCATGTTCATTACCTGCTTTAAATCCTTCCTCATCCCCTAATACTTAATGTTCATTCTCTTTTGTACTTTACATACTGGACACACATACACATCTCTTCACATATGTCCTTAATTGCCATCTAGATTAAATATATGAGGAAGAAATGCAGTGTATTTCTTCATATGATAGTGTGATGTCAACTCATATACATTCAACATCCATCCATTTTTCTGTAAATTTTGTGATTAGATTTTTTACAGTTATATAGCATCCCCTCTGTGTGTGTATATGATATACACATTTATATTTACCAACTTATTTTCTTTCTTTTATATTAAAATTTTTATTCATTTTACATACAAAACACAGATGCCCCTCTCATCCCTCCTCAACTCCCCCAAGCCATCCCCACCTCACCCACCTCTCATCCTTCCTCCAAAAGTTAAGACTTATTTTCTATTCATATCTTCATGAACATCTATTTTGATTTAGGTTCTTTAAAATTGGGAATGTACAAGCAATAAACACGGGGTAGAAATATCTCTGTATTGAGGTATGAAGTGCCCTGAGCATAGCCAGGACTGGAAATAATGGGAAGTGTTCAGAGACTTAAAACCTGTTTCCAGCGGTTTGAAAGACATTGGGGGTGTGAGGTGCTGATTTGGCAGTTTCCAGGGATCACTGGACCACCCATAGTCTATGCTATGGTAGTCTCAGAAGTTACTTTGGGTCTGTGGCTTTCTCTATTCACAGCCTGTAGATAGTAGACTGCACTGCACCTGCAGTTTAGTGCCTGCCTCCAGCAGGCTCAGAAGGTCCAAGGAGTGACCAAAGATTTGACTCCATGTCGTCCACCTGGCTGAGCAGCAGCCATATCAACCTGCACTGACTTCTGAGGTCACTGGAAGGAAATCTTAGTTGCAGAAGGCTCTCCTTCGCTTTGAGGGTAGGCACACTTTTGAATGTTTATACCCTGTACAACCTTGCTTCCACAGTAAACATGAGGACTCATGCATTCATGGCTGAGCTATATACTCCAAGCTGGGGAAAAAAGACTGAATGCATTATTTGCATTTATATAAACACCTTTTATACCAGGAGATAAACAGTAGTAGTCTCAGTTGGACTTGGGCAGCCTTAGCTGTTCTTAATCACACAATGTCTTCTTTGGCTGTTTGTTGATCTCCTTTTCAATGTCTCAGGTCAGGGGCACTGACTCAGGATGGGAGAGTTAGAGGACCCTTAGAGAAGCGCATGCTTGAAGCTGATGGTGGGAAAAAAAACCCTAGCTTCAAGAGCATGTATTTACACATATGCAATATTAGCAATACTCCAAAAACGATTGTTTCTATGTATTTGAAAAGTAGAAATATAAAGAAGAGTAGCCATGTGTGGTGGGGTAGAAATCAAGGGAGATCACAGTCATAGGGCAAAGGAATTTCAAGGACAGAGGGAATACTGAATCACAGAGGAAGAAGGCTTGGAGACTTATTATAAAGAGCTGGCTCTAGGATGCAGTATAGCTTCTCTAACTTGCAAGCCACACAGCTAAGGGGCCTTCCAGTACAGAAAAAGTGGTCCTACACCTTAGAGCCACTGTGAGTTAGGGTCTGGTCTCCATGGCTATGTAGGTTCCTGGTTGATCAGGGTTTCAGAAGGGTAAACATGTATAGAGTGAATACTGCTTCCAACATGGTACCTCCTGCTCAGGGACCCCCTGCAGCCACCACAGCCATCCACTCTGGCCTCCCTCACCTCAGGATGTGAGGACAACAAAGCAGCCCAGGTTCCAGTCTGTGCATTTTGCACTAGGTTTCTTTAAGGTAACTGGACACTGAATAACAGTTTATCAAAGCCTTGTGACCTCAGGAGGAGAAGTATCTGAAATAACTAATTGCACACTGACGATTATTCAATAATAGGAGCTGTTATCGGGATAACATGATGGATAGTTAGTTTCAGGAGATTATGAAATGTGCTAAAAGAGAAAGGTATTGGACTGGATAAATATTTAAAAGTTTGTCAGTTTGGGACCCATTTCAGGATGAGAGATTAGTGTAAGAGAGGTGTTGTGGAATAATCTTTTTGTACACTGTGAAGATGTGTCTTTGCATGCACCCCAAGTCTGCCTTGGGCTTCTGGGACAGGAGAGCTGCCTGGAGTACCATGGAGTAGATGATAGTGCAAGTCCAGGATTGCAAACTAATGATGCTCAGCTGACTGCCTGCTCCTGAGGTGGAGCTGGGAGCTCAGTGAGCAGCTTTGGTGGGGAAGCATGCTTCTCTAGCTGAGCGGTTCTCACATGGATGCTGTCAGATTCCTCAGAATCTGTAGAGCAAACGGGGTCTGGTCTTCCTGAACTCTGTAGCCGGCCTAGTGTAACGGTCTTGAGGTGTTGATTGTGTTCATTTCCTCTGCCAGTTAAAAAATTCAGGAAGGAAAGCCCAAGGCCCAACAGTTCACTCATGGGAAATTCTGAAATACGGACAGATGTCAGAATCAGCTGCTATAGAAAAGCTTTGACTAGGGTGAGAGAACACACATTCTGCAGACATATGGAGGGAAAGACCCAGTGCAAAGCTGAATGGGGACTAGAGAAGCTGAACCCAGGTTCACCTTGAGGGCTGGGTTTTCTTAAATCTTTGAAAGGTCCTCCATCCCTAATGTAGGGATGAGTAATTAAAAAACAGTGCTGGTGTCTTTCTTGTACCAAAATGATTGTGTCAACATGTCCTGATCTGGCCTTAAAGTGTTGAGCTAGTCCAGAAGCAGGATGTCTAGGAACAGGTGAAAAACTCTCATGGCCGGAGGTTCCAGTGCCAGGCTTTTGTGTCAGGTCAGCAGGGTGAGGAAGAACTCTCAGACCTGTGTGTATTCATGTGATTTAAAGTAAACAGACCTGTGATAGAAAAGAAACTCCAGTCTACTCTATTGTACATCCCTATCATCTCTGAATTTGGAGGGGGAGGCAGGATCCTTTGGTCATTCCCTGCTTCATTGGAAATTCATGGGCAGCCTAGGCTACCCAGTCTGTGACAGAAAACACTTGACCATACTTTATGGACATAAGAAATACTTCCTAAGGTTCATTTCATGTTTCTGAAATTGAGCACTATGTTACAAATCCATACAATCAACACTTTACTGACATAAGAACTACAAGTACTTAACATCTGGGGCCCATTCCAGGAGTAATTTAAACTTTTTTCACTATCATGCTTTTGGTACAGACATATTTTGGTGAAGAATCCTTCTTTGCATTGCTTAAATATTTCTCCCTATATGCAGCAACTATTTATTTTCTTAGATATTAATGTATTAGTTACTGTTGTGACCTGATGCTGATTTCTTCTGGTTTCACTGGTTTCTTCCAGTTTGCTCCTTTCATATCTAATCTGAGACTCCATTATTTCTTCATTTCCATTCTGAGTTCTTGACTGATGTGGATGCTCTGGTTACATTCCTGGGTCTTTTTCTGCAGCTGCAGCAGGGATGCCTTCCCCTGTCCTTACTCCAGAAGTTCCACTGTGTGCAGATGCTTCTTACACTGAGCCAGAACAAAACCACTTCCTCCCTGTCCTTCACATGGGCACTGCCATGTCCAACCAGTAAAGCAAAATGCTCATGTTGGTTCCTGCTCTTCACAGGTCCAGTCCAGGTCCCCTTGTTGAGCAGTCCTGTCTCTTTCCTCCCAGGCTTCTTTCATTGTATTCTAATGTCAGTGTGAGGGAGGGAGTTCCTTGTGTTTACAACTCATGCATGAACCCTGCTGTGTTAGACATGTCATATCTGGAAAACTCTGGAGGGGAGGTGTGCTGGGTGGTGACACCCAGTTCCTGCTGATTGATCTATAGGACTATGTCAGAGGCCATGGAGAGACATTGTAAAAGATTGAACAGGGGTCAAGCACATGCAAGGAATAAACCTGAGCAGCACAGATTTTCATTTTGGTTATGTTGGTACCTGTCATAGTGCCCCCCATTGTCATTATCACACGCAGTAACATATCAATTACATATTTTGAGTTCAGAGGTGTCTGCCTGCCCTGCCTATTGTCTTCAAAACTGCATTCCATTGTTCTCTTCTCTGCAGGATCTAGTTTAATAGAAGTCAGTCAGACCTGTGTCAGTGCGTGTCCCAACCCTTGACTGGAGACACTACACTTGTTGCTTCAAGAAACTCAGAAACATTATACAGACGATTAAAATTCACAAATACACCTAGACATCTAATGGACACAGCAAGTGATATTTACTTTGAAACTAAAGTCTCATTATATAAACCATGTTTCTCAAAAGGGACATTACATTTGGTCTCCTACGTTTTTTTTCATGGTTCCAATTCCATTATCTGAGTCATAGTATTTCAAAATGTGGTAAGTTTAATCCAAAAGAATTAATGATTGCTGCATGCCACATTTATTAGGTAAAGAGCCAAGATAGCGATCCAGGAGTTGCTACTTGATGATGTGTTTTAAGCACTAGGTCATTTAATCAGTACACTGGCAGTTTTGAAGGGGGGGAGGGGTCACTACTGTTAAGTGATATTTGAGGAGCAAACACAAGGGTATGGGAGTGGGAAGATACAAGCAATGCTCAGGTAACATTAAAATCACAACACATGGACCAGAACACTTGCAAGGCTAACATGTCAGTCAAAGGCTCCACTCATACTAATACATCTCATGCTGTGGATCTGGAGGTGAAGACCAGCTTCACTCCCCAGGGCTGTCCTGCTCTCTCTGCTTCTTCCTCCCATACTTCACTGCAGGCAGCCAGACACAAATCCACAAGAGGAGGAAACTCCATGCCTGGGTTCCGGGAATTCTTTCGCCTAGACTTCTGGGAAATGTAGTATGTGGCACTGTGACATCACGGGGAGCCATCCAGGAAATCCCAATCAGGCTTTCTGTCGACACACGTGCTTCTTCTTCAAAGTTTGGCTAGAGTTCTGCCCTACTCTGCATTCCTGTTGCGTCTCTGACATGGAGGTTGGTCCAGGGTACAGCGCAGCCTGAGTCACTGTGCGGGGTGCGGGGGTCCGTCTTGGAGGGAGCGGAACTGGGCTGGGTGGGAGGGCGGAAGAAGCTGCCTTGGAGGTGCTGTGCTGAACTGACGGGGTCACGTGAGGTTGCAGGTCAGGTCTGGGGTGAGGGCCATAGGGACTGTGCCTTGAGTGACAATTTCCTTAGGATGTCCCCTGCAGCCCAAGTCCGGCTTGGTCTTTTAGGACAGGAGAGCTGCCTGGTAGCGCGGAGTAGATGATAGTGCAAAGTCCAGGATTGCAAACTAATGACGGTCAGCTGACTGCCTGCTCCTGAGGTGGAGCTGGGAGCTCAGTGAGCAGCTTTGGTGGGGAAGCATGCTTCTCTAGCTGAGCGGTTCTCACATGGATGCTGTCAGATTTCTCAGAATCTGTGGAGCAAACGGAGTCTGGTCCTCCTGAACTCTAGCCGGCCTAGTGTAACGGTCTTGAGGTTTTGATCGTGCTCATTGTCTTTGCCAGTTAAATAAGTAAGAGGAAATTTTCAGGCGAAACCAAGGTCTCAGGTGGGAAATTCTGGAAGCAGCCGACAGATCTGCCAGAATCAGCTGCATTAGAAAAGCTTTGACTGGGGGTGAGAGAACACACATTCACCCCCACACAGAGGGACCGCCTGCAGGAAGAAGGAACTGGAGAAGCTGACTCCAGGCCTCACCGGGAGAGCTGGGTTTTCTTAACCTTGGAAAGGTCTTCCATCCCTTCTGTCGGGTGGAGCACAGTGGTTGTGTCAACAAGTCTTGATCTTGTCTTGAAGTGTTGATCTAGTCCAGAAGCAGGATGTCTAGGAACAGATGAAAAACTCTCATGGCTTTGGGTTCCAGTGCCAGGCTTTTTTGTCAGGTCAGCAGGGTGAGGAAGAACTCACAGACCTGTGTGTATTCATACGACAATAAACAGACCTATGATAGAACAGAAACTTCAGTCTATTGTACTCAGAGTCCCCCAAATACCACCAAGAGACCAAATCCAATGCAAAAGCAAGGTGGTCTTGGGGTCTACAAACTACATAGGAACAGACTCAGGATTGGTTTATGTGAATGGCCATCATGTTAGTAACTTTTTATTGGCTAGGATTAGCTGGGGGTTACAGTTACCCATTTTTGGACAGGCCTGGACAAGTCCCAGGCTTTGTCCTTTAGCAGACATGGAGGTTGGCTGGCCTAGCAAGAACTGACTGTGGGACCCGATTCAAGTGTGTCCTATCTCCCTGTCCTTGCTGGCAGGGGCATCAGTGATTAATTGTCTTTTGTTCGTGACCCTCTCAGAACCTGCTTGCTCGGTCTCAGGAAACTGAAATTGAGGCCTGATCTCTGAGAGAAGACTGAGCAGCCTGTTATGGCATCTGCTTGGTCCTATCAGGTCTACTCTATGCACATCCCTGTCATCTCTGCATTTGTGAGGGGGAGGCAAGACCTCTGGTCATCCTCTGCTTCACAGCAAATTCAAAGCCAGAGTAAGTCAGAAAACATTTAGACATGCTTCAAGGTCATGAGAAATACTTTCTATGTTCATTTCATGTTTCTTACAGTGAGCGCCGTGACAAATCCATGCAATCAGCACTTTACTGACTTCAGAACTATTTGTGATTAACGTCTGTTGACACATTCCATGTATAATTTAAACTTTTTTCACTATCATGCTTTTGTTATAGGTATTAAAATTTGGTGATTATGTACTTGCTCTCATTTACTCTGTGAGGAAGAATTCCTCTTTGCTTGGCTTGAATATTCCTCCCTATATGCAGTGATTGTTCATTCTTTTTGGATATTAATCTGTGTTTGTCACTGTCATGACCTGATGCTGATTTCTTCTGGTTTCACTGATTTCTTCCAGTTTGAGACTCCAATTATTTCATTTCCATTCTGCAGTTCTTGACTGATGTGGCTGCTCTGGTTACATTCCTGGGTCTTTTATTGCAGCTGCAGCTGGAATGCCTTCTCCTGTCCTTACTCCAGAGGTTCCACTATGTGCAGATGCTTCTTACAGTGAGCCAGAACAAAACCACTTCCTCCCTGTCCTTCACATGGGCACTGCCATGTCCAACCAGTAAAGCAAAGTGCTCATGTTGGTTCCTGCTCTTCACAGGTCCAGTCCAGGTCCCCTTGTTGAGCAGTCCTGTCTCTTTCCTCCCTGGCTTCTTTCATTGTATTCTAATGTCAGTGTGAGGGAGGGAGTTCCTTGTGTTTACAGCTCATGCATGAACCCTGCTGTGTTAGACATGTCATATCTGGAAAACTTTGGTGGGAAGATATGCTGGGTGAGGATGTTCAGTTCCTGTTGATCAATCTATATGACTACGTCAGAGGCCATGGAGAGACATTGCAGAAGATTTGCACAGGGCCAAACACATGCAAGGAATAAACCTGTGGTGCACAGATTTTCATTACATTGTCATTTATGGTTATATTGGTGCATGTCATAGTGTCCTCCATAGTCATTGTTAAACACAGGAACATATTTTGAGTTATAAGGTGTGTGTGTGTGAATGCATGCCCATCTTCTTGAAAATCTACATTCCATTGTTCTCTGTGGCAGGGTCCTGTGCTGTTGTTCCCTTTCGGGGAGGGGGCCAAGTAAACTCAGAGTCAAATCACACAGACTCTGGGAGGATGTCCAAACAACAAGCTCAGTTTATTCAGGAAGAGGCAAGCCTTATATACCCTCCACTCCACCCTGGGGGAAGGTCTGATGAATATGTATCTGCTGGTGTGGCAGGGCTGCCAGATCTGTTTCAGTTGTGTTGCTGATGGGGCTGTTGTGGTTTGTGTTATTTGTGTATTAATAAACTATCTTAAAAAGAAAACATATTAAGTGATAGCAATGTTTATCTAGAAGACAGAAATCATCTGGATCTCTGTGAGTCGGCATTGGCAGGCATGGGCTCGCTATCAGGGTGATGGTAGAGCAGAGTATAAGGTGTGAACAGATGCATTTGTTTCATTTGCTGGTTGCTGTGTGTTGTGTGTGGTTGATGTGCTGGTTGTTGGTGGTTGTTTCAGTTTGAGCGCAGTTGCTGGGTTCATTTGGATGGCTCAGAGTTCAGTCTGGACAACCGCTGAGAGTTGACTAGTGAGTTAGCTGGCTTGTTCTCTGATCTCCAGTCACCCAATAGCTCTGGTGATATCAAGAACTAAGATCTGCTCAAGACTGGCTCTCAGAAAGTATCCTTTTTACTTGTTTGGGCCGGCTGGCCCTCAAGCCTGTTAGGGATGAGTCATCCCACAGTTCTCTTCTTTGCGTTATCTCTATGAAATTAACTCAGATGTATGAGAATGCATGTCCCAAAACTTTATTGGCTACGATCCACTTACTAGTCCTTCAAGGAGACTTAGAAGAAATAGGTGGACTATTAAAATCCACACATCCATCTAGAAATCTAATGTAAAATGCCAAGTTTGGGATAATTGTAGCTGGAGAGTTTCTCTCCAGCTCCCACCAAACCCCACCAGTCCCGGAGCCCACTTATAAAATAAACACACCGACTCTTATATTATTTAAACTGCTCGGCCATTAGCTCAGGCCTACCATTGTCTAGCTCTTACTCTTATACTAAGCCTATTTCTGTTAATCTATATGTCGCCACGTGTTTCGTGGCTTTACCTGTTGCGTCTACATGATGCTCCCTGGCTGGCAGCTGGTGTCTCCCCCCCTCTGCCTTCCTGTCCTTTCCTCTCTCCTCTCTGTTAGTCCTGCGTGTACTTCCTGCCTGGCTACTGGCCAGTCAGTGTTTTATTTATCAAACAATCATCCACAGCAGATAATATTTTGAAATTTAAATTATACTTCTGTAATTCATGTTTCCAAAGGAGATACTACAATTGGTCTCCCATATTTTTCATGGTTTATTCCACTTTCTGAATCATATAATTGCAAGACATGTTGGCTTAATTAATAGCAAATATTAATGAGTCGTGCCACACATATGCAAGTATAGAGCCTGGATGGAGATCTAGGAGTTGGGACTTGATGATGTGTATAATGTGTATTTTAAGCACTATGTCCTTTGATCAGGACATAGGCTGATCTGAGTGGAAGGTCACTGCTGTTAGGAATCTGATCAGGAATCCAGTCCTCCCTTTGCATCTGGCTTGGACTTCCCACCAATCTTCAGTTTTTTCTGATTCTCTGAAAAGGTATCTCTGAGGGATACTAGCAGGAGATGCAGCAGTTCTTATGTATCTACTCTGTCCATTCTGTTGTTTTAGGCTTGACTCTAGGGTCAGTCTCTATTCAAGTGGACTACAGATTTCTGCCTCAAAATTATGGTGAGAATTGTAGCATGAATCTTAAAAAGTCTTATTAATAAAACAAATTCAGGGCCTGGTATTGGGGTGAATGCTGGAAGATCAGAGATGCAGAACAAGCCACAGCTACCTCACCTCGCCAGTTCCTCAGCTGGTCCTGTTTCCTCAGACTGGAAGCTTCTGAGTCCTCATCCAGAATGAATCTCAGCTGAACTGCTGCTAGAAGCCTGAAAGCTTAACCAGCCAAAAGCTTATAGTTTTTGGTCCTCAAGACTTATATATCTTTCTGTTTTTGCCATCACTCCCTGGGATTAAAGGCTCACTTCTTGGGATTAAAGGTGTGTGTCACCATGCCTGGCTGTTTCCAATGTGGCCTTGAACTCACAGAGATCCAGAGGTAGATATCTACCTCTGGAATGCTAGGATTAAAGGTGTGTGTGCCACCATTTTCTAGCCTCTCTATCTAGTAGCTGTTCTGTCTCTGAACCCAGATAAATTTATTAGGGTGCACAATATTTTGGGGAACACAATACCACCACAGAGAATGTTAGCAATTTTTAATGAACGACACTTTGCCCACCTCAGACCAGACATTATTTGCATTTCTTCTCCATAGAAAGTGAATTTTGCCAGGCTCAAATTCCCTTTAAATGGTTGCCATTAGTTGTACTGGATAAAATTCCTACTAAATGCTCTCCTGTTTACAGGTGCACTGCCCTCCACCCACAGCATCTCATAGGAGATTGACCTCAAGACAGCAGACGCTTCCTCATGGAATGGTGGTAGACAGTGCTGGGCAGCACAGGGAATGATCCTGGCAGTTAGTTCTCCATTGGGGACCTACACTATTTCTCTCACAGAAGTATGTTTCCATCTTCACTGTGCTCAGGGCTCTTTCCATTCTCCACAGTGACTATTTTCCCCTGCTCTTGGTGATCATATAAATAAGAGAGTCATATCCGAAGTTTTTTCCCCTTCCTTGTGAAGGTAAGATCATGCTCTACTAGCTACGAAGAAGCTTTCACACAGTTTGATTGTTTTTTTCTTTGAGAAATTACTGGGTGGTCTAGTCACTGATTTTCTTCAGTTAGCTGGTGACTTGGAGATGTGTTGTCCCAGTTGCTAATTAACTTTGCCCTTTATTTAACAACATTATTTGTGTGGTCACTCTTTACAGAGTATATATTTCTGCTGTACCAAAGGTCTTGTGACAATAGCTCCTCCCTCCTCCCAATGCTGACACAAGACTCAGGGGATTAAAGCTCGGTCATACCTGAAGGTCTCCTGCCTAACAGTGAGTTTTCTTAGTGCTGGAGGATGCTTTGAAAGTTCCAAGGGAGAGAAGCAACAAATAGTCCTGCTTAGATGTTATGACCGTGAACTACAACAATGACCAGTGTGCCATGATATCTCTAAAGGTGCCACAGCGCCTCTCACATCTGAGCCTTAGCAGCAACTGTCAGTGGGACGAAGAGGGGACAGGAGACCTACAGAATGCTTGGAGCTGCCTCTGATGACTTGTTAGGTCTTAAATCATGGAGGATAACATTCTAATCCCACTATACTGTTATAATCCCTAACTGCACTCCAAATACTTCTCTTAGACCTACAGTGGAGTGTAGCTGTCACTGCTCATCAAAGGCGCTTCTTTCTGCAGCACAGAGAACATTCCAGAAAACTAAAAGTTACAAAGTGCACAGAACTATTGTCTGAGGTGCTGTGACCCAAAAGATACCCTGCACCACAGTTCCTGCACATGAGGCTCAAGCATCGAAGTGTAGGCACCTGAGAACTGCTAAGAGAGGGAGAGAGAATTAGTCTTCCCAGGATGATTGTTACTGTTCATCCACTAACAAGTGGTCAGTCCTCAAACATACCCAAGGGAACACAGAAGTGGCTGCTCATATTTATGTAGTTATTTATATATGCTCTCTGTGTATAGCAATAATAATTAGACAAGAATAAGTTCATATTTGAAATGGACTGTAGGGGGACATGAGAGAAGTTGCAGTGAGAAGTTAGAGGGAAAATGACATCCTTATATTTTAATTCAGTAACTTTTCAGAGAAAAATTACTTTCTTGCCAATTGTGACAATATTGGTGAAACTGGAAGTTCTTTCAGGCAGATAAAGGTCAATAGCACATGATCTCCTCAGTATGTTAAATGTAATGAATTGAAACTCATATAAGATAGAGCTATGTTACACATACAGAATCATAAGGGACAGAGGTTGGAGATGCAATGATTTTCTATTGACCAGTGACCTCAGGAAGCCAGCACTTGGGGACTTCCTTGTTGTGGAGTATTAGTTCAACATTACAACTAATGGTTTTGCCTTTGTGTACAGAATATTTCTTTAACTATGTAAAGATGTGTTGCATTTGTTTACCTTGCCTGCCTGAGGCACCTGATCCCTCTAATAAAACCTAGATGGGCAATAGCTATGCAGGAGGCAGAGGTGGAACTTCAGGGCAAAGAGTAAGAGGAGAAATCTAGGAGACAGAGACAGAGGGAGTTGCCAGGGGCCAGCCAGACTCAGAAGAAGCAGGAAAGCAGGACATACAGGATGAAAGAAAAGTAAAAGCAAACAAGGCCAACTGATGAATAGAAACAGGTTAAATGAAGTTATAAGAGCGAGTGGGACAAGCATAAGCTAAAGGCCAAGCTTTCCTAATTAATAAGAAGTCTCCATGTCTTTACTTGGGAGCTGGTTTGTGTCCCAAAGAAAAATGCCAACTACACTCCCTGAAGAATGAATGCTCTGGGGTAGTGTGATAGGAGGGAGAAGCCCCCAGTACTGTTCCAAATGCTGGATGTGTATAAGCATTATGTAGGGTACATTCTGAAGCCTGGAAGATAGTGTTTGAGGAGGTGACCATACCATAACTGAGAAAGAGGATCCAAAGGTTAACCATGAAATTATTACAAAATACCTCATTACTATATAAGTATCTGTTATTCCCTGTATTGATACAAAGAAAAATTAATTTGTGACTTTTCCGATAGGTCATTCTGGGACTTACTCAATAAAATATGAAAAACATAAATTTTAAAATTAGAAAAATTTGAAATAAAAAATAGAATGATCAATTATATTTCTCAGCTTCAGCACATTTATACACAGGTTTTATATGTGCAGAACATGCTTTAGGAATACCGCAAACACCTGAATCAATGTCTGACAGAGAAAAGACAGCAAGGGAAAATGGCAAAAGATCCGGTGATGTGTATTCTATGTTAAATCTCAACAGCGTTGTTAGTCCTGTACTTGCCTGTTTTCTCACATGATCAGATACTTAAATGACATTCAGTCTGTGAGTTCTGCCCCTGCCTGCTCCTTCTCATGTCCCTTGTCATCATCATTTGCACCATCAGTGAATCTGTAGAAATCCTGAAACCCAGATGACAGCCCGAGCTGCTGCATCAGACTCTGTATGTTCATTTCACTTCACATTCATGACTGTGCATATCAACTGTTGATAAATTCCTTCTCCCCCACCATGACTTCCTCCTGTGAGATATGTGTGTATGTGTGGTGTATAGTAGCATATGGCACTAAATGCATGTTCCATGTGTGTGTGTTCATTTTACATTTCTGTCTTAAATAGATCATGTCCAACTTGGCTTGTTGGATGTTTTACCTTGTCTTTACTTGAAGAAAGGTTCAGTGTGAGATCATGTGACCACTTCAGTCATATTACTCACCTATGTAAGAAACATTTCCAGCTCTCTGTCATCCTGGGCAAAATCTAGATTTGTGTCCACAAGCACATGATGCCTGTGTTAGGGTTTCTCTTGCTGTGATAAAGACCACGATTATAGACAGTTTGGAGAAGAAAAGGTTTATTTTAGACTACAACTTCAGGTCACAGTCCACCACTGAGGGAAGTCAAGGCAAGAAGCTGAGGCAAGAACTGGAGCAGAGACCACAGAAGAACACTGCTTCCTGACTTGTCCAGCCTGCTTTCCTACACCACATAGAACTGCCTGCCCAGGACAAGCACCACCCATAATGGGCTGTGCTATGTCATTTCAATCAGTAATTAAGAAAATGCCCATTAGGCTTGGCTACCAGACAGTCCTAGGGAGGCCTTTTCTGAATTATGTTTCTTTCTTCTGAAATGACCCTAACTAGTGTCAAGTTCTCCAGCCCAATGCATCTTGGTATTTATATTATATTATTCATGGTTTTAATTACATTAAAGTGTGGTATCATTCATTGATCTTTATTTCAGGAAATGCTGTCCTTCTGGGATGTGGCCATTGATTTCTCTGCAGAAGAGAGGAATGCCTGGAGCCTGCTCAGTGGAATTTGTACAGGGATGTGATGTTGGAGAATTACAGCCACCTTGTGTTCCTTGGTGAGGCTCTCATCCATAGTGAATTCTTATTTCACCATCAACATGTAGCTTCCTCACTTTGTACAGTATCTCATGGGAGCATTTCAACAGCCATTTTCATATCCTTTGTTTTCAGAAAAATTAAGGAGATTACTGTATTAAAAACCAATTCACGACTGGTGAGATGGTTGAGTTGTTAAGAGCACTGATTGCTCTTCTAGAGGATTAGGGTTCAATTTCCAGCATGCATGTGGCAGCTTACAACTAACTGTAATCCCAAGATCTCACACCCTCATGTGTTCTATTTTGATTGTGTTTTGACAAATAAAGCTTGCTTGGAGTCAGAGGGTGATGATAGCCACTAGCTGGTTATAGAGGCTCAGAGGCTTGTAGAAAGATGGACCGGAAGTGATAAGTCGGGGACTGAGATAGGATTTGAGCCCGTTTGGATCAAGGAACAGAATATGTAGGAAGTAACTGAGTCTGCTCCTCTGCTTGTATGATCTTTCAGGTTTTTCTCACAATATCTTACTTCCACTCTTTTATTAATAAAGATTAACTTGATTAACACTTATCCACATAAGACAAAAGTGCAGGTAAAACACCAATGTGTATGTAAAATTAAAATTAAAAAAAATATATCATTACACTGTTTTTCTCTTTTTGTGTTTAACATTTCTGTGTTGGGTATATGTTTTCTTCACTCTAGTGGGACTCTTAGAAATTCAATGGCATGAGACCTCAAGTACACTTGTTAATTAAAGTGTTTCACTATTCAGTTTTAATGTTTTTTTTCCTTTTAAATGAAACTCAGAATCTAGATATTGTAAATTCCTTTATGTAGTGTAGTAATTCTATAAGATAACATTCAAGGAACTGATTGTCTGCAATCATTTATTTCATCATCTCTTTCCTTATAAGCCATGTACTGGAAGGAACATGTCAATTCCAAGTAAAAGAACCCATAAACAATCTTGTTCCTTCTATTTCTGCAAACAGGTCTTGCTGTGTCTAAGCCACACCTGGTGACATTTTTGGAGCAAAGACAAGACTCTTCAGATGTGAAGAGACAAGCAGCAGCCAACGTGCAGCCAGGTGTGTAGGAATGAAGGGTTTGGGCCAGGGTTGAGGTCCAAATATCCCCCAGAAAGGCAGGCTTTCCCATCACCTGGAACATGACACTGTGGGAGTCATTCTTTGGTCTCTCCTTCATGTCTTTGTTGTTGAAGCTCATCTCTCAGAAGTGTATGATGGTTTAAGTCTGTTTTTTATTTCTTTTCTTCTTTACTAAGAAATTTCCTATTCATTTTTTATACCAGCCACAGATTCCCCTCACCTCCCTCCTCCCATTCTCCAGACTTTCCCCTCATACCAACTCCTGTTCCCACCTCCTCCAAGGCAAGGCCTCCTGTGGGGAGTCAGTAGAGCCTGATACACTCAGTTCAGGAAGGTCTACGCCCCTCTCTCCTGGACCAAGGCTGTGTAAAGTGTCCCACCATAGGCACTGGGCTCCTAGCTTAACTCTCGTAAGCTTTGTAGTTCCACAACTACTACTCAATCGCTGTGCTTCTATTAAAAGTGACTTCCAGGGTTTTTTTTTTTGTTGTTGTTGTTGATTCTTTTTTGTAGTATAAGACTCAGAGAAAGAGAACTCAGTGCTGGTCAGACTAATAATTATTTATTAGCAGAGGTTAAGAGTAGATTTTGCCAGAAAGATCTCTGTACCAAAGTGAGCATGATTGGGTTTATTAAGCCAGACCAACAGTTCCATCACAGAGAGGCAGAACAGTTCTGTTGAATAGAACAATGTGGGGGTGGGGAGCAGCTGGAGAAAACTCAGACCATCTGAGTCCCTTTGGACAGTCCATTCCCCACTGCTCTTCGGGAAGAGTCAAAGCATTAATAGTATAGAAGGGGATGGATTAGGCCATGAGAAGCTGTTTGGTTTTTTTTCAAGACTTTTACCACCAGTAGATTCAGCAGGTCCTGACCTTCTGACCTAGGAAGACAAGGACAGGATGAGTTACAAGGGCTTACACTTGATTCAGGGATGCCCATGAAACTAGTCCTGGGTCCAGTTATTGTGTGCCTCTCTCTCATGCCTCTCTTTCACTGTGTTGTAAGGCTCCATGGTTTTTTGAAGTTTTTTTTTTGTTTGTTTGTTTTTTTCAAGTTAATATATTTTTTGGTATATTAGGTCTAACTGTTATTTGGACATATCCCCAGTCACAACTTGTTAGAGAAATTAGAAACTTTTATATATAAATCTGATGTTTCCAGATACATCAGAGCTAGTAACATGTTTTGTTTCAGATCCAGTCAGGATAGCCACTGTGGCTAGTCCTATAGCAAGCATTATGGCTATTATTACCATGAGTCCATGGGATGAAGAGATCTTGTAGTCCCTTCTTCTCCAGGTCCTCTGTTGATTCTCAGATTTCCTCCAACTGTATATTTTCATTTACCCCCAGATTTGTAATGGGAGCGTGGCTTAGGAGTGTAGGTGTTTTTTTGGTCAGGACCATGATCAGCTCTGTCCACCAGCCATTCCCAATAACAACTCAGAGACTTAATATTGATTATAAATGCTCAGCTGATTGCTTAGGCTTATTAATAACTAGCTCTTACATTTGAAATTAACTCATATATCTTATTTATACTCTGCCATGTGGTGGTACCTTTTCTTCATATGGCCTATTTATTTCTTTCTCCTCTGCATCCTGGTGACTCCTGACTCTCCCCTTCCACTTCCCATCATTCTCTCTGCCTTGAAAATCCTGCCAAGCCATGGGCCAATCAGCTATTTATTAACAATGAGAGTTTTATTAACATCTTCACAGTGTGCAGAAGGATTATTCCACAGCATTTCCCCCTTTTTGTCTAATTAAAGGGGATTTTAATTTTAACATAGTAAAACTATGTATAACAATAACAGTTGTCAAATGAGCATTACAATTACAATATCCAGTCCATTTGTATTTGGCAAATTTAGAGAAAATATTTTATTATCTGTCTTGTCTTTGTGAGTCAAAAAAGTTTTATATCTAATTTACCTTTTATCATAACTAAGGAAAATTTTAAGTCTAATTATTTAGTTTTTAACTCAATCAAAGACTCTAGAAGGGTGAAATGTTGCCTAATGGCAGGGACATCTGGCTGCCTGGACAGTCACTCAAAGTTTTTCTGTAATGTTGGGGCATTTATTTTTGACCTACAGGCATAGAATACCTGACAGACAGTTTTGAGAAGCAGGGAGTTTTGAAGGACTGTGCTACCTTGTCTTGGCAAAGGTTGGCAGTCACTTTCTTTATGTCATGCTGGCCTAGTTTGGACAGTATACTGTCAGCATTTGGGGCAAGGGCAATTCATTTGTCCAAATGGGTAGCTTTTGCCATAAAGAAAGTAAACTCCATATGGAGTTTCCTCAATGTCCATCATCTTCTTTGAAGTAAATTGGTGTTGTCAGGAACAGACATGTTTTTCTGTCTAGAAAACCTATGTTATTAAAACATCTTAAATGACATATACTGAAGGTCTTTGAAGTGTTTGAAGATAGTCTGTCTATCCAAATACATCTGTTTATGACCTTGAAAATATACCTAATATGACTATAAGTTTGATTATTATAGATGACTAACTACTAACCTGTATTTTTAATTATACATTACATTTTTAAATGAGCTGCATAAACACAATACCTCAAACAAGAGTAGAAATGTACATATAGTATAAAAAATTAACTTTCAATTTGTATCAATAAACTAAAATTCATACCAGTGTAAAATATTTTGAGATTAATGCTTGTCTTTTGGCTTAAAGTAGATTCAGTAATCTACCCTTTATCTTATCATTTCTATATCATATCAGGTTCTTTCCTTTAGAAGAGATCTTTGAATTTAACTCTTTTGTTTAGACGTTTTTTTTCCCACTAAGACCAATCACACCTTGTAACCAACCAGTCCCCTTTAAATGATAATAAACATCCATAACCCATAGTTTGGAAATGTGGGCGTTGTTCTTTGGACTACTTCCTGTTGTCTGTGGGCACTGGTATCTTTGGGGAAACATTGAGAAATTTAGGATAATTGTTAGGTCTTGTCTGGAGTAGTCTGTAATGCTGGATCATCTCAGCCAGAAGCCTTGAAACTGTTTTTGATTCATAATTCTAAGCAAACTGCAACAGAGGTTTGCTGAGATGTCAGATCATCTGGGCCATTCATTTTTATTGGTGTGTGGTCTCCTTGTTCTGAAAATACATAAACTTTTAAAAGTAACATACATTTCTGTATTAATACAAGTATAGACTGTGTGGTGTTCACAAGTTAGCTAAAGATGACTTTTTGTTTTATGTTTGAGCAGGTAAAATATATATCACGTGATTTGTAGTTTTTCTAGGTTTATTTCTTTATGTTTGTAGCCAAG
Source organism: Peromyscus leucopus (assembly GCF_004664715.2). NCBI lineage: Eukaryota > Metazoa > Chordata > Mammalia > Rodentia > Cricetidae > Peromyscus > Peromyscus leucopus. Next base: position 178,389 of record NC_051072.1, on the reverse strand, counting down.
ATTTTCATGGGGTTCTTCCTTGATCAAACCTGATCAATATCTACCTGGAATAAATCCACAGCTCTCATTTCCTGTGGAAATAAAAGCATAACCTTTCTCTCAAAAATAACATAGTTTTTCACTTCTTTTTAAAGTCAAGACATTTTTAAAATATACAGTTAATCTAGCAGTTTTCATAGTTCAATACATCTTAATAGCTATTGTTCCTTCATTGGCAATCAGAACATCCAAAGGCAACACAACAACATACAGAATCCAGACACTCTGTGTATTTCCCATCTTTATGTGGCTTTTTTCTTTTATATTACTTTACTCCCCTTTTAAGGACTTTTACTTTATTATTTTAAAAATATGTATATATTTTTTATGACTGTATATACTCTTTTTCTTTTTCCTCTCTGTCTTTTATACTGTAACCCATTTAGAGATTTTTTTTCCCATCTAGATCTGTTCTTCCTGAGCCTCTGTAATCTTTTCTGTCTGCATGAGCAAAACCCCAGACCTCCCATACATTGGACCTCTTGCTGGCTGCTCAAATCTGGAGGCATCTGCCAATAGATGTGTGGCCCACATGAGAAACAGGAGACTCAACAGATGTGTGTGGCTCTGTTTTTGCATGTTTAGAACCATTTTTAAGCTTGCTCAGGCCTTATAGGGATGTGGGTGCACCAGGGTGGAACACCATTTGTAGGTGGAGTTTTCCTGTCTCTCAGTAGCTGCTCCAAAATGACCAACACGGGGACTTAATGTTAATTATCAATGCTCAGGCATTAGCTTAGGCTGATTTTTAGCTAGCTCTTACATTTTAAATACATCCTGTTTCTTTCCTACCATCTGTCATGTGGTGACACTGTCTTTCCACACAGTCTGTTCGTCTTGTCTCTCTCTGCATCTGCTGGCACTCCACATAGCTCACTCTGCCCTTCTTCCCAGCATTCTCTCTGCCCAGAAAAATGCTGCCTAGCCATCAGCCAATCAGCTTTCTATTAACAATAAAAGTAATACATATTCCTATTGTACAAAAAAGATTATTCCACAGTAGAAGAGCTGGTCCAGATGTCTCTGGAAGGTAACTCAGAATGACTGCTCTGGGTGAACTTTCACATCCACTTCACCTCTTCCTCAGGCCATATTGCTTTCCTTTCCTGATGTGTGGGTCCACACATGGCACTGCAACTTAGTATTAAATGAGTGCCATAGTTCATCCTGCTGTGCTGACTGGACCCGTGGCTGAGCCGCTGTCTTATATTATCTACCACTTTGCTGAGGACTCCTTACACAATCAGACATTGACATCTCAGCTCCGGGATTAGCTTTGTTAGGAGGAGGAATGAAAGCCAGGGGACAGGGCATGGCTGTTTGAACTAGCATGAAGTTCACATACCATTTGGGTAGCAGGCATAGGTATCAGGTTCTCCTGTATATAAGATCCTCAACTATCAGTTCAGGAGACATGGAGTACAGAAAAATTACAATGAGTGTTTCCATTACTTGGCACATTTAGAATGTGGTGCAGAATCTAAGATCCTGCTCAGCACGAGAGAATCCACCCACTGTCTTGTGTGACCTGAGGAGTGATTCATCTTCCCTACAGATAGGGAATAGGATTTCCTGGTCTGGCTAACAGGCCAGAGGGAGACAGGAGCAGCAGACACTGACAAGTCCTATTCCCCATGCATCCTTATCCTGTGTTGAAATTACAATGCCATTAATTCCAGTAGGACTCTGTTCCATTGAGGGTAAGTGTGCTAATCTTATCTGGTTGCGCCCTGCTATGCAGGTGTAGTGTAGACTGAACTCTTTGCTCAAGCATTCAAGCATTCAATTTCAATAACCAGTTTTCTATATTTTTGTTTTGCTGTTCTTGTTTTTTTTTTTTTTTTTTTTTTTTTTTTTTTTTTTTTTTTTTTTTTCTCAAGACAGGGTTTTTCTCTTTAGATTGGGTGCCTGGAACTGGCTTTGTAGACCAGGTGGGCACTGAACTTAAAAAGATCTTTATGCCTCTGCTCCTGAGTGCTAGGATTGAAGGTGTATGTCACCATGTATAGCCCAATAACCACTTACTTTAAGTACATCTGTAACACACAAGAAAAATTTCAGCTACATACATCTGATTTTAATATTATTCCATAGTAAGGAAAAAAAAAGTTGAACTTAAAATTGTTTCAGTTACCTGCTTTAGGCTTAACTTTGATGACATGTACAGAGGACTGGATAATGGAAGGTAGGAAATTTTCTCTCCCTCTAATATTGTGTCTGTAAATGAATTATATTTGTATTTAGCATGAATGTGAACACAACTCTGGGCACACTAAATATATTCCACCATTGATTAGGTGACTCATCATTAACTATTCTGTCTTAGTTACCTTTGTTGTAACAGCTTACAATTAGTGACCCTCACCAGAAAGACTTGATAAATGAAAGTAATTCATCTCTGATAAAAAGTTCACACTCTAAAATTATGGTTGTTGAATTGAAATCTTTTTATACCAAAACAAAATTTAAACACAATACATTACCATGACTTTTACCTTAAAGAAGCTTCCCAGTTTCAGGAGGTCCTATTTATTAATTGTTGCTCTCAGTGTCTGTGCTACTGGTGTTATATTTAGGAAGTGGTCTCTTGTGCCTATGCATTCTAGGGTACATCCTACTTTCTCTTCTATCAGGTTCAGTGTAACTGGATTTATGTTGAGATCTTTTATCCACTTGGACTTGAGTTTCATACATGGTGATAGATATGGATCTATTCTCAATCTTCTACATGTTGACATCCAGTTATGCCAGCACCATTTGTTGAAGATGCTTTCTTTTTTAATTGGTGTAGTTTTGGCTTCTTTGTCAAAAATCAGGGATTCATAGCTGTATGGATTAATGTAAGAGTCTTCAATTCTATTCCATTGGTCTGCATGTTTGTTTTTATGCCAATACCAAGCTGGTTTTTTTGTTTGTTTGTTTGTTTGTTTTTGTTGTTTTTTTACTATAGCTCTATAATAGAGCTTGAGGTCAGGGATGGTGATGCCTTCAGAAGTTGCTTTATGTATAGGATTGTTTTAGCTATCCTGGGCTTTTTGATTTTCCTAATGGAATATTGTTCTTTCAAGATCTGTGAAGAATTGTGTTGGAATTTTGATGGGGATTGCATTGAATCTATAGATTGCTTTTGGTAAGATTGCCATTTTTATTATGTTGGTTCTACCTACCCATGAGCATGGAAGATCTTTCCATTTTCTGATCTCTTTTTCAATGTCTGTCTTGAGAGACTTAAAATTCTTGTCATACAGGTCTTTTCAGTTGCTTAGTTAGAGTTACCCCAAGGTATTTTGTATTATTTGTGGCTATTGTAAAGGGTGATATTTCTCTGATTTCTTTCTTGCCCTGTTTATCATTTGTTTATAGGAGAGTTACTGATTGTTTTGAGGTAATCTTATATCCTGCCATATTACTGAAAGTGTTTATGAGCTGTAGGAGTTCCCTGGTAGGATTTTTGGGGTCACTTATGTATACTATCATATCATCTGCAAATGGGGAAAGTTTGACTTCTTCCTTTCTAATTTGTATCCCCTTGATCTCCTTTTGTTGTTTTATTGATCTAGCTAGAACTTCAAGTACTATATTAAATAGATATGGGGAAAGTGGGTAGCCTTGTCTTGTTCCTGATTTTTGTAAAATCCCTTTGAGTTTCTCCATTTAGTTTGATGTTGGCTGTTGGCTTGCTGTAAATTGCCTTTATTATGTTACATATGTTCCTTGTATTCCTAATCTTTCCAAGACCTTTATTGTGAGGAGATCTTGAATTTTGTCGAAGTCTTTAGTGATTTTCTTTTTTTTTTTCTTTCAGCATTACATTGACAGGTTTTTCTATGTTCAGCCATCCATGAATCTCTAGGATGAAGCATACTTGATCATGGTGGATGATTTTTTTTTTTTTGAAGTGTGTTATGTTTGGTTTGCCAATATTTTATTGAGGATTTCTTGCATCAATGTTCATGAGGGAGATTGGTCTGTAATTCCTTTCCTTTGCTGTATCTTTGTGTGGTTTGGGTATCTATAGCCTCATAAAAAGTTTGGCAATGTTCCTTCTGTTTCTATTGTGTGGAACAATTTAAAGAGTATTGGTATTAGCTCTTCTTGGAAATTCTGCTAGAATTCAGTTCTGAAATCATCTCATCTTGAGCTTTTTTGGTTTAGAGACTTTTAATGACTGTTTCTATTTCCTTAGTGGTTATACATTTTATTTAAATTGTTTATCTGGTATTGATTTAATTTTGGTATGTTGTACCTATCTAGAAAATGGTCCATTTCTTTTACATTTCTCAATTTTGTGGAGTACAGATTATTGAAGTATGGTGATTTTCTGGATTTCCTCATTGTCTGTTGTTATATCCCCCTTTTCAATTCTGATTTTGTTAATTTGGATGTTCTCTCTCTGCCTTCTGGTTAGTTTGGATAAGAGTTCGTCTATCTTGTTAATTTTCACAAACAACTATTGTAGCAGGAATCTTAAAGGGTCTTGTTAATAAAAGCAAACCTGGAGCCAGTTATTGTGGTGAACGCTGGAAGATCAGAGAAGCAGAACAAGCCACAGCCACCTCACCTTGCCCATTCCTCAGCTGATCCTGTTTCCTCAGACTGGAAGCCTCTGAGTCCTCATCCAAATGGATCTCAGCGGAACTGTTGCTCAAAAGCCTAAAAGCTTAACCAGCCAAATGCTTCTAGTTTCTGGTCTCCACACCTTATATGTCTTTCTGTTTTTGCTATCACTCCCTGGGATTAAATTTTTTAGTTATAAATTTAGTCTTTTTGTGGACCATCTACTTCTTGTGCAGCGTATCTTTTGTACCTTCTAAAATAATACTCTGTGTAGAGGATAAAAATGTTCTATTTAAACAATGGCTCAAATTCACAGTCACAATTACCTTTCTCTTTTTCACAGCTTGGTTACTTTATTATTTTAGGGTTGTCTGGCCATATAACATCTCTATTGTTTAATGGGCTTATTTCTCTTAGTAAAATGCCCTTACAACTTCCTTAGGTGGGTGTTAAACTTTGAATAATATGCCATTATGCCTAGGTTCTTTTTGGTCATTATTCTATTATTTCGATTATTTCTACCTACAATATTTTACCATTTATTCTTAGTGCCTATAGGTTTTGAAATGCTTCAATATGTATGAGTAAATGTTTTCTTTTAAAAAGATAAGCATTGTAAGTATGAGGAATATTTCCTAGCCTTTGTTCATATCTCAACTTTTGCTCAACAGGAACAAAACCCAGTGATTATAACATTTACAAGGCCATTGACTGTAACTCACTAATTATGCAACGCCAGAGAATTCATACAAGGGAGAAACCCTACAAGTGTGAAGAATGTGGTAAGGGCCTAAGTTCTCATAAAGCACTTTCCATACACAAGAGACTTCATACTGGAGAAAAGTCCTACATGTGTATAGAATGTCATAAGACCTTCAATACTCACGCATCACTTTTTATACACCAGAAAAATCATACTGATGAAAAAACCTACAAGTGTGAAGAATGTGGCAAATTATTTTATTATCCTTCAATGCTGAAGCAACATCAAAGAATCCATTCTGGAGAGAAACCCTACAAGTGTGAAAAATGTGGCAAAGCTTTTTATGATCCTTCATTCCTGAAGCATCATCAAAGAATTCATTCTGAAGAGAAACCATGCAAGTGTGAAGAGTGTGGCAAATGTTTTTACTCACTTTCATACCTTAAACAACATCAAACAGTTCACTCCAAAGACAATTTCTGCAAGTGTGAGGAGTGTGGCAAGAGGTTTTCCCATTATGCAACCCTTCAGAAACATCGTACAATTCATAATGGAAAGAGACCATACAAGTGTGAGGAATGTCACAAAACCTTTCTTTATCACTCAGGACTTAAGAACCACAAGGTATTTCATACGGGAGAGAAACCATACAAGTGTGAAAAGTGTGGCAAATGTGTTTGCTCAGCTTCATCCCTTAGACGACATCAAATAATTCACTATGAAGACAACCCTTACAAGTGTGAAGAGTGTGGCAGATGTTTTTACTCATATTTATCCCTTAGAGGACATCAAATTATCCATTCTGAAGTCAATCCTTATACCTGTGTACAATGTGGCAAACGATATTCCTGTTCTAGGGATCTTCAGGAACATCAAACACTTCATACTGGAGAGAAATTGTACAAGTGTGAAGAATGTGGCAAAGCCTTTCATTATCACTCAGGCTTTAGGAGACACAAGAGAGTTCATACAGGAGAGAAACCCTTTAAGTGTGAAGAATGTCACAAAGCCTTTTGGTATAACTCAGGCCTTAAGAGACACAAGAGAGTTCATACTGGTGAGAAACCCTAAAAGTATTAAGAGTGTGAGAGATGGTTCTTTTCATGTTCATCCATTAGATAACATAAAAAAGAAAAAGAAATTCATTCTGAAGATAGTCCCTAAAATTGTGGAGAATGTGACAAAAACTTTGTTAATCTTTATGTCCTTTCTCAACACATGATTTAGTTCATAGGGGAGAGAAATCCTACAAATGTCTTAAAAAGTTTACTTCAACCCTTAAAACACATCAAATGGTTCATTCTGACTGCAAACTCCATGAGTGTGTGAAGTGTGGTAAAATCTTTACTAACAGTTCTCATCTTATCCAACTCAAATGAATCCGTAATAGACAATATTAAATTAATTATTTTGAATGTCAACAGGAACCTATAACTTCCAATAGCAAAAATGCTAAGCATGTCATCAGAGAAGAGTAGAGACTTCTCTTTGCTGTAACATCCAACAGTTTGTTCAAGCAATGTGTTTGAAACTTGCCTTGATTAATGAGTCTCTTTCTTCTATAACTATAAATGTTCCATGAAACCTTTACCATGCCCTAACTTTGTCCACAGGGTGCCTGGAATCTGAGATCTGGGCTGTAGCATAGTTACTGGTTTTTTTTTTCCCCAGTGGAGTAATCCAAGCTCCTGTAATATCTTCCCTAGGTGTGTAAGAATCTCTGTCTCTCTGAGCTAGTAGGTTGTCATGCAGTATCTGTCTCCTGAATCCTTATTGGTGAAATAAAAGGACAATGACTTAGTTAAAACTACAGGAAGGCTCTTCCAGTCTAAGGACTCAGCGTCAAGGCAGCAGCTGCAACTGAAGAGGTGAAGTCATCAGCTGTGGCAGAGATAGTCTCAGGTGCAGCTGCTGTGCCTCAAATAAAAAACAACAGTGCCCATAGAGCAATAATGACAGACAAGTTATGAGAGGAACCAATCACTTTCTGATTGGATTTAATACTTATTCCACAAACAGTAACTGATGTGATATTAATTTGGTGATATATTTTTGCCTGGCTAGGTGATAAGCCCTGGGGAAAATTTAATGCTGTTATTGTAATAAGTGGACAATAACTAAATGAACTCTAGTTCTCATCTTTATTTCAGAGAGTCAGGATCCCACATTCTCATATTTATTCCACAGAGTCAGGAACCCAAGTTCTCATTTTATCCCAGAGTCAGGCATCTCTCAACTCCCACCAGAAAATATTAATTGTGTAGTAGATGGAGAATAATACAAAGACACACACTGGTCAAAGTGTAGAGAATATTAGCCTGTGGAGGACCTAAATCTAAAAGTGTCACTTGTGTCACACATTTTAAAGAGGTCCCGTACACACATCTAAAGCCAAAAGTCAGAGAATCCTGAGGGAAAAGAATTAGAAACAATGTCAGAGGCAGAAATAGTAGATGTCTGCAGTGAGACAGTAGAATTGTTAAATCATGTCTAGGGGCTGGAGAGATGGCTCAGAAATTAAGAGCACCGACTGCTCTTCCAGAGGTCCCCAGTTCAATTCCAAGCAACCACATGGTGGCTCACAACCATCTGTAATGAGATCTGGTGCCCTCTTCTGGCCTGCAGACAGACATAACACTGTATACATAATAAATAAATCTTTAAAAAATTATAGAACAGTGAAACATTGCTAGAAAAGTCAGTACCATTTCATTTTTGAGCACACTGTGGCTGTTATTTCCTGGAGAACACTTCCACAGGCTAAAACCCACCAAACAATAAGCATGGTTGCCTAAGGGCCTCACAGTGTGTCACTCATACTGTGGAGGAGCTACTGACAATTGATGGCTCCGAAGAGAGACAGTCAGTCTGAGAGGCTTCCAGGTTCCAGTCAACTGTCCTACACTCCTACACATGGAGGGAGCACTAAGAAGAATGAAGAAATAATAAATAAAAAGCCCACCAAGATGGGAGAGTAAAGTGTTTTTAAGTAACGGTAAGAAGCAATAGGTGAAGGAATGTGTAGATTTGAATAAAACATGTAGCAGGAATCTTAGAAGGTTCTTATTAATAAAATCAAACCAGCCAGGTATTGGGGTGAACACTGGAAGATCAGAAAGACAGAACAAGCCACAGCTAACCTCACCTGGCCAACTTCTCAGCTGATCTTGTTTCCTCAGACTAGAAGCCTCTCAGTCCTCATCCCGAATGAATCTCGGCTGAACTGTGCTGCTCCAAAGCCTGAAAGCTTAACCAGCCAAATGCTTAACCAGCCAAATGCTTCTAGTTTCTGGTCCTCACGCCTTATATACCTTTCTGCTTTCTACCATCACTCCCCGGGATTAAAGGCATGAGTCACCATGCTTGGCTGTATCCTTGAACACATGGATTTCTGCCTCTGGAATGCTAGGATTAAAGGCATGTGCTATCACTGCCTATCCTCTATGTTTAATATTGTGGCTGATCTGTCTCTGACTCCAGATAAGTTTATTACGGTGCACAATATTTTGGGGAACACAATACCACCTCAAAAACATTTAACATTCATGTATTAAATTCTCTCTAGATATCATTTTAAACCTTGTTGGTTTTGGATATGTCCAAACTTGACCTGTTTTAGCAGTGATTACAGCACATGAATCTGGCTGTCATAAAGTTTACAGAGGGTCAGCATCCTACTGGGAAGGCATCATAAGGGATCAAGTGAGTGGACTGCTAGAAGGGCTCAGATGCTGAGGACTAAAGAGCCCTGTATCCTAGCCGCCCCCTTCTATATATATAGCCTCCATGAGTCTGTGGGTTGCAGTCTGATTGTTCGATGACTGTAGCTTATAATAAGCTTTGGTTTTACTCAATTACTGAGCAAGCCTCAATGAAACATTTCATGATTAAGATAAAATTTTATACTGTATAAAGCTGATAATAGAAAAATTAATTAATTAATTAATAAAAAAGAGCCCTATGTCAGTGTAACCTCAGGAAAGAGACAGGGATGGCTTTGAAGAGATGAGATGCAGCCAGACTCACCTTGTATCTTCTACTTGGTTTTGCCATGAGTGCTGTGGGAGCCCATTTTCAGGTTCCTCGTGGCTTTACCCAGCAGGTCTGCATAGAGAGGATGATTAGGACCAAGGGCCTGAGTGCAGGTGTCTGAGATGGTCTGCACTTGGCTGTGCTGGGGAGGGGAGGTCTTTTGCTCTACCCCTTGGCGTTTCTATAAATACCCTGGGGCAGAGACGATCCTGGCCCATTGAAATAGGTTCCAGGCCTTCTCGAGGCTATCCTGTATTTTCTATCTGTTTATCTCTACACTCTAAATTCTTCTATTTAATATTTCTTTCTGCTCTCACTCAAGAAAACTTGGGGAACTGTGGGTTGGTGAGTAGCCACCCCACAGAGTACAACAGAGTGATGAACAGTGGCCTTGCCACCTCCCCTTTTCTCCCGCCTACATCCATAGTGGTCACAGATATTCGTCATTATGAAAGTTAGGGAAGAAATGTAACTGTCAAATGAACTTGGTGGGTAAAAAGTTACATCACATACCTTCTATCATTGTATTATTCTAAGAAGTTTATTAACATGTAAATGCCATATTCTCATTAGAGAAGACAAATGAATAGCCATCTAGATTGCATGGCAAAGAGAGTCTAAGCTTTCAGCTTTAATTTTCATCATAGATAACAAAGAAAGGCTGTGTGTGGGAAGGTTCTGTTTTTTAAAATGCCTAAGATGTAGTCAGCAATATACCTTGAACAAAGGTCCAGTTTGTTATGTGAGTCGATGTTCTCTCACTGCTTGGATTCTCTGTAGACCTAGTTATTAATTTCCTCAGAACACAGAGGGAGATTTCCTTATGAATGGAAATGACCTTAATGGATGTATATTTGTTCTACAAGAGAATGGTTTTTTAGAGTTACAGACTGTGGGGAAAGCTGCTCAAGGTACAAGCTCATGTGAGAAATATAACAAAGACACACTCTCAGGAGTAAATAGTTTAGCAGAGACATGCACAGGAATTAATAATACAACAAAGGCTCTCACACTTAGGAGGAGATAGTATAGCAGAGACAGACACACTCAGGAGTAAATAGTACAGCAGAAACACTCTCAGGAGTTAATAGTACAGCAGGGACTCATAATCTCAGCCTGCATTTCTCATTTCTCTCTTTAATTTTAAATCCTATTATTTTGAAAGTAAAAAATATTCATATATGAAAATTAACAATACCTGGAAACCACAGTGTTGTGGAATGTTATTTTAACTATTCAAAGATGTGTTACATCTGCTTCTGGTGTGGACTCTTACTTTAACTGAGTAAAGGTGTGTTACTTTAGTTTCTTCTTCCTTGTTAACCATGTAAAGATGTGTTCATTTGTTTCACCTTGCGTGCCTGAGTCACCTGATTGGTCTAATAAAAAGCTGAATGGCCAATTCCTAGGTTGGAGAGGGATAGGTGAGACTCACAGGCAGGGAGTATAAATAAGAAGAGAAATCTAAGATGGAGGAAAAGGAGAACAAGGAAGAGGGGAACACCCCAGGGCCAGAAGCCAGGCAGCTTCCAGACAGCCATGGAGACAGCAGGAAAGCAAGATATACAGAAAAACGGGTAAAGAGCTGCGAGACAAAATGTACATGAAAAGAAACAGATTAAGTTATAAGAGCTAGCAAGAAATGAGCCTAAGCTAAGGCCAAGCATTTATAACTAGTAAGTCTCCATGTTATGATTGGGGAGCTGGTTGGTGGCCTGAGAGACAGCCTGTTACACTACACAGATCATGAACTTCTGTGCAGTTAGAAGGGACATTCAGAACAAACTCTTTGAGGCATTCACATTGGACTTGACACTGTCTGCACTGAATGTATTTTATGCATTTATACACCCTGAAAACTAAAATCCACAACAGAGTTGGAACTTGAAAATCAGTTATCTTATGTTCTCTTTAACAACCCATGTTCATTACCTGCTTTAAATCTTCCTCATCCCCTAATATTTAATGCTTATTCTCTTTTCTACTTAGTATACCCACATACACATTTCTTCACATATATACATATATTACTGTCTATACTAACCATATCAGGTAGAGCATGCAGTGTATTTCTTCATATGACTGTGTGATCTCAACTTACATACATTACGTGTCCATCGATGTTTCTGTAAATTTTGTGATTCTCCGTTTATAGAGTTAAATAGAATCCTCTTTCTGTGTGTATAATAAACATATACATTTATACTTAGCAATTTATGTTTTTTTATTAAAATTTTTTTATTCATTTCAAAAACCAAGCACAGATCCCCCTCTCATCCCTCCTTCCACTGCCCTACTCTGTGCCCCCCACCCTCTCATCCCCTCCTCCAAAATGATAAAGCCTTTACCAACTTATTTTCTATTGATATGTTCATGGACGTGTACATTGATTCAGGTTCTCTACAATTGAGAATTTACAAGCAATAAACAAGAGGTACAAAGATCTCTGTAGTGATATATGAGTGTCCCTTGCATAGCCCAGGACTGAAACAGTGGGTACAGTGCAGAGACCTGGGCCCTGGTTCCTGTGGTGTGAGGTCATAATGGGTGTGAGGTGCTGACTTGTGAGGTTCCAGGTGTCACTGCAGCACCCAGAGTCTATACTGTGGTGTCACAGAGGCTACTTTGGGTCTGTGGTTCTAACCACAGACTGCACTGCACCTTAAGTTTGTACCTGTCTCCAGCAGGCTCACAGGGTCCAAGAGGTGACCAAAGATTTGACTCCATGTGGTCACCTGGCTGAGCAGCAGCCATATGAACCTACACTGATTTCTGAGGTCACTGTAAGGAAATCTTGGTTGCAGATGCTTTCCTATGGCTTTGATGGTGACCATTCTTTTTAATGTTTATACCCTGTACAACCTTGCTTCCACAGTAAACCTGAGGCTTCATGCACTTATGGCTGAACTACATATTCCAAGCTGGGATAAAATGACTCAATTTGTCATTTGCATTTCTACAATCACCTTTTATACCAGGAGATAAGCAAGAGTAAATTCAGTTGGACCTAGGCAGCCTGTTAGCTGTTCTTAATCATACAATGTCTTCTATGACTCTTTGTTGATCTCCTTTTTCCTGTCTCAAAGTCAGGGGCACTGACTCAGGACAGGAGAGTTAGAGGACCCTTAGAGATGTACATGCTTGGGGCTGATATATGGACACCAGATATTACCTTTAACAGCATATGTTCATAAATATGTAATATTAGTAATATGTAACATAGATCTTAAAATGTCTTATTAATAAAAATAAAAAAATTTAAAAAACAGAGCCAGATATTGGGGCAAAAGCTGAAAGATCAGAGGAACAGAATAAGCCAGCCATGTTCTTACTTCTACAAAATCCTCAGCCTCAAGAAAGTGAGTTCCTATTTCCTCACACCCTATATTCCTTTCATTTGCCAAGACATCACTTCCTGGGATTGTGTGATGTGTGCTTCCCATCAAAGGCATGAGATCTCAAGTATGGGATTAAAGGTGTGTGCCACTGCTGCCTGGCTCTGTTTCCAGTGTGGCCTTGAACTCACAGAGATCCTGACAAACCTCTGCCTCCCGAGTGATAGGATTAACTGTGTTTGACACTACGGTCTTGCCTCTATTTCTAATCTAGTGGCTGCTCCTGTCCTCTGACCCACAGATAAGTTTTATTGGGGTATACAATATCTCAACACATCAATACTCCAGAAGCAATTGTTTCTATGTATTTGAAAAGTAGAAATATAAACAAGAGTAGCCAGATGTGTTGAGGTAGAAATCAAGGCAGATCACAGTCATACAGCAAAGAAATTTCAAAGACAGGAAATATCCAATCACAGAGGAAGCAGGCGTGGAGACTTACAAAGAGCTAGACCTGGGACCCAGTATATCTTCTCTAACTGGAGAAGCACACAGCTAAGGGACCTTGCAGCATAGAAGAAGTGGTCCTACACCTTAGAGCCACTGTGAGTTGGGGTCTGGCCTCCCAGGTGCTTAGGCTATGGGATGATCAGGGTTTCAGAAGGGTAAAGAGGTGCAGAGTGAATACTCTACTATTTCTAACATGGTACCTCCTCCTGAGGAACCCCCTGTAGCCACCACAGGCCATCCACTCTGGTCTCCCTCACCACAGGATGTGAGGACAACAGAGCAGCCCAGGTTCCAGTCTGTGCATTTGCACTGGGTTCCTTTAAGGTAACTGGACACTCAATAATGGCTTGTCAAAGCCTTGTGACCTCAGGAGGAGAAGTATTTGAGATAACTAATTCCATTCCCAGAACTGTTCAGTATCAGCTGTTATCAGGATAACATGATGGATAGTGAGTCTCAGGAGATTATCAAATGTGCTAAAGGGAAAGATGACTAGATATTGGACTGGATAACTATTTAAAAGTTTGTCAGTCAGGGACCCATTTCAGGCTGAGAGATTAGTGTAACAGAGGTGTTGTGGAATACTCTTTTTGTACATTATGAAGACATGTTTTTGCTAAGGCACCTTCTGATTGGTTTATTAAAAGCTGAACAGTCAGTAGCCTGGACTTCTGGATAGAGAGTGCTGAGAAGAAGGGAAAGTCCCCAGGAAGATTCCAAGGAAGCAAGACATGCAGGAGGAGAGGTAAACACTGCAAGTCATGTGGGAACGTGTAGGTGATGAGAAATAGATTAATTAATGTTATAAGAGATAGTAGACAAGCCTTAGCTGAGCTATCCTAATTAATAATAAGTTTACATGTTGGTTTTTGTGAGGTGGTGGCCCAAAAGAAAAACGCATGCACAGAGAAGAGTCAGCACATTCTGAGCGAACATGACAACTGAAAGAGGCATGGAGTGCTACTCTGAGGACCCTGGAGTTAGAACAAGTTAAAGCACTCATGGATTTCTCCCACACTCACTTAGGTACATTACAAACTAAAGACCCATTTGGGTCTCTACATTTTTGATACACTGGTCCCTTACATATGGCTAAGGATATAATTTGTCTTTAAACAAATTAGAAACTAACATGATGTTCTAAGGCTATAGGAAAAGTTACAGCCTCATGCATAACAATGAGATATATGCAACTACCAAAACAGTATTTCAACAACAAATGACTGATATTGCAGAAAGCACGAAACTATAGTGAGGCTACTAAACAATGTATTTCTCAATAATAGGATAAACAATGTATAAAATACATAGAGCAATTAAGACTGCACAGGCTGATATGGAAATGTGCTTGTCCCACAAACTTAATAGATGGTTTACAAACACCGGAATTCTTGTAAAGGTGAAACAAGGGTAGAGGACTGAGAAGTGGTTAAGCAAACACAAAGGGAATCAGGACAAGTTGGATGGTAGTCATTTAAGCATTGCCTCATGTCCAGATTGATCTTTGGGGATTCTCCAGATTCCTATCCATCATGTTCATGTAACCTCCATGTTCCAAGGTAAGGTATGGTAAAAAAGATAAGTACATCTCTAACTCACTCCCAGGACACCTATCTCTGATGAAGTCACCTGTGCTTCACCTGGCTTCAAACTCAGTCATTCCAATGGCATGACAGTCCATTGATGAGATCTCAAATGACCTAGGAGACAAACTTCTGCTAATGTCTGTTGGGGAAATTTAGTAGTTGCGTCTTGAGGAAAGAAGATACTCTCTAAAGGTGTATATCTCCAAACTTTAGAGTTTACCTAGACAGTATAAGTAGTGCTCATTAGAGGTGTTCATTGTTCTCTCTGTTGGGACTGTGTATGCAATGTGGCCAGTAGCAATATCCTCTGAAGGGAATCATTCCATCCTGGAGGGGCCTCATTATCTCCTGGGAAGGATGCATGTCATAGGCCTTGGGGATTTTCCAGCATATACAAGATTCACATTAAGGACCTACTGGAAGCACTATAAACAGTAAGGATTGTAAAGGAGGCGACCAATCATCAGTGGAGCTGCCTGCAAGTCATACACTGAGCTGTAGGCATGCAGCTAATCTGAGTTCAGATTTTTAGTATTGCGGATGCACGTGTATATGAGTTTTCCCTGTAGTGGGTAGCCATTCCAGCTTGGATCTGGAAGTTCCAACCCCCATTGAGACTCTGGCAACTGTCACGCCTACGAGGCGGGGCGAGGGGAGGCGCCTGGGGCACCCTAAAGAAGACTGAATGGGTCCTTCCTCACATTGTACGACAAAAGCCAATTTCTGGAGTCCTCACATTCTATACTGATGCAAATAAATCAGGGAAAGCAGGATATAAATCAGGAGACTTAAGTAAAGTGGTGCAAAGTCCATATAGCTTTTTACAAAAGGCAGAACTGTATGCCATTCTTATGGTACTGATGGACTTCACAGAACCCCTCAATATAGTCACTGACTCTCAATATGCAGAGAGAGTTGTTTTACATATTGAAACTGCTGAATTTATTCCTGATAATACAGAATTAACTTCATTATTCATACAATTGCAGGAAATCATCAGAAAAAGGGAACATCCTATATATATAACACATATCAGATCCATACAGGTCTACCAGGACCTTTAGCACAAGGTAATGATGAGATTGATCAGTTACTAATAGGTAATGTGCTAGAAGCTTCAGAATGTCATAAGAAACACCATATAAATAGCAAAGGTTTGAAGAAGGATTTCTCCATCACTTGGCAACAGGCTAAGGATATTGTGAAAAAATGTCCTACTTGTTCCATCTATAACCAAACTCCATTACCTGCAGGGAGTAATCCAAAAGGTATACAAAGAAATGAAATTTGGCAGATGGATGTGTTTCATTTTGCAGAATTTGGAAGATTAAAGTATGTACATCATACCATTGACACCTATTCAGGATTTCAATGGGCAACTCCTATGAGTTCTGAAAAGGCTGATTCTGTGATTACACACCTATTAGAAGTTATGGCCATCATGGGAATACCTGTACAAATTAAGACAGACAATGCCCCAGCATATGTCTCCAATAAAATGAGACAGTTCTTTGCTTATTATAATATAAAGCATGTTACATTTATACCACATAATCCCACAGGCCAAGCAGTCATAGAGAGATCCAATCGAACTTTAAAGGATATGCTAAATAAACAGCAACAGGTAACAATGACTCCTAGAAATAGACTGCATAGTACTTTATTAACCTTGAATTTTCTTAATGCTAATGAGAAAGGAACAACAGCTGCGGAGAGACATTGGACGACAGACAAAACTCCTGAGCTAAACCAACCAGTTTATTTCAAGGATGTGCTGACCTCAGAATGGAAACCTGGATATGTTCTACGTTGGGGAAGGGGTTTTGCCTTTGTTTCTGCAGGAGAAGAAAAGCTATGGATACCAACAAAATAATAAAAATTTGATTCGAACAGGAAAAACCCCTTGATGAAGAGAAGTAAAAGATCATCCACCAATGTGACATCTCTACAAGTTGTAAGAAAAATTTAACAATCAAAGGGTGGGGTAGGGTTCTGTTTTTGTCTTTCCAGGATAATGGAAATACCCATCTTCCAAAACTCATAAGGCCTTGGATATCCGGATGTTTACAGCAGAAAGGAAGAATCTATTGGTACCAATCTACACATGGTAAAATCTCACTGTCTAACATCTTTCTCTCTATCAATCTAGAAAAGTTGTGGTTCCAATTCAATTATAGCCAAGCTGGCTTTGGAGATGGAATTGGCTCACTCCTTCTCTAAACTCAAGCATATTGCTAAAAGAAAAGTTTGAGAGATTCTTCAGTCCCGTATCAGAAGAGCCCTCTGGTGTGAGACCGAAGGAAACCAATAAAAAGGGACCATTGTCTTCTAAATTCTAATTCTCTCCATGCTTACTCTTGATTTCTCAGAATCCTTTCTTACATGCTATGTCCTCTTTAAATCCAAACCTCCCATTTTTGATAACAAATAAGTTTTTCCAATAGCAATCTCAGAAGTCTCCAGAAGGAAGATGGGGCCCCAACAACAACAACTCTACCCAATCCAGAATGATGCCATGGTAATCATCATCATACTACACTTCTTGCCAAACATTCGGACAATCTTACCCATTACTCTAAAACTTGCTGCAGAACCTACAGTTAGTCTAACTGAGATTTAACTATCTGAGCTTTCTCACAGTACCCAACAGATAACATCACCCCCTAAACGGCAGGAAGCAATTCTAAGAAAACGACGCCCCTTCTCCCTTAGGTTTCATAATTCTCAGGGTTATGGATGATGGTTATAGGGTTGGGGTGGAAGAAAATATTAACTCAGTATTGTAAAAAAAAAGGGGGGGAAGAAGAAATGGAACAGATAGGTATAAGATATGATGGTAAATCATTGTATATACTAGTAAACAAACTTAGTAAAATAGCAACCTTAGATAATTTGCACTGTAATTTGTACTGTTATAGATTCTTATATGTTGATACAAATGTAAACTATTTTTATACTCCTGTTTAAGATAATTTGTATATTGATACAAATACACAACTATAATTGTTATAATGTACATATATTTCTACTCTTATTTGAAACATTTTTATATTGATACAAATGTAAATTTATATCTGTCATACTTTATATATGTTCTACTTCTGTTTAGGATATTCGGTATATTGATATATATTTAAGATTATTGTCATATTGCATATCACACTATATATTCCTATCTCTATTATAAATATCTTGTGTATTGTCACAATTTTGAAGTCATCATTCTTCACCATACATTTGCTTATAGACTGTTTACCTTATTTACATGAAGCCTTAGTCCTTAGGTTATTTCGGTAGATAAGATTTATAGATTTATAGTCGCCTATGCCTGTCATCTCTATAGTTACGTTAGTTAGGTTATCCATATTTACAGATACTTAGGTCAGATGGGCAGGTAATCTTCAAACACTTCATAGACCTAGAGAATATGGCATTTAAATAACTTAGAATTCTGTTGACGTGAGACACAATTGCTCCTGGCTGCACCAATTGAACCCAAGAGAATGTTGGGCTTCTAAGACATTTCCATTTGGAAGTTTGTCTTTTTGGCACAAAATGGCCTACTGGGCAAAGAACTGCCCTTGCCTTGATGGCTGACAGTACAAATGCAATGCTGTCCTTTCTGGACAAGCGGGACACAAGGAAAGCGACCACTGTACTCTGCCAAGACAGGGCAAGATGGTCTTTCAGAAATCCTGCTTCTGAAAATGGTCTGTCAGATACTCTAGGCCTGTAGCCAATTTGAATGCACCAACAATGCTGAGAAACATTAGGTGACTGGCCAGGCTGCCAGCTGTCTTGGTCTACTCTTGCAAGATTCGCGAAAGTTGCTTGCATCCATCTACCATTTCTCAGGTACCATTATGTTCCTTCTCAGGTCTTTGATGGGATTGAAGACTAGCAGTTATAGTTACAACTTAGTATATATAATATCTTAGATAGAACATATTAAGTATTAGATTCAGGTTCTTTAGGATAGGACACCTTTGAATGATCTTTATAACATGCCGTTTACCTATGCTCTATACTTCTCTGGATTTTAGTATGTGTTTCTTGCTTGATATTGTTTGCATTGGTTGTAGTTACATCTTATCTAGGTCATTATCCCTCATTATTTCTGGACAATATTTGATAACCATTCCTTTGTATATAGTCTTGTATTAGTTTAGAACCTTCTTATTTAGACAAAAAGGGGGAGATGTAGTGGGTAGCCATTCCAGCTTGGATCTGGAAGTTCCAACCCCCATTGAGACTCTGGCAACCGTCACACCTACGAGGCGGGGCGAGGGGAGGCGCCTGGGGACCCTAGAGCTGGATGGGCCAGCGCTCTCTCTGTGCACTCTCTCGGTGCTGGGACGCGGACTGGTGAAAGGTGGATTGTGCCGTACAATTCGAGGCAAGATCCAATCAGCTCTCTTTATAAGATCAATTCTATTGCTTTTGGGATATTTGCTGTTAATTTCTCCCAAAAAATTACTGCAAGCTCTTTGCCAAGGTTCACTTTCTGTCCATAATTTTTCAATGTCCTCCTTAGTAAATGGTACGACAATTTCTGCTGGGTCTATGCCTGCTAATTGACGAAGTCTCAATTTTCCTTTGTAAATCAAGTCAGATATTTTTTTCTACATAAGTTTTTAATTTTTTATTTGGTTTGTTTGGAAAAAATATCCATTCCAATATAATATCTTCCCTCTGCATTAATATTCCAGTAGGAGAACGCCTAGAAGGTAAAATAACCAAAATGCAATCCAGCTTTGGATCAATACGATCCACGTGTCCTTCATGCACTTTCCTTTCTACCAAGGCCAATTCTTTCTCAGCTTCAGGTGATAATTCTCTTGGACTATTTAAGTCCTTGTCACCTTCTAAGGTTTTGAACAAATTAGTCAGTTCATCCTTTTTTACCCCAACAATAGTTCGTAGATGAGAAATGTCTCCAAATAATCTTTGAAAGTCATTAAGAGTCTGTAGTCTATCTCTCCTAATTTGCACCTTTTGGGGTCTAATTTTTTGTAGCTCTATTTTATATCCTAAATAATTAATAGAATCTCCTCTTTGTATCTTTTCAGGAGCAATTTGTAATCCCCAGCAAGGCAAAATTTTCTTTACTTCTTCAAATATTCTGTCTAAAGTATCTGCATTTGAGTCAGCTAGTAAAATATCATCCTTATAATGATAAATTATAGATTTAGGAAATTTTTTACATATCACTTCCAATGGCTGTTGTACAAAATATTGACACAGAGTTGGGCTATTCAACATTCCCTGTGGGAGGACCCTCCATTGAAATCTTTTAACTGGTTGAGAATTATTATAAGTAGGCACTGTAAAAGCAAATCTTTCTCTGTCTTTTTCTTGTAAGGGTATTGAAAAGAAACAGTCTTTTAAATCAATAACTATGAGAGGCCATCCTTTTGGTAATAGAGTAGGCAAAGGCATCCCAGATTGTAGAGGGCCCATTGGCTGAATTACTTTGTTAATTGCTCTAAGGTCTGTTACCATTCTCCATTTACCAGATTTCTTTTTAATAACAAATACAGGAGAATTCCAAGGGCTGGTTGATTCTTCAATATGCTGAGCATTTAACTGTTCTTCTACCAGCTCTTCTAAAGCCTGGAGTTTCTCTGTTGTTAAAGGCCATTGCTGGACCCATACAGGCTTGTCTCTTAACCATTTTAAAGGTAGAGCTGTTGGTGTCTTTGGAAGATCATCAGTTATTGTGCCCTGTTCTTGTATAATATGGATGGCTGGTGACGACTCATTAGAACAATATCTTCTCATATTTCTCTCAGTAACATGTGCTAGTTTATGATTTGTTTCTGAGATTGGAGGGATGTTAATCTGAGTATTCCATTGTTGCAACAAGTCTCGACCCCACAGGTTCATATTTATGTTAGCCACATATGGTTTTAATTTTCCTCTCTGTCCTTCTGGACCTATGCATTCGAGCCATCTTGCACTCTGTTTCACCTGAGATAATGTCCCAATTCCTAACAGTTGAATGTTTACCTCCTGAAGAGGCCAACTTGGATGCCAAAATTCTGGTGCAATTATGGTAACTTCTGCACCTGTGTCTACCAGACCAGACAACAAAACACCATTTATTTTTATCGTTAATTTTGGTCTTTGTTCATTAATAGAAGTTTGCCAAAAAATTTTCTTTATGTTTTCTCCTGAATTTTCTATTCTCTCTGTTTCATCATCCTGACCAGCATGATTTATTCCAATAGACATTTGGTTATTTAATCGCTCAGAGCAGGGATTTCTTCTATGGCTGCAGGAAAGGTTTGAACTGGATTTGCAATGGGGGCCTGCGCAAGGCCCCTCTGGGAGTTTCCCGAAGACTGAGGCAAAGGATTACCCTGTCTGTCCTTTGTTGATCTACATTTGTTGGTCCAGTGTTTTCCCTTACCACACCTTCTGCATACTCCAGAAGGAAGGGGCATTCTGTTGCCATTGTTCCTTGAAGAAACATTGTTTCTCGGAATGACCTGTCTACAGTCCCTTTTCAAATGTCCTTGCTTTCCACATCCAAAACATCTAACACTCCTCAAACCTTTTGAAATTACTACTCCTACCCACGTATCATCATGTTCATCAGCCTCAACATTAATTGTTTCTCTAATCCAATCTTCCATAGGTGCAGATCTTGCACTTAATGGCCTGATTATTCTTTTGCATGCTGCATTCGCATTCTCAAAGGCCAAAGATTCAATTATTGCCTTACCAGCTTCTGATCCAAGACCATTCTCTTTACTGCTGAAGCCAGTCTTTGTAAAAAATCTGTAAAAGACTTTTTTGGGCCTTGCATCACCTTTATAAATGACTTAGATTTTTTTCCTGGTTCCTCAACTCTGTCCCATGCATTCAAGGCTGCCATTCAACATAAAATTAGGGTTTGGACATCATATAAACATTGTGTTTGTATTGAAGCATATTGGCCTTCTCCAATAAGCTGATCCTGGCAAACTTGTATTCCTTTATCCCTCCATTGTTTTTCTATGTTTTTAGCCTCCTCCTTAAACCAGGTCAGAAATTGAAGTCTCTGGATGGGTTCCAGAACACCTTGTGCAAGGTCCCGCCAGTCCTGTGGTACAATCTTATTATATGTTGACCAAGAGTTTAACATTTGCTTTACATATGGGGAATGCATGCCATAAGATACTATTGCCTCCTTAAACCTTTTAAAATCCATCAGTTCAATTGGAGCCCAGGTATTTTGTGTAGCCATTTGATCAGGCATCTGCTGTACGGTTACAGGATAAATTAAGGGTGACTGTGTGAAAACAGGCTTTCTTTCTGTAACCTTATGATCCAGACTTGAAACAACTTCACTGTTAATTTCTTCTGTCTGAATTTTTACAGGTTTAACAAGTTCTTCTAAAGCTGTTATTCTGGCACTTAAATTGACTATCTTTTTAAATATTAAAATGAGGATTAGCATAGTGATAAATTGCATAATTCCACCAATGCTAATCTCATATAGTTGTTCCATTGTCAGACTGCCTAAAATTTCGAACAAAACCCAATTTTCTTCCAATGTACGCATAAAACCCATTTTTTTTAATGTGGAAAAATTCTCTTTTAGAGTTTCCTTTAAAATATCTGATATGTTATGACTTACCAAATCTGCGTAGAACAGTAGAAATCCAAGGGGATTTTCAAAACAGCCACCTAGTGTCCGAGGTGTAATGAGAGAGAGAGAGAGAGAGAGAGAGAGAGAGAGAGAGAGAGAGAGAGAGAGAGAACGCACAAGAAAGCATAACCGGCCAATGCTTAAATCCAGCCATGTGTTCCCTCTTGTGCCGAGTCAAGGCTTGGGTCTGGTTTCCTTAAGCTCCGACCACCTGTGTTGGCTTTACAGGCAAGGCCCTGTTTGGCAGGGCAGGTCTGAGTTGTTTGTAACACCTGTAACACCGGCTTTAAGCAAGCAGCTCACAGTTAGTCCAGTCTGAGGTCAAGCAGACCTAGATCCGGGCTAGGAAGCCAACCGCCACCTGCCGCCACCTGCCGCCCTTGCGGGAAAGTGGACCTGCCGCCAAGCCAAGCGGTTTTTAATGGATTCTCCCCACGTTGGGCACCAGATGTAGATGTAACCAACTGTCTTATTAAATAAGCAACACAGAAAGAATGTAAAAGAGAAAGTCAAGAGGTCAGAGCTCAGAGCTAAAATCTTACCCTTCCTCCTGCTGTCCCAGCTTCCCAAAAGAGAGTTATTTCCTTGTGTGTCAGTTGGTTCCATAGTCATTCTGCCTTCTCATTGGTTGTAAACCCAAACACGTGACTGCCTCGTCACTGTCTGAATGTACAGCCCCCTAGGTCTTAAAGGCATATGTCTCCAATGCTGGCTGTATCCCTGAACACACAGAGATCTATGGGATTAAGGGCGTGTACCACCACCGCCACACTTTGTCTATGGCTCTAATAGCTCTGACCCCCGGGCAACTTTATTTATTAACATACAATCAAAATCACATTTCAGTACAATTAGAATACCACCACACACAATATTTTGGGGAACACAATACCACTTCATTTGTGCAGCAAAAATCTTAAAAGTCTCTTTAATGAAAATAAACCTGGATCCAGGTATTGGGGTGAATGCTGAAAGATCAGAGAAACAGAGAAAGCCACAGCTACCTCACCTTTCCACTTCCTCAGCTGATCCTGTTTCCTCAGACTGGATGCCTCTCAGCTGAGCTGTGCTGGTCAAAAGCCTAAAAGCTTAACCAGCTCCAGTTCCTGGTCCTCTCACCTTAAACACCTTTCTGCCATTACTTCATGGAATTAAAAGCATGAGTCACCATGGCTTTGAACTCACAGAAATTCAGATGGATTTCAGCCTCCAGAAGGCTAGGATTAAAGGTGTGAGTGCTAACATTTCCTGGCCTCTATGTCTGTCTAGTGGCTGTTCTGTTCTTTGACCCAGATAAATTTATTAGGGTGCATGATATCTTGGGGAACACAATATCACCACAGACTTGCTCCACACCTACTTAGTCACATTACACATTGTCATGTGGCCCACATGTGTCCCTACAGTTTGATAGGAAGGTCTCTTGTGTGTGGTTATGGAAATAATGACTGTTTTGTCTTAAACAAATTAGACGCTGGCATTATACTACAGAAATACACGTCAAGTTATAGCCTTATGTATAAGTACCCAAACTGCAAAAATTTCCACAGGAAATGACTGATATTGCAAAAAGTAGGAAACTATATTGAAGC
The DNA here is from genome assembly GCF_004664715.2 of Peromyscus leucopus. Classification (NCBI taxonomy): domain Eukaryota; kingdom Metazoa; phylum Chordata; class Mammalia; order Rodentia; family Cricetidae; genus Peromyscus; species Peromyscus leucopus. The sequence goes on along the minus strand of NC_051072.1, from coordinate 154,399 downwards.
TACTGAACAATATATTTCTATGTAACAGGATGAACAGTATATAGAGTGCAGACAGAAACTGAGACTGCAAACAAGATGGAGGGGTAATATGGAAAATTGTTTGTCCCTCAGGCATTAAGACATGGTTGATGAACAGCAGAATCCATGTACGTGGAAGAAGTTTATAGGGCTGAGAAATGTTCAACATAACTGGAATCAGGACAAGATGTACCAACTGGGGCCCAAGCATTCTATTGTATGAACCTGTAGGTAACATTCTCATTCTAAACCACAGTGACTTTAAAGTTATAGACCATGTGAAATCAGCTGTAATTGTCAGGGAGATTAACTCCAATATGGACAAACCTGGCACTTCATACTGACCACACCTAATTGTGCTCTGAACCAAGAGCATATCCGTGGAGTCTCTGTCTGGTGAAAGTGCAATTTCATTTGCAAGTTGAAGACCACTGCAGAAGCTCAGGCTCAAAACTGTACTTCTAGGAAAGTTTCTCTGGGGTCAGCACCCAAAGTAGAAGGAAACTGTGTGATGGGGCTGACACTGTCCCAAGACAGTAGAACATGACAGCACTGTCTACATTGTACTAGATGTGTAGACAGGAAGTGCACCCTGGAGGTCACCATGACTCTCTGCAGCACTATTAAAGAGAACAGCCTCACCATATAACTGGTCAGATGTTCAGTGTCCCTCCTAACTGTCCCTCTGAGGTCACACTTCATGGAACATGGTGATCACTAAGTGGAATTGGAACCCCACCATGTACTCCTGACTCAACTATAGGAAACTGGACTGTTTAGATAGTTTAAACTATCTGTGCTTCAGTCCTGAGTGAATGACCCAGGACCAGTGACCCTTCACTAGGGAGGTAAGCATGAGCTTCTAGTACACAGGTGATGAATATGGACCTGAGTTTGTGAAAAACCATGGAGACACTGGTAAAATTCTAGTAGGGCTCTCACAAAAACTAAATGGCTTTCAGAGATTACTAGTTGAAAGTTTTCAAGGAAAGAAGTACAGGTGGAAAACTCCTGAGATGGATTATGGGAGATCTTTGCAAGTAAGTGTCAGAGAGCTGGACATTTAACTTTGTTCAGTGATTATACAGTCACTGTGTCCCTCATCAATACACTGTAGAGATGCCAATGTTCTCACAAAACTTTTTAAAAGCCGTGGAGTCAGACCCATGTATGGCTCACACAGAGTGTCAGTGCAGAGGAACAGGATTATTTATTTATTTATTTATTTATTTATTTATTTATTTATTATTTACTTATTCGTAGGACAGCATATTCAGACAAAGGCGACTTTGTACTCAAATACTTTCACATGTGTTTGTTTCATTTTGTTTTGTTTTGACTTTCCCTTTTTACTTAGATGCAAGGTCTCTTTAAATTTCCCAGTCCAGACCATCAACTCTGGTCCATTTGTCAAGGAAACCGCAGAGCAGCTAGAAGCAAGGATTGACAGATGACGGCTGGTTTCAAAATCATTTTAAAAGGTACTTCTCATTCCCACATTAGTGCATTTTGTTGCATGAATCTTAAAAGTTCTTATTAATAAAATCAAACCCGAGGTCAGTTATTGGGGTCCATGCTGGTAGATCAGAGAGACAGAACAAGCCACAGCTATCTCACCTCGCCGGATCCTCAGCTGGTCTTGTCTCCTCAGACTGGAGGCCTATGAGTCCTCATCCGGAATGGGTCTCAGCTGAACTGCTGCTCAAAAGCCTGAAGCTTAACCAGGCCAAATGCTTAACCAGCCAAATGCTTCTAGTCTCTGGTCCTCACGTCTTATATATCTTTCTGCTTTCTACCACCACTCCCTGGGATTAAAGGCTGGCTTTCTGGGATTAAAGGTGTGTGTCACCATGCTTGGCTATTTCCAATGTGGCCTTGAACTCACAGAGATCCAGAGGGATTTCTATCTCTGGAATGCTAGGATTAAAGGTGTGAGTGCCACCATTTTCTAGCCTTTGTATTTAGTGGCTGTCTGTTCTCTGACTCCAGATAAATTTATTAGAGTACACAATATTTTGGGGAACACAATATCACCACATTTCCTCTCTTTTTGTCTAAAATTAAAAAAGCTTATAACTAATACAAGAAAAACTATCTTCAATAAGCATATGCAATATACAGTCAAGATTATATTAACAATGTCTAGTCCATTAACATTTGACAGATCCAGACAAAAAACTCCATTATATATATTAACAATGTCCAGTCCAGTAACATCTGGTAAACTCAGACTAAAAAATTTTCATTACTTATCTTATTTAAAACAAGTAGTTCCTTTTTAAAAGTAGATTCCATAATCTCCCTTTTTATCTTATCATATCCATATTCTTTCTCTTTTCTTTTCATAATAGATTCATTAGTCTACCTTTTGTCGTTTTTGTATCTTCCCCTTTTTCTTCAGTGTAGATTCAGTGATCTACCTATTTATCCTATTATTTCTTTATCTTTTTCCTCAGAGTAGATTCATGATCTATCTCATATCTATATTCTCTTTTTCTTTTTGCTTTCTAGGGGTGAAGACATCTTTAGGGAATCTTGAAAAGAAATTTTTTGGGTTAATTGTCAAGTCCTGTATCATTTGTCCAGTCTTTGCATAAAAGGAAAGTTCAGGGCTTGTTTCAAGTCTTTGTTCAAGTAGTCTGTCAGGCTGGATCATCTCAGCTAGCCATCTCAAAATTGTCCTAAGCAGTTTGTAGTCCAAAGCAGATCTTTCCGTGGTGTTAATCAGCTTAATGGCTTTACCATAGTCCTTTTGAAGATTTCAAAGTTGCTGTTAGGTGTGGTCATGGTTCCATGCAGACTTTTTTTTTTTTTTTTGTGCCTCCTCTGTGGTTTGGAGCAATCACAGTCTGATAAATAAATGTCTGTCTCTCGGAACCATGAACATTCTTCCCTAGAACAGAAAATCTTCACAGCAATTTTTCCCCACCATTTGTCTTGCCAAACTTTTCCAAACTGACCTTTGCAGATGCTTTCTTGTAACACGATGGTCCTGGCAATTCTTCTCTGAATCAGCAGCAGTAAACCCTTCGTCCCAGGTAGCAGCATCACCGTAGTCACCAACACGATGAGAAGGAGCTGGCAACGTGGAGCAGTAGCCACTGCTTCCATGGTCCCACCACTGTTTGTGGCTCAGTCCAGGCCAAAGCTTCTCCCAAGCCTCCTAGGCCAGCTCAAACTCGGGATCCTACTGCCTCTGTCTCCTTCAGCAAATCCTACCGGTGTGCGCCACCACAACCGCCTGAGTGTAGCTTGGGCCTGAGCTGGGGCTCACAAGGCCACAGGCAAACAGCTTTTTCATGAATTCGTAACATAAACGTTGGGCGCCAGATGTAGCATGAATCTTAAAAGTTCTTATTAATAAAAACAACCCCGAGGTCAGTTATTGGGGTCCATGCTGGTAGATCAGAGAGACAGAACAAGCCACAGCTATCTCACCTTGCCTGATCCTCAGCTGGTCTTGTCTCCTCAGACAGGAGGCCTCTGAGTCCTCATCCGGAATGGGTCTCAGCTGAATTACTGCTCAAAAGCCTGAAGCTTAACCAGGCCAAATGTTTAACCAGCCAAATGCTTCTAGTCTCTGGTCCTCACGCCTTATATATCTTTCTGCTTTCTACCATCACTCCCTAGGATTAAAGCCTTGCTTCCTGGGATTAAAGGTGTATGTCACCATGCTTGGCTATTTCCAATGTGGCCTTGAACTCACAGAGATCCAGAGGGATTTCTATCTCTGGAATGCTAGGATTAAAGGTGTGAGTGCCACCATTTTCTAGCCTTTGTATTTAGTGGCTGTCTGTTCTCTGACCCCAGATAAATTTATTAGAGTACACAATATTTTGGGGAACACAATATCACCACAGCATTTTGTGGTGGTATTGTGTTCCCCAAAATATTGTGCTAATAAACTTATCTGGGGTCAGAGAACAGGGCAGCCATATTAAACATAGAGGATAGGCAATGGTAGCACACGCCTTTAATCCTAGCATTCCTGAGGCAGAAATCCCTCTGGATATCTGTGAGTTGAAAGCCACATTGGAAACAGCCAGGCAACGTGACACACGCCTTTAATCCCAAAAAGTGAGCCTTTAATCCCAGGTGGTGGTAGAAAGTAGAAAGGTATATAAGGCGTGAGGACCAGGAACTAGAAGCATTTGGCTGGCTAAGCTTTCAGGCTTTCCAGCATCACAGTTCAGCTGAGATTCATTTTGGATGTGGATGCAGAGCCATCGAGTCTGAGGATCACCCGAGGAACTGGCAAGGTGAGGAAGCTGTGGCCTGTTCAGTCTCTCTGATTGTCCAGCGTTGACCCCAGTACCTGGCTCGGGTTTGATTTTATTAATAAGACTCTTTAAGATTCCTGCTACAGTATTGCTTCCTTAGTTTAAAGTAAAACAGAGTCAACATGATTTTTAAACGCTGTAGTAAGATTCAAATTACAAAATATGGGCCAGAAATTTTACAGGGCTAATATTTCTGTCAAAGGCTCGACTCACACTCATACTTTTTATGTTGTGGATCTGGAGGTGAACACCAGGCTCATGCCCCAGAGATGTCCTGCTGACTGGGCTTCTTCCTCCAAAATTCTTCTACAAGGGGCCAGAATCCAATCCACAATAGGAGAAAACTTCATGCCCTGGTTCCATGAATTCTTGCGCATTGACTTCTGGGAAATGTAGTCTGTAGCACTATGACGTCACGGTAAGCCATCCAGGAAATTCTCTTCTGGACTTCAGTCCACACATTAGCAGTTTTCCCAAAGTTGGGCGAGAGTCCTGCCTGCTGTACGTCTGTGTTGCGTCTCTGACATGGAGGTTGGTCCAGGGTGCAGCGCAGCCTGAGTCACTGTGCGGGGTGCGGGGGTCCGTCTTGGAGGGAGCGGACCTGGGCTGGGTGGGAGGGCGGAAGAAGCTGCCTTGGGGGTTCTGTGCTGAATTGGCTGGGTCACGTGAGGTTGCAGGTTAGGGCTGGGGAGGGGGCGATAGGGACTGTGTCTTAAGTAATTTCTTTAGGTCGCCGCTTGCCACCCGAGTCTGCCTCGGGCTTCTGGGACGGGAGAGCTGCCTGGTAGCGCGGAGTAGATGATAGTGCAGAGTCCAGGACTGCAAACTAATGATGCTCAGCTGACTGCCTGCTCCTGTGGTGGAGCTGGGAGCTCAGTGAGCAGCTTTGGTGGGGAAGCATGCTTCTCTAGCTGAGCGGTTCTCACATGGACGCTGTCAGATTTCTCAGAATCTGTAGAGCAAACGGGGTCTGGTCCTTCCTGAACTCTGTAGACTGGGCTAGTGTAACAGTCTTGAGGTTATGATTGTGATCTCTGCCAGTCAGAGAATTAAGAGAGAAAAATTTCGAGGTGAAACAAAAGTCCCATGTTGGAAATTCGGGAAGCAGTCAACAGATTTGTCAGAATCCGGTGCAACAGAGAAGCTTTGACTCGGGGTGAGAGAACACACATACACCCCCCCCCCACACACACACACACACAGACCCTCTGCAGGAAGAATGGGAACTGGAGAAGCTGACTCCAGGCTTCACTTAAGGACTGGGTTTTCTTAACTTTGAAAGGTCTTCCATCCTTTCTGTCGGGTGGACCACAGTGGTTGTGTCAACATGTCTTGATCTTGTCTTGAAGTGTTGAGCTAGTCCATAAGCAGGGTCTCTAGGAACAGATGAAAAACTCTCATGGCATTGGGTTCCAGTGCCAGGCTTTTTTGTCAGGTCAGCAGGGTGAGGAAGAACTCACAGAATGTGTGTATTCATGTGTGGTGGTATTGTGTTCCCCAAAATATTGTGTACTCTATATAAATTTATCTGGGGTCAGAGAACAGACAGCCACTAAATACAAAGGCTAGAAAATGGTGGCACTCACACCTTTAATCCTAGCATTCCAGAGATAGAAATCCCTCTGGATCTCTGTGAGTTCAAGGCCACATTGGAAATAGCCAAGCATGGTGACACGCCTTTAATCCCAGAAAGCCAGCCTTTAATCCCAGGGAGTGGTGGTAGAAATCAGAAAGATATATAAGGCGTGAGGACCAGAAACTAGAAGGTTTTGGCTGGTTAAGCATTCAGGCTTTTGAGCAGTAATTCAGCTGAGACCCATTCCGGATGAGGACTCAGAGGCCTCCAGTCTGAGGAGACAAGACCAGCTGAGGATCCGGTGAGGTGAGATAGCTGTGGCTGTTCTGTCTCTCTGATCTACCAGCATGGACCCCAAAAACTCGCCTCAGGTTTGATTTTATTAATAAGAACTTTTAAGATTCCTGCTACAGAAAACATTTAATTCAAGGTCATGAGAAACACTTTCTACGTTCATGTTTCTTACAGTGAGCGCCATGAGAAATCCATGCAATCAGCACATTGCTGACTTAAGAACTATTTGTGATTAACGTCTGTTGACACATTTCACATGTAATTTAATGGTTTTTCACTAACATGCTTTTTTGTTGTTGTTGAAGACATTAGCTTTTGGAGATTAGATAATTGTTAGCATTTACTATGTGAGGAAGAATTCTCATTGCCTTGCTTAAACATTCTGTGTGTAGTGATTGTTCATTCTTTTTGTAATTTAATCTGTTTGTCAATGTTATGACCTGATGCTGATTTCTTCTGGTTTCACTGATTTCTTCCAGTTTGCTCCTTTCATATCTAATCGGAGACTCCATTATTTCTTCATTTCCATTCTGCAGTTCTTGACTGATGTGGCTATTCTGGTTACATTCCTGGGTCTTTTTTTTCTGCCGCTGCAGCAGGGATACCTTCCCCTGTCCTTACTCCAGAGGTTCCACTGTGTGGTGGTATTGTGTTCCCCAAAATATTGTGTACTCTAATAAATTTATCTGGGGGTCAGAGAACAGACAGCCACTAGATACAAAGGCTAGAAAAACGTGGCACTCACACCTTTAATCCTAGCATTCCAGAGATAGAAATCCCTCTGGATCTCTGTGAGTTCAAGGCCACATTGGAAATAGCCAAGCTTGGTGACACACACCTTTAATCCCAGAAAGCCAGCCTTTAATCCCAGAAAGTGGTGGTAGAAATCAGAAAGATATATAAGGCGTGAGGACCAGAAACTAGAAGATTTTGGCTGGTTAAGCATTCAGGCTTTTGAGCAGTAATTCAGCTGAGACCCATTCCGGATGAGGACTCAGAGGCCTCCAGTCTGAGGAGACAAGACCAGCTGAGGATCAGGCGAGGTGAGATAGCTGTGGCTTGTTCTGTCTCTCTGATCTACCAGCATGGACCCCAATAACTTGTCTCGGGTTTGATTTTATTAATAAGAACTTTTAAGATTCCTGCTACACCACTGTGTGCAGATGCTTCTTACAGTGAGCCAGAACAAAACCACTTCCTCCCTGTCCTTCACATGGGCACTGCCATGTCCAACCAGTAAAGCAAAGTGCTCATGTTGGTTCCTGCTCTTCACAGGTTCAGTTCAGGTCCCCTTGTTGAGCAGTCCTATCTCTTTCTTCCCAGGCGTCTTTCATTGTATTCTAATGTCAGTGTGAGGGAGGGAGTTCCTTGTACTTACAACTCATGCATGAACCCTGCTGTGTTAGACATGTCATATCTGGAAAACTCTGGAGGGGAGGGGTGCTGGGTGAGGACGTTCAGTTTATGTTGATTGATCTACATGACTATGTCAGAGGCCGTGGAGAGACATTGCATGGTTTGAACAGGGGTCAAACACATATCCAAGGAATAAAACTGAGCAGCACAGATTTTCATTACATTGTCAATTCAGGTAATAAACGTGGCTGCCATAGTGTCCTCCATAGTCATTATCAAATGCATCAGCATGTTTAGTTTGAAAGGTGTATGTTGTTTCATGACCATCCTTTTGAAAATCTGCATTCCATTGTGTTCTTCTTTGTACTCTCTATATGAAATTAAGTGAAATGTATGAGTGTGCATGTCCCAAATCTTCATGGGTTACACTCCACCACTGGTACTTTAAGAAGATTCAGAAGCAATAGATGGAGTGTTAAAATCCACTAATACAGCTTGACATCTAATATAAAAGGCAAAGCTTGTGTTAGTATTTTGAAGTCTCAATTGTAAATATGTAATTCATGTTTTCAAAGCAGATACTACATTTGGTCTCCACAGTTTTCATGGTTTATTCCACTTTTTGAGTTATATATTGCAATATATGGTGGATGAAGGCAAAAATCAATGAGTCTTTCATGCCACACATATGCAAGTATAGAGCCTGGATGGAGATCTAGGAGTTGGTACTTGATGATGTGTATAATGTGTATTTTAAGCACTATGTCTTTAGTCAGGACATAGGCTGCTCTGAATGGAAGATCACTAATGTTAGGAACCTGATCAGGAATCCAGTCCTCCCTTTGCATCTGGCTTGGCCTTCCCACCAATTTTCAGTTTTGTCTGATTCTCTGAAAACATATCCCTGAGGGATACTTACAGGAGATGCAGCAGTACTTTTTTTTTTTTTTTTTTGGTTTTTTGAGACAGGGTTTCTCAGTGTAGCTTTGCGCCTTTCCTGGAACTCACTTGGTAGCCCAGGCTGGCCTTGAACTCACAGAGATCCGCCTGGCTCTGCCTCCCGAGTGCTGGGATTAAAGGCGTGCTCCACCACCGCCCGGCTGCAGCAGTTCTTAATGTATCTACTCTGTCCATTCTGTTGTACTAGGCTTGCCTCTAGGACCAGTCTCTATTCTCTTTATATTATATATATTTACATTAATATATTATTGCTGTTAATATCTTAATATTGTTAATGGTTTTAATTAAACTAAAGTGCAGTATCACTCATTGATCTTTATTTCAGGAAATGCCGTCCTTCTGGGATGTGGCCATTGAGTTCTCTGCAGAAGAGAGGAAATGCCTGGAGCCTGCTCAGTGGAATTTGTACAGGGATGTGATGTTGGAGAATTACAGCAACCTTGTGTTCCTTGGTGAGGCTCTCATCCACAGTGAATTCTTATTTCACCTTCAACATGTAGCTTCCTCACTTTGTATGGTATCTCATGGGAGCATTTCAACATCCATTTTCATATCCTTTGTTTTCAGAAAAATTAAGGAGATTGTTGTATTAAAAATCATTTCAGGACTGGTGAGATGGTTCAGTTGTTAAAAACATTGACTGCTCTTCTAGAGGATCGGGGTTCATTCCCAGGACCTATATGGCAACTCACAACTGTCTGTAATCACACGGTCTGACACTCTCATGTTGATTGTGTTCTGACAAATAAAGCTTACTTGGAGTCAGAGGGTGATGCTAGCCATTAGCTGACCACAGAGCTTCAGAGGCTTGTAGAAAGATGGACCGGAAGTGGTAAGTCAGGGCTGAGACAGGATCCAGGAACCAAAGATGTAGGAAGTAACTGTGTCTGCTCCTCTGCGTCTCTGATCATTCAGGTTTTTCACCCCAATGCCTGACTCTAATTTTTTTTGTTTGTAGAGATTAATTTGATTAACACTTCATCCTTACACAGACATCCCTTCAAGTAAAGCACCAATGCACATGTAAAATTAAAATAACATATTCATAAAGAACCATTTCACTGTTTTTCTCTTTGTGTTTTACATTTCTGTGTTAGGTGTATTTTTCCTTCACTCCAGTGGGACTCTCAGAAATTCAATGGCATGAGACCTCAAGTACACTTGTTAATTAAATTGTTTCAAAATTCAGGGTTTTTTGTTGTTGTTGTTTGGTTGGTTTGTTTTGTTTCTTTTTGTTGTTTTTTGTATTTTTGCCTCCCCTTTTTGACTCTGGACAGTCCAGGCTGACAGAGATGAGTGCTTCCATGTAGGTCAACTTGATCCACTTAGAACAGCCACTTTAAAGGCATGAGCCTCCACGGCCGGCTATTCTTTAAAACAGTTTCTCACTGAACCTGCAGCTGCCATTTCAGCTGGACTTGTGGGCTGACAAGCCCCTAGGACCTGCCTGTCTTGCCCACCTAGTCTGGGGTTTCAGGTGCATGCCACTGGCCAACTTTTTATTTTTTATTAAGAGATTTTCTATTCATTTTACATATCAACCACAGATTCCCCTGTCTCCCTCCTCCCACCACCCAGACTTCCCTCCCCCCACTCCACCCTCCATTCCCACCTTCTCCAAGGCAATGTCTTCCCTGTGGAGTCAGCAGAGTGTGGTAGATTCTGATGAGGCAGGTCCAGTCCCCTCCTCCCTGTGCCAAGGCTGAGCTAAGTGTCTCAGCATAGGCCCCAGGTTCCAAAAAGCCAGGTTGAGGAACTAAGGACAGGTCCCGGTCTCACTGCCTGGGGGCCCCCTAAACAGTTCAAGCTAAACAATTGTCTTGCTCATCTGGAGGGCCTAGACCAGTACCATGGGGGCTCCTCAGCTATTGGTTCACAGTTCTTGTGTTTCCACTAGTTTGGCTAGTTGTCTCTGTACTTTTTCCAATCATGGTGTCGATATCTTTTGCTATTTAATCCCTCCTCTCTCTCATTAATTGGACTCCTGGAGCTCCACCTGGGGCTTGGTCATGGATCTGTGCATCTGCTTCCATCAGTCATTGGATGAGGGTTCTGTGACATTTAGGGTGTTTGGCCATCCGATCACCAGAGTAGGTCAGCTCAGGCACCCTCCTAACCATTGCCAGTAGTCTACAGTGGAGGTATCTTTGTGGATTCCTGAGGACCTCTCTAGCACTCTGCTTCTTCCTATTCGCATGCAGTCTTCATTTATCATGGTATCTCTTTCCTTGTTCTCCCACTCTATTCCTAATCCAGCTAGGACCTCCCGAAACCCTAAGCTCTCTTTCTCCCTACCCTTGGCCTCTATTGCCCATAATCACCCCCAGCTTCCTCATGTAGAACTCATCCATTTCTCCATCGCTATGCGATATTTGTGTCTTTTCTAGTGTCCTCTTTACAAGCTAGCTTCCCTGGAGCTGTGAGTTGCAGTCTGCTTATCCTTTGCTTTACATTTGTATCCACGTATGAGTGAGTACATACCATGTTTGTCTTTCTGAGTCTGGGTTACCTCACTTAGGATGATTTTTTTCTAGTTCCATCCATTTACCTGCAAACCTCATGATGTCATTGTTTTTCTCTGCTGAGTAGTACTCCAGTGTGTATATGTACCACATTTTCTTTATCCATTCTTCAGTTGAGGAGCATCTAGGTTGTTTCCAGGTTCTGGCTCTTACAAATAATGCTTCTATGAGCATAGTTGAACATGTGTCCTTGTGCTGTGATTGAGCATTCCTTGGGTATATGCCCAAGTGTGGTATAGCTGGGTCTTGAGGGAGATTGATTCCCAATTTTCTGAGAAAGCCCTTTACTGATTTCAAACTGGCTGTACAAGTTTGCATTTCAACCAACAGTGTAGGAATGTTCCCCTTGCTCTACATTCTCTCCAACATAAGCTGTCTTTAGTGTTTTTGATCTTAGCCATTCTGACAGGTGTAAGATGGTATCTCAGAATCCTTTTTATTTGCCATTTCCCTGATAACTAAAGATGTTGAGCAATTCCTTAAATGTCTTTCAACCATTTGAGCTTCTTTTGAGAATTCTCTGTTTAGCTCTATAGCCCATTTTCTAATAGGACTGGTAGGTATTTTGATGTCTAGTTTCTTGAGTTCTTTACATATTTTGGATATCAGCCTTTGTCAGATTTGGGGTTGGTGAAGATCTTTTCCCATTCTGTAGCCTGTCATTTTGTCTTATTGACCGTGTCCTTTGCCCTACAAAAGCTCTTCGGTTTCAAGAGGTCCCATTTATTAATTGTTGCTCTCAGTGTCTGTGCCCCTGGTGGTATATGTAGGAAGTGATATCCAGTGCCAATGAGTTCTACACTAATTCCTACTTTCTCTTCTATCAGGTTCAGAGTAACTGGAATTATGTTGAGATTTGATCCACTTGGACTTAAGTTTTGTGCACAGTGACAGATAGGGATCTATTTGCAATCTTCTACATGTTGACATCCAATTATACCAGCACTATTTGTTGAAGATGCTTTCTTTTTTCCATTGTACAGTTTTGGCTTCTTTGTCAAAAATTAGGTGTTCATACATGTGTGTATTGTTAGTGTCTTCAGTTCAATTCCATTGGTCCACATTAACGGTTTTTATGCCAGTACCAAGTTGTTTTTTATTACTGTAGCTCTATAGTAGAACTTCAAGTCAGGGAATGTGATGCTTCCAGAGGTTGTTTAATTGTCCAGGATTCTTCTGGCTATCCTGGGTTTTTGTTTTTCCAAGTGAAGTTGAGTATTGTTCTTTCCAGGTCTGTTATGAATTGTGTTGGGATTTTGATGGGGATTGCATTGAATCTGTAGATTGCTTTTCGTGGGATTGCCATTTTTACTATTTTAATCCTACCTATCCATGAGCATGGGACATCTTTCCATTTTCTGATATCTTCTTCAATGTCTTTCTTCAGGGACTTAAAGTTGTTGCCATACAGGTTCTTTCACTTGCTTAGAGTTACCCCAAGGTATTTTATATTATTTGTGGCTATTGTAAAGGGTGATGTTTCTCTGATTTCTTTCTCAGACCGTTTGTCATTTGTATATAGGGGGGCTACTGATTTTTTTGAGTTAATTTTGTTTCCTGCCACACTACTGAAGGTGTTTATCATCTGTAAGAGTTCCTTGGTCAAATTTTGTGGGTCAGTTATGTATATTATATGTCATCTGCAAATAGTGAAAGTTTGATTTCTTCCTTTCCAATTTGTATCTCTGTGATCTCCTTTTTTCTCTTATTGCTCTACCTAGAACTTCAAGTACTGTATTGAATAAATATGAGGAGAGTGGACAGCCTTGTCTTATTCCTGATTTTAATGGAATTGCTTTGAGTTTCTCTCCATTTTCTTTGATGTTGGCTGTTGGCTTGCTGTAAATTGCCTATTATGTTTAGGTATGTTCCATGTATTCCTCTTTGTTTGTATTATTCTCTTTGTTTCTATTTTATTGATTTCAGCTCTCAATTTGATTATTTCCTGGTGTCTATTTTTCCTGGGTGACTTTGCTTCTTCTTGTTCTAGAGCTTTCAGGTGTGCTGTTAAGTGGCTAGTGTGAGATTTCTCCAACTTTTTCATGTGGGCATTTAGTGCTATGAATTTTCCTCTTAGCACTGCTTTCATAGTGTCCCATCAGTTTGGGTAGTACTATATTCATTTTCATTGACCTCTAGGAAGTCTTTAATTTCTCTTTTTATTTCTTCCTTGACCCATTGGTGATTCAGTTGAGCATTATTTAGTTTCCATGAGATTGTAGGCTTTCTGTAATCCTTGTTGTTGTTGAAATCTAACTTTAAGCCATGGTGGTCTGATAGAATACAGGAGGTTATTCCAATATTTTTGTATCTATTGAGATTTGCTTTGTGACCGAGTATGTGTTTGATTTTAGAGAAGGATCCATGGGTTGCTGAGAAGAAGGTATATACTTTTTTGTTAGGGTAGAATGTTCTGTAGATATCATTAAGTCCATTTGAGTCATAACATAAGTTAAGTCCCTTATTTCTCTGTTAAGTTTCAATTAGGCAGACCTATCCAGTGGTGAGAGTGGGGTGTTGAAGTCTCCCACTATTAATGTGTAGAGTTTAATGTGTGATTTAAGCTTTAGTAATGTTTCTTTTACATATGTGGGTGCCCTTGTGTTTGGGGCATAAATGTTCAGAATTGAAACTTCAATCTTGGTGGATCTTTCCTGTGATGAGTATGTAATGCCCTTCTCTATCCATTTTGATTGATTTTAGTTTGAAGTCTATTTTGTGGGATATTAGGATAGCTATTCCAGCTTGCTTCTTAAGACCATTTGATTAGAAAGACCTTTCCCAGCCTTTTATTCTGAAGTAGTGTCTATCTTTGAAATTGAGGTGTATGCAGCAGAAAGATGGGTCCTGTTTTCATATCCATTCTGTTAGCCTATGCCTTTTTATAGGTGAATTAAGTCCATTGATATTAAGGGTTATTAATGCCCCGTGATTGTTAGTTCCTGTTATCTTTTGGTGGTAGTGTGTGTGTACTTCTCTTCTTTGGGATTTACTGCTGTGTGATTATCTATTGCCTTTGTCTTTGTGGGTGTATCTGACTTGTTTGGTTGCAATTTTCCTTCTAGTGCTTTCTGTAGGGCTGGATTTGTGCATAAGATTGTTTAAACCTGGTTTTGTCTTGGAATGTCTTGTTCACACCGTCTATGGTGATTGAAAATTTTGCTAGGTATATTAGTCTAGGCCAGCATCCATGGTCTTTTAGTGTATGCATTACATCTGTCCAGGACCTTCTGGCTTTCAAAATCTCCATTGAGAAGTTGGGTGTTTTCTGATGGGTTTGCCTTTATAAGTCACTTGGCCTTTTTCCTTTGCTGCTCTTAATATTCTTTATTCTGTATATTTAGTTGTTAAATTATCATGTTGCGAGGGGACTTTTGGGGGGATCTAGTCTGTTTGGTGTTCGATAGGCTTCTTGTATCTTCATAGGCATTTTTTCTTTACCTTGGGAAAGATTTCTTCTATGATCTCGTAGAATATATTTTCTGTGCCTTTGAGTTGGTATTCTTCTTCTTCCATCCCTATTATTTGTAGGTTTGGCCTTTTCATGGTGTCCCAGATTTCCTGGATATTTTGTGGGATGACTTTTTTGGCTTTGGTATTTTGACAGCTGAATCCATTTTCTCTATTGTATCCTCTACACCAGAGATCCTCTCTTCCATCTCTTGTATTCTGTTGGTTATGCTTGCATCTGTGTTTCCTGTTCATTTACTCAGAATTTCTATTTCCAGCATTTTTTCTCTTTGTGTCTTCTTCATTGATTCTATTTCCCTTTTCAGGTCTTGAACTATATTCCTCACATGTTTAATTGCCTTTTCATGGATTTCTTGGCTCTCTTTAAGGGATTTATTGATCTCTTTCATTTATTTGTTATTTATTTATTTATTTATTTATTTATTTATTTATTTATTTTGGTTTTTGGAGAAAGGGTTTCTTTATGCAGCTTTGTGCCTTTCCTGGAACTTGATTTGTAGACCAGGCTAGCCTTGAACTCTCAGAGATCCACCTGCCTCTGCCTCCCGAGTGCTGTTATTAAAGGAGTGCGATACCACTGCCCAGCTCAATTTTTTACTTATCTTTTCCTCTATTTCTTTATTGATTTCTTCCAATTTTTTGTTTCTCTTTTCCTCCATTTCATTTTTGATTTTTTCTTGAAAGGCCTCTAGCATCTTCATGATACTGTTCTTAAGGTCACTTCCTTCTGCTTCTTCTACCATGTGAGGTTCAGCTATTGCTGTTGGAGGAGGGCTAGATTCTGGTGATGCCGTATTGCTCTTTAGGTTTTTGTATGATTTTTGCCTTGACATCTGCCCATCTCCTCCTCTCTTGGTCCAATGGGAGCCAGCGGTTTGGTTTCTATGCATCAGGAATTTGTTGGGGTCTCAGGCAGATGGGTATGGGGGCATGGCATGTAGATTGCAGGGTCCAGTGTGGAGTTTTGGTGAGGTGGTTCTTCCAGTAGGAGTTTTGCCTACTGTCTGGCAACAGGGACCGATTTGGGTGGTTGTGTCCCTGGGATGGGTCCTAGGGGCCTGACAATCAGTTTTACTGAGTTTTTCTTATCATTAAATGAAACTCACAATCTGGTTATTGTAAATTCCTTTATGTAATGTAGTGATTCTGTCAGAAAATATTTAAGGAACTGATTGTCTGCAATCATTTATTTCATCATCTCTTTCCTTATAAGCCATGTACTGGAAGGAACATGTCAATTCCAAGTAAAAGAACACATAAACAATCTTGTTCCTTCTTTTTCTGCAAACAGGTCTTGCTGTGTCTAAGCCACACCTGGTGACACTTTTGGAGCAAAGACAAGACTCTTCTGATGTGAAGAGACAAGCAGCAGCCAACGTGCAGCCAGGTGTGTAGGAATGAGGGGTTTGGGGCCAGGGTTGAGGTCCAAATATCCCCCAGAAAGGCAGGCTTTCCCATCACCCTGGAACATGACACTGTGGGAGTCATTCTTTGGGTCTGTCCTTCATGTCTTTGTTGTCGAAGCTCATCTCTCAGAAGTTTCTGGTGCTTTATGTCTCTTAAGCTTTGTATTTCCCCAAGAATAACTCACTAGCCGGCTCCTATTGCAGTGCCTTCCAAGATTTGTCTCTTTGTTGATTCTCCATTGTAGTGTAAGACTCAGGGAAGGAGAACTCAGTGCTGGTCAGACTGGGAGTCATTTAGTTTTAGAATTTGAGAGCAGACTCTAGCCGAAAGATCTCATACCAAAGTGAACATGATGTCTTGAGTTATGATTTTCTTGACTGAAGTGTTTTCATTGA
This sequence comes from Peromyscus leucopus, assembly GCF_004664715.2. NCBI lineage: Eukaryota > Metazoa > Chordata > Mammalia > Rodentia > Cricetidae > Peromyscus > Peromyscus leucopus. The sequence continues at coordinate 138,120 of NC_051072.1, read as the reverse complement.
CTGACCGATCTATTTCCTCTAGCATATCCTCCATGCCCAATATTCTGTCTTCTGTATCATGTGTTTGTTTGCTTCTCTAGTTCCTGCTCAGTTACTCAGATTTTTATTTCCAGCATTCCTTCGCTCTGTGTCTTCTTCATTGCTTCAGCCTCAATTTTTGTTCTTGAACTCTTCCCTTCACCTGTTTGATTGCTTTTCCTTTGTTTTCTTTGCTTTCTTTAAGGGATTTGTTGATTTCTTCTAAGTTTTGTTTGTCTTTTCCTCAATTTCTTTAAGGGAATTTTTCATTTCTCAGATTGTGTGTCTCAGGTTGCCCCTGAGGTCACAGGGGGATGGGTGGGTTTGGGGGAGGGAGGGGGTCTTACAGATTGCAGGGTCCCTAGTGGGTATTGGTGGGGAGATCTGCCTGCCAGAGTCTTCCCTACTGGACTGCAACTGGGGCAGCAATGGGTGGGAATGGTAGAGCATTCATTCTGCCTTGGAGCTTAGGACTGAGGCAGGGAGAAGAGTCACTCACCTCCTGGTCCAGTCAGAGCTGGAGGATTCTGTTTTATATATTCTTCTCATCAAAATAAACCATAAAATAGTGTCCTAAATTTTTAAGCAAGAAATTTAATCTTTTTGTGGGACCATCTACTTCTTGTGCAGCATATCTTCTTTACCTGCCAAAATAATACTCTATGTGGAGGATAAAAATGTTCTATTTAGATGATGGCTCAAATTCATATAGTCACAATTAACTTTCTCTTTGCTCAGCTTGGTTACCTTATAATTTCAGGGTTGTCTGGCCATATATCATATCCTGTTTAATGGGTTTACTTCTGTTGTAAAATTTCCTTACAACTTTCTTAGCTATTAAACTTTGAATACTATGCCATTATGTCTAGGTTCTTTTTGGTCATGCCCTTATTCTAGTAGAAGTCTAGATTATTTCTGCCTATAATATTTTATCATTTATGCTTAGTCCCTGTAGGTTTTGAAATGCACTGTAGTTTCTCACTGATGCTTTAATATATATGAGTATATATTTTCTTTGAAAAAGATAAGCATTATAAGTATGAACTTATTTCCAAGCCTTTGTTCATTTCTCAATTTTTGGTCAACAGGAACAACATTCAATGATTATAATGATTACAACAACGGTATTGACTGTAACTCATTAAGTATTCAAAGCCAGAGAATTCATACAAGGGAGAAACCCTACCAGTGTAAAGAATGTGGTAAGGGCCTTAGTTCTTATAAAACACTTTCCATACACCAGAGACTTCATACTGGAGAAAAATCCTATACATGTAAGGAATGTCATAAGGCCTTCAATACTCGCTCATCACTTTTTATACACCAGAAAAATCATACTGATGAAAAAACACACAAGTGTGAAGAATGTGGCAAATTATTTTACTATCCTTCAATGCTGAAGCAACATCAAAGAATTCATTCTGGAGAGAAACCACACAAGTGTGAAAAATGTGGCAAAGCTTTTTATGATCCTTCATTCCTGAAGCAACATCAAAGAATTCATTCTGGAGAGAAACCATATAAGTGTCAAAAATGTGGCAAAACTTTTTATAATTTTTCATTACTGAAGCAACATCAAAGAATTCATTCTGAAGAGAAACCCTACAAGTGTAAAGAATGTGACAAATCCTTTTACACTCCTTCAGTGCTGAAGCAACATCAAAAAATTCATTCTGGAAAGAAACCTTACAAATGTGAAGAATGTGGAAAATCCTTTTATAAACCTTCAGTGCTGAAGCAACATCAAAGAATTCATTCTGGAGAGAAACCATGCAAGTGTGAAGAATGTGGCAAATCTTTTTTTACTCCTTCACTGCTGAAGCAACATCAAAGAATTCATTCTAGAGAGAATCCATGCAAGTGTGAAGAGTGTGGCAGTTTATTTTCTTCATTTTCATACCTTACTCAACATCAAACAGTTCACTACAAAGACAATCCCTACAAGTGTGAGGAGTGTGGCATAAGGTTTTCCCATTCTGCAATCCTTCAGAAACATAGTAAAATTCATCGAGAGAGACGATACAAGTGTGAAGAATGTCACAAAACCTTTCTTTATCACTCATCACTTAAGAACCACAAGGTAGTTCATACTAGACAGAAACTATACAAGTGTGAAGAGTGTGGCAAATATTTTTCCTCAGCTTCATGTCTTAGACGACATCAAATAATTCACTATGAAGACAACCCTTACAAGTGTGAAGAGTGTGGCAGATGTTTTTCCTCAGATGCATGTTTTAGAGCACATCAAACTATCCATTCTGAAGACAATCCTTATACCTGTGTACAATGTGACAAACGATATTCCTGTTCTAGGGATCTTCAGGAACATCAAACACTTCATACTGGAGAGAAATTGTACAAGTGTGAAGAATGTGGCAAAGGCTTTCATTATCAATCAGGCTTTAGGAGACACAAGGCAATTCATACTGGAGAGAAAGCTTACAAGTGTGAAGAATGTCACAAAGCCTTTCGTTATCTCTCATCCCTTAAGAATCACATGGGAGTTCATACTGGAGAGAAACCGTACAAGTGTGGAGAATGTAACAAAACCTTTTGTTATCTCTCATACCTTACGAAACACAAGAGAGTTCATAGTGAAGAGAAATCCTATAAGTGTGAAGAATGTCACAAAGCCTTTCATTATCTCTCATCCCTTATGAAACATAAGACAATTCATACTGGAGAGAAATCCTACAAGTGTGAAGAATGTCACAAAGCCTTTTTTTATCTCTCATCCCTTATGAGACACAAGACAGTTCATACTGAAGAGAAACCATACAAGTGTGAAGAATGTCACAAAGCCTTTTATTATATCTCATCCCTTATGAGACACAAGACAGTTCATACTGGAGAGAATCCCTAAAACTGTGAATATGTGACAGAAGGTTCTCTTCACCTTCATCCTTTAGACAAAATAAAAAAGAAAAGGAAATTCATTCTGAAGACAATCCCTAAAATTGTGGGCAATGTATCAAAAACTTTGTTAATCTTTATGTGCTTACTCAACACATGATATAGTTCATATGGAAGAAGTATCCTACAAATGTCTTAAAATGTTTACCTTTTCAACCCTTGAAATACATCAAATGATTTATTCTGACTCAAACTCCATGAGTGTGTGAAGTGTGGTAAAATATTTGCTAACAATTCAGATCTTATCCACCTCAATGAATCCATAGTGGAGAATGTTAGGAATCATTTTGGAATGTCAGCAAGAACATCTAACTTCCAATAGCAAAAATGTTAAGAATGTCATCAGAGAGCTGTAGAGATTTCTCTTTGCTAACCCCAACAATTTGTCCAAGCAGTGTGTTTGAAACTTGCCTTGATTAATGAGCCTCTTTCTTCTGTAACTATAAATGTTCTCTGAAACCTTTACCATGCCCTGAAATTGTCCCCTGGGTACCTGGAATCTGAAATCTGGGCTGTGGCATAGTTACTGTTGTTTTTCCCAGTGGAGTCATCTAAACTCCTGTAACATCTCCCCTTGGTGTGCAAAAAACTCTTTTCTCTCTGAGCTAGCAGGTTTTCACCCAGCATCTGGCTCCAGAATCCTTATTGGTAAAATAAAAGACAATGACTTAGTTAAAACTACAGGAAGGCTCTTCCAGTCTAAGGCCTCAGCGTCAAGGCAGCAGCTGCAGCTGAAGAGGTGAAGTCATCAGCTGAGGCATCGATAGTATGAGGTGCAGCTGCTGTGCCCCAGATAAAAAACAACAGTGCCCATAGAGCAATAATGACAGACATGTTATGAGAGTAATCAATGATTTTTCTGGTTGGATTTAATGCTTATTCCACAAATTATAACTGATGTGATATTAATTTGGTAATATACTTTAGCTCAGCTTGGTGATATGACCTAGAGAGAATTGAATGTTGTTATTCTAATAAGTGGATACTAACTAAATGAGCCCAAGGTTCATCTTTATGCCACAGAGTCAGGAACCCAAGTTCTTATCTTTATCCCACAGAGTCAGGCACCTCTCAACACCCACCAGAAAATATTAGTTGTGTTGTAGATAGAGAATAATACACAGATGCACACTGGTCGAAGTATAGAGAATATTAGCCTGTGGAGGGCCCTGATCTAAAAGTGATACCTGTGTCACACATTGTGAAAGAGGTTTCTTACACTTATCTAAAGCTAAAAGTCAGGGAAATCTGAGAGAATAGAGTTAGAAAGGTCAGAGGAAGAAATAGATGTCTGCAGTGAGACAGTAGAAACGTTGAATCATTTTTAGAACAGTGAAACATTGGTAGAAATGTCAGTACCATTTCATGCTTGAATGTGGTTGATATATTATGTAACCCAATAGGCTTATCCGGGGGTCGAAGAACAGAACAGCCACCAGCTTAGTTAGACATAGAAGCCAGAAAATGTTGGTAAACATGCCCGTAATCCCATCACTTGGGAGGCAGAGATCCATCTGGATCTCTGTGAGTTCAAGGTCACACTGGAAACAGCCAGACTTGGTGACACACACCTTTAATCCCAGACAGTGATGGCTGGAAGCAGAAAGGTATGCAAGACATGAGGACCAGGAACTAGACGCTTTTAAGCTTTTAGGCTTTTGAGCAGGAGTTCAGCTAAGATCCGTTTGGGTGAAGACTCAGAACCCTGCCATCTAAGGAGACAAGATCAGCTGAGAGGTTGGCAAGGTGAAGTTGGCTGTGGCTTGTTCTGTCTCTCTGATCTTTCAGAATTTACCCCACTATCTGGCTTCATATTTTTGTAGGATAAAGACCTTTTTCAATTAGTCTACACTTGAACATACTGTGACTATTGCTACCTATACAACACTTCCACAGGCTATACCCCAGCATACAATAAGCATGGTTGCATAAGGGTCTCACAATGTCTCACCCTGTGGAGGAGCTATTTGGCAATTGATGGCTCCTGAGGGAGACAGTCATTCTTGGAGTGTTCCAGGTTCCAGTCAACTGTCCTGCACCCCTACACATGGAGGGAGCACTAAGAGGAATGAAGAAATAACACAGAAAAAGCCAACCAAATAGGGAGAGTAAAGTGTTTTTAAGGGTAAGAAACAACAGGTGAAGAAATGTGGGGATTAAATAAAACATTTAACATACATGTATTAAATTCTCCCCAAGTAAATATCATTTTAACCCTTTTTGGTTTTAGACATATTTATACTGACCTGTTTTAAGAATGATTACAGCACATGCATCTGGCCATCATAATATTTATAGAGGGTCAGCATCCTCCTGGGAAGGCATCATGAGGGATCAAGTGAGTGGACTCCTGTAATATCATAGCCTTCTGACAGTCATCTGGGTAGCTGGGTAGAGGTGTGAGGATTGTAGAGACAATGAAGAATACAGAAAAGAGTCGAGAGGTCTGCTGGTCAATGCTGCACAGCCCCCAGTTTTCAGGCAGCTTATATACAGTTTTGAAGGACAGAGGTAAAACAATGCACAGCACAGGCATTCAATCATTGTCTATCCTGCCTTGCATCCAGGAATAGGCAGTTTCATTTTCTATCTCAATGTACTACTGAAGGCAGCAACAGCCTGCATCTAGCTAGATAGTATATTCCCTAATATGGGCTTATCAGGACTTTCTCACAGCCCTTCAAGGAGACTCTGTGGGCTAATCAGAACTTTCTCACAGCCTTGGAGCAGACAATCTTGAACTCTATTGACTCAGAATAGACTTCAGATTCAAACTGGAAAACTGAGCCAGTTGTGGGCTCCCACAATTCCTCCTTTTTTATTTATTTTAAGACTCTTGAATCTCTCAGATGACCATGCCTGTCTTAGGTGTTTTCTTATCACCTTCCAATCTTACCCATCATGGCAGCATGAATTTCATCATTCACGTCCTGTCTTAGGTTGAAAGGAGGCAAAGAAAAGTTACCCATCCTTAGCTACCAGCCTCTGGTGTTGAATCAGAGGAATATGCAGAGTTTTACTCTGTGGAGTTATGAGCCCAATCTCTGTAATGAGTTCAAAATCAGCTTGAGAATTTTAGGCAAACAAATTATGTCTACTAAGATAATGCCCCAATAGCTATAACACTACTTAAGAAGGAAATAAATGATGACAATGATGTGGTATCCATTTTAAATTGTTCTAGATTATCTTTAGCTGTTTTAACTGCATCAAAATCCAATTTAGCCTTTCTCATTTCTATAATCTCTTGATGTAATTTAGCCAAATCTAAGGATTGATTAGAATCATGTCAAATTCCTTTAAGATGTGCCTTAACCTTTTCCCATCCAATTGCACTTTCATTGTACACAGACGATGTAACACAAATCCATTCATAATTAGCATGACATTTCAAATGCACTCTAGCTTTCAGACTTTGGAGTTTATCTCCCAAAAATTGTACCATATCATATAAAGCATTCAATTTATGTTCCATTTTTACATCAATATCTTTTTGTGTCTCTAATGTCATAGAGACATTCATAGACAATTGATTTACAAACCGTGCTGTCTGAATGGATTGAGACAAAGCCACTGAAGCCACCGTAGTAGTAGCAAGCATAGTAACATGAGCTGCAATTCCTGATATAACTAATCCAGCAACATGCTTCTGCCTGCTTAAAGCTTTCTTAATTTCTTCAATTTCTTTTTCTTTCTTTCTTTCTTTATTTATTTATTTATTATGCATACAGTATTCTGCCTGCATGTATGCCTACAGGCCAGAAGAAGGCACCAGATCTCATTATGGGTGGTTGTGAGCCACCATGTGGTTGCTGGGAATTGAACTCAGGACCTCTGGAAGAACAGCCAGTGCTCTTAACCGCTGAGCCATCTCTCCAGCCCCAGTTTCTTCAATTTCTTATAGCCCTTTATCATCAAACCATGGATCATTCATATATACTGACAATATAACAAATAAAGGTTGTTTTAAATTATTACACGAATGTGATTATCCATTTGGGAAATACAATCGGTCAAAATGATACATTAAACACAGAACCATTCATAGAAATATTTGTTTCACCAACTAAAAGAACATAGGGCATTTTAACACAAGCTAAAACAGTTCCTTTCAAAGGACAAACAGGTTTCAAATGCCTGGAACGTCCTCTGACTGTTCCCATGGCAGCAGCAATTTTCCAAACATAAGTTTGTGGAGATCCAGTACTGGAATTCCACAAATTCCAGCTGACATTCCTTAGTCCCAAGATTCTGCTGTAGACACAGCATAAGAGTCACTATAGTCTTCCTGATTTCCAGACCAGTCAAGAATATACTGTTGTATCCCTGTGATGTTGTACCTTAAAGGAACAATGCCAGTACATCATCTCCAAAACAAAGTTCTGTTAGACTCTCGCAGTTCTTTTGTGCATGAAGGAAATCGTTGGATGGTGAAGTATTACTTGTCCAATTACCCTGAGGAAGCAATAACTTTGTATAACTGGTACATTGTTTATCATGTTCCAATACTTGTTTTGGAAACATTCCAAGACATCCCTCTAAAGTAGTATCTTTTGTAAAACATATAGGGATCCCTTTACCATATCCAATATAAGAAAAATTGTGAGTAATCTGGAACTCTTGGGTGAAAGGTCGATCTAACAGCCCGGTATCCTTAACCACAACCACAATTCCTTTTCCTTTCCAAGTGGCAGGATGTAAATTGGTGCATCAGGAACACAGGCCCAATAGGTCTCACTCTGGCATCTCTGGACGGTCATCAGCAACATCAGGGCCAGCCTCTCTCTACTCCATACACCGCACCAATCGTTTAGGCAACCAACGAGCTTCATTTTCTTCCTGTGAAAAAACACAAACATGCCCTAGTCCCCATATCAATAGAGGGTTGGGACCCTTCCATAAGCCAGCACAGGGATCTTTCCATTTAACTAGATCAAATTTAGTGGTGTCTTCATGTCAAAATTGATCAGCTGCAGATTTTCTAGAAGCATCCACATTTAAAAAATTAAAACAAATAAGGCCTGATTTAAAGCATTGTGTGGTGACTGGGGGTATAACTCCCCCTTCCTTAATTTTTTAAGATGTATCTTGAGGCTGCTCTAAGCTTTCTCAACAATACCTTTTCCTTGAGGATTATAAGGAGTCCCTGTTTTATATTCAATTTGCCATTGAAAACAAAATAGATAAAAAGCTTTACTAACATATCCAGATCCATTACCAGTTTTAATAACTTTTGGTATCCCCATATAGGAGAAACACGTTAGGCAATGATCAGCTACATGCTTAATAGCCTCACCAATTTGAGCAGTAACCATTAAAAATCCTGAATAAGTATCTATTGTTACATGTACATGTTTCAGTGTTCCAAATTCTATAATATGAGTGACATTCATTTGTCAAAAATGATTAGGAGGAAAACCTCGAGGATTTACTCCAAAATGAGGTACAATTAAATGTTGAGGACATGTAGCAAATTTTTTAACAATTTGGTTGTGGGGCGTTTACCCACCATCCCCACAGTTCCCCCAGAGTTTTCTTGAGTGTGAGCAGCAGGAAATATTAGATAGAAGGATTTATTTCAGAGATAAACAGATAGAAAATAAAGGATAGCCTTGAGAGGGTCTGGAACCTATTCCAACGGGCCCCGACTGTCTCTGGCCCAGGGTTTTTATAGAGACGCCAAGGGGTGGAGCAAAAGACCTCCTCCTCCAGCACAGCCAAGTGCAGACCATCTCAGACCCTGCTGGGTAAAGCCATGAGGAACCCGAGAATGGGCTCCCACATGTCCCCCTTCTTAATATATAAAAAAAATAACTATTAATGGCTTACAGCAATCTCCATATCTGTTACACCTCCCAGTATGGGAGTAGAGGATGATAAAGATGGCATTTCTCTTTTGAATTAGGTCCAAGGTGTCTACAGCAGTCTTAGCTGCCTCAAGCCCTTTCTAAACCAAAAACTCTTAAGGTGACTACAAACTTAAAGAATCCCTTAGCTTCATCATTACCATTAACAGGTTAACATAAATATTGCTATACATAGGCACAATTCTCTCAATCTTACAACTCAAAGCAAACTCTTAACAGAAGCATTTGAATTAGCATATATGGTGCTATATATAGTTAATTTTCTCTGCTTACAACTTTAACTCAATCATTTGAATTTTCTTGTTAACAGAACATAGGAAAAACTTCGATGTATTCACATCAAACTTAAAGATTTCCTTAACTCCACAAAACCAGGGTGCATTAATATCAATAGGTTTCTGTGAACATAATTCAATGTCATAACTCCTCTTTTCTTTATAATTTTTTAAACAAAATCTCAAACCTAGAGGAACCCAAACTTACACAGTTCCTATATGCTCATATAGAAATGCAGTATTCTCAACCTAACCATTAACGCTTTGAAAACTTTCAGCAAAACCTCCAAAAGCAGTTTTATAATAATTTTTTTTACACTTTAAAAGTAGTCTCTTAGTATACCCCATTTTCATTTCTTACTAACAAAACATGACATTAATCCACTCAAACAATTTTTGAAATTAGACTAATGAATATTAACTCTCCCTTTTCTTTATAATTTTTTAAGCAAAATCTCAAGCCTAGTTAGAAAACCCAAACTTTTCCATTTAAACATTTCCATTTGTAACACAAAACCAGTTCTGAACTTAATTCCATTTTTACATAAACAGTTCCATAAAACAATTCATAAATCACCTGTTAATAAAGCATATATGCATACACAAAACTGCATCTTGATTCTAAGTAGAAATACATTTCTTCATTTAAACAGTTCCATTTTTAACCCAATTCCAGAACACCGTTCCTAGGTGTTGCTGGAGGGCTTCTCTCCAGCTTCCACCAAGCCCCGCAGTCCCACAATCCACTTATAAAATAATCACTCAGATGCTTATATCACTTATAAACTGTATGGCCGTGGCAGGCTTCTTGCTAACTGTTCTTTATCTTAAATTAGCCCATTTCTATGAATCTATACCTTGCCACGTCGCTTGTGGCTTACCGGCGTCTTTACATGCTGCTTGTCCTGGTGGTGGCTGCTGTGTCTCTCCCTCCTTCTTCCTGTTTCCCCAATTCTCCTCTCTCCTTGTCCCGCCTATACTTCCTGCCTGGTCACTGGCCATCAGTGTTTTATTTATATAGAGTGATATCCACAGCACCTAGGTCATTACTCAAATTTTTCCATTGCAATGAAATCTCTATTGTTTATTTCATTTCTTAACTCTTAAAACTAAATGATAAATTCTGGTACTAGCCTTCCAAATATGAGAAATCCATAGCCAAAATCTTTTTGTAATTTTATCTCATTTTAAGTTCAAAAAGTTCAAACAAGAAATAAATTCTGGTATCAGGCTTTCACTTCCAAATATGAAGAGACATTTTTCAACCAAAACTTTTTGCAGTTAACAATTTTTGTTCAAACAAGTGTCTCTGAACTTTTATTCTCACAGACAGAGACCTTTTTAGGTACAGTAGCATTCTAAACCACACCATTTTTGATGTTAGCTCAGGTTTTTCTGTGTTGCATCAATTTTCCATGGATCTCAGCTGCGGATGCCTTGTTGTGCTGGTTCTGGCGTATGCCATTCTTAGCTTCTTAGTGGCTTCTGGAGCTTTTGAAACCATTCAGACTGCCTGCTTTGCAGTCTACTAGGACATTAACTTCTGTGTCTCAGGTTCTTTCACCATATACATTAAGAATAGACTCACGCTGGGCGGTGGTGGCGCACGCCTTTAATCCCAGCACTTGGAAGGCAGAGGCAGGCGGATCTCTGTGAGTTCGAGCAGCTGGCTACCAAGTGAGTTCCAGAAAGGCGCAAAGCTACACAGAGAAACCTGACTCGAAAAACCAAAAAAAAAAAAAAAAAAAAAAAAAAAGAATAGACTCACACTTAACATTTACACTTTTTTACAAACTCACATAACATGTGCTTAAGCATAAACTCACTCAACATTTACACATTTTTACAAACTCACATATAACATATTAACATCTACTTATACTTTAAGGAAACTATAGAACTACTTTAGCAAATATATTTCTTATTAATTCTTATATACTTATATTCTTCTTATTTCTTATTTAAACTTACATTTACAACTAGCATCTTACAAGCTTATTACTACATGTCTTAAGACTACCTAAGATACTTCTTGCAAGCTTATATTCTTAAAGGAATTCTATAGATCTATTTTACAAACTTATATAGGCTACCATTAGCATGTATCCAACTTAGCAAACACCTAAAGATTTCTTAACACAGATCTAACAAGACAGAATAATTTCTACAAACTCACATATCTTATTTTTGTCTTTCTACTTCTTACTCTTAATTATTATCACCATCTCTATTAGAAAGAGTCTCTTAACTAGACAGGAAGTACATACATCATTTCTAAAGTTTAGAGTTTATAGTCAGCTTTGTTATAAAGCACTGGGATTTAATGAGTGTTGTCATTATAGAGTTGTGATATTTGTTGCTAGGGGATTGTAGCATTCTCGGGACAAAGCCACACCCCAAAGTTGCTGAGTTCTCTCAGCCTTTCTGGAACCGGCAGAAATGTACTGTCAGTGGTAGACGTTTTTTGGTTTTTGGTTTTTGGTTTTTGGTTTTTCGAGACAGGGTTTCTCTGTGTAGCTTTGCGCCTTTCCTGGAACTCACTTGGTAGCCCAGGCTGGCCTCAAACTCACAGAGATCCACCTGCCTCTGCCTCCCGAGTGCTGGGATTAAAGGCGTGCGCCACCACCGCCTGGCTATGGTAGACGGTTTTTAACTAGAGGCTGTCCCTTCACCCAAATTCATAATGGTCCCCTAAGTACTTCAATCAGACAAATGTTTCTATTACAGCAGTACTTTTGGTTGGCTCTACCAAAAACTTCACTTCACGCTGAGGGTGAAATTACCGTATTTAGCTGCTGTATAGCTCTTCACCCAAAAACTGCACAGCTATTAGGTGATATAAAGTATTTTTCTAAAGAAGCTAGTAAAGCCAAAAGCGGCTCAGCTCTGAACTCTGTTTCCTCACTGTTTGCATTAACCAGTGACAAAACCTCAGAAATACTAATCGAGCCACTTTCATTCTGGTTCCTTTATAGGAAAGTCATTGGAGCTGACATTTCTTAGTTCCACACTCCTTACCAGATGCTTTGGTAACCACCGAGCTTCATTCTCCTCTTGTGAAAAGACACAAACATGTCCTTGACCCCACATTAAAACAGGATCAAGACCCTTCCATAATCCGAGCAGGGATCTTTCCATTTCACTTGATCGAAAGTCACTTGGGTGCCACTGTGCCAAAATCTATCTGCGGCAGACTGTTCACAGATATCCATATTCAAAAAGTTCAGACCAAAAAGTATGATTTAATGCATTATGTAGCTATTGAGGGTAAATTTCTTCCTTTTATTATTTGAAATTTTAAGACTGCTATGAGCCCTTTCTACAATACCTTGTCCCTGAGGATTATAAGGAATACCTGTTTTATGTACGATTTCCCATTGGGTACAAAATTGTTGAAATGCCTTACTACTATATGAAAAACACTTCAAGCAGTGCATAATTACATGTTTTATAGCTTCCCCGGGTTATGCACTAGCCATTAAAAATCCCGAATAAGTGTCAGTGGTCACATGTATATATTTTAATGCCAAATTCTGCAATATGCGTAACATCCATTTGCCATACATGATTGGGAAGAAGACCTCAAGGGTTTACCCCTAAGTGAGGAATAGGAAATATTTGACATATCCCACATCATTTAACTATTTGACAAACTGCTTCTTTGGTAAGATTGAATTACTTTCTTAAGCTTTTGCTATTTTGATAAAGAACAGCATATGACTGTTGAGCCATTTCCACTTGGGATAATGCTACTATCTTTGTTAACTTATCAGCCATTGCATTACCCTCAGCTAAAGGACCAGGAGGATTGGACTGAGCTCTATTATGGCCCATAAAGCATGGCAGCTTTCTTTTGTGGATAGCGTCTTGAGTTTGTTGAAACAATTTGACTTGATTGTTGTTAGTTCCAATATTTTCACCAAAACTGTTACTATTCAAAGGAGTCAAGAACATAAATGTTCTTTCATGAAACGTATCCTTCATTAGCTTACTTTGAGAAAAAGCATTTTCAGGATTTAGTATTTTTACTTCATTAGCTTTAACTCCTGATGTTATTAGCAGCTGTGATATTTAGCAAGAACAGACCTTATGCCAGAGGCAATCACCCCTCAGGGCTGCACTCCCTCATCTCATCAGAGTTAGTTGAAACAAAGCTTTTCTCAAAGAGGTGCTTTCTCTGACAGAAAAGAAAGCTTTTCTCCTGGATAGTTCTGTTCTGCCCTGGCTGGGCTCTTTCCCCAGACAGTGTTCTGACTCAGCAACACAACTGCTTCAGACACAGTTCAGCTTTACTGTTTTCCCAGAAAGGTCCTTACTCTGATAAGAAAGCTTTTTTTTTTTTTTTTTTTTTTTTTTTTTTTTTTTTTTTTTTTTTTTTTTTGCAGCTGTGTACCTATCAACCTGGAACTTTTAGGAAAGCAGACAACTATGCTGTTCCCACCAGCTTTAGCTTTGTTTGTTCATTAGCAATCTTCCCCTGGGTCCTGCACCTTCCTGCCTCAGCTCTGTGCTCCAGGAAGTTTACAACTGCAGGAACCCTAGTGTCCCCAAAATGCACTCCAACTCAGAGACGCTGGCCAGTCGCCTCTGGGTTTTTGTTCAGAAGCAAGGATACAATGCTAACAGTTTGCATTACTTCAGGGGATCTTTGCATTAGGATGATTAGGAGCACCTTTTCATTCTGAAATGCTCACTCAGAAACAAAACCCTTGATGCCTCAGCTTGGCTGTAACTGAAAAGCTTGGCTTTTTTGCTCTTCTCAGGTAAAGTTTCCTGCCCTTTTGGGCTCTCTGTAGCTCTGCACCCACACTCTCCCAAGCGTTTCCCTCAGGGGACTCTGACCCACTGTCTTTTACGAGCTTGAAGAGACAGAGCTTAGAAGAGGCTTTTAGGAAATTGTCCTGCCTCCTGCATTGCAGGGAGGATTTTTAAAGCTTGAAAGAGAACTTAGAGAGGTTTTGCTGTCTTAAGAGGTTTGTTGTTTTCCCTTAGAGCTAATCTCAGGTGGTCCCCATACTAATATCTTCAGGTGATTCTAATTTTTGTCCTTCTGAGAGAAAGTTCTGAAAGGCTTTAGTTTTTAAGTTTAAGAGAGCTTTTGAGAAAGATTAAGGCTTTTTAGAGAGATTTCCCCCCCAAATTTTCCAAGAAAAGCTTTATAGTTTAAGAGAAAGATTTTTTTTTTCCCCAAGAGAGAAAGATCAACTTTTCCCAAAACTTCTGAACTTTAAACTTTTTGACTTCTTACAGCCCCATTTTTGCCTCAGGGAGAAATTACTTTCTCCTGCTGCTTGAACTTAGCATTTCAGCTGTCCCCAGGTCAAAAGCTTCCATAGGAAACTTTTCCTTCCCCATAAGCTCAAAGAGAAGCTTTTTTACTACCCGAAAAGCCCAAAGAATGATTTTTCCCCCAGTTTGCATTCATAGCCCCCAAAGTTAGAAAATTGAAGAGTTTCTCTGTCTAGTTGCCTTACTTATTTTTCCTACACAATCTTATGCTTCTAAGTTTTTCCTATATTACCACCCTATATTTTATATTTATTTTTCACAGATAGAAATTGAGAAAGGGATAGAAGATAGGAAATTTTGACAGAAGAGAATTTTGCTGCAGCATTGGACATCCTTCCAGTCTGCTTTCCATTTCTCTGGATTTATTGCAGAGATAAACAGATAGAAAATAAAGGATAGCCTCGAGAGGGCCTGGAACCTATTCCAATGGGCCCCGACTGTCTCTGGCCCAGGGTTTTTATAGAGATGCCAACGGGTGGAGCAAAAGACCTCCTCCCCCAGCACAGCCAAGTGCAGACCATCTCAGACACCTGCACTCAGGCCCGTGGTCCTGATCATCCTCTATGCGGACCTGCTGGGTAAAGCCACGAGGAACCTGAGAACGGGCTCCCACATTTGGTGAGCAGTTTCTCTTGTTAAGTCAAATTGTTTTTTTTAAGCTTTTACTATTTTGATGATGTAATGCATTGCGATCGCTGAGCAAGTTCAACTTCAGATAAAGTAACCAACTGAGTAAATTTATCAGTTAAAGCATTACCTTCAGCCAATGGACCAGGAAGATTTGAATGTGTTCTTATATGTCCCACAAAATATGGCAATTTTCTTAAATGAATGGCATCCTGAATTTGTTAAAATAACTTTCTTATTTGTTCATTAATAATTTTAATATAAGAAACAGTTTTCATAACTTGAAGAGCTCTATAAGTGTATTGACTATCTATATATAAATTAAATGAATTATGTTTCAGAATTTGAAAGATCATTGTGACAGCTCTTAATTCAGCCACTTGAGCTGAGGCAGGAGTAGTTTGAACTATATATCCTTTGATATATGATCATATAAGCTGATTTCCCATTACATGAACCATCAGTAAAGACCAAAGCAGCATCTTCTACTGGAGTATGCATTACTACTTTAGAAAAGATAAAGGAATGTATCTGAGAAAACTGTAATAATTGATCAGCAGAATGATTATCAATTTAACCCAGAAATTGAGCAAAAGCAATTGCCCATGAATCATTATTTTGAAATAGCCAATCAATCTGTTGTTGAGTGAATGGCATAGCAATAGTTTTTGGCTCTTTGCCCAAATACCTTTTGGATTTAACTCACTTTGTACTAGATATGCTACAGCTTCATAATATGGATATAATACCTTAATAGGTGAAGCAGAAGATGTAACCATAAAAGAGGACCATCTTGCCATAATACTACTATAGAAGTAAGTCTAGTGGGCAGGATATATGCTTGTCAAGGTTGATCATAATTAATATGATGTATCTGTTGATAATGAATAGCATTCTCTACCTGTGCAAGAACCTGTCTTCCTTCTTTAGTTAACTGTCGAGGTGAATTAGGATCACTATCTCCTTTTAAAATATCATATACAGGTTCTAAATCATCAGTAGGTAATTTTAAATAAGATCATAACCACTGAATGTCTCCTAATAACTTTTGAAAATCATCCAATTTTTTTGTTTTGTTTTGTTTTTCGAGACAGGGTTTCTCTGTGTAGTTTTGCGCCTTTCCTGGGACTCACTTGGTAGCCCAGGCTGGCTTCGAACTCACAGAGATCCTCCTGTCTCTGCCTCCCGAGTGCTGGGATTAAAGGTGTGCGCCGCCGCCGCTCGGCTCAATGTTTTTAACTCATCTTTTTTTTTTATTTCTAATTTTTGAGGCTTTAATTCATTAGGATATAAGATATATCCTAAATACTAGAAAGGTGGCTCTCTTTGAACCTTTTCAGGGGCTATAATTAATTCTGTTTGGGCCAAATCTTGTTGTATCTGGCCCTTGGTACCTAATAAAATTCCCTCATCCTTATAAGCAAGTGAAATATCATCCATATAATGGATAATATAAACTTGTGGAAACTGAGCCCTAACTTGTTGTATAGCTTGAGCTACAAACTTTTGACATAATGTTGGGCTGTTAGCCATTCCTTGAGGCAAAAACTTCCAATGAAATCTTTTCATTGGTTCCTTAAGATTCACAGAGGGAATACTAAAAGTGAATCTTTGACAATCCTGAGGAGCTAAAGGAATAGTATAAAAACAATCTTTTGAAACACTAGCGCCATGAACAATATAATGCGTAAAAAAAAAAAAAAAAAAAAAAAAAAAAAAGAAAAAACACAGTGTATGCAAAAAAAAAAAAAAAAAAAAACAACAATCTTTTAAGTCCAATATAATTTTATATGTATTACTAAGTATTGCTATAGGGGAAGGCAATCCAGGTTGTAAAGCACCCATCAACAGCATCGTTTCATTTTCTAAGATCTTGTGATTTGCCTCCATTTTCCTGATTTCTTTTTTATAACAAAAATAGGAGAATTCCAAGGAGAATTAGAAGGCTCTATATGGCCATTGTCCAGCTGTTCTGTACTAACTGCTGGGCTGCTATTATCTTTTCTTCTGTTAGGGGCCATTGATCCACCCATACAGGCTCATTGGATTTCCAAATCACAGGGTCTGCATGGGGTACAGACTGTCCAATGACCCCTTCTAAAAACACTCTAATCCAGCTCTCTCAGGCCTTTGCTGTGGAGGCAAAGGAGATACACGTCTACCATTTCTTTTGCCTAAGCCTTGATCTGGCAATAACCCTTGCTGAAACATTTGGTTGGTGCCTACTTCATTAGGACTATACAAATAAACTCCCATCCAACTCATAACATCTCTTACCCATAAATTTACAGGCAGTCGAGGAACAATGTAAGGTCAGAAGTTTCCTTCATGCCCCTCCTCATCTTTCCAAATTAATCCATCACTACTCTGTTCAGGACTCTGAGACTGACCAATTCCTTGTACTTGTGTCTGTTGTTTCTGCCAGGCAGATGGCCATTGATTAGCAGTACATATGATTACAAACATATCTGCACCTGTGTCCAGAAGACCAGAAAACCTTTTTCCATTTACAAATAAAATTAGTTCTGGACATCATGGGCCTGTAGTTTGTAATAAATAAGCATCAGAAGAACCCAATCCTGCTTTTCCCCTTTTGTTTTGTATAGCTTGATTTTTTTGTTTGCACTTGTGGAAGTACCATCAATTGAGCAAGTCTCTGCCCTGTCTTTATAACAGAAATTCCATTGGGTGAATGAGTCACCACCTTAATCTCCCCTTCATGATCAGCATCTGGGACACCTGGAGCAACAAAGATCCCTGCGTAGTTGTACTACTTCTCCCAAGCAAAAGACCAATTGTGCCCTCTGGTGGACGCCCATAACTGCCTGTGGGCAGGGCCTCAACTTCCATTTCAGGAGTCAATACTGTGTAGGAGGAGGAACTGAGCTCCAATTCTTCACAGCCTGGGGTTGCTCTGTAGAGGCATTGAATGTATTTCTTTGCTGAGTAACGAATGGTTGGAGGGCCCCATAACATTGTTTGGGGGCCTGAGGCTGGCCCCTTTGCTCATATCCAGACAGAGGGTTTCCATGCACATCTTTTTATTGACTTACATTCATTTACCCAGTGTTTCCCTTTTTTACATCTAGGGCATAATCCAGGTTTCTTTCAGCTTTCCCTTATTGGGGCATTGCCTAATCTAATGTCCCATCTGACCACAGCCAAAACAACTTCCAGGTGATCCAACAATCCTCCTTTTTTTTCTGGAACCTGTCGTCTTTGCTGAAAAAAAAAAAAAAAGCACATCTTTAATTGTCTTTCCCTGCATTGCAGCAGCCACAGCCAGCCCTTGAGTATAAGAAGGGCCAATATCAGAGCATAACTGAATGGAAGCAGAAACATCTCCTTTCTTTCTGAATGGTCTAACGGCAGCCTGACAAGCTGTATTAGCATTCTCATAAGCCAACTGCTTTACAAGCAAAAGTTCAGCTTCATTATCCCCCAATAGCCTTCCTGTTGCTGTCATTAGTCTGGAAACAAAATCTTGAAACAATTCATCAGGTCCCTGTCTTATTTTTGGTAAATCCTCTGTTTGCTTTCCAGGGCCAGGGAATTTATTCCAAGCTGCAGAACTGACTTGAGCATACACTGCCACGTTAAAATTTAACTGATTATCCACATCTCTGTAATCACCTTTACCTGCTAACATCTCAAAAGTAATCTCAATAGGAATCTGTTGAGCTCTGTTAACTTTAGCCGTACTTTCACACTGCTCATGAAATTCTGTTTTCCATAGCAAATAATCTCCTCCAGACAAATAAGCTTTAGATATTTTTTCCAATCGCAGGAGGCAAGGCTTCAATTGCCATAGCTTCTAAGATGGCTTGAGTGAAGGGCACTGTTGGGCCATATTGAGAACAAGCAGATTTTAACTCCTTAAGTTGTTTAAAAGGAATAGGTGTATGTGACTACATTTCCTCTAACATCCTCCTGTTCCATAACTGGAAACATCTTAAATCCATTAATATTCTCTCCTTTATTAGCTGCTTCCCTTAAGCTAGCTTTCAATGAACTAATAAAGTTTGCCAAGAGCCTCTAGGCTTCTGAACCATTGCAATCACAGGAGGTTTCTTTACCTTAATAGTTGAGTCTTCAGGAGGGTCTAAACATGCTATCACTGTAGGGAGAGGAGTGCTTCTTTTCAAGGTAGAAATTTGAAGAGTTTCCAACTTTTTACTCAAAGGAGCTTTCAATTTTATCAGTTCTCCCTCCTCCTTAATTCTTTACTTGCCTGCTGTTCAACATTCATAGTCAGAAGCAGAGAGGAAATTTTTACAGCCTTTACTTTTAAATCTATTTCATCATCAGAATCTCACTGATTATTCTCTTCAGAGGACTTCATAGAGGCATTTGTATTAAATGATTCCTCTGGTAGAACAGAAGGTTTATTTTTTCTTGATTTAGGTAACATCTTCTATCTGTCAGGACGAAGATCTAGACTGTCCTGAATGAGTGTCCGGAGACTAAAAATATCTATTGGAAGTTTTCCTGGACCATGCTTATCATAATATTGCTGTATTTTAATTCCAATATGCATCCAAATATCTGGGTCCAAAGTGCCTTGTTTAGGGACCAAGGACAAATCTTCTTTACAAATTCTAAAAATTTACACAATTGCTTACATTTGATTCTAGCACCTCTAGCCTTTAAAGTTTCTTTAAGTAAATATACATACCTCTGTTTTCTATTTGCTTGACCCATATTTATACTTTATTCTTTTTTTTCTTGGAGTTGAGGACCAAACCCAGAGGCTTGTGCTTGCTAGGCAAGCACACTACCACTGAGCTAAATCCCCAACCCCTATTCTTTACTCTTATTCACCAAATTTTGTACACTGGGTTTACTTTATTTACACTTATGGCTTTTACTCTAAAATTAACTCACCACAGCTTCCATTTTTCTTGAGTACATTCCTTTTTCTTCTGTGGTGTCTATCACAAATTCCTCCACACCTGCTCCACATTGGTCGCCACCTGTAGGAGCCTGAGGACAGACAGCTGGGGAGCTGGGTAGAGGTGTGAGAATTGAAGAGACAATGAAGAAGACAGCAAAGAGTAAAGAGGTCTGCTGGCCAATGCTGCACAGCCCCAAGTTTACTTAACTGCAAGCTTACATACAGTTTTGAAGGACAGAGATAGAACAATGCACAGGACAGGCATTCAGCCATTATCTATCCTGCCTTGCATCTAGGAACAGGAAGTTTCATTTTCTATCTCAATTTATACCACTGGAAGGCAACAGCAGCCTGCATCTAGCAAAACAGTATGTTCCCTCTTATGAGATAATCAGGACTTTCTCACAGCCCTTCAAGGAGACTCTGTGGGCTAATCAGAACTTCCTCACAGCCTTGGAGCAGAGAGTTTTGAACTCTATTGACTCAGAATAGACTTCAGATTCAAACTGGGAAACTGAGTCAGTTGTGGGGTCCCACACTAGAAGGGCTCAGATGCTGAGGACAAAGGACCCCTGTATCAGTGTAACCTAAAAGAGGAGACAGGGATTACTTTGCAGAGATGAGATGCAGCCAGACTCAACTTGTATCTTCCACTTGGCTTTGCCATGAGAACAACAGAGGGATGGTGAACAGTAGTCTCTCCACCTTCCCTTACCTCCCTCCTACATCCATAGGGATCACAGCTGTTGTTGTTCCTGGTTATCATTATGAAAGTTAAGGAAGGAGTGTAACAGTCAAATGAACTTGGATAGAAAGTTACAACACAGCACATCACAAACCTTCTATCATTGAGTATGTTAAAAACAGTTATTAACATGTAAATGTCATATGCACATTAGAGAAAACACAGAGAAATGAATAAGCATCTAGATTACGTGGCAAAGAGTCTTTGCTTCTGCAGGGCATTTATCCACCAACCCCACAGATTCCCAGAGGTTTCTTGAGTGCAAGCAGCAGAAAATAATAGATAGAAGGATTTAGATTGTGGAGATGAACAGATGGAAAATACAGGATACCCTCAAGAGGGCCTGGAACCTATTTCAATAGGCCCTGAGTGTCTCTGCCCCAGGGTATTTATAAAGACACCAAGGGGTGGAGCAAAAGACCGCCCCCAACACAACCAAGTGCAAGCCATCTCTGATACCTGCACTCAGGCCCGGGGTCCAATCATCCTCTCTATGCAGACCTGCTGGGTAAAGCCACGAGGAACCTGAAAACGGGCTCCCACAGGTCCCACTTTCTTAATATATAAAAAATAACTTGTTATTAAGAGTTCACAACAGTCTCCATAGCTTTCCACCTCCCAGTATGGGAGTAGAGGATGATAAAGATAGCATTTCTCTTTTGGATTAGGTACAAGGTGACTACAGCAGTCTTTAGCTGCATCAAGCCTGTCTAAACCAAAACCTTAATACAATTGCAAACTTAAAGAATCCCTTAGCTTCACCATTACCATTAACAGATTAACATAAATATTGGTATCCATAGTTACAATTCTCTCAATCTTACATCTTTAACTCAATAAAATCATTTGAATTTTCTTGCTAACAGAACATAGGAAAAACTTCTGATGTATTCTCAAACTTAAATATTTCCTTAACTCCACAAACCCAGGGTGCATTAATATCAATAGGGTAAACATAATTTCTGCAAACATACATTCAACCTTAATTCACTCATAACTCCTCCTTTTCTTTATAATTTTTTAAAACAAAATCTCGAACCTAGTTAGGAAAAAAAACCAAACTTACACAGTTCCTACACACCCATTTTGAAAAGCAATATTCTCAATCTAACCATTAACACTTTGAAAACTTTTAGCAAAATATCCAACAGCAGTTTCTTAATAAAACTCTTTACACTTTAAAAGTAGTCTCTTAGTATACCCCATTTGCATTTCTTACTAACAAAAAAATGACATTAATCCACTAAAAAAATTTTTAAAATTAACTAGACTAAGGAATATTAACTCTCCCATTTCTTTTTAATTTTTAAAGCAAAATCTCAAGCCTAGTTAGAAAACCCACACATTTCTCTTTAAACAGTGCCATTTGTGACAAAAACCAGTTCCATAACTAATTCCATTTTTACACAAACATTTCCATAAAAATTCATGAATCGCCAGTTAATAAAGCATATATGCATACACAAAATTGCATCTTGACTCTAGGTAGAAACAATAAATTTCTTCATTTAAAGAGTTCCATTTTTAACACAACAAATTCCCGAAAACAGTTCCCAGGTAATTGGTATAAATAAACTCAAAATTGTCCAATTGCAATGAAATCAATTATTTATTTCATTAAGTCCCAAAAATCAAATGATAAATTCTGGTATTAACCTTCCAAATATGAAGAAATCCATAACCAAAATGTTTTTGTAGTTTTGTCTCACTATTTTAAGTTCAAAAAGTTCAAAAAAAATAAATAAATTCTGGTATCAGGCTTTCACTTCCAAATATGAAGAGATGTTTTACAACCAAAACTTTTTGCAGTTAACAATTTTAGTTCAAACAAGCATCTATGCAATTTTTATTCTCAAACCAGAGACGTTTTTAGGTACAGTAGTATTCTAAACAGCACCATTTATATTAATGTTATAAGAGACAGTAGAGAAGCCTTAGCTATAAGCTGAGCTATCCTAATTAATAATAAGTTTACATGGGTTTTTTTGAGCAGGTGGCCCCAAAGGAAAATTCATGTACAGAGAAGAGTCAGCACATTCAGAGTGAACATGACAACTGAAAAAGGAATGGAGTGCTACTCTGAGGACCCTGGAGTTAGAAAAAGTTAAAGAACTCATGGATTTCTCCCACACCCACTTAGTTACATTACAAACTAAAAGACCCATTTGGGTCTCTACATTTTTAATACACTGGACTCTTATATATGGCTAAGGAAATAAATTGTCTTCAAACAAATCAGACACTAACATGATGTTCTAGGGCTATAGGACAAGTTACAGCCTCATGTATAATAATGAGATATATGCAACTACCAAAACAGAGAGGATTTCCACAAGAAATGGCTGATATTGCAGAAAGAGGGAAACTATAGTGAGGCTACTAAACAATTTTTTTCTAAATAATAGGATAAACCATTTATAAAATGCATAGAGGAATTAAGACTGCAAACAAGATGTCAAAGGACAGGCACAGGCTGATAAGGAAATGTGCATGTCCTACAAACTTGATAGATGGTTTATGAACACTGGAATTCTTGTAAAGGTGAAACAAGGGTAGAGGATTGAGAAGTGGTTAAGCAAACACAAAGGGAATCAGGACAAGTTGGATGGTAGTCATTTAAGTATCGCCTCATGTCCAGATTGATCTTTGGGGACTCTCCAGATTCCTATCCATCATGTTCATGTAACTTCCATGTTCCAAGGTAAGGTATGGTAAAAAAGATAAGTACATCTCTAACTCAATCCCAGGACACCTATCTCTGATGAAGTCACCTGTGCTTTACCTGGCTTCAAACTCAGTCATTCCAATGGCATGACAGTCCATTGATGAGATCTCAAATGACCTAGGAGAAAAACTTCTTCTAATGTCTGTTGGGGAAATTTAGTAGTTGCTTGTTGAGGAAAGAAGATACTCTCTAAAGGTGTAAAGCTCCAAACTTTAGAGTTTACCTAGACAGTATAAGTAGTGCTCAATAGAAGCATTCATGGTTCTCTCCATTGGAACTGTGTATGCAGTGTGTCCAGGACCAATATCCTATGAAGGGAATCATTCCATCCTGGAGGGGCTTCATTATCTCCTGGGAAGGATGCATGTCATAGGCCTTGGGGATTTTCCAGCATATACAAGATTCACATTAAGGACCTGCTGGAGACACTATAAACAGAAAGGATTGTAAAGGAGGAGACCAATCATCAGTGGAGCTGCCTGCAAATCATACACTGAGCTGTAGGCATGCAGGTAGCCTGAGTAATATTTTTAGTATTGCTGATGCACATGTTTATCAGTTTTCCCTGTTTCTGTTCTAATCCCTCAATCATTCTTCTGTTGGCAACTTACTGATTCATGAATATAGGGACTGTAATGGAATCTGATGTGTCATTAATTAGAGCCCAATCTGAGAAGAGTACATCTTCTTTCTTTTCTCCATTAGATAACCACAGACCTAGTGTCTTTTCTAATTGCTGTGAGACAATGCATTAATAATTCACAAATGGCAGTGGTGGCACACACCTTTAATCCCAGCACTTGGTAGAAGAGCTAGGTAGATCTCTGTGTGTTCAGGGATACAGCCAGCATTGGAGACATATGCCTTTAAGACCTAGGGGGCTGTACATACAGATAGTGACGAGGCAGTCACGGGTTTGGGTTTACAACCAATGAGAAGGCAGAACAAAAGACTATGAAAAGACTTAGACACAGGAAATATCTCTATTTTGGGAAGCTAGGAGCACAAAGGAGGAAGGGTAAGATTTTAGCTCTGAACTCTGACCTCTTGGCTTTCTCTTTTACATTGGTTCTGTGTTACTTATTTAATAAGATGGTTAGTTACATCAACAACAACTCATTATTTCATTGTGCAAATGTCCTCTGCTAGTGAGCATAGTATCAGGTTGGCAGGCATGGTCCATCAGCAGTAGTAGACAGCTTACATATTTATCCACAATAGGGGGTAGATAAAGCTAACTGGGAATTGCCCACAATTTTCTATATGAAAAGGCCAGCCCCAATGACACAGCCCTTAGGATAAGGCCACACCTCCTAATCCTTCCCAAGCAGTTCCTATCTACTGCTGCCCAAGCCTTCCATTGTATGAGACTACTGGTTCCATTCTCATTTGAAGACAACAGGAATTTAAATTTATACACAATGTGAAATCTCTTGTAATTTTCATAGAGGTTAAAGTCATTATTGGCAATCCTAGTACTTTGAGCCAACAATAAATATGCTCTGAGCCAAGACCACACCCATGGAAGGCTCTATCTTGTGGAAGTGAAATATCATTTGAATGCTGAGAGAGAATTGTATTTGTTCTACCTAAAAACTACACTTCTAGGAATGTTTCTTAGTGCCAGAACCCAGAGAAAAAGGAAAACTTGCAATGGGGTCCAGCCATTTCCCAAGATTGAAGCAGAACTTGATGGCATTGTCCATATTGTACTACCTTTGTAGACACTGAGGTGCAGCATGTAGGTCAACATGGACATTTACAGCAGAGTTAAACTGAACTGATTCACAATGAAACATGGAGAAGACAGCTAAGTTGTATTGGAAACCCATCCTATACTCATGACAGAAATATAGCAAAGATTAGACAAAGGCTATCTGTTATTCAGAGCACAGAGATAAGAGTTTGAGTTGACACAATTCTTTGGAGACCACATAACTTCAATCAGGATCCACTGATGCCATGTACATGATGTAGCAAGATGTGGGATTTCCCACTGAATTTGTGTCTCTCTTATTCATATCATTCCTTGCCTGATGATGATTCCTTCCTTCTGGAATGTCAAGTGACCACTATCCAAGGCATGTTGAAGCCATGATCTAATAAGCACTGTGGGATAAGCAAATGTTTGAATTACAAAGTCAAGAGAATTTGGTCTTTGACTTTCTTCTGACTATTAGAGTCTAAAAAGCCAAAGAGAAATAGATCGCCTCTCCTAGTAAGAGGTGAAAGTGAAACACTCAGAGGCTGCCAGGGTAGAGGTTATGCTGTATAGTAGGGTATTTGATTGTAAAATTACAATAAGTTATTTGATATGTTTGTATTGTAGAAATAATTTTTTGTCCTGATTTTGAGAAACTGAGGTAAATTCAAGGCAGGACCCATGAATTTCAAAATACTGTCACATAGAAATCCTTTTAGCATCAGAGAAGAGGAAATTGGACACAGCAGATGAAATCTCTGCAGAGGGAATTCCAGCAATGGATAAAGGGTGAGATGTCTTAAAACATTTGTGTTTGAGCAAGGACCTGTGTCCCTCCATTTTGGAGAGGAGCAGGTTGTAATATGAGCTCACAGCACACCTGGAGACAAATACGCTCCTTTTAGGTCACTTGACACTTAAGAGAGATTCAGCAAAGCCTTGTGACCTCATGAGTATGTGAGATAACTGACTACATACTAGGTATGGTTCAGCAATGGGAGCTGTTATCAAGATGACATGATGAATAATGCATTTCAGAAAGGATCAACTGTGCCAAAACCAAAAGGCCACTAAGTCTCAGGGCTGGCAAATATTTTGTAAGTTTTGAACCGGTTTTGGTTCCATCTAAACCTGAGAGAATATAATAAGAGGGAGGAAGCACATTCTGAGTGATCAGGACAAGGGAAAGAGAGATGGAGTGCCATGATGAGTACTTTGGGAGACAGAACAAATTAATGAACCTATGGAAGTTCCCCACACATACTTAGTTACATTACACATTGAAGAGGAATCATTGTCATGGGACCCATTTTGTCCCTGAATTTTAGATGGTCAGGTCTCTTATGTATGGCTACAGAAATGACTGTTTGGTCTTAAAATAGACTCTGACACCGTGTTACAGGATATAGGTCAAGTTACAGCCTTATGTATAAGAGTGATGCATACACAAGCACCCAAAATGAAGAAATTTCAGCAAGAATTGACTGTATTGCAGAAAGTGAGAAACTATACTGAGGCTACTGAACAATGTATTTCTATGTAACGGGATAAACAACATATAGAGTTCAGACAGAAATTGAGGCTATGAAGAAGATGGAGGGGTAATATGGAAAATTGTTTGTCCCACAGGCATTAAGACATGGTTGAAGAACAGCAGAATCCATGTAAATATGGAAGATGTTTATGGGGCTGAGAAGTGTTCTACATAACTGTAATCAAGACAAGATGGACCAACTGGGTCCCAAGCATTCTATTGTATGAACCTATAGGTAACATTCTCATTCTAAACCACAGTGACTTTGAAGTTATAGACCATGTGAAATCAGCTGTGATTGTCAGAGAGATTAACTCCAGTATGGGCAAACCCTGCCCTTTGTACTGACTATTTTTGCCTGAACCAAGAGCACATCCATGGAAGTCTCTATCTGGTGAAAGTGCAAGTTCATTTGCAAGGTGAGAGACCACTGCAGGGGCTGATGCTCAAATCAGTACTTCTAGCAGGGCGTGGTGGCTCACACCTTTAATCCCAGCACTCAGGAGGCAGAGCCAGGCTGATCTCTGCGAGTTAGAAGACGCCAGCCTGGGTTACCAAGTGAGTTTCAGCAAAGGCGCAAAGCTACACAGAGGAACCCTGTATTGAAAAACAAAAGAAACAAACAAAAAAGCTACTTCTAGGCAAGTTTCTCCAGGGTCAGCACCCAAAGTAGAAGGAAACTGTGTGATGGGGCTGACACTGTCCCAAGATAGCAGAACATGACAGCACTGTCTACATTGTACTAGATGTGTAAACAGGAAGTGCACCCTGGAGGTCACCATGACTCTCTGCAGCACTATTAAAGAGGACAGCCTCACCATATAACTGGTCAGATGTTCAGTGTCCCTCCTAACAGTCCCTGTGAGGTCACACTTCATAGAACATGGTGATCACTAAGTGGAATTGGAACCCCACCATATACTCCTGACTCAACTATAGGAAACTGGACTGTTTAGATAGTTTAAACTATCTGTGCTTCAGTCCTGAGTGAATGACCCAGGACCACTGACCCCTCACTAGGGAGGTAAGCATGAGCTCCTAGCACACAGGGGGTGAATATGGACCTGAGTTTGTGAAAAACCATGGAGACACTGGTAAAATTCTAGTTGAGCTTTCACAAAAACTAAATGGCTTACAGAGATTACTAGTTGAAAGTTTTCAAGGGAAGGAAGTACAGGTGGAAAACTGCGATGGATTTTGGGAGATCTTTGCAAGTAAGTGTCAGAGAGGTGGACATTTAACTTTGTTCAGTGATTATACAGTCTCTGTGTCCCTCATCAATTCACTGTAGAGATGCCAATGTTGTCACAAAACTGTTTTAAAAGCTGTGGAGTCAGACTCATGTATGGCACACAGAGTGTCAGTACAGAGGAACAGGATTATTTATTTATTTACGTATTTATTTTTTTACTTATTATTTACTTATTCGTAGGACAGCATATTCAGACAAAGCCCACATTATACTCAACTACTTTCACACGTGTTTGTTTCATTTTGTTTTGTTTTGACTTTCCCTTATTGCTTAGATACAAGATCTCTTTAAATTTCCCAGTCCAGACCATCAACTCTGGTCCATTTTTCAAGGAAACCGCAGAGCAGCTAGGAGCAAGGATTGACAGATGACGGCTGGTTTGAAAATCATCTTTAAAAGGCACTTCTCATTCCCACATTAGTGTAATGCTTCATTAGTTTAAAGTAAAACAGAGTCAACGTGATTATTTTTAAACGCTGTAGTAAGATTCAAATCATAACATATGGACCACGACTTTACAGGGCTAATATTCCTGTCAAAGGCTAGACTCACACTCATGTTTCTTAAGTTGTGGATCTGGAGGTGAACACCAGGCTCATGCCCCAGGGATGTCCTGCTGACTCAGCTTCTTCCTCCAATACTCTCCAGCAGGCACCCAGACTGGAATCCACAGTAGGGGAAAAGGCCACACCTGGGTTCCCACAATTCTTTCGCATAGACTTCTGGGAAATGTAGTCTCCGGCAGTGACGTCACGGTAAGCCAACCAGGAAATTCCCTCCTGGCCTTCAGTGCACATGTGTGTAACTTCCTCAAACTTGTGCGAGAGTCCTGCCCGCTGTACATTCCTCTTGCGTCTCAGACATGGAGGTTGGTCCAGGGTGCAGCGCAGCCTGAGGCACTGTGCTGAGTGCAGGGATCGGTCGTGGAGGGAATGGACCTGGGTTTGGAGTGAGAGAGCGCAGAAGAGGCTGCCTTGGTGCTCTGCTGAACTGGCTGGGACACGTGAGGTTGCAGGTCAGGGCTGGGGAGAGGGCGATAGAGACTGCTCCCTAAATGATTTCCGTAAGTTGCTGCTTGCCACCCGAGTTCCCCTTTGGCTTCTGTACAGAAGAGCTGCCTGGTAGGGCGGAGTAGATGATAGTGCAAAGTCCAAGATTGCAAACTAATGATGGTCAGCTGCCTGCCTGCTCCTGAGGTGGAGCTGGGAGCTCAGTGAGCAGCTTTGGTGGGGAAGCATGCTTCTCTAGCTGAGCCGTTTTCACATGGACGCGGTCAGATTCTCAATATTTGTAGTGCAATTTGTAGGGTTTCTGGTCCTTCCTGAACTCTGCAGCCATCCTAATGTAAGGTCTTGAGGTCATGAATGGGATCTCTTCCAGTTAGAGAATTAAGAGAGAAAAACTTCGCAGTGAAACAAAGGTCACAGGTGGGAAATTGGGAGCCCGTTAACCTATCTGCCAGAATCCGCTTCAATAGAAAAGCTTTGCCTAGGGTGAGAGAACACACATACACCCCCACACAGAGGGACCCTCTGCAGGAAGAATGGGAACTGGAGGAGCTGACTCCAGGCTTCACTTAAGGACTGGGTTTTCTTAAACTTTGAAAGGTCTTCCATCCCTTCTGTCGGGTGGACCACAGTGGTTGTGTCAACATATTTTGATTTTGTCTTGGAAGTGTTGAGCTACTCCATAAGCAGGGTGTCTTGGCACAGAGAAAAAATGCTCATGGACTTGTGTTTCAGTGCCAGGCTTTTGTGTCAGGTCAGGAGGGTGAGGAAGAACTCACTGACTGTGTTTATTTACCTGATTTAAAGTAAACAGACCTGTGATAGAAAAGAAACTTCAGTCTACTGTATTGCACATCCTTGTCATCTCGGCATTTGTGAAGGGAGACAGGACCTCTGGTCCTCCCCTGCTTCACAGCAAATTCAAGGGTGCCTGGGATACCTGAGTCTGTGTCTGAAAACATTAAACTTCATGGTCATGAGAAATACTTTCTGTGTTCATTTCATGTTTCTTACAGTGAGCGCCATGACAAATCCATGCAATCAGCACATTGCTCACGTAAGAACTATTTGTGGTTAACTTCTGTTGACATGTTTCACGTGTAATTTAATGTTTTTTTCACTAACGTACTTTTTTTGTTGAAGACATTAACTTTTGGAGTCTAGGTAATTGTTTGCATTTACTCTATGAAGAGAAATTCTCAATGCTTTACAAATATTCCTGTTTGTAGTGATTGTTCATTCCCTTTTAGATATTAATCTGTGTTTGTTACTGTCATGACCTGATGCTGATTTCTTCTCGTTTTATTTATTTCTTACAGGTTGCTCCGTTCATGTCCAATCTGAGACTCCATTATATCTTCACTTCCATTCTGTAGTTCTTGACTGATGTGGCTGCTGTGGTTACATTCCTGGGTCTTTTTCTGCAGCTGCAGCTGGGATGCCTTCCCCTGACCTTACACCAGAGGTTCCAGTGAGTGTATTTTAAGCACTATGTCCTTTGATCAGGACATAGGCTGCTCTGTATGGAAGGTCACTACTGTTAGGAACCTGATCAGGAATCCAGTCCTCCCTTTGCATCTGGCCTGGACTTCCCACCAATCTTCAGTGTTGTCTGGTTCTCTGAAAAGGTGTCTCTGAGGGATACTGACAGGAGATGAATGCATTTTTAATGTATCTACTCTGTCCATTCTTTTGTTCTAGGCTTGCCTCTAGGACCAGTCTCTATTCTCTTTATATTATATATATTTACATTAATATATTATTGCTATTAATATCTTAATATTGTTATTGGTTTTAATTAAATGAAAGTGCAGTATCATTCATTGATGTTTATTTCAGGAAATGTTGTCCTTCTGGGATGTGGCCATTGAGTTCTCTGCAGAAGAGAGGGAATGCCTGGAGCCTGCTCAGTGGAATTTGTACAGGGATGTGATGTTGGAGAATTACAGCAACCTTGTGTTCCTTGGTGAGGCTCTCATCCATAGTGAATTCTTATTTCACCATCAACATGTGGCTTCCTCACTTTGTGTGGTATCTCATGGGAGCATTTCATCAGCCATTTTCATATCCTTTGTTTTCAGAAAAATTAAGGAGATTGCTGTATTAAAAATCATTTCAGAACGTGTGAGGTGGTTCAGTTGTTAATAGCATTGACTGCTCTTCTACAGGATCGGGGTTCATTCCCCAACACTTATGTGGCAGCTTAAACTGTCTGTAATCCCACGGTCTGACACTCTCATGGGATTGTGTTCTGACAAATAAAGCTTGCTTGGAGTCCGAGGGTGATGCTAGCCACTGGCTGACCACAGAGCTTCAGAGACTTGTAGAAAGATGGACCGGAAGTGTAAGTCAGGGCTGAGACAGGATCCAGGATCCAAAGATGTAGGAAGTCACTATGTCTGTTCCCCTGCGTCTCTGATCATTCAGGTTTTTCACCCCAATGCCTGACTCTAATTTTTTTATTTGTAGAGATTAATTTGATTAACATTTTATTCTCACACAGACATCCCTGCAAGTAAAGCACCAATGCACATGTAAAATTAAAATAACATATTCATAAAGAACCATTTCACTGTTTTTTCTCTTTGTGTTTTACATTTCTGTGTTAGGTGTATTTTTCCTTCACTCCAGTGGGACTCTCAGAAATTCAATGGCATGAGACCTCAAGTACACTTGTTAATTAAATTGTTTCAAACTTCAGGGTTTTTTTTTTTTGTTTGTTTGGTTGGTTTGGTTTGTTTCTTTTTGTTGTTTTTTGTATTTTTGCCTCCCTTTTTGACTCTGGACAGTCCAGGCTGACAGAGATGAGTGCTTCCATGTAGGTCAACTTGATCCACTTAGAACAGCCACTTTAAAGCCATGAGCCTCCATGGCCGGCTATTTTTTAAAACAGTTTCTCACTGAACCTGCAGCTGCCATTTAGCTGGACTTGTGGGTTGACAAGCCCCTAGGACCTGCCTGTCTTGCCCACCAGGTCTGGGGTTCCAGGTGCATGCCACTGGCCAACTTTTTATTTTTTATTAAGAGATTTTTCTATTCATTTTGCATATCAACCACAGATTCCCCTGTCCTCCCTCCTCCCACGCACCAGACTTCCCTCTTCCCAATTCACCCTCCATTCCCACCTTCTCCAAGGCAAAGTGGAGTCAGCAGAGTGTGGTAGATTCTGATGAGGCAGGTTCAGTCCCCTCCTCCTTGTACCAAGGCTGAGCTAAGTGTCTCAGCATAGGCCCCAGGTTCCAAAAAGCCAGGTTGAGGAACTAAGGACAGGTCCCAGTCTCACTGCCTGGGGACCCCCTAAACAGTTCAAGTTAAACAATTGTCTTGCTCATCTAGAGGGCCTAGACCAGTACCATGGGGGCTTCTCAGCTATTGGTTCACAGTTCTTGTGTTTCCACTAGTTTGGCTAGTTGTCTCTGTACTTTTTCCAATCATGGTGTCGATATCTCTTGCTATTTAATCCCTCCTCTCTCTCATCTATTGGACTCCTGGAGCTCCACCTGGGGCTTGGTCGTGGATCTGTGCATCTGCTTCCATCAGTCACTGGATGAGGGTTCTATCATGACAGTTAGGGTGTTTGGCCATCCGATCACCAGAGTAGGTCAGCTCAGGCACCCTCCTAACCATTGCCAGTAGTCTACAGTGGAGGTATCTTTGTGAATTCCTGGGGACCTCTCTAGCACTCTGCTTCTTCCTATTCCCATGGCATCTTCATTTATCATGGTATCTCTTTCCTTGTTTACCCACTCTGTTCCTATTCCAGGTAGGACCTCCTGTCCCCTAAGCTCTCTTTCCCCTGACCCTTGCCCTCTATTACCCATCATCACCCCCAGCTTCCTCATGTATATCTCATCCATTTCTCCATGCTGTAGGATCCTTGTGTCTTTTCCAGTGTCCTCTTTTACAAGTTATTTTCCCTGGAGCTGTGAGTTGCAGTCTGGTTATCCTTTGCTTTACATTTGTATCCACTTATGAGTGAGTACATACCATGTTTGTCTTTCTGAGTCTGGGTTACCTCACTTAGGATGATTTTTTCTAGTTCCATCCATTTACCTGCAAACCTCATGATGTCATTGTTTTTCTCTGCTGAGTAGTACTCCATTGTGTATGGTTACCACATTTTCTTTATCCATTCTTCAGTTGAGGGGCCTCTAGGTTGTTTCCAGGTTCTGGCTCTTAGAAATAATGCTTCGATGAGAATAGTTGAACATGTGTCCCTGTACTGTGATTGAGCATTCCTTGGGTATATGCCCAAGAGTGTTATAGCTGGGTCTTGAGGGAGATTGATTCCCAATTTTCTGAGAAAGCCCCTTATTGATTTCAAAAGTGGCTGTACAAGTTTGCATTTCAACCAACAGTGTAGGAGTGTTCCCCTTGCTCCACATCCTCTCCAACATAAGCTGTCTTCAGTATTTTTGATCTTAGCCATTCTGACAGGTGTAAGATGGTATCTCAGAATCGTTTTGATTTGCATTTCCCTGATAACTAAAGATGTTGAGCAATTCCTTAAATGTCTTTCAACCATTTGAGCTTCTTTTGAGAATTCTCTGTTTAGCTCTATAGCCCATTTTTTAATCGGACTGTTAGGAATTTTGATGTCTAGTTTCTTGAGTTCTTTACATATTCTGGATATCAGCCCTTTGTCTGAGGTGGGGGTGGTTAAGATCATTTCCCATTTGGTAGGCAGTCATTTTGTCTATTTGACAGTGTTCTTTGCCCTACAAAAGCTCTTCAGTTTCAAGATGTCCCATTTATTAATTGTTTCTCTCAGTGTCTGTGCTCCTGGTGGTATATTTAGTAAGTGATCTCCAGTGCCAATGAGTTCAACACTACTTTTTACATTCTCTTCTATCAGGTTCAGAGTAACTGGGTTTATGTTGAGGTCTTTGATCCACTTGGACTTAAGTTTTGTGCACAGTGACAGATAGGGATCTATTTGCAATCTTCTACTTGTTGACATCCAGTTATACCAGCACCATTTGTTGAAGATTCTTTCTTTTTTCCATTGTACAGTTTTGGCTTCTTTGTCAAAAATTAGGTGTTCATACATGTGTGTATTAATGTCAATGTCTTTGTTCAATTCCATTGGTTCACATGTTGGTTTTTATGCCAGTACCAAGCTGTTTTTTATTACTGTAGCTCTATAGTAGAGCTTGAAGTCAGGAAACGTGATGCCTCCAGAGGTTGTTTAATTGTACAAGATTCTTTTGGCTGTCCTGGATTTTTTGTTTTTCCAATTGAAGTTGAGTGTTGTTTTTTCCCCGGTCTGTGAAAATTGTGTTGGGATTTTGATGGGAATTGCACTGAATCTATAGATTGCTTTTGGTAAGATTTCCATTTTTACAATTTTAATCCTACCTATCCATGAGCATGGGAGATCTTTCCATTTTCTGATATCTTCTTCAATGTCTTTCTTCAGGGACTTAAAGTTGTTGCCATACAGGTTCTTCGCTTGCTTACAGTTACCCCAAGGTATTTTATATTATTTGTGGCTATTGTAAAGGGTGATGTTTCTCTGATTTCTTTCTCAGCCCATTTATCATTTGTATATTGGGGGGCTTTGGATTTTTTTGAGTTAATCTTGTTTCCTGCATGCTACTGAAGGTGTTTATCAGCTGTAAAAGTTCCTTGGTCAAATGTTGGGGGTCAGTTATGTATACTATTATGTCATCTGCAAATAGTGAAAGTTTGATTTCTTCCTTTCCAATTTGTATCCCTGTGATCTCCTTTTGTTGTCTTATTGCTCTACCTAGAACTTCAAGTACTATATTGAATAAGTATGGGCAGAGCAGAGAGCCTTGTCTTGTTCCTAGTTTTAGTGGAATTGCTTTGAGTTTCTCTCCATTTTCTTTGATGTTGGCTGTTGGCTTGCTGTTAATTGCCTTTATTATGTTTAGGTATGTTCCCTGTATTCCTGATCTCTCCAAGACCTGTATCATGAAGGGGTGTTGGATTTTTGTCAAAGGTCTTTAGAGCAACTAATGAAACGATCATGTGATTTGTTTCTTTGAGTTTGTTTGTATGGTGTATTATGCTGACAGACTTTCGTATGTTGAGCCAACCTTGCATCTCTGGGATGAAGCCTACTTGATCATGGTGGATAACTGTTTTGATATGTTCTTGGAGTCTGTTTGCCAATATTGTATTGAGTATTTTTTACATCAGTGTTCATGAGAGAGATTGGTCTGTAATTCTCTTTCTTTGTTGCATCATTGTTTGGCTTCGGAATGAGAGTACCTGTAGCCTCATAGAAGGAGTTTGGTAATGTTCCTTCTGTTTCTATTGTGTGGAACAATTCAAAGAGTATTGGTATTAACTCTTCTTTGAAGATCTGGTAGAATTCTGCATTTAAACCATCTGGTCCTGGGCTTTTTTGGGGTGGGGTGGGGAGGTTGGAAAACTTTTAATGACTGTTTCTATTTCCTTAGGGGTTATTGGTCTATTTAAATAGTTTATCTGGTCTTGATTTAACTTAGGTATGAGGCATCTATGCAGAAAACTGTCAATTTCTTTTAGATTTTGCATTTTTGTGGAGTACAGGTTTTTGAAGTATGACCTGGTCATTCTCTGGATTTCCTCATTGTAAGTTGTTATGTCTCCCTTTTCATTTTTGATTTTGCTAATTTGGATTCTCTCTCTCTCTGCCTTTTGGTTAGTCTGATTAAGGGCTTGTCTATCTTGTTGATTTTCTCAGAACCAACTCTTTTTTCATTGATTCTTTGTATTGTTCTTTTTGTTTCTATATTATTGATTTCAGCTCTCAATTTGATTATTTCCTGGCATCTCTTCCTCTTGGTACTTTGCTTCTTCTTTTAGAGCTTTCAGTGTGCTGTTAAGTGGCTAGTGTGAGATTTCTCCAACTTCTTTATGTGGGCATTAGTGCTATGAATTTTCCTCTTAGCACTGCTTTCATAGTTTCCCATAAGTTTGGATATGTAGTATATTCATTTTCATTGACCTCTAGGAAGTCTTTAATTTTTCTCTTTATTTCTTCCTTGACCCATAGGTGATTCAGTTGAGCATTATTCAGTTTCTATTAGATTGTAGGCTTTCTGTAATCCTTTTTGTTGTTGAAATCTAACTTTAAGCCATGGTGGTCTGATAGAATACAGGAGGTTATTCCAATTTTTTTTGTATGTGTTGAAATTTGCTTTGTGACCAAGTATTGTGTTCGATTTTAGGGAAAGGATCCATGGGTTGCTGAGAAGAGGTATATTCTTTTTTGTTAGGGGTAGAAAGTTCTGTAGATATCACTAAGTCCATTTGAGTCATAACATCAGTTAAGTCCCTTATTTCTCTGTTAAGTTTCAATTTGTCAGATCTGTCCAGTGGTGAGAGTGGGGTGTTGAAGTCTCCCACTATTAATGTTGGCTTTAAAATTGTAATTAAGCTTTAGTAATGTTACTTTTTACATATGTGGATGCCCTTGTGTTTGGGGCATAAATGTTCAGAATTGAAACTTCAATCTTGGTGGATCTTTCTTGTGATGAATATGTAATGTCCTTCTTGATCTCTTTTGATGGATTTTAGTTTGAAGTCTATTTTGTTGGTTATTAGGATAGCTATACCAGCTTACCCCTTAAGACCATTTGATTGGAAAGACCTTTCCCAGCCTTTTATTTTTAAAGTAGTGTCTATTTTTTAAATTGAGGTGTGTTTCTTGTATGCAACAGAAAGATGGGTCCTGTTCATATCCATTCTGTTACCCTGTGTCTTTTTATAGGTGAATTAAGTCCATTGATATTAAGGATTATTAATGACCTGTGATATTAGTTCCTGTTATCTTTTAGTGGTAGTGTGTGTGTATTTCTCTTCTTTGGAATTTACTGCTGTGTGGTTATCTATTGCCTTCATTTTTGTGGTATATCTGACTTACTTTGGTTGAATTTTCTTCTATGCTTCCTGTAGGCTGGATTTGTGGATAAGATTGTTGAATCTGGCTTGCTCTTGGAATGTCTTGTTCACACCGTCTATGGTGGTTGAAAATTTTGGTAGGTATATTAGTCTAGGCTGGCAATCATGGTCTCTTACTGTCTGCATTACATCTGTTCAGACTTCTGGCTTTCAAAGTCTTCATTGGGAATCTGGTTTATATTGATGGTTTTGCTTTTTAAGTCACTTGGCCTTTTTCCTTTGCTGCTCTTAATATTCTTACTTTATCTGTATGTTTAGTTTAATTATTATATTGTGAGGGACTTTTTGGGGATCTAGTCTGTTTGGTGTTCTATGGGTTTCTTGTGTCTTCATAGGCATTTTTTTTTTAAGTTGGGTAAGTTTTCTTCTATGATCTTGATGATATATTTTCTATGCCTTTGAGTTGGTATTCTTCTCCTTCTTCCATCTCTATTATTTGTAGGTTTGGCCTTTCATGGTGTCCCAGATTTTCTGGATGTTTTGTGTGATGACATTTTTGGATTTGTATTTTTCTTTGACTGATGAATCCATTTTCTCTATTGTATCCTCTACACCAGAGATCCTCTCTTCCATCTCTTGTATTCTGTTGGTTTATGCTTGCATCTGTGTTTCCTGTTCATTTACTCAGAATTTCTATTTCCAGCATTTTCTCTCTTTGTGTCTTCTTCATTGATTATGTTTCCCATTTCAAGTCTTGAACTGTATTCCTCACATGTTTAATTGCCTTTTCTGATTTTCTTGGCTTTCTTTAAGGATTAATTGATTTCTTTCAATTTTTTTCTTTTTTTTTTTGGTTTTTCGAGACAGGGTTTCTCTGTGTAGCTTTGTGCCTTTCCTGGAACTTGGTTTGTAGACCAGGCTGGCCTTGAACTCACAGAGATCCCCCTGCCTCGGCCTCCTGAGTGCTGGGATTAAAGGGGTGTGCCAATACTGCCCAGCTCAATTTTTTATTATCTTTTCCTCTATTTCTTTATTGATTTCTTCCAATTTTTTGTTTGTCTTTTCCTCCATTTCATTTTTGATTTTTTTCTTGAAAGGCCTCTA
Source organism: Peromyscus leucopus (assembly GCF_004664715.2). Taxonomy (NCBI): domain Eukaryota; kingdom Metazoa; phylum Chordata; class Mammalia; order Rodentia; family Cricetidae; genus Peromyscus; species Peromyscus leucopus. The sequence continues at coordinate 100,314 of NC_051072.1, read as the reverse complement.
GCATCTTCATGATGCTATTCTTAAGGTCACTTTCTTCTGCTTCATCTACCTTGTGAGGTTCAGCTATTGCTGCCTTCGGAGAGCTAGGTTCTGGTGATGCCGTATTGCTCTTTATTTTGTTGTATGTATTTTTGCCTTGATGTCTGACCATCTGCTCCTCTGTTGGTCCAATGAGAGCTGGCAGTTTGGTTTCTATGCCTCAGGAAGTTGTTGGGGTCTCAGATGGATATGTATGGGGGCATGGCATGTAGATTGCAGGATACAGTGGGGAGTTTTGGTGAGGTGGTCCTTCTGGTAGGGGTTTTGCCTGCTGTCTGGCAACAGGGACAGATTTGGGTAGTGGTAACCCGGGGACTGGTTGTGTCCCTGGGATGGGTCCTAGGGGCCTGTCAATCAGTTTTACTGAGTTTTTCTTATCGTTAAATGAAACTCAGAATCTGGTTGTTGTAAATTCCTTTATGTAGTGTAGTGATTCTGTCAGAAAACATTTAAGGAACTGATTGTCTGTAATCATTTATTTCATCATCTCTTTCCTTATAAGCCATGTACTGGAAGGAACATGTCAATTCCAAGTAAAAGAACACATAACCAATCTTGTTCCTTCTTTTTCTGCAAACAGGTCTTGCTGTGTCTAAGCCACACCTGGTGACACTTTTGGAGCAAAGACAAGACTCTTCAGATGTGAAGAGACAAGCAGCAGCCAACGTGCAGCCAGGTGTGTAGGAATGAGGGGTTTGGGGCCAGGGTTGAGGTCCAAATATCCCCCAGAAAGGCAGGCTTTCCCATCACCCTGGAACATGACACTGTGGGAGTCATTCTTTGGGTCTGTCCTTCATGTCTTTGTTGCCGAAGCTCATCTCTCAGAAGTTTCTGGTGCTTTAAGTCCTTGAAGATTTGTATTTCCCCAAGAATAACTCACTAGCCGGCTCCTATTGCAGTGCCTTCCAAATGTGTCTGTTTGTTGATTCTCCATTGTGGTGTAAGACTCAGGGAAAGAGAACTCAGTGCTGGTCAGACTGGGAGTCATTTAGTTTTAGAATTTGAGAGCAGACTCTAGCCGAAAGATCTCATACCAAAGTGAACATGATGTCTTGAGTTATGATTTTCTTGACTGAAGTGTTTTCATTGACTGACCGATCTATTTCCTCTATCATATCCTCCATGCCCAATATTCTGTCTTCCGTATCATGTATTTGTTTGCTTCTGTAGTTCCTGCTCAGTTACTTAGATTTTTATTTCTAGCATTCCCTTGCTTGGTGTCTTCTTCATTGCTTCAGCCTCAATTTTTAGGTCTTGAACTCTTACCTTCACCTGTTTGATTGCTTTTTCTTGGTTTTCTTGGCTTTTTAAAAGGGATTTGTTGATTTCTCCTAACTTTTGTTTGTCTTTTCCTCAATTTCTTTAAGGGAATTTTTTATTTCTCCTTAAAGGCCTCTATCACCTACACAAAGTGATGTTTTAGGTTCTTCTGCTTCTGTGTTGTGATTTTCATGTCTTGCTCTTGTACAACCACTAGGATCTGGTGTTGCCATATGGCGCTTTATGTTTTATTCTTGCACTGGTGTCTACCAGTCTCTTCCATAGTCAGTGCAACCAGTGTTTTTGTCTGAAGGAACTGCTCTTGATCCAGTCTGTGGAGGCTCAGTCTGTGTCTCAGGGGCCATTCTTGATCCAACCTGCACTCTTGGGTCCAATCAGAACTCTTGGTGCAATCAAGCTGGTAGATTTTGTGTCTCAGGGAGCTGCTGAGGTCGCAGGCATAGGCGTGGTTTTGGGCAGAGGGAGTTGATCTCATAGATTGCAAGGTCCCTTGGGAGATATAGGTAGGGAGATCTGCCCACTGGAATCTTCCCTAGTGGCCTGCAATGGTGGGGTTAGGGGTTTGTCAAGGGTTGTGCCCTGGGGCCTAGGTCCAAGAGTCAGGACTTTCTGGCTAGGAGAAGAGTCACTCACCTCTTGATCCAATCAGAGCTGGTGGAACCTGTGCCTTAGGGAGCCACTTAGGTCAAAGGGAGATGGGTGATTTTGGGTAGGGAGTGGTGTTGTAAATTGCAGTGTTTAATGTGCAGGTGTTTGTCCAGAGGCCTGCCCACAGGAGACTTCCCTACTGGCCTGCAACTTGGGAAGCAATGAATGAGGGTGGGGAGGCATGAGTTGTGCCCCAGGACCTAGGTCCTAGAGACAGGATTCTCTGGCTGGGAGAAGAGTCAGTCATTCACCTCTTGGTACAATCAGAACTGGCAGATTGTGTGTCTCAGGTTGCCCCTGAGGTCACAGGGGGATGGGTGGGTTTGGGGGAGGGAGGGGGTCTTACAGATTTCAGGGTCCCTAGGGGGTATTGGTGGGGAGATCTGCCTGCCAGAGTCTTCCCTACTGGGCTGCAACTGGGGCAGCAATGGGTAGGAATGGTAGAGCATGGGTTCTGCCTTGGAGCTTAGGACTTAGGCAGGGAGAAGAGTCACTCACCTCCTGGTCCAGTCAGAGCTGGAGGATTCTCTTTTATATATTCTTCTCATCAAAATAAACCATAAAATAGTGTCCTAAATTTTTAAGCAAGAAATTTAATCTTTTTGTGGACCATCTACTTCTTGTGCAGCATATCTTTTGTACCTGCCAAAATAATACTCTATGTGGAGGATAAAAATGTTCTATTTAGATGATGGCTCAAATTCATATAGTCACAATTAACTTTCTCTTTGCTCAGCTTGGTTACCCTATAATTTCAGGGTTGTCTGGCCATATATCATATCCTGTTTAATGGGTTTACTTCTGTTGTAAAATTTCCTTACAACTTTCTTAGCTATTGAACTTTGAATACTGTGCCATTATGTCTAGGTTCTTTTTGGTCATGCCCTTATTCTAGTAGAAGTCTAGATTACTTCTGCCTACAATATTTTATCATTTATGCTTAGTCCCTGTAGGTTTTGAAATGTACTGTAGTTTCTCACTGATGCTTTAATATATATGAGTATATATTTTCTTTGAAAAAGATAAGCATTATGAATATGAAGAATATTTCCAAGCCTTTGTTCATTTCTCAACTTTTGCTCAACAGGAACAACATTGAATGATTATAATGATTACAGGAAGGGTATTGACTATAACTTATTACGTATTCAAAGCCAGAGAATTCATACAAGGGAGAAACCCTACCAGTGTAAAGAATGTGGTAAGGGCCTTAGTTCTTATAAAACACTTTCCATACACCAGAGACTTCATACTGGAGAAAAATTCTACACATGTAAAGAATGTCATAAGACCTTCAATACTGGCTCTGCACTTTTTATACACCAGAAAAATCATACTGATGAAAAAACCCACAAGTGTGAAGAATGTGGCAAATTATTTTATTATCCTTCAATGCTGAAGCAACATCAAAGAATTCATTCTGGAGAGAAACCTTACAAGTGTGAAGAATGTGGCAAAGCTTTTTATGAATCTTCAATGCTGAAGCAACATCAAAGAATTCATTCTGGAGAGAAACCCTACAATTGTATGGAATGTGACAAATCCTTTAACAATCCTTCAGTGCTGAAGGAACATCAAAAAATTCATTCTGGAAAGAAACCCTACAAGTGTGACGAATGTGGCAAATCCTTTTATAAACCTTCAGTGCTGAAGAGACATCAAAGAATTCATTCTGGAGAGAAACCATTCAAATGTGAAGAATGTGGTAAATCCTTTTACACTCCTTCAGTGCTGAAGCAACATCAAAGAATTCATTCTAGAAAGAAACCATGCCTGTGTGAAGAGTGTGGCAGTTTATTTTCTTCATTCTCATCCCTTACTCAACATCAAACAGTTCACTACAAAGACAATCCCTACAAGTGTGCAGAGTGTGGCATAAGGTTTTCCCATTCTGCAATCCTTCAGAAACATAGTAAAATTCATGAAGAGAGACCATACAAGTGTGAAGAATGTCACAAAACCTTTCTTTATCACTCATCACTTAAGAACCACATGGTAGTTCATACTAGACAGAAACTTTACAAATGTGAAGAGTGTGGCAAATATTTTTCCTCAGCTTCATGCCTGAGACGACATCAAATAATTCACTCTGAAGACAACCCTTACAAGTGTGAAGAGTGTGGCAGATGTTTTTCCTCAGATGCATGTTTTAGAGCACATCAAACTGTCCATTCTGAAGACAATCCTTATACCTGTGTACAATGTGGCAAACGATATTCCTGTTCTAGGGATCTTCAGGAACATCAAACACTTCATACTGGACAGATATTGTACAAGTGTGAAGAATGTGGCAAAGAATTTCATTATCTCTCAGGCTTTAGAAGACACAAGGCAATTCATACTGGAGAGAAACTTTACAAGTGTGAAGAATGTCACAAATCTTTTCGTTATCTCTCATCCCTTAGGAATCACATGGGAGTTCATACTGGAGAGAAACCATACAAATGTGAAGAATGTAACAAAACCTTTTGTTATCTCTCATACCTTAGGAAACACAAGAGAGTTCATAGTGAAGAGAAACCCTACAAGTGTGAAGAATGTCACAAGGCCTTTTTTTATCTCTCATCCCTTAGGAAACACAAGAGAGTTCATAGTGAAGAGAAACCCTACAAGTGTGAAGAATGTCACAAAGCCTTTCATTATATCTCATCCCTTATGAGACACAAGACAGTTCATACTGGAGAGAATCCCTAAAACTGTGAATATGTGACAGAAGGTTCTCTTACTCTTCATCCTTTAGACAATATAAAGAAGAAAGGAAATTTATTCTGAAAACAATCCCTAAAATTGTGAACAATGTATCAAAAGCTTTGTTAATCTTTATGTGCTTACTCAACAGTTCATATGGAGAAATATCCTACATATGTCTAGAAATGTTTACTTTTTCAACCCTTAAGATACATCAAATGATTCATTCTGACTACAAACTCCATGAGTGTGTGAAGTGTGGTAAAATATTTGCTAACTATTCAGATCTTACCCACCTCAATGAATCCATAGTGGAGAATATTAGGTTAATTATTTTGGAACGTCAGCAAGAACATCTAACTTCCAATAGCAAAAATGCTAAGAATGTCATCAGAGAGCTGTAGAGATTTCTCTTTGCTATCCCCCAACAATTTGTTCAAGCAGTGTGTTTGAAACTTGCCTTGATTAATGAGCCTCTTTCTTCTGTTACTATAAATGTTCTCTGAAACCTTTACCATGTCCTGAAATTGTCCCCTGGGTACCTGGAATCTGAGATCTGGGCTGTAGCATAGTTACTCTTGTTTTTCCCAGTGGAGTCATCCAAGCTCTTGTAATATCTTCCCTAGGTGTGTAAGAATCTCTGTCTCTCTCAGCTAGCAGGTTGTCATGCAGTATCTGGCTCCTGAATCCTTGTTGGTAAAATAAAAGGACAATGACTTAGTTAAAAACTACAGGAAGGCTCTTCCAGTCTAAGGCCTCAGCGTCAAGGCAGCAGCTGCAGCTGAAGAGGTGAAGTCATCAGCTGTGGCATTGATAGTATGAGGTGCAGCTGCTGTGCCCCAGATAAAAAACAACAGTGCCCATAGAGCAATAATGACAGACAAGTTATGAGAGGAACCAATGATTTTCTGGTTGGATTTAATGCTTATTCCACAAATTGTAACTGATGTGATATTAATTTGGTAATATACTTAAGCTTGGCTTGGTGATAAGACCTAGGGAGAATTGAAGGCTGTTATTCTAATAAGTGGATAATAACTACATGAGCCGAAGTTCTCATCTTCATCCCACAGACTCAGCGACCCAAGTCCTCATCATGTAACACAGTGTCAGGAACCCAATTCTCATCTTCACCCCACAGAGTCAGGAACCCAAGTTCTTATCCTTATCCCACAGAGTCAGGGACCTCTCAACACCCACCAGAAAATATTAGTTGCATTGTAGATAGGGAATAATACACAGATGCACATTTGTCAAAGTGTAAAGAATATCAGCCTGTGGAGGGCCCTTGTCTAAAAGTGACTCCTGTGTCACACATTGTAAAAGAGGTCCCTTACATAGAGCTAAAGCCAAAAGTCAGGGAATCCTGAGGGAAAAGAGGCAGAAAGAATGTCAGAGGCAGAAATAGTCGATGTCTGCAGTGCGACAGCAGAATTGTTGAAACGTTTTAGAATTCTAAAACATGTCCACAGGCTTCCAGGCTCCAGTCAACTGTCCTACATCCCCACACATAGTACCATTTCATGCTTAAATGGGGTTGATAAAATGTGCAACCCATTAAGCTTATCTGAGGGTCAAAGAACAGAATAGCCACCAGATTAGACATAGAATCTGGAAATGGTGGCCCACCTGCCTTTAATCCCATCACTTGGGAGGCAGAGATCCATCTGGATCTCTGTGAGTTCAAGGTCACACTGGAAACAGCCAGGCCTGGTGACACACACCTTTAATCCCAGACAGTGATGGCAGGAAGCAGAAAGGTATGCAAGACATGAGGACCAGGAACTAGAGGCTTTTAAACTTTTAGGCTTTTGAGCAGGAGTTCGCCTTAGATCCATTTGGGTGAGGACTCAGAGGCCTGCAGTCTGAGGAAACAAGATCAGCTGAGGATTTGGCAAAGTGAAGTAGGCTGTGGATTATTCTGTGTCTCTGGTATTTCAGAATTTATCCTAATATTTGGCTCCATGTTTTTTATTTATATGACAGTTTAGCAGTTGTCTACTCTTGAACACACTGTGACTATTGCTAACTGGACAACACTTTTACTGACTAAACCCCAACACACAATAGGCACGGTTGCATAAGGGCCTCACTATGTCTCGCCCAGTGGAGGAGCTGTTTGGCAATTGATGGCCTCTGAGGGAGACAATCAATCTGAGAGGCTTCCAGGTTCCAGTCAACTGTCCTTCACCCCTTCACATGGAGGGAGCACTAAGTGGGATGAAGAAATAGCACAGAAAAAAATCCCACGAAGTTGGGAGAGAAAAGTGCTTTTAAGCGTAAGAAGCAATTAGGTGAAGGAATGTGGGGATTTAAATAAAACATTTATATACATATATTAAATTCTCCCCAAATAAATATCATTTTAATCCTTGTTGGCTTTAGACAAACCCAATCTGACTGTTTTCACCATGATTACAGCACAGGAATCTGGCTGTTATAACATTTACAGAGGGTCAGCGTCCTACCCTGAAGGTATCATGAGGGATCAAGTGAGTGGACTCCCAGAAGGGATCAGATACTGAGAACTAAGGAGCCCTCTACCTGTGTAACCTAAGGAAAGAGACAGAATGGCTTTGAGGAGATGAAATGCAGCCAGACTCACCTCGTATCTTCCACTTGGCTTTGCCATGAGCACAACAAAGGGATGGTGAACAGTAGTCTCTCCACCTTCCATGACCTCCCTCCTACATCCATAGTGATCACAGCTCTTGTTGTTCCTGGTTATCCATCATTATAACGTTAGGGAAAGAATGTAACAGTCAAATGATCTTGGATAGAAAGTGTGGTGATATTGTGTTCCCCAAAATATTGTGTACCCTAATAAACTTATCTGGGGTCAGAGAACAGAACAGCCACTAGATACAGAGGCCAGAAAAATGGTGGCACACACGCCTTTAAACCTAGCATTCCAGAGGCAGAGATCCACCTGAATATCTGAGTTCAAGGCCACACTGGAAACAACTAGGCATGGTGAGTCACGGCTCTAAACTCAGGAACTGACGGTAGAATGCAGGAAGGTTTTTAAGGCATTAGGATGAGGAACTAGAGGCTGCTTAAGGTTTTAGGCTTTGGGCAGCACAGTTCAGCTGAGATTCATTCTCATGAGGGCACAGAGGCTTCCAGTCTGAGGAAACAGGATCATCTGAGAAACTGGGGAAGTAAGGAAGCTGTGTCTTGCTGGGCTTCTCTGATCATTCAGCATTCACCCCAATACCTGGCTCCGGGTTTGATTTTTATTAATAAGACCTTTTAAGATTCATGCTACAAGAAAGTTACAACACAGCACATCACAAAACTTCTTTCATTCAGTTTTTTTAAAAAACAGTTTATTAACATGTAAATGCCATGTGCACATTACAGAAAACACAGAGAAATGAATAAGCCTCTAGATTATGTGGCAAAGAGTCAATGCTTCCAGCTTGAATGTCCATCATAGATAATAAAGAAAGGCTGTGGTGTGGGAAGGTTCTCTTTTTTATAAATGCTAAGATGTAGTCAGCAATATACCTTGAATAAAGGTCAAGTTTGTTATGTGAGTCAATGTTCTCTCGCTGCTTGGATTCTCTGTAGACCTAGTGTTTAATTTCCTCAGAACACAGGGAAATTCCCTTATCGATGGAAATGACCTTAATGGATATACATTTGTTCTATTACAGAATTATTTTTTTTTTTAGCACTGCACTCTTTGGGGAAAGTCCCACAAGCTACCAGCTCATGTGAGAAATAAAACAGAGACACACTCTCAGGAGTAAACATTTCAGCAGAGGCTCACAAGCTCAGCAGTGAATAACACAGCAAAGGCTCACCCCGTCAGGAATAGGTAGTATAGCAGAGACAGATACACTCGGGTAAACAGGACAGCAGGAACACACAGTCTCAGGGTTAATAGAGCAGAGACACCACCCTCTGGAGTAAACAATAGAGCAGAAACCTGCAATCTCAGGACCAGGGACAGCAGAGACTTGAAACTCAGCCTGCATTTCTCATTTCTCTCTTTAATTTCAAACCCCATTATTTTCAAAGTAAAAAATATTCATATATGAAAATTAACAATACCTGGAAACCACAGTGTTGTGGAATGTTATTTGAACTAGGCAAAGATGTGTTACATCTGTTTCTGGTAAGTGTGGACTCTTCCTTTAACTGAGTAAAGGTGTGTTAAATTTGTTTCTGCTTCTTTGTTAACCATGTAAAGATGTGTTCATTTGTTTCACCTTGCCTGCCTGAGTCACCTGATTGGTCTAATAAAAGGCAGGACAGGGATAGGTGAGAATTGCAGGCAGAGAGTATAAAAAGGAACAGAAACCTAAGATGGAGGGAAGGAGAGGAGAATGGTTAGAGAGGGACGCACCAGGACCAGTAGCAAGGAGGCTCCAGAAACCATGGAGACAGCGGGAAAGCAAGGTATATAGAAAAAAAGGGGTATGGGGGTGGAGAGTTCTAAGGCAAAACGTACAGGAAATGAAACAGATTAATTTATAAGAACCAGCAAGAAATGCGAGCCTATCAGACTTGAAGAGCAGCGATCTGTGAGCAGCCAAGTGACTCCAGAAGCCAAAGCTACACAGAAACCCTGTCCCCCCCAGCAGAAATGGCCAGTAACTGACCATAATAAGTCTGCATGTTATGACTTGGGAGCAGGTTGGTGGCCTAAGAGAAAGCCTGTCACACTACACAGGTCATGAACTTCTGTACAGCTAGAAGGGACATTCAGAACAGAGTCTGGGGCATTTACACTGGACTTGACACTGTCTGCACTGAATTTATTTTACGCTCTTATACACCATAAAACTAAAATCCATGCTTCACGGAGTTGGAATTGGATTTTCAGTTATCATTTGTCCTTTTCAAAACCCATGTTTATTACTTGCTTTTATTCCATCCTTATCACCCAGTATTTAACCTTTATTCCTTTTCTACGTTAGAAACTGTACACACCTACATATCTCTTCACACATATATGTTTTAATGTCCAGATTAAACATGAGGGAGAACATGCAGTGTATGTCTTTATATGATTGGATGACTTGAACTTATATACATTACACATCATCCATTTTTCTGTAATTTTTGTGATTAGCATCCCCTCTGTATGTGTGTGTAATAAACATACATTTTTATTTACCAACTTATTTGTCTTTTTACTAAAAATTGTTTTATTCATTTCATATACCAAACACAGACACCCTGCTCTAATTCTTCCTCCTGTAGCCACCATCCTAGCTCCCTGAGAACCCCAAGCCCCTCCTCCAAAATGATAAAGCATTTACCAAATTATTTTCTACTAATATGTTCATTAATATTGATGATGATTCAGTTCTTTACAACTGAAAATAAAGATGCAATAATATGGAGTACTAAGATCTCTGTAGTGATGTATGAGTGTCCCTTGCATAGCCCAGGACTGAAACAGTGGGTACAGTGCAGAGACCTGGGCCCTGGTTCCAGTGGTGTGAGGTCATTATGGGTGTGAGGGGCTGACTTGTGAGGTTCCAGGTGTCACTGCAGCACCCAGAGTCTATGCTGTGGTGTCACAGAGGCTTCTCTGGGTCTGTGGTTCTAACCACAGACTGCACTGCACCTGAAGTTTGTACCTGTCTCCAGCAGGCTCACAGGGTCCAAGAGGTGACCAAAGATTTGACTCCATGTGGTCACCTGGCTGCCTAGTGAGCAGCCATATGAACCTGCACTGATTTCTGAGGTCACTGTAAGGAAATCTTGGTTGCAGATGCTTTCCTATGGCTTTGATGGTGACCATCCTTTTTAATGTTTATACCCTGTACAACCTTGCTTCCACAGTAAACCTGAGGTCTCATGCATTTATAGCTGATCTACATTCTCCAAGCTGAGATAAATGACTGGATGCTTATCTGCTTTTGTACAGACACTTTTATACCAGGAGATAAGCAATGGTAGTCTTGGTTGGACTACCTCGGTTAGGCGGTCTGTTATTAGCTGTTCTTAATCACACAATGTCTTCTTTGGCTTTTTGTTAATCTCTTTTTCCATGTCTCAGACTCAGTAGCACTGACTCAGGATGGGAGAGTTAGATGACCCTTAGAGGTACATGTGCTTTGGGCTGATATAGGGACACCAAATCCTACCTTCAATGGCATATGCTCAGAGAAGTGTAATGTTAGCAACACTCTAAATGCAATTGATCTATGTATTTGAAAAGTAGAAACATACACATGAGTAGGCAGGTGTGTTGAGGTAGAAATCAAGGCAGATCACAGTCATGCAGCAAAGGAATTTCAAGGACGGAGAGAATATCCAATCACAGAGGAAGCAGGCGTGGTGACTTATTATAAAGAGCTGCCCCTTGGACCCAGTATAGCTTCTCCGACTGCAGAAACACACAGGTAGGGGACCTTCCAGCATAGAAAAAGTGGTCCTACACCTTAGAGCCACTGTGAGTTGGGGTCTGGCCTCCCAGGTGCTTAGGCTATGGGATGATCAGGGTTTCAGAAGGGTAAAGAGGTGCAGAGTGAATACTCTACTGCTTCCAACATGGTACCTCCTGCTGAGGAACCCCCTGCAGCCACCACAGGTCATCCACTCTGGCCTCCCTCACCTCAGGATGTGAGGACAACAGAGCAGCCCAGGTTCCAGTCTGTGCATTTGCACTGGGTTCCCTTAAGGTAACTGGACACTCAATAAAGATTCGTCAAAGCCTGGAACCTCACGAGGAGAGGTATCTGAGATAACTAATTCCATTCCCAGAACTGTTCAGTATCAGCTGTTATCAGGATAACATGATGGATAGTGAGTCTCAGGAGAGTATCAAATGTGCTAAAGGGAAAGGTGACTAGGGATTGGACTGGATAACTATTTTATAAGTTTGTAAGTTTGGGAACCATTTTAAGTTGAGAGATTAGTGTAAGCGAGGTGTTGTGGAATAATCTTTTTGTACACTGTGAAGATGTGCCTTTGCCAAGGCACCTTCTGATTGGTTTATTAAAAGTTAAACAGCCAATGGCTGAGAGTTCTGGACAGAGTGCTGAGAAGAGGAAGGGAAATTCCTCAGGAAGATTCCAAGGAAGCAAGACATGCAGGAGGAGAGGTAAACACTGGAAGTCATGTGGCAACATGTACATGATGAGAAATAGATTAATTAATGTTATAAGACAAGCCCTAGCTATAAGCTTAGCTTTCTTAATTAATAATAAGTTTGCATGTTTTTGTTTTGTGAGCTGGTAGCCCAAAAGAAAAATGCATGTACAGAATTGAGTCAACATATTCTGAGTGAACATGACAACTGAAAGAGGCATGGAGTGCCACTCTGAGGACCCTGGAGTTAGAACAAGTTAAAGAACTCATGGATTTCTCCCACACTCACTTAGTTACATTACAAATGAAAGATCCACGTGGGTCTCTACATTTTTGATACACAAGTCTCTTACATATGCCTAAGGAAATAATTTGTCTTCAAACAAATCAGACACTAACATGATGTTCTAGGGCTATAGGCCAAGTTACAGCCTCAACGAAATATATCCAAATACCAAAACAGGATTTCCACAAAAAATGACTGATATTGCAGAAAGAGGGAAACTATAGTGAGGCTACTAAACAATTTTTTTCCTAAATAATAGGATAAACCATTTATAAAATGCACAGAGTAATTAAGACTGCACAGGCTGATATGGAAATGTGCATGTCCCACAAACTTAATAGATGGTTTATGAATACTGGAATTCTTGTAAAGGTGAAACAAGGGTAGAGGATTGAGAAGTGGTTAAGTAAGCACAAAGGGAATCAGGACAAGTTGGATGTTAGTCATTTAAGCATCACCTCATGTCCAGATTGATCTTTGGGGACTCTCCAGATTCCTATCCATCATGTTCATGTAACCTCCATCTTTTTTTTTTTTTTTTTTTTTTTTTACAATACCATTCAGTTCTACATATCAGCCACGGGTTCCCCTATTCTCCCCCCTCCCACCCCCTCTCCTTACCCCCAGTCTACCCCCCATTCCCATCTCATCCAGGGCATATCCTCCCCCGAGGACTGAGATCAACCTGGTAGACTCTGTCCAGGCAGGTCCAGTCCCTCCCTCCCAGACTGAGCCAAGTGTCCCTGCATAAGCTCCGGGTTTCAAACAGCCAACTCATGCAATGAGCACAGGACTTGGTCCCACTGCCTAGTTGCCTCCCAAACTGATCAAGCCAATCAACTGCCTCACCTATTCAGCGGACCTGATCCAGCTGATGGTCCCTCAGCCTTTGGTTCATAGTTCATGTGTTTCCATTCATTTGGCTATTTTTTTCAATAATTGAGTAAAACCGAAATTTATTATAAGCCACAGTCGTCCTAGGGACCTCCATGCTATACATATAGCCTCTATGGTTCTATGGGTTGTGGTCTGATTGTTCTTTATTTTATATCTAGAATCCACTTATGAGTGAGTACATACCATGACTGTCTTTCTGGGTTTGGGTTACCTCACTCAGGATGATTTTTTCTAGTTCCATCCATTTGCCTGCAAATTTCATGCTTTCATTGTTTTCTCTGCTGAGTACTACTCCATTGTGTATATGTACCACATTTTTTCCATCCATTCTTCCATTGATGGGCATCTAGGTTGTTTCCAGGTTCTGGCTATTACAAATAGTGCTGCTATGAACATAGCTGAGCATGTATCTTTATGGTATGAATCAGCAATCCTTGGGTATATGCCCAAGAGTGGGATGGCTGGGTCTTGAGGTAGTTCGATACCTAATTTTCTGAGAAACCGCCATACTGATTTCCACAGTGGTTGTACAAGTTTACATTCCCAGCAACAGTGGAGGAGTGTTCCCTTTGCTCCACATCCTCTCCAACATTGACTGTCATTGGTGTTTTTGATCTTAGCCATTCTGATAGGTGTAAGGTGGTATCTCAGAGTCATTTTGATTTGCATTTCTCTGATGATTAAGGATGTTGAGCATTTCTTTAAATGTCTTTCAGCCATTTGTAGTTCTTGTTTTGTGAATTCTCTGTTTAGCTCTTTAGACCATTTTTTAATTGGACTGTTCAGTATTTTGATGTCTAGTTTCTTGAGTTCTTTATATACTGTGGAGATCAATCCTCTGTCAGATGTGGGGTTGGTGAAGATCTTTTCCCATTCTGTTGACTGTCTTTTTGTCTTATTGACTGTGTCTTTTGCCCTGCAAAAGCTTCTCAGTTTCCAGAGGTCCCATTTATTAATTGTTGTGCTCAGGGTCTGTGCTGTCGGTGTTTTATTTAGGAAATGGTCTCCGGTGCCAATGTGTTCAAGAGTGCTTCCTACTTTCTTTTCTATTAAGTTTAGTGTAACTGAATAAAAGTGTAATGATCAAGTTCAGGTCTTTGATCCACTTGGACTCAAGTTTTGTGCATAGTGACAGATATGGATCTATTTACATATTGACATCCAGTTATGCCAGCACCATTTGTTGAAGATACTTTCTTTTTTCCATTGTATAGTTTTGGCTCCTTTGTCAAAAACCAGGTGTTCATATGTGCATGGATTAATGTCAGGGTCTTCAATTCGATTCCATTGGTCCGTATGTCAGTTATTATACCAGTACCACCAAGCTGTTTTTATTACTATAGCTCTATAGTAGAGTTTGAGGTCAGAGATGGTGATGCCTCCAAAGGTTGCTTTATCGTATAAGATTCTTTTAGCTATCCTGGGTCTTTTGTTTTTCCATATGAAGTTGAGTATTTTTCTTTCCAAGTCTGTGAAGAATTGTGTTGGATTTTGATGGGGATTGCATTGAATCTGTAGATTGCTTTTGGTAAGATTGCCATTTTTACTATGTTAATCCTACCTAACCATGAGCATGGTAGATCCTTCCATTTTCTGATATCTTCTTCAATTTCTTTCTTTAGAGATTTAAAGTTCTTATCAAAAAGTTCCTTCACTTGTTTAGTTAGTGTTATCCCAAGGTATTTTATATTATTTGTGGCTATTGTAAAGGGTGATGTTTCTCTGACTTCTTTCTCAGCCCTTTTATCATTTGTGTATAGGAGGGCTACTGATTTTTTTTAGTGTAACCTCCATCTTTCAAGATAAGGTATGGTAAAAAAAAAAATTATAAATAAGTACATCTCTAACTCAGTCCCATCTCTAACTCTCTCCTATCTCTGATGAAGTCACCTGTGCTTTACCTGGCTTCAAATTCAGTCATTCTTGGTTATATGACAAATGACAGTTCACAGATGAGATCCCAAATGACATAGGAGACAAACTTCTGCTAATGTCCATTGGGGAAATTTAGTAGTAGATTGTTGAGGAAAGAATATAATCTCTAAAGGTGTATAGCCCTAACCTTTGGAGGTTTAACTTGACAGTATAAGTACTGCTGACTAGAAACGTTCATTGTTCTCTCCATTGGAACTGTGTATGCTGTGTTTCCAGGGCCAATATCCTATGAAGGGAATCATTCCATCCTGGATGGGGCCTCATTATCTCCTGGGAAGGATGCATGTGACAGGCCTTGGGGATTTCCCAGTACATACAAGATTCACATTGAGGACCTTCTGGAGGCACTATAAACAGGAAGGATTGTAAAGGAGGAGACCGATCATCAGTGGAGCTGCCTGCAAATCATACACTGAGATGTAGGCATGCAGGTAACCTGAGTTCAGATTTTTAGTACTGCTGGTGCACGTGTATATGAGTTTTCCCTGTTTCTGTTCTAATCCCTCAATTATTGTCTTGTCGGCAACCAGAATAAATTCACTGATTCTTGGAAATATGGACTTCAGTGAAATCTTTGCAGTGGTTTTCATTAGAGCCTGATCTGACATGAGTACACATTCTGTCTCTTCTCCATTAGAAAATCACAGAATCTAGTGCCTTTTTAATTTTTGTGAGACAATACATTCATAATTTGTGGCTCATTGTTTCATTGTGCAAAGTCCTCTGCTGGAGAGCACAGTATCAGGTGGGCAGGCCTGGTCCTCTGCAGTAGTAGAGAGCTTACATATTTATTTACAATAGGAGGTAGATGAAGATAACCAGGAGTAGCTCACTAATTTCTATATGAAAAGCCCAGTCCCAATGACACAGCTCTTATGACAAGGCCACACCTCCTAATCCTTCCCAAACAGTTCCTACAAAGTGGTGCCAAAGCCTTCCATTGTATGAGCCAATAGGTGCCACTCTCGTTCTAAGACCACAGTGACTTTAAATTTATAGACTACATGAAATCTGCTGTGATTGTCAGAGAGATTAAAGTCAATATTGGCAATCCAGGTACTTTGAGCCAACAATAAATATGCTTTGAGCCAAGACCATCTCCATGGAAATCTCTAACTTGTGAAAGTGAAATTTCATTTGAATCATGAGAGATCATTGTAGAGGTTCATGTCAAAACTACACTTCTAGGAACCTTTGTCTAGTGCCAGAACCCAGAGAGAAAGGAAACCTTGCTATGGGCTCTGGCCATATCCCAAGAATGAAGCAGAATTGTCCACATTGTACTACCTCTGTAGACACTGAGGTGCAACATGGAGGTCAACATGGACCTTTGCGGCCGAGTTAAAGAGAACTGATTCACAATGAAATGTGGAGACGATAGCTAAGTTGTATTGGAAACCCATCCTATACTCAGGACAGAAACATATCAAAGTCTAGACAAAGACTATCTGTTCTTCAGAGTACAGAGATAGAAAGTTTGAGTTGACACAATTCTTTGGAGTCCACATAACTTCAATCAGGATCCTCAGATGCCATGTACATGATGTAGCAAGATGTGGGATTTCTCACTGCATTTCTGTCTCACTTATTCTCACATTTCCTTGTTAGATGATGATTCCTCCATCAGGAATGTAAAGTGCTGTGGGATGTTCTGTATGTCCTGTGGGAGCCCTTCTTGGGTTCCTTGTGGCGTTACCCAGCAGGTCCGTATAGAGGATGATTAGGACCATGGGCCTGAGTGCAAGTGTTTGAGATGGTCTGCACTTGGCTGTGCTGGGGGATGGTCTGTATGTCAAGTTGTTCTGATTGGTTAATAAATAAAACCTGATCGGCCGTGGCTAGGCAGGAAAGATAGGCGGGACTAACAGAGAGGAGAAATAAAAAGGGACAGGAAGGCAGAAAGACGTTGCAGCCGCCGCAATGACCAGAGATGCTGCAGCCGCCGCCATGACCAGCAGCCTGTGAAGACGCCGATAAGCCACCAGCCACGTGGCGAGGTATAGATTTGTAGAAATGGATTAATTTAAGATAAAGGAACAGTTAGCAAGAAGCCTGCCACGGCCATACAGTTTGAAAGCAATATAAGTGTCTGTGTTTACTTGGTTGGGTCTGAGCGGCTGTGGGACTGGCAGGTGGCAGAGGTTTGTCCTGACCGTGGGCAAGGCAGGAAAACTCCAGCCACAGTCAAGTGACCACTGTCCCAAGGCAAGTTGAAGCCATAATCTTGTAAGCCCTGTGGGATAAGCAGTTGTTTGAATTACAGAGTCAAGAGACTTTGGAATTTGACTGCCTTCTGACAATTAGAGTCTAAACGGACATAGAGGAAATGATTGCCTCTCTTAGTAAGAGGTGAAAGTGAAACTCTCAGAGACTGCCAGGGTAGAGGTTATGGTGTATAGTAGGGTATTTGATTGTAAAATTACAATAAGATTATTTGATATGTTTGTATTTTAGAAATAATAAGTTTTGTGTCCTGATTTTGAGAAACTGAGGTAAATTCAAGGCAGAAGTCACGAATTTCAAAATACTGTCACATAGGAATCCTTTCAGCATCAGAGAAGAGGAAACTGGACACAGCAGATGAAATCTCTGCAGAGGGAATTCCAGCAATGGATAAAGGTGAGGTGTCATTACATGTCTGTGTTTGAACCAGGACCTGTGTCCCTCCATTATGGAGAGGAGCAGGTCGTAAGCATGAGCTCACAGCACACCTGGAGACAAATACACATCTTTTAGGTCACTTGACACTTGAGAGATTCAGCAAAGCCTTGTGACCTCATGAGTATGTGAGATAACTGACTACATACTAGGTATGGTTCAGCAGTGGGAGCTGTTATCAAGATGACATGATGAATAATGCGTTTCAGAAAGGATCAACTGTGTTAAAACTAAAAGGCCACTAGCTCTTGGGATTGGCAAATATTCTGTAAGTGTGAATAGGCATGTGAACCTAAGAGATTATAGTAAGAGGGAGGAGGCACATTCTGAGTGATCAGAACAACTGAAAGAGTGATCAGTGTCACTCTGTGTACACTGGGAGTGAGAACAAGTTAATAAACACATGGACTTGGCCCACACCTACTTAATTACATCACACACTGAAGAGGGATTATTGTCATGTGACCCATATCTGTCCTGACATTTGTGATAGGCTGGTCTCTTATGTATGGCTAAGAAAATGACTATTTGTCTTACACAAAATAGATTCTGACAGTATTTTATAGGACTATAGGTCAACTTACAACCTTATGTTAAGATTAATACATATACAAGTCCCCAAACTGAGAAAATTTCCACAGGAATTGACTGATATTGCAGAAAGTGGGAAAATATACTGAGTCTACTGAACAATGTATTTCTATGTAACAGGATGAACAATATATAGAGTGAAGACAGAAACTGAGACTGCAAACAAGATGGAGGGGTGATATGGAAAATTGTTTGTCCCATAGGCATTAAGACATGGTTGATGAAGAGCAGAATCCATGTACGTGGAAGAAGTTTATAGGGCTGAGATGTGTTCGAGTAAACATAACTGGAATCAGGACAAGGCGGACGAACTGAAGCCCAAGCATTCTATTGTATGAACTATAGGTGCCTTTCTCATTCTAAACCACAGTGACTTTAAAGTTATAGACCATGTGAAATCAGCTGTAATTATCAGGAGATTAACTCCAATATGGGCACACCTGGCATTTCATACTGACCACACCTAAATGTGCTCTGAACCAAGAGCACATCCATGGAGTCTCTGTCTGGTGAAAGTGCAGTTTCATTTGCAAGGTGAAGACCACTGCAGGAGCTCAGGCTCAAAACTGTACTTCTAGGAAAGTTTCTCCAGGGTCAGCACCCAAAGTAGAAGGAAACTGTGCGATGGGGCTGACACTGTCCCAAGACAGTAGAACATGACAGCACTGTCTACATTGTACTAGATGTGTAGACAGGAAGTGCACGCTGGAGGTCACCATGACTCTCTGCAGCACTATTAAAGAGAACAGCCTCACCATATAACTGGTCAGATGTTCAGTGTCCCTCCTAACGTCCCTGTGAGGTCACACTTCATGGAACATGGTGATCGCTAAGTGGAATTGGAACCCCACCATATACTCCTGACTCAACTATAGGAAACTGGACTGTTTAGATAGTTAAACTATCTGTGCTTCAGTCCTGAGTGAATGACCCAGGACCAGTGACCCTTCACTAGGGAGGTAAGCATGAGCTCCTAGCACACAGGGAGTGAATATGGACCTGAGTTTGTGAAAAAACCATGGAGACATTTGTAAAATTCTAGTAGAGCTCTCACAAAAACTAAATGGCTTACAGAGATTACTAGTTGAAAGTTTTCAAGGGAAAGAAGTACAGGTGGAAAACTCCTGAGATGGATTATGGGAGATCTTTGCAAGTAAGTGTCAGAGAGTTGGACATTTAACTTTGTTCAGAGATTATACTATCTCTGTATTCCTCATCAATACACTGTAGGGATTCCAATGTTCTCACAAAACTGTTTTAAAAGCTGTGGAGTCAGACCCATGTATGACTCACACAGTGTCAGTACAGAGGAACGGGATTTTTATTTATTTATTTATTTATTTATTTATTTATTTATTTATTTATTTATTTATTTATTATTTACTTATTCGTAGGACAGCATATTCAGACAAAGCCCACATTATACTCAACTGCTTTCACACGTGTTTGTTTCATTTTGTTTTGTTTTGACTTTCCCTTATTGCTTAGATACAAGGTCTCTTTAAATTTCCCAGTCCAGACCATCACCTCTGGTCCATTTGTCAAGGAAACCGCAGAGCATCTAAGAGCAAGGATTGACAGATGACGGCTGGTTTGAAAATCATCTTTAAAAGGCACTTCTCATTCCCACATTAGTGTAATGCTTCATTAGTTTAAAGTAAAACAGAGTCAACGTGATTATTTTTAAACGCTGAAGTAAGATTCAAATCATAACATATGGGCCATAACTTTACAGGGCTAATATTCCTGTCAAAGGCTCGACTCACACTCATGTTTCTTATGTTGTGGATCTGGAGGTGAACACCAGGCTCATGCCCCAGGGATGTCCTGCTGACTCAGCTTCTTCCTCCAATACTCTCCTGCAGGCAGCCAGACTGGAATCCACAATAGGAGAAAAGGCCACACCTGGGATCCCACAATTCTTTCGCACAGACTTCTGGGAAATGTAGTCTGCGGTACTGTGACGTCACGGCGAGCCATCCGAAATTCCCTCCTGGCTTTCAGTCCACGTGTGTGCAACTTCCTCAAAGTTGGGCGAGAGTCCTGTCCTGCTCTACATTCCTGTTGCATCTCATACATGGAGGTTGGTCCAGGGTGCAGCGTAGCCTGAGGCACTGTGCTGAGTGCAGGGATCGGTCGTGGAGGGAATGGACCTGGGTTTGGAGAGAGAGAGCGCGGAAGAGGCTGCCTTGTAGGTGCTGTGCTGAACTGGCTGGGACACGTGAGGTTGCAGGTCAGGGATGGGGAGAGGGCGATAGGGACTGTGCCTTGTGATTTCCATAAGTTATGATTTCCCTAACTCGGGCTACTTGCCACCCGAGTTCCCCTTTGGCTTCTGGGACAGGAGAGCTGCCTGGTAGCGCCGAGTAGATGTTAGTGCAAGTCCAAGATTGCAAACTAATGATGGTCGGCTGCCTACGTGCTCCTGAGGGGGAGCTGGGAGCTCAGTGAGCAGCTTTGGTGGGGAAGCATGCTTCTGTAGCTGAGTCATTCTCACATGGACGCGGTCAGATTCTCAATATTTGTAGTGCAATTTGTAGGGTTTCTGGTCCTTCCTGAACTCTGCAGCCATCCTAATGTAAGGTCTTGAGGTCATGAATGGGATCTCTTCCAGTTAGAGATTTAAGAGAGAAAAACTTCGCAGTGAAACAAAGGTCACAGGTGGGAAATTTGGAGCCCGTTAACCTATCTGCCAGAATCCGCTTCAATAGAAAAGCTTTGCCTAGGGTGAGAGAACACACATACACCCCCACACACAGAGGGACCCTCTGCAGGAAGAATGGGAACTGGAGAAGCTGACTCCAGGCTTCACATTAAGGACTGGGTTTTCTTAACTTTGAAAGGTCTTCCATCCCTTCTGTCGGGTGGACCACAGTGGTTGTGTCAACATGTCTTGATCTTGTCTTGAAGTGTTGAGCTAGTCCATAAGCAGGGTGTCTAGGAACAGAGAAAAAATGCTCATGGACTTGTGTTTCAGTGCCAGGCTTTTGTGTCAGGTCAGGAGGGTGAGGAAGAACTCACAGACTGTGTGTATTTACCTGATTTAAAGTAAACAGACCTGTGATAGAAAAGAAACTTGAGTCTACTCTATTGCACATCCCTGTCATTTCTGCATTTGTGAGGGGAGACAGGACCCTCTGGTCCTCCCCTGCTTCATAGCAAATTCAAGGGTGCCTGGGATACCTGAGTCTGTGTCTGAAAACATTAAACTTCATGATCATGAGAAATACTTTCTGTGTTCATTTCATGTTTCTTACAGTGAGCACCATGACAAATCCATGGAATCAGCACATTGCTCACGTAAGAACTATTTGTGGTTAACTTCTGTTGACAGGTTTCACGTGTAATTTAATGTTTTTTCACTAACATACTTTTTTTATTGAAGACATTAACTTTTGGAGTCTAGATAATTGTTTGCATTTACTCTGTGAAGAGGAATTCTAATGCTTTGCTTAAATATTCCTGTTTGTAGTGATTGTTCATTCTTTTTAGATATTAATCTGTTTGTTACTGTCATGACCTGATGCTGATTTCTTCTCGTTTTTATTTATTTCTTACAGGTTGCTCCTTTCATGTCCAATCTGAGACTCCATTATATCTTCATTTCCATTCTGTAGTTCTTGACTGATGTGGCTACTGTGGTCACATTCCTGGGTCTTTTTCTGCAGCTGCAGCTGGGATGCCTTCCCCTGTCCTTACTCCAGAGGTTCCAGTGAGTGTATTTTAAGCACTATGTCCTTTGATCAGGACATAGGCTGCTCTGAATGGAAGGTCACTACTGTCAGGAACCTGATCAGGAATCCAGTCCTCCCTTTGCATCTGGCCTGGACTTCCCACCAATTTTCAGTGTTGTCTGGTTCTCTGACAAGGTGTCTCTGAGGATACTGACAGGAGATGCAGCAGTTCTTAATGTATCTACTCTGTCCATTCTGTTGTTCTAGTCTTGCCTCTAGGACCAGTCTCTATTCTCCTTATATTATATATATTTACATTAATATATTATTGCTGTTAATATCTTAATATTGTTAATGGTTTTAATTAAACTAAAGTGCAGTATCACTCATTGATCTTTATTTCAGGAAATGCTGTCCTTCTGGGATGTGGCCATTGAGTTCTCTGCAGAAGAGAGGGAATGCCTGGAGCCTGCTCAGTGGAATTTGTACAGGGATGTGATGTTGGAGAATTACAGCAACCTTGATTTCCTTGGTGAGGCTCTCATCCATAGTGAATTCTTATTTCACCATCACCATGTAGCTTCCTCACTTTGTACGGTATCTCATGGGAGCATTTCAACAGCCATTTTCATATCGTTTGTTTTCAGAAAAATTAAGGAGATTGCTGTATTAAAAATCATTTCAGGGCCGGGCGGTGGTGGCGCATGCCTTTAATCCCAGCACTCGGGAGGCAGAGCCAGGTGGATCTCTGTGAGTTTGAGGCCAGCCTGGGCTACCAAGTGAGTTCCAGGAAAAGGCGCAAAGCTACACAGAGAAAGCCTGTCTCAAAAAACCAAAAAAAGAAAAATCATTTCAGGAGCATTTCAACAGCCATTTTCATATCCTTTGTTTTCAGAAAAATTAAGGAGATTGCTGTATTAAAAATCATTTCAGGACTGGAGAGATGGTTCAGTTGTTAAGAGCATTGACTGCTCTTCTAGAGGATCGGGGTTCATTCCCCAGCACCTATGTGGCAACTCACAACTGTCTGTAATCCCACGGTCTGACACTCTCATGGGATTGTGTTCTGACAAATAAAGCTTGCTTGGAGTCAGAGGGTGATGCTAGCCACTGGCTGACCACAGAGCTTCAGAGGCTTGTAGAAAGATGGACCGGAAGTGGTAAGTCAGGGCTGAGACAGGATCCAGGATCCAAAGATGTAGGAAGTCACTATGTTCCCCTGCGTCTCTGATCATTCAGGTTTTTCACCCCAATGCCTGACTCTAATTTTTTTATTTGTAGAGATTAATTTGATTAACACTTCATCCTCACACAGACATCCCTACAAGTAAAGCACCAATGCACATGTAAAATTAAAATAACATATTCATAAAGAACCATTTCACTGTTTTTTCTCTTTGTGTTTTACATTTCTGTGTTAGGTGTATTTTTCCTTCACTCCAGTGGGACTCTCAGAAATTCAATGGCATGAGACCTTAAGTACACTTGTTAATTAAATTGTTTCAAAATTCAGGGTTTTTTGGTTTGTTTGGTTGGTTTGGTTGGTTTCTTTGTGTTGTTTTTTGTATTTTGCCTCCCCTTTGTGACTCTGGACAGTCCAGGCTGACAGAGATGAGTGTTTCCATGTAGGTCAACTTGATCCACTTAGAACAGCCACTTTAAAGGCATGAGCCTCCACGGCCGGCTATTCTTTAAAACAGTTTCTCACTGAACCTGCAGCTGCCATTCAGCTGGACTTGTGGGCTGACAAGCCCCTAGGACCTGCCTGTCTTGCCCACCAGTTCTGGGGTTTCAGGTGCATGCCACTGGCCAACTTTTTATTTTTTATTAAGAGATTTTCTATTCATTTTGCATATCAACCACAGATTCCCCAGTCCTTCCTCCTCCCACACAACAGACTCCCCTCCCCCCTTTCCACCTTCTCCAAGGAAAGGTCTTCCCTGTGGAGTCAGCAGAGTGTGGTAGATTCTGATGAGGCAGGTCCAGTCCCCTCCTCCCTGTACCAAGGCTGAGCTAAGTGTCTCAGCATAGGCTCCAGGTTCCAAAAAGCCAGGTTGAGGAACTAAGGACAGGTCCCGCTCTCACTGCCTGGGGGCCCCCTAAACAGTTCAAGCTAAACAATTGTCTTGCTCATCTAGAGGGCCTAGACCAGTACCATGGGGACTCCTCAGCTATTGGTTCACAGTTCTTGTGTTTCCACTAGTTTGGCTAGTTTCTCTGTACTTTTTCCAATCATGGTATCGATATCTCTTGCTATTTATTCCCTCCTCTCTCTCATCGATTGGACTCCTGGAGCTCCACCTGGGGCTTGGTCGTGGATCTGTGCATCTGCTTCCATCAGTCACTGGATGAGGGTTCTATCATGACATTTAGGGTGTTTGGCCATCCCATCACCAGAGTAGGTCAGCTCAGGCACCCTCCTAACCATTGCCAGTAGTCTACAATGGAGGTATTTTTGTGGGTTCCTGGGGATCTCTCTAGCACTCTGCTTCTTCCTATTCCCATGGCATCTTCATTTATCATGGTATCTCTTTCCTTGTTTACCCACTCTGTTCCTATTCCAGGTAGGACCTCCTGTCCCCTAAGCTCTCTTTCCCCTGACCCTTGCCCTCTATTACCCATCGTCACCCCCAGCTTGCTCATGTATATCTCATCCATTTCTCCGATGCTGTGTGATCTTTGTGTCTTTTCTAGTGTCCTCTTTACAAGCTAGCTTCCCTGGAGCTGTGAGTTGCAGTCTGCTTATCCTTTGTTTTACATTTGTATCCACTTATGAGTGAGTACATACCATGTTTGTCCTTCTGAGTCTGAGTTACCTCACTTAGGATGATTTTTTTCTACTTCCATCCATTTACCTCAAAATCTCATGATGTCATTGTTTTTCTCTGTTGAGTAGTACTCCAGTGTGTATGGTTACCACATTTTCTTTATCCATTCTTCAGTTGAGGGGCCTCTAGGTTGTTTCCAGGTTCTGACTCTTAGAAATAATGCTTCTATGAGCACAGTAGAACATGTATCCCTGTGCTGTGATTGAGCATTCCTTGGGTATATGCTCAAGAGTGGTATAGCTGGGTCTTGAGGGAGATTGATTCCCAATTTTCTGAGAAAGCCCCTTATTGATTTCAAAAGCTGCTGTACAAGTTTGCATTTCAACCAACAGTGTAGGAGTGTTCCCCTTGCTTCACATCCTCTCCAACATAAGCTGTCTTCAGTATTTTTGATCCTAGCCATTATGACAGTATCTCAGAGTCGTTTTGATTTGCATTTCCTTGATGACTAAAGAGGTTGAGCAATTCCTTAAATGTCTTTCAACCATTTGAGCTTCTTTTGAGAATTCTCTGTTTAGCTCTATAGCCCATTTTTTTAATCGGACTCTTAGGAATTTTGATGTCTAGTTGCTTGAGTTCTTTACATATTCTGGATATCAGCCCTTTGTCTGAAGTAGGGTTGGTTAAGATCATTTCCCATTCTGTAGGAAGTCATTTTGTCTGATTGAAAGTGTTCTTTGCCCTACAAAAGTTCTTCAGTTTCAAGACGTCCCATTTATTAATTGTTTCTCTCAGTGTCTGTGCTCCTGGTAGTATGTGTAGGAAGTGATCTCCAGTGCCAATGAGTTCAACACTACTTTTTACATTCTCTTCTATCAGGTTCAGAGTAACTGGATTTATGTTGACGTCTTTGATCCACTTGGACTTAAGTTTTGTGCACAGTGACAGATAGGGATCTATTTGCAATCTTTTACATGTTGACATCCAGTTATACCAGCACCATTTCTTGAAGATGCTTTCTTTTTTCCATTGTACAGTTTTGGCTTCTTTGTCAAAAATTAGGTGTTCATACATGTGTGTATTAATGTCAGTGTCTTTGTTCAATTCCATTGGTTCACATGTCGGTTTTTATGCCAGTACCAAGCTGTTTCTGTTACTGTAGCTCTGTAGTAGAGCTTGAAGTCGGGGAACGTGATGCCTCCAGAGGTTGTTTAATTGTCCAGAATTCTTCTGGCTATCCTGAGTTTTTTGTTTTTCCAAGTGAAGTTGAGTATTGTTTTTTTTCTGGTCTGTGAAAATTGTGTTGGGATATTGACGGGAATTGCACTGAATCTATAGATTGCTTTTGGTAAGATTGCCATTTTTGCAATTTTAATCCTACCTATCCATGAGCATGGGAGATCTTTCCATTTTCTGATATCTTCTTCAATGTCTTTCTTCAGGGACTTAAAGTTGTTGCCATACAGGTTCTTCGATTGCTTAGAGTTACCCCAAGGTATTTTATATTATTTGTGGCTATTGTAAAGGGTGATGTTTCTCTGATTTCTTTCTCTGTCCATTTATCATTTGTATATTGGGGGGCTTTGGATTTTTTTGAGTTAATTTTGTTTCCTGCCATGCTACTGAAGGTGTTTATCAGCTGTAAAAGTTCCTTGGTCAAATATAGGGGGTCAGTTATGTATACTATTATGTCATCTGCAAATAGTGAAAGTTTGATTTCTTCCTTTCCAATTTGTATCCCTGCGATCTCCTTTTGTTGTCTTATTGCTCTACCTAGAACTTCAAGTACTATATTGAATAACTATGGGCAGAGCAGAGAGCCTTGTCTTGTTCCTGGTTTTAGTGGAATTGCTTTGAGTTTCTCTCCATTTTCTTTGATGTTGGCTGTTGGCTTGCTGTTAATTGCCTTTATTATGTTTAGGTATGTTCCCTGTATTCCTGATCTCTCCAAGACCTGTATCATGAAGGGGTGTTGGATTTTTGTCAAAGGTCTTTCCAGCATCTAATGAAATGATCATGTGATTTGTTATTTTGAGTTTGTTTATATGGTGTATTACGTTGACAGACTTTCGTATGTTGAACCAACCTTGCATCTCTGGGATGAAGCCTACTTGATATGGTGGATAACTGTTTTGATGTGTTCTTGGAGTCTGTTTGCCAATATTGTATTGAGTATTTTTACATCAGTGTTCATGAGGGAGATTGGTGTGTAATTCTCTTTCCTTGTTGCATCTTTGCTTGTCTTCAGAATCAGAGTACCTGTAGCCTCATAGAAGGAGTTTGGTAATGTTCCTTCTGTTTCTATTGTGAGGAACAATTCAAAGAGTATTGGTATTAACTCTTATTTGAAGATCTGGTAGAATTCTGCATTGAAACCATGCATGGTCCTGGGCTTTTTTGGGGTGGGTGTGGGGGAGGGTTGGAAAACTTTTTTTTTTTTTAAATTTTTTTTTTTTGGTTTTTCGAGACAGGGTTTCTCTGTGTAGCTTTGCGCTTTTCCTGGAGCTCACTTGGTAGCCCAGGCTGGCCTCGAACTCACAGAGATCCGCCTGGCTCTGCCTCCCGAGTGCTGGGATTAAAGGCGTGTGCCACCAACGCCCGGCTAAAATGTGTAGTCCAGGCTGGCCTCGAACTCAAGATCCTCCTGCCTCTGCCTCCTTCAGCAAATCCTACCGGTGCGCACCACCACAACCGGCAGGTTGGAAAACTGTTTTCCAGTTTTAATGTCTGTTTTAATGACTGTTTCTATTTCCTTAGGGGTTATTGGTCTATTTAAATAGTTTATGTGGTCTTGATTTAACTTAGGTATGAGGTATCTATGCAGAAAACTGTCAATTTCTTTTAGATTTTGCATTTTTGTGGAGTACAGGTTTTTGAAGTATGACCTGGTCATTCTCTGGATTTCCTCATTGTAAGTTGTTATGTCTCCCTTTTCATTTCTGATTTTGCTAATTAGGATTCTCTCTCTCTCTGCCTTTTGGTTAGTCTGATTAAGGGCTTGTCTATCTTGTTGATTTTCTCCAAGAACCAACTCATTGTTGGTTTGTTCTTTTTGTTCTTTGTATTGTTCTTTTTGTTTCTATATTATTGATTTCAGCTCTCAATTTGATTATTTCCTGGCATCTCTTCCTCCTGGGTGACTTTGCTTCTTCTTGTTCTAGAGCTTTCAGATGTGCTATTAAGTCCTTAGTGTGAGATTTCTCCAACTTCTCATGTGGGCATTTAGTGCTATGAATTTTCCTCTTAGCACTGCTTTCATAGTGTCCCATCAGTTTGGGTATGTAGTATATTCATTTTCATTGACTTCTAGGAAGTCTTTAATTTCTTTCTTTATTTCTTCCTGGACCCATTGGTGATTCAGTTGAGCATTATTCAGTTTCCATGAGATTGTAGGCTTTCTGTAATTCTTGTTGTTGTTGAAATCTAGCTTTAAGCCATGGTGGTCTGATAGAATACAGGAGGTTATTCCAATTTCTTTTGTATGTGTTGAGATTTGCTTTGTGACTGAGTATGTGTTCGATTTTAGAGAAGGATCCATGGGTTGCTGAGAAGAAGGTATATTCTTTTTTGTTACGGTAGAATGTTCTGTAGATATCATTAACTCCATTTGAGTCATAACATCAGTTAAGTCCCTTATTTCTCTGTTAAGTTTCAATTTGTCAGATCTGTCCAGTGGTGAGAGTGGGGTGTTGAAATGTCCCACTATTAATGTGTCGGGTTTAAAATTGCGATTTAAGCTTTAGTAATGTTTCTTTTACATATGTGGGTGCCCTTGTGTTTGAGGCATAAATGTTCAGAATTGAAACTTCAATCTTGGTGGATCTTTCCTGTGATGAGTATGTAATGTCCTTCTTGATCTCTTTTGATTGATTTTAGTTTGAGGCCTATTTTGTTGCATATTAGGATAGCTATACCAGCTTACTTCTTAAGACCATTTGATTGGAAAGACCTTTCCCAGCCTTTTATTCTGAAGTAGTGTCTATCTTTGTAATTGAGGTGTGTTTCTTGTATGCAACAGAAAGATGGGTCCTGTTTTCATATCCATTCTGTTACCCTGTGTCTTTTCATAGGTGAATTAAGTCCATTGATATTAAGGGTTATTAATGACCTGTGATGTTAGTTCCTGTTATATTTTTGTGGTAGTGTGTGTGTATTTCTCTTCTTTGGGATTTACTGCTATGTGGTTATCTATTGCCTTCGTTTTTTGTTTGTGTATCTGACTTACTTTGGTTGGAATTTTCATTCTAGTGCATTCTGTAGGACTGGATTTGTGGATAAGATGTTTAAATCTGGCTTGGTCTTGGAATGTCTTGTTCACACCAGCTATGGTGGTTGAAAATTTTGGTAGGTATATTAGTCTAGGCTGACATCCATGGTCTCTTACTGTCTGCATTACATCTGTCCAGGACCTTCTGGCTTTCAAAGTCTTCATTGAGAAATCTGGTGTTATATTGATGGGTTTGCCTTTATAAGTCCCTTGGCCTTTTTGTTTGCTGCTCTTAATATTCTTTCATTATTCTGTAGGTTCAGTTTAATTATTACGTTGTGAGGGGACATTTGGGGGAATCTAGTCTGTTTGTTGTTCTATGGGCTTCTTGTGTCTTCATAGGCATTTTTTTCTTTAAGTGGGGAAAGTTTTCTTCTATGATCTTGTTGAATATATTTTCTATGCCTTTGAGTTGGTATTCTTCTCCTTCTTCCATCTCTATTATTTGTAGGTTTGGCCTTTTCATGGTGTCCCAGATTTTCTGGATGTTTTGTGTGATGACTTTTTTGGCTTTGGTATTTTCTTTGACTGATGAATCCATTTACTCTATTGTATCCTCTACACCAGAGATCCTCTCTTCCATCTCTTGTGTTCTGTTGGTTATGCTTGTATCTGTGTTTCCTGTTCATTTACTCAGAGTTTCTATTTCCAGCATTTTCTCTCTTTGTGTCTTCTTCATTGATTCTGTTTCCCATTTCAGGTCTTGAACTATATTCCTCACATGTTTAATTGCCTTTTCATGGATTTCTTGGCTATCTTTAAGGAATTTATTGATTTCTTTCCATTTTTTTTCTTTCTTTCTTTTTTTTTTTTTTTTTTTTTTTTTTTTTTTTTTTTTTTTTTTTTGGTTTTTCGAGACAGGGTTTCTCTGTGTAGCTTTGCGCCTTTCCTGGAACTTGGTTTGTAGACCAGGCTGGCCTTGAACTCACAGAGATCCTCCTGCCTCGGCCTCCTGAGTGCTGGGATTAAAGGGGTGTGCCACCACTGCCCAGCTCAATTTTTTATTTATCTTTTCCTCTATTTCTTTATTGATTTCTTCCAATTTTTTGTTTGTCTTTTCCTCCATTTCATTTTTGATTTTTTCTTGAAAGGCCTCTAGTATCTTTATTATGCTATTCTTTTTTTTTTTTTTTTTGGTTTTTCGAGACAGGGTTTCTCTGTGTAGCTTTGCGCCTTTCCTGGGACTCACTTGGTAGCCCAGGCTGGCCTCGAACTCACAGAGATCCACCTGGCTCTGCCTCCCGAGTGCTGGGATTAAAGGCGTGCGCCACCACCGCCCGGCTTATTATGCTATTCTTAAGGTTACTTTCTTCTGCTTCTTCTACATTGTGATGTTCAGGTCTTGCTGTTGGAGGAAAGCTAGGTTCTGGTGATACCGTATTGCTCTTTATGTTGTTGTATGTATTTTTGCCTTGATGTCTGCCCATCTGCTCCTCTGTTGGTCCAATGAGAGCTGGCAGTTTGGTTTCTATGCCTCAGGAAGTTGTTGGGGTCTCAAGCAGATGGGTATGGGGGCATGGCATGTAGATTGCAGGATCCAGTGGGGGAGTTTTGGTGAGCTGGTTCTTCTAGTAGGAGTTTTGCCTGCTGTCTGGCAACAGGGACAGATTTGGGTGATGGTAACCCGGGGACTGGTTGTGTCCCTGGGATGGGTCCTAGGGGCCTGACAATCAGTTTTACTGATTTTTTTTTCTTACCATTAAATGAAACTCAGAATCTGGTTATTGTAAATTCCTTTATGTAGTGTAGTGATTCTGTCAGAAAACATTTAAGGAACTGATTGTCTGCAATCATTTATTTCATCATCTCTTTCCTTATAAGCCATGTACTGGAAGGTGCATGTCAATTCCAAGTAAAAGAACACATAAACAGTCTTGTTCCTTCTTTTTTTGTGCAAACAGGTCTTGCTGAGTCTAAGCCACACCTGGTGACACTTTTGGAGCAAATACAAGACTCTTCAGATGTGAAGAGACAAGCAGCAGCCAACGTGCAGCCAGGTGTGTAGGAATGAGGGGTTTGGGGCCAGGGTTGAGGTCCAAATATTCCCCAGAAAGGCAGGCTTTCCCATCACCCTGGAACATGACACTGTGGGAGTCATTCTTTGGGTCTGTCCTTCATGTCTTTGTTGTCGAGGCTCATCTCTCAGAAGTTTCTGGTGCTTTAAGTCCTTGAAGCTTTGTATTTCCCCAAGAATAACTCACTAGCTGTGCTTCTATTGACAGTGACTTCCAAGATCTGTCTCTTTGTTGGTTCTCCATTGTGGTGTAAGACTCAGGGAAAGAGAACTCAGTGCTGGTCAGACTGGGAGTCATTTAGTTTTAGAATTTGAGAGCAGACTCTAGCCGAAAGATCTCATACCAAAGTGAACATGATGTCTTGAGTTATGATTTTCTGGCTGAAGTGTTTTCTTTCACTGACCGATCTATTTCCTCTATCATATCCTCCATGCCCAATATTCTGTCTTCCGTATCATGTATTTGTTTGCTTCTGTAGTTCCTGCTCAGTTACTCAGATTTTTATTTCTAGTATTCCCTCGCTTGGTGTCTTCTTCATTGCTTCAGCCTCAATTTTTAGGTCTTGAACTCTTCCCTTCACCTGTTTGATTGCTTTTTCTTGGTTTTCTTGGCTTTTTTAAAGGGATTTGTTGATTTCTTCTAATTTTTGTTTGTCTTTTCCTCAATTTCTTTAAGGGAATTTTTCATTTCTCTTTAAAGGCCTCTATCACCTCCACAAAGTGATGTTTTAGGTTCTTTTCTTCTGCTTCTGTGTTGTGATTTTCATGTCTTGCTCTTATACAACCACTAGGATCTGGTGTTGCCATATGGCTCTTTATGTTGTATGTATGCTTGCATTGGTGTCTACCAGTCTCTTCCATAATCAGTGCAACCGGTGTTTTTGTCTGAAGGAACTGCTCTTGATCCAGTCTGTGGAGGCTCAGTCTGTGTCTCAGGGGCCATTCTTGATCCAACCTGCACTCTTGGGTCCAATCAGAACTCTTGGTGCAATCAAGCTGGTAGATTTTGTGTCTCAGGGAGCTGCTGAGGTCACAGGCATAGGCGTGGTTTTGGGCAGAGGGAGTTGATCTCATAGATTGCAAGGTCTCTTGGGAGATATAGGTAGGGAGATCTGCCCACTGGAGTCTTCCCTAGTGGGCTGCAATGGTGGGGTTAGGGGTTTGTCAAGGGTTGTGCCCTGGGGCCTAGGTACAAGAGTCAGGACTTTCTGGCTAGGAGAAGAGTCACTCACCTCTTGATCCAATCAGAGCTGGTGGAACCTGTGCCTTAGGGAGCCACTTAGGTCAAAGGGAGATGGGTGATTTTGGGTAGGGAGTGGTGTTGTAAATTCAGTGTTTAATGTGCAGGTGTTTGTCCAGAGGCCTGCCCACAGGAGACTTCCCTACTGGCCTGCAACTTGGACAGCAATGAATGAGGGTGGGGAGGCATGAGTTGTGCCCCAGGACCTAGGTCCTAGAGACAGGTCTCTCTGGCTGGGAGAAAAGTCTTTCGTTCACCTCTTGGTACAGTCAGAACTTGCAGATTGTGTGTCTCAGGTTGCCCCTGAGGTCACAGGGGAATGAGTGGGTTTGGGGGAAGGAGGGGGTCTTACAGATTGCAGGGTCCCTAGGGGGTATTGGTGGGGAGATCTGCCTGCCAGAGTCTTCCCTACTGGGCTTCAACTGGGGCAGCAATGGGTAGGAATGGTAGAGCATGGGTTCTGCCTTGGAGCTTAGGACTTAGGCAGGGAGAAGAGTCACTCACCTCCTGGTCCAGTCAGAGCTGGAGGATTCTGTTTTATATATTCTTCTCATCGAAATAAACCATAAATTACTGTCCTAACTTTTTGAGCGATAAATTTAATCTTTTTGTGGACCATCTACTTCTTGTGCAGCATATCTTTTGTACCTGCCAAAATAATACTCTATGTGGAGGATAAAAATGTTCTATTTAGATGATGGCTCAAATTCATATAGTCACAATTAACTTTCTCTTTGCTCAGCTTGGTTACCCTATAATTTCAGGGTTGTCTGGCCATATATCATATCCTGTTTAATGGGTTTACTTCTGTTGTAAAATTTCCTTACAACTTTCTTAGCTATTAAACTTTGAATACTATGCCATTATGTCTAGGTTCTTTTTGGTCATGCCCTTATTCTAGTAGAAGTCTAGATTACTTCTGCCTACAATATTTTATCATTTATGCTTAGTCCCTGTAGGTTTTGAAATGCACTGTAGTTTCTCACTGATGCTTTAATATATATGAGTATATATTTTCTTTGAAAAAGATAAGCATTATGAATATGAAGAATATTTCCAAGCCTTTGTTCATTTCTCAACTTTTGCTCAACAGGAACAACATTCAATGATTATAATGATTACAGCAAGGGTATTGACTGTAACTTATTACGTATTCAAAGCCAGAGAATTCATACAAGGGAGAAACCCTACCAGTGTAAAGAATGTGGTAAGGGCCTTAGTTCTTATAAAACACTTTCCATACACCAAAGACTTCATACTGGAGACAAACCCTATATGTGTAAAGAATGTCATAAGACCTTCAATACTCGCTCTTCACTTTTTATACACCAGAAAAATCATACTGATGAAAAAACCCACAAGTGTGAAGAATGTGGCAAATTATTTTATTATCCTTCAATGCTGAAGCAACATCAAAGAATTCATTCTGGAGAGAAACCACACAAGTGTGAAAAATGTGGCAAAGCTTTTTATGATCCTTCATTCCTGAAGCAACATCAAAGAATTCATTCTGGAGAGAAACCACACAAGTGTGAAAAATGTGGCAAAGCTTTTTATGATCCTTCATTCCTGAAGCAACATCAAAAAATTCATTCTGGAGAGAAACCCAACAAATGTGAAAAATGTGACAAAGCTTTTTATGATCCCTCAATGCTGAAGCAACATCAAAGAATTCATTCTGGAGAGAAACCCTACAATTGTAAAGAATGTGATAAATCCTTTAACACTCCTTCAGTGCTGAAGCAACATCAAAAAATTCATTCTGGAAAGAAACCCTACAAGTGTGAAGAATGTGGCAAATACTTTTATAAACCTTCAGTGCTAAAGCAACATCAAAGAATTCATTCTGGAGAGAAACCATGCAAGTGTGAAGAATGTGGCAAATCCTTTTATAAACCTTCACTGCTGAAGCAACATCAAAGAATTCATTCTGGAGTGAAACCATGCAAGTGTGAAGAATGTGGCAAATCCTTTTACTATCCTTCACTGCTGAAGCAACATCAAAGAATTCATTCTAGAAAGAAACCATGCCTGTGTGAAGAGTGTGGCAGTTTATTTTCTTCATTCTCATCCCTTACTCAACATCAAACAGTTCACTACAAAGACAATCCCTACAAGTGTGCAGAGTGTGGCATAAGGTTTTCCCATTCTGCAATCTTTCAGAAACATAGTAAAATTCATGAAGACAGACCATACAAGTGTGAAGAATGTCACAAAACCTTTCTTTATCACTCATCACTTAAGAACCACAAGGTAGTTCATACTAGACAGAAATTATACAAGTGTGAAGAGTGTGGCAAATATTTTTCCTCAGCTTCATGCCTTAGACGACATCAAATAATTCACTCTGAAGACAACCCTTACAAGTGTGAAGAGTGTGGCAGATGTTTTTCCTCAGATGCATGTTTTAGAGCACATCAAACTATCCATTCTGAAGACAATCCTTATACCTGTGTACAATGTGGCAAACGATATTCCTGTTCTAGGAATCTTCAGGAACATCAAACACTTCATACTGGAGAGAAATTGTACAAGTGTGAAGAATGTGGCAAAGGCTTTCATTATCTCTCATGCTTTAGGAATCACAAGGCAATTCATACTGGAGAAAAACTTTACAAGTGTGAAGAATGTCACAAAACCTTTCGTTATCTCTCATCCCTTAGGAATCACATGGGAGTTCATACTGGAGAGAAACCATTCAAGTGTGGAGAATGTAACAAAACCTTTTGTTATCTCTCATACCTTAGGAAACACAAGAGAGTTCATAGTGAAGAGAAATCATACAAGTGTGAAGAATGTCACAAAGCTTTTCATTATCTCTCATCCCTTAGGAAACACAAAAGAGTTCATAGTGAAGAGAAACCATACAAGTGTGAAGAATGTCACAAAGCCTTTTTTTATCTCTCATCCCTTATGAGACACAAGACAGTTCATACTGGAGAGAATCCCTAAAACTGAATATGTGAGAAGGTTCTCTTCACCTTCATCCTTTAGACAATATAAAAAAGAAAAGGAAATTCATTCTGAAGACAATCCCTAAAATTATGGGCAATGTGACAAACACTTTGTTAATCTTTATGTGCTTACTCAACGGATGCTATATTTCATATGGAGAAATATCCTAAAAATGTCTTAGAATGTTTACTTTTTCAACCCTTAAAATACATCAAATGATTTATTCTGACTCAAACTCCATGAGTGTGTGAAGTGTGGTAAAATATTTGCTAACTATTCAGATCTTACCCACCTCAATGAATCCATAGTGGAGAATATTAGGTTAATCATTTTGGAATGTCAGCAAGAACATCTAACTTCCAATAGCAAAAATGTTAAGAATGTCATCAGAGAGCTGTAGAGATTTCTCTTTGCTAACCCCAACAATTTGTCCAAGCAGTGTGTTTGAAACTTGCCTTGATTAATGAGTCTTTTTCTTCTGTAACTATAAATGTTCTCTGAAACCTTTACCATGCCCTGACTTTGTCCACAGGGTGCCTGGAATCTGAGATCTGGGCTGTGTCATAGTTACTCTTGTTTTTCCCAGTGGAGTCATCCAAGCTCCTGTAATATCTCCCCTAGGTGTGTAAGAATCTCTGTCTCTCTGAGCTAGCAGGTTTTAAACCAGCACATGGCTCTTGAGTCCTTATTGGTAAAAGAAAAGGACAGTGACTTAGTTAAAACTACAGGAAGGCTCTTCCAGTCTAAGCCCTCAGCCTCAAGGCAGCAGCTGCAGCTGAAGAGGTGAAGTCATCAGCTGTGGTATCTGCTGTGCCTCAGATAAAAAACAACAGTGCCCATAGAGCAATAATGACAGACAAGTTATGAGAGGAACCAATGATTTTCTGGTTGGGTTTAATGCTTATTCCACAAATTGTAACTGATGTGATATTAATTTGGTAATATACTTAAGCTTGGCTTGGTGATAAGACCTAGGGAGAATTGAAGGCTGTTATTCTAATAAGTGAATAATAACTAAATGAGCTGAAGTTCTCATCTTTATGCCACAGAGTCAGGAACCCAAGTTCTTATCTTTATCCCACTGAGTCAGGGACCTCTCAACACCCACCAGAGAATATTAGTTGTGTTGTAGATAGAGAATAATACACAGATGCACACTGGTCGAAGTATAGAGAATATTAGCCTGTGGAGGCCCTGATCTAAAAGTGATACCTGTGTCACACATTGTGAAAGAGGTTTCTTACACTTATCTAAAGCCAAAAGTCAGGGAAATCTGAGAGAATAGAGGTAGAAAGAAGGTCAGAGGAAGAAATAGATGTCTGCAGTGAAACTGTAGAAATGTTGAATCATTTTTAGAACAGTGAAACATTGCTAGAAATGTCAGTACCATTTCATGCTTGAATGTGGTTGATATATTGTGTAAATGCCATATGCACATTAGAGAAAACACAGAAAAATGAATAAGCCTCAAGATTACGTGGCAAAGAGTCTATGCTTCTGCAGGGCATTTACCCACCAACCCCACAGTTTCCCTGAGGTTTCTTGAGTGTGAGCAGCGGGAAATATTAGATAGAAGGATTTAGATTGTGAAGATGAACAGATAGAAAATACAGGATAGCCTCAAGAGGGCCTGGAACCTATTTCAATAGGCCCTGATTGTTTCTGCCCCAGGGTATTTACAAAGACGCCTAGGGGTGGAGCAAAAGCCCTCCCCCAACACACCCAAGTGCAAGCCATCTCAGACACCTGCACTCAGGCCCGGGGTCCAATCATCCTCTCTATGCAGACCTGCTGGGTAAAGCCACGAGGAACCTGAAAATGGGCTCCCTCAGGTCCCACTTTCTTAATATATAAAAAATAACTTGTTATTAAGAGTTCACAACAATCTCCATAGCTTTCTACCTCCCAGTATGAGAGTAGAGGATGATAAACATGGCATTTCTCTTTTGGATTAGGTCCAAGGTGACTACAGCAGTCTTTAGCTGCATCAAGCCTGACTAAACCAAAACTTTAATACAACTGCAAACTTAAAGAATCCCTTAGCTTCACTGTTACCATTAACAGGTTAACATAAATATTGCTATCCATAGTTACAATTCTCTCAATCTTACGTCTTTAACTCTTAATAAAATCATTTGAATTTTCTTGCTAACAGAACATAGGAAAAACTTCTGATGTATTCTCAAACTTAAATATTTCCTTAACTCCACAAATCCAGGGTGCATTAATATCAATAGGATAAACATAATTTCTGCAAACATACATTCAACGTTAATTCACTCATAACTCTTCCTTTTCTTTATAATTTTTTAAAACAAAATCTCGAACCTAGTTAGAAAAAACCCAAATTTACACAGTTCCTACACATCCATTTCGAAAAGCAATATTCTCAATCTAACCATTAACACTTTGAAAACTTTTAGCAAAACATCCAACAGCAGTTTCTTAATAAAACTCTTTACACTTTAAAAGTAGTCTCTTAGTATACCCCATTTGCATTTCTTACTAACAAAACATGACATTAAACCACTCAACAATTTTTTAAATTAAATAGACTAAGGAATATTAACTCTCCCTTTTTAATTTTTAAAGCAAAATCTCAAGCCTAGTTAGAAAACTCACACTTTTCTCTTTAAACAGTGCCATTTGTAACAAAACCAGTACCATAAATAATTCCATTTTTACACGAACAGGTCCATAAAAATTCATGAATCACCAGTTAATAAAGCATATATGCATACACAAAATTGCATCTTGACTCTAGGTAGAAACAGTAAATTTCTTCATTTAAAGAGTTCCATTTTTAACACAACAAATTCCAGAAAACAGTTCCCAGGTCATTGGTATAAGTAAACTCAAAATTGTCCAATTGCAATGAAATCAATTATTTATTTCATCAAGTCCCAAAATTCAAATGATAATACTAGCCTTCCAAATAAGAAGAAATGCATAACCAAAATGTTTTTGTAGTTTTATCTCACTATTTTAAGTTCAAAAAGTTCAAAAAACTAAATTCTGGTATCAGGCTTTCACTTCCAAATATGAAGAGATGTTTTACAACCAAAACTTTTTGCAGTTAACAATTTTAGTTCAAACAAGCATCTCTGCAATTTTTATTCTCAAGCCAGAGATGTTTTTAGGTACAGTAGTATTCTAAAGCGCACCATTTAGATTAATTAATATTATAAGAGACAGTAGAGAAGCCTTAGCTATAGGCTGAGCTATCCTAATTAATAAGTATACATGGGTTTTTTTGAGCAGGTGGCCCCAAAGGAAAATTCATGTACAGAGAAGAGTCAGCACATTCAGAGAGAACATGACAACTGAAAGAGGCATGGAGTGCTACTCTGAAAACCCTAGAGTTAGAAAAAGTTAAAGAACACATGGATCTCTCCCCCACCCACTTAGTTACATTACAAACTAAAGACCCATTTGGGTCTCTACATTTTTGATACACTGGTCTCTTATATATGGCTAAGGAAATAAATTGTCTTCAAACAAATCAGACACTAACATGATGTTCTAGGGCTATAGGACAAGTTACAGCCTCATGTATAATAATGAGATATATGCAACTACCAAAACAGGAATTCCACAAGAAATGGCTGATATTGCAGAAAGAGGTAAACTATAGTGAGGCTACTAAACAATTTTTTTCTAAATAATAGGATAAACCATTTATAAAATGCATAGAGGAATTAAGACTGCAAACAAGATGTCAAAGGACAGGCACAGGCTGATAAGGAAATGTGCATGTCCTACAAACTTAATAGATGGTTTATGAACACTGGAATTCTTGTAAAGGTGAAACAAGGGTAGAGGATTGAGAAGTGGTTAAGCAAACACAAACAGAATCAGGACAAGTTGGATGGTAGTCATTTAAGTATCACCTCATGTCCAGATTGATCTTTGGGGACTCTCCAGATTCCTATCCATCATGTTCATGTAACTTCCATGTTCCAAGGTAAGGTATGGTAAAAAAGATAAGTACATCTCTAACTCACTCCCAGGACACCTATCTCTGATGAAGTCACCTGTGCTTTACCTGGCTTCAAACTCAGTCATTCCAATGGCATGACAGTCCATTGATGAGATCTCAAATGACCTAGGAGAAAAAGTTCTGCTAATATCTTTTGGGGAAATTTAGTAGTTGCTTGTTGAGGAGAGAAGATACTCTCTAAAGGTGTAAAGCTCCAAACTTTAGAGTTTACCTAGACAGTATAAGTAGTGCTCAATAGAAGCATTCATGGTTCTCTCCATTGGAACTGTGTATGCAGTGTGCCCAGGACTAATATCCCATGAAGGGAATCATTCCATCCTGGAGGGGCCTCATTATCTCCTGGGAAGGATGCATGTCATAGGCCTTGGGGATTTTCCAGCATATACAAGATTCACATTAAGGACCTGCTGGAGACACTATAAACAGTAAGGATTGTAAAGGAGGAGACCGATCATCAGTGGAGCTGCCTGCAAGTCATACACTGAGCTGTAGGCATGCAGGTAACCTGAGCAATATTTTTAGTATTGCTGATACACATGTATATCAGTTTTCCCTGTTTCTGTTCTAATCCCTCAATCATTCTTCTGTTGGCAACTTACTGATTCATGAATATAGGGACTGTAATGGAATCTTTGATGTGTCATTAATTAGAGCCCGATCTGAGAAGAGTATATGTTCTTTCTTTTCTCCATTAGATAACCACAGGACCTAGTGTCTTTTTTAATTGCTGTGAGACAATGCATTAATAATTCACAACTCGGGCTGGAGAGATGGCTCAGAGGTTAAGAGCACTGACTGCTCTTCCAGAGGTCCTGAGTTCAATTCCCAGCAACCACATGGTGGCTCACAACCATCTGTAATGAGATCTGGTGCCCTCTTCTGGCCAGCAGTCACATATGCTGTATACATAATAAATAAATAAATCTTTTAAAAAAATAAATAAAAATACATAAATGTAATTTAAAAAAAATAATTCACAACTCATTTCATTGTGCAAATGTCCTCTGCTAGTGAGCATAGTATCAGGTTGGCAGGTACGGTCCTCTGCAGTAGTAGACAGCTTACATATTTATCCACAATAGGGGGTAGATAAAGCTAACTTGGAATTGCCCACAATTTTCTATATGAAAAGCCCAGCCCCAATGACACAGCCCTTAGGATAAGGCCACACCTCCTAATCCTTCCCAAGCAGTTTCTATCTACTGCTGCCCAAGCCTTCCATTGTATGAGACTACTGGTTCCTTCCTCTTTTGAAGACAACAGGAATTTAAATTTATACACAATGTGAAATCTCTTGTAATTGTCAGAGAGGTTAAGGTCAATATTGGCAATCCTAGTACTTTGAGCCAGCAATAATTATACTCTGAGCCAAGACCACACCCATGGAAGGCTCTATCTTGTGGAAATGAAATATCATTTGAATGCTGAGAGATAATTGTAGATGTTCTACCTAAAAGCTACACTTCTAGGGATGTTTCTTAGTGCCAGAACCCAGAGAAAAAGGAAACCTTGCTATGGGGTCTGGCCATTTCCCAAGATTGAAGCAGAACTTGATGGCATTGTCCATATTGTACTTCCTTTGTAGACACTGAGGTGCAGCATGTAGGTCAACATGGACCTT
Source organism: Peromyscus leucopus (assembly GCF_004664715.2). Classification (NCBI taxonomy): domain Eukaryota; kingdom Metazoa; phylum Chordata; class Mammalia; order Rodentia; family Cricetidae; genus Peromyscus; species Peromyscus leucopus. Next base: position 59,699 of record NC_051072.1, on the reverse strand, counting down.
TGCAGCAGAGTTAAACTGAACTGATTCACAATGAAACATGGAGAAGACAGCTAAGTTGTATTGGAAACCCATCCTATACTCGTGACAGAAATATAGCAAAGATTAGACAAAGGCTATCTGTTATTCAGAGCACAGAGATAAGAGTCTGAGTTGACACAATTCTTTGGAGACCACATAACTTCAACCAGGATCCACTGATGCCATGTACATAATGTAGCAAGATGTGGGATTTCGCACTGAATTTGTGTCTCACTTATTCATATCTTTCCTTGCCTGATGATGATTCCTTCCTTCTGGAATGTCAAGTGACCACTGTCCAAGGCATGTTGAAGCCATGATCTTATAAGCACTGTGGGATAAGCAATTGTTTGAATTACAAAGTCAAGAGAATTTGGACTTTGACCTTCTTCTATTAGAGTCTAAACAGCCAAAGAGAAATAGATTGTCTCTCTTAGTAAGAGGTGAAAGTGAAACACTCAGAGGCTGCCAGGGTAGAGGTTATGATGTATAGTATGGTATTTGATTGTAAAATTACAATAAGTTATTTGATATCTTTTTTAAAAGATTATTTATTTATTTATTATACAGTGTTCTGTCTGCAGATATCCCTGCAGGCCAGAAGAGGGCACCAGATCTCTTTACAGATGGTTATGAGCCACCATGTGGTTGCTGGGAATTGAACTCAGGACCTATGGAAGAACAAGCAGTGCTCTTAACCTCTGAGCCATCTTTTCAGCCCCAAGTTATTTGATATCTTTGTATTGTAGAAATAATAATTTTTTGTCCTGATTTTGAGAAACTGAGGTAAGTTCAAGGCAGGACCCATGAATTTCAAAATACTGTCACATAGGAATCCTTTCAGCATCAGAGAAGAGGAAATTGCACACAGCAGATGAAATCTCTGCAGAGGGAATTCCAGCAATGGATAAAGGTGAGGTGTCATTACACACTCATGTTTTACCCTGGAGCTGAGTCCCTCCACTTTGGGGAGGAGCAGGTTGTAACATGAACTCACAGCACACCTGGAGACAAATACACATCTTTTAGGTCACTTGACACTTAAGAGAGATTCAGCAAAGCCTTGTGACCTCATGAGTATGTGAGATAACTGACTACATACTAGGTATGGTTCAGTGATGGGAGCTGTTATCAAGATGACATGATGAATAATGCATTTCAGAAAGGATCAACTGTGCCAAAATTAAAAGGCCACTAAGTCTCAGGGCTGGCAAATATTTTGTAAGCTTTGAACAGGTTTTGGTTCCATCTAAACCTGAGAGAATATAATAAGAGGGAGGAAGCACATTCTGAGTGATCAGGACAAGGGAAAGAGAGATGGAGCGCCACGATGAGTACATTGGGAGACAGAACAAATTAATGAACCTATGGAAGTTCCCCACACACACTTAGTTACATTACACACTGAAGAGGAATCATTGTCATGGGACCCATTTTGTCCCTAAATTTTAGATGGTCAGGTCTCTTATGTATGGCTACGGAAATGACTGGTCTTAAATTAGACTCTGACAACCATGTTACAGGATATAGGTCAAGTTACAGCCTTATGTATAAGAGTGGTGCATACACAAGCACCCAAAATGAAAAAATTTCAGCAAGAATTGACTGATATTGCAGAAAGTGAGAAACTATACTGAGGCTACTGAACAATGTATTTCTATGTAACAGGATGAACAATATATAGAGTGAAGACAGAAATTGAGACTGCAAAAAGATGGAGGGATAATATGGAAAATTGTTTGTCCCACAGGCATTAAGACATGGTTGATGAACAGCAGAATCCATGTAAATATGGAAGATGTTTATGGGGCTGAGAAGTGTTCTACATAACTGTAATCAGGACAAGATGGACCAACTGGGGCCCAGCGTTCTATTGTATGAACCTATAGGTAACATTCTCATTCCAAACCACAGTGACTTTGAAGTTATAGACCATGTGAAATCAGCCCTAATTGTCAGAGAGATTAACTCCAATATGGGCAAAACCTGCCCTTTGTACTGACCACACCTACATTTGCCTGAACCAAGAGCACATCCATGGAAGTCTCTATCTAGTGAAAGTGCAATTTCATTTGCAAGGTGAGAGACCACTGCAGGGGCTGATGCTAAAATCGGTACTTCTAGCCGGGCGGTGGTGGCACACACCTTTAATCCCAGCACTCAGGAGGCAGAGCCAGGTGGCTCTCAGTGACTTCCAGGCCAGCCTGGGCTACCAACTGAGTTTCAGGGAAGACCCAAAGCTACACAGAGGAACCCTGTCTCGAAAAATAAAAGAAACAACATACAAAAAAGCTACTTCTAGGAAAGTTTCTCCAGGGTCAGCACCCAAAGTAGAAGGAAACTGTGCGATGGGGCTGACACTGTCCCAAGACAGTAGAACATGACAGCACTGTCCACATTGTACTAGATGTGTAGACAGGAAGTGCACGCTGGAGGTCACCATGACTCTCTGCAGCACTATTAAAGAGATCAGCCTCACCATATAACTGGTCAGATGTTCAGTGTCCCTCCTAACAGTCCCTGTGAGGTCACACTTCATAGAACATGGTGATCACTAAGTGGAATTGGAACCCCACCATATACTCCTGACTCAACTATAGGAAACTGGACTGTTTAGATAGTTTAAACTATCTGTGCTTCAGTCCTGAGTGAATGACCCAGGACCAGTGACCCTTCACTAGGGAGATAAGCATGAGCTCCTAGCACACAGGTGGTGAATATGGACCTGAGTTTGTGAAAAACCATGGAGACACTGGTAAAATTCTAGTAGAGCTCTCACAAAAACTAAATGGCTTACAGAGATTACTAGTTGAAAGTTTTCAAGGGAAAGAAGTACAGGTGGAAAACTGAGATGGATTATGGGAGATCTTTGCAAGTAAGTGTCAGAGAGTTGGACATTTAACTTTGTTCAGTGATTATACAGTCACTGTGTCCCTCATCAATACACTGTAGAGATGCCCATGTTCTCACAAAACTGTTTTAAAAGCCGTGGAGTCAGACCCATGAATGACTCACACAGAGTGTCAGTGAAGAGGAACACGATTTTTATTTATTTACTTATTCGTAGGACAGCATATTCAGACAAAGGCGACTTTATACTCAAATACTTTCACACGTGTTTGTTTCATTTTGTTTTGTTTTGACTTTCCCTTTTTACTTAGATACAAGGTCTCTTTAAATTTCCCAGTCCAGACCATCACCTCTGGTCCATTTGTCAAGGAAACCGCAGAGCAGCTAGGAGCAAGGATTGACAGATGACGGCTGGTTTGAAAATCATCTTTAAAAGGCACTTCTCATTCCCACATTAGTGTAATGCTTCATTAGTTTAAAATAAAACAGAGTCAACGTGATTTTTAAACGCTGTAGTAAGAATCAAATCATAACATATGGGCCATAACTTTACAGGCTAATATTCCTGTCAAAGGCTCGACTCACACTCATGTTTCTTATGTTGTGGATCTGGAGGTGAACACCAGCCTCATGCCCCAGGGATGTCCTGCTGACTCAGCTTCTTCCTCCAATACTCTCCAGAAGGCAGCCATAATCCAATCCACAATAGGAGAAAAGGCCACACCTGGGATCCCACAATTCTTTCGCATAGACTTCTGGGAAATGTAGTCTGCGGTACTGTGACGTCACGGTGAGCCATCCAGGAAATTCCCTCCTGGCTTTCAGTCCACGTGTGAGCAACTTCCTCAAAGTTGGGCGAGAGTCCTGCCTGCTGTACATTTCTGTTGCGTCTCTGACATGGAGGTTGGTCCAGGGTGCAGCGCAGCCTGAGGCACTGTGCTGAGTGCAGGGATCGGTCGTGGAGGGAGCGGACCTGGGTTTTGGAGAGAGAGAGCGCAGAAGAGGCTGCCTTGGAGGTGTTGTGCTGAACTGGCTGGGACACGTGAGGTTGCAGGTCAGGGCTGGGGAGAGGGCGATAGGGACTGTGCCCTGAGTGACAGTTTCCTTAGGACGCCGCTTGCCACCCGAGTCCACTTCGGGCATCTGGGACAGGAGAGCTGCCTGGTAGCGCGGAGTAGATGATAGTGCAAAGTCCAGGACTGCAAACTTATGATGCTCAGCTGACTGCCTGCTCCTGAGGTGGAGCTGGGAGCTCAGTGAGCAGCTTTGGTGGGGGAGCATGCTTCTCTAGCTGAGCGGTTCTCACATGGATGCTGTCAGATTTCTCAGAATCTGTAGAGCAAACGGGGTCTGGTCCTCCTGAACTCTGTAGCCGGCCTAGTGTAACAGTCTTGAGTTCTGAATGTGTTCTCTTCCAGTTAGAGAATTAACAGAAAAATATTTCAGTTAGAGAATTAACAGAAAAATATTTCGAGGTGAAACAAAAGTCACAGGTGGGAAATTCGGGAACCAGTCGACAGATCTGCCAGAATCAGCTGCAATAGAAAAGCTTTGACTAGGGTGAGAGAACACACATAATCCTTCCCCCCCCCACCCCCACCCCCCACACACAGACCCACTGCAGGAAGAATGGGAACTGGAGAAGCTGACTCAGGGCTTCACATTAAGGACTGGGTTTTCTTAACTCTGAAAGGTCTTCCATCCCTCCTGTAGGGTGGACCACAGTGCTTGTGTCAACATGTCTTGATCTGGCCTTGAAGTGTTGAGCTAGTCCAGAAGCAGGATGTCTAGAAAGAGATGAAAAGCACTCATGGCCTTGGGTTCCAGTGCCAGGCTTTTGTGTCAGGTCCGCAGGTTAAGGAAGAACTCACAGACTGTGTGTATTCATGTGATTTAAAGTAAACAGACCTGTGATAGAAAAGAAACTTCAGTCTACTGTATTGCACATCTCTGTCATCCCTGCATTTGTGAAGGGAGACAGGACCCTCTGGTCCTCCCTGTGATACCTCAGTAAAACCCCCCACTCTATCCCCTACAGACAAAGAGAAGCTAAAACCAGGATTCCGAAGTGTAGATAAGAACTTAGACCCCCTTTCCCCAGGTGGCTGTATCTGCTACAGGGACTTTGGAAAACACAGTCAGGATATTCGACCAAAAGACTAAAAAGGGAGGCAGGTTAAAATAAATTATATGGTCTGTGCCTTTAAGAACTAGCCTCACAGAGAAAGGGGAGTGCTTCTTCCAACCTCCCTGCTGTGAGTGAGAGATTTGGAAGAGCCTCCCTGGAGGCTTGTAAACTTAGAAAACACCTTACTTTTGCATTCTGTACCTAAAGTCTCCAGTGGCAGCTTTGGGGACATGATCTAGGCACAACAAGACCCTCACTCTATTGTCTCAAAAGGGGGCCTTAGACAAAGATATCTCAATATAGATAAACCCAGGCCAGTTTCAAGTCCCCAGAAATGATGGCGCCAGCCCCAGGAACAAAAGAACAGTCAGGATGTCTGATGGTAACCAACTAACCTCGAGATGCCCCTCTCTGGAGATAACATGACCAGACCCCGGAGAGGAGTTGTAAAACTCCTGACAGGGCAAACAGATCAGCTAGAATAAGATAAAGTCCAGGCCCGGGAAAAACTGGACCAATCAAGGATGGACCCGTACTAACCCCCTCCCCTCTAAGAAATTTTATGGGTTTTGCCTATAAAAACTAACTTCCCCAAGAAAGATTAACTCTTCTCTGCCTCACTTGAGATGGCTTGAGTTCAGTTCCCTGTCATGACTTGTAACAGATAAACCTTGCTTTTGCATTCTGGTATGCTCGTCCTTGGTGGTCTCTCTGGGGGTTAGTATCTGAGCACAACATTTGGGGGCTCGTTCCGGGATCCCCAGAGACCCCCCGCCGGGACCCCTAAGAGCTCCAGAGGTCCATCTGCACCGATCGGTAAGAGTGCTCTCTGTCTTATGTCTGTCCTGTATATGTCTCTCTCTTGTTACTTTAATTTTGTACTGGTCGACCGATTTGTACTTTTGCAGGCTCTCACTGGGACAGACATGTCCGGACAGTGATCCTGAGAGGGGAAGAGGGACGCTTCCTTCCCTGATTTGGGCAAGGATCCCCTGGTCCTGAGCCATTTGAGGCCACCTCAGAGGTGACCATTTGGTTTGGGTATCTCCCCCCGCCCAAGGAGGGAGTGCCAACTTGTACTTTGTCCCGGGAAATTGTTGGTGTCTTATTGTGGCTTTGTTGTTTTCTCTCTTTGTTGGTTTTCATTGTTGACTTTCTCACCCCTAGACTTAACCTGCCGCCCTGCTACTTCAGAGATCCAGGGTGCCACTGAGAAGGGGAGGTGGCCTGTGAACATCACAGGGCCTAGATGCAGCGGGTTTGGGTTGGGGGGGTCGCCCAGCTCGCTCAGAGAGCTGTATAATAGAGGCAGCCAGGTTGGCCCAGAGGCTGCATGGGAACTAGGCATGGCTGTGTGCTAAGGTGGGCTGTGAGCACTATGGGGCCCAGATAGCTGGCAGGTTCTGGCTGGGCTCCCATGTGGATATGGGACAGAGCTGTCCTCTTTCTCTTCCATGCTGTTGCGTGGGGCTCCCAAGAACTGCCCTGGGGCTAAAACCTGATCAAGGTCTGGCTCCAAGAATGGAATGTCACTGCCTATGATTGATAAGCTACCACGGCTATGTTATAAGTTTAACCAACAGTTTCTTGTTTATGGTATAGTGCTGATGCAAATTCAGAGTTATTCTTGTTATGGTATATGCATGTATTTCTGTTCTTGTTTAAAATATTGCAACTTTACAATATATTCTGGATTACTAAAAAAAAAATCACAAAAAAGATTTTGGTAAGAGTTTCTGTTTTTTTTAAAGAAAAAAAATTTGTCTAAAATAAATGTTTAAAGGATCAAAGAAATGGACTGAGGGTACATAAAAGGTTATAAAAGGTCAAAAAAATATAAACTGTTTGTTATGGTTTCTTATACCTGCAAATACTAAATTTAATTCTGGTTGGTTTTGATCTTAAAAATGGCTAATGATTCTGCAAACTGCTTATATGTGTATATGTACAAGTATGTGACTTAAAAATGTAAACAAGCTTTAACTGTACATATGTATATATATAACTTGGATCCAACTGTATATATATATATATATATATATATATATGTGCAAGTAATTATTATTTTTAAAAAAACGTGCTTTAAACAGCAACCACGTGGCTTCCTCCATCTTGGCTGGTGACCTCATGGGCAGCCATGTAGCTGGCAGCCATCTTTTACTAAGGTTATAAAGATCTACTCGGGTTAACACATAAGTACTTATGTCTTTACCAAGTGTTCAACAACAAGTTTCTAAAAAAATTTAAATAGATAACAACATATGTTTGATAAATTAGATATTTGATAAATATTAAAGCTGCACCTAAATGCTTTTTTACACAGGAATATACCTTGCTCTGGCAGCTAAACTTTGTAATTTATGCCATGTTTTCTCCCCCTTAAAGTAAAAAAAAAAATTATAATAATATTTTATTGCTGATATTACAAAAGACATTTGAGAGATCTTAATCTTTTAAAAACAGTTTTTATAGTTAAAAACCAATGACTTAAAAATGTTTAAAAATGTTGTCTAGCCTCCTTGTATTTGCAAAGTTTGTTAAGCTCAAGTTATTTAGATAAAATGATATATATATATGTTTTATATTGATATTTTATTTTGGTTTCTTTATTGAACCCATATTTGATGCTAGAAGAGCTTCAACTTAAAAGCATTGTTTTTAGGCTACTTATTATAGACTATTAAAGAACATAAATAGTCAGTCATAAATAATCAAGTTTTTTTTATTATAATCAGGGTAAGTAAATACTGATATAATATTACAGGGATATGTTTACTTATTTACTCAGTCCCTTGCATATGTTTTCAGGGTGGAGCTTGAAACAAGTAACTAGAATCAAAGTTTGTCTATTCAGATACACTTGGACAGCCCTCATACTTCAGAGATCTGCAGAATATGGCATTTAAATGTTGATCTAAAAGCTTATTATATCAGACAGGCTTCCAGATCCTAGCAGTGACCCAAGGTCTCCAAAGAAGATTACATGCAAGGCACCACAACGTCTCTGCCTGGATCATGGCTACACTGACCACAGGGCAAGATGCCCCAATGCCTGGCTTACCCGAGAGCTGCAGAAGGAGGTGGCACATTTTTGGGAGCTGCTGATGGCTCAGGGACTCTCAGCCTCTGCCCTAAGAGGTCTAAAGGTAAAAGAAAACAGTCCTGTAGATGCTCTGTCAGCAGTATCATCTCCTCCCACCCCAGCTTCACCCTAGTCTCCTCCTCCACACAATGGGGAGCTGGAGCCCTCCTTCTCCCCCAGTGCTGAGCCCCAGATTGGGCCTGAGGAGGCCATAGAGAGGCTACAGGAGACGAAAAAGATTATTGCCAAGATAAATGAGACTTGAAAAAAAAAAGCCTCCTAAGACAAAAGCCCTCAGAATAGAGAGAGAAACATTGCTGGCTAAGATGGGCGTGGCTGTCCAAGAGGATGGTGGTACTGTAAAAGACTCCCTGCCTGGTAAATCTAAATGAGGACCCCTTGATGTCTGAGTGTCTTCCCTACCACATTACAGATAATGTCACCAGGGTTGCCCAGGTAGATGCGGATATCAAGTTGACTGGACAATTCATCTGGGAGCAACATTGTCTCTTCCAAAGCATCCCCCAGCATGATGGAAAAGTGATGGTCACATTAGAGCCTGGTAAAGGAGCTGATGGGAAGCTTGTGACGGAGCCGCTGGTGCTGAAGTCAGGAAACAGGATCGTAATGGGCCGGATGGTGAAAAAAGATTGATGCTGTTCTGACTGGTGCCTCCAACGCTCTGGAGACCTGGGTAGGAATTGGTCCCTGTAATTTATAGGATTGGAAGCTTCTTGGTCTGCACTCAGATATTATCCTTCTCAGACTTCTGATAGTACTGATGGCCAGGCTAGCTCTAACTTTGTCAGCATGGCAGCATCACACAATCAGATCCTTCTGCAAGGAGATAGCTAGCTTGTTAGTTCACTTTTAGGATAAAAAAACTTCTAAGCTTTGATGATCTCAAAAAAATGATTTAAGATAAAATATGTTTCAGATTACTCTCCTGTCCTATGGTTCAGAGCTTAACATTTAGGAAACCTGATGAACTGGTAGAGCAATGACTACTTACTGTTCAGTCACAAGCTCAACATTTTGGATTTGTTTTAGATGTCATCTAAATATATGTAAATATAAACCTAAAAGTGCTTCTCATCAGGCCAAAAATCTCTGTCCAATTTATACCTGGCTTTCTGGACAGAAGGAAAATGCACAAGCTTTTAACCCAAATCTATAGTTCTTGTTGGGACTCAAAGGTATGAGTCCGCTTCTGCTGTTTTACAGATACCCATTACCTGCTTTGTTTACAATATGGATTTCAGTACAGATTGGTAATACTAATGTATCTAAAACTTTTATGTCATTTTGTAAGTAGGCCTCAAAGGATCAAAAAAGTCACAAAACCTAGACCCACTTCACAGAGGTCAAAAGGACCCCAGATAAGTATTCCTAAAGATGATATTTTCCTCTCTCATGGTCTTGGGACTAGTGCTTTTCCCATTACTAAGGATATGGACATAAGGGTTCCAAATAAGTTCATAAATTTTAACTTCTGTTTCTAGTTTAAATTTGTCTCAACAGATCTCCACTTGGCTGGCAGTCACCTCCAAGCTTCAGTTGCTGACTATACTGCTCCAGACGACTGTGAGCTCCGGACTTGCTAAAAGCTGATGTAGACCAGCCCAGCTAACATGATTCTTCCCTGTCCCTATGGGGTCAGGCAGCTACATGCTTCTGACAAAAATGCCCCTTGCCCAGTCTTTGACCAGCATTTCAGCTTTCTACCCCCGCCCGACAACTGCGCCCCAGTGCCAGCTCGAAGCAGTTCCAGAAGAAAACACATCGTCCATGTTCCCTCTTCAGTAAGGCTAAAATGCTGGGTCAAAAAAGCTCCCTGACATAGAGGCAAGTCTAATAGGGCCCACTGTGATCCTCATTATCTTACTCAGGCCCTATATGCTTAACAGACTAGTACAATTTATAAAACAGAGGCTAGGCAGCATATAACTCATGGTACAATGGGGTTATACACAAGTCAGGACCACTGAATACAAGTCATGTGCAGACCCCGAAGTGAGAACATGGAAATCTCTTAAATTAGAGCAAGTTAGGTGCCCATGATTGAGCCCTTCTAGGAAGAAAGAAAGGGGGAAATGTGATACCTCAGTAAAACCCCCCACTCTATCCCCTACAGACAAAGAGAAGCTTAAATCAGGATTCGTAAGTGTAGATAAGAACTTAGAGCCCTTTTCCCCAGGTGGCTGTATCTGCTACAGGGACTTTGGAAAACACAGTCAGGATATTCGACCAAAAGACTAAAAAGGGAGGCGGGTTAAAATAAATTATATGGTCTGTGCCTTTAAGAACTAACCTCACAAAGAAAGGGGAGCACTCCTTCCAACCTCCCTGCTGTGAGTGAGAGATTTGGAAGAGCCTCCCTGGAGGCTTATAAACTTAGAAAACACCTTACTTTTGCATTCTGTTCCTAAAGTCTCCAGTGGCAGCTTTGGGGACATGATCTAGGCACAAGACCCTCACTCTATTGTCTCAAAAAGGGAGCCTTAGACAAAGATATCTCAATATAGATAAACCCAGGCCAGTTTCAAGTCCCCAGAAATGATGGCGCCAGCCCCAGGAACAAAAGAACAGAGTCAGGATGTCTGATGGTAACCAACTAACCACAAGATGCCCCTCTCTGGAGATAACATGACCAGACCCCGGAGAGGAGTTGTAAAACTCCTGACAGGGCAAACAGATAAGCTAGAATAAGATAAAGTCCAGGCCCTGGAAAAACTGGACCAATCAAGGATGGACCCGTACTAACCCCCACCCCTCTAAGAAATTTTATGGGTTTTGCCTATAAAAACTAACTTCCCCAAGAAAGATTAACTCTTCTCTGCCTCACTTGAGATGGCTTGAGTTCAGTTCCCTGTCATGACTTGTAACAGATAAACCTTGCTTTTGCATTCTGGTATGCTTGTCCTTGGTGGTCTCTCTGGGGGGTTACGATCTGGGCACAACACTCCCCTACTTCATACCAAATTCAAGGGTGTCTTGGATACCCGAGTCTGGTTCTGAAAACATTTAACTTCATGGTCATGAGAAATACTTTCTATGTTTCATTTCTTGTTTCTTACAGTGAGCTCCATGACAAATCCATGCAATCGACACTTTGCTGACTTAAGAACTATTTGCTGTTAACTTCTTTTTTTTTAAAGATTTATTTATTTATTATTTACACAGAAGAGGGTGCCAGATCTCATTACAGATGGTTGTGAGCCACCATGTGGGTGCAGGGAATTGAACTCAGGACCTTTGGAAGTACAGTCAGTGCTCTTAACCTCTGAGCCATCTCTCCAGCCCTGCTGTTAACTTCTGTTGACACATTTCACATGTTTTTTACTAACATAGTTTTTTTGTTGAATACATTAACTTTTGGAGATTAGATAATTGTTTGCCTTTACTGTGAGGAAGAATTCTCAATGCCTGCTTAAATATTCCTGTTTGTAGTGATTGTTCATTCTTTTTGGATATTAATCTGTATTTGTCACTTTTATGACCTGATGTTGATTTCTTCTGGTTTGACTGATTTCTTCCAGGTTGCTCCTTTCATATCTAATCTGAGACTCCATTATTTCTTCATTTCCTTTCTGTAGTTCTGACTGATGTGGCTACTGTGGTTACATTCTGGGTCTTTTTCTGCAGCTGCAGCTGGGATGCCTTCCCCTGACCTTACATCCAGAGGATCTACTGTTTTTATTTTAAGCACTGTGTCCTTTGATCAGGACATAGGCTGCTCTGAACGGAAGGTCACTGCTGTTAGGAACCTGATCAGGAATCCAGTCCTCCCTTTGCATCTGGCTGGACTTCCCACCAATCTTCAGTTTTGTCTGGTTCTCTGAAAAGTGTCTCTGAGGGATACTGACAGGAGATGAATGCGTTTTTAATGTATCTACTCTGTCCATTCTGTTGTTCTAGGCTTGACTCTAGGACCAGTCTCTATTCTCTTTATATTATATATATTTACATTAATATATTATTGCTGTTAATATCTTAATATTGTTATTGGTTTTAATTAAATGAAAGTGCAGTATCATTCATTGATCTTTATTTCAGGAAATGCTGTCCTTCTGGGATGTGGCCATTGAGTTCTCTGCAGAAGAGAGGGAATGCCTGGAGCCTGCTCAGTGGAATTTGTACAGGGATGTGATGTTGGAGAATTACAGCCACCTTGTGTTCCTTGGTGAGGCTCTCATCCATAGTGAATTCTTATTTCACCATCAACATGTAGCTTCCTCACTTTGTATGGTATCTCATGGGAGCATTTCAACAGCCATTTTCATATCCTTTGTTTTCAGAAAAATTAAGGCTGTATTAAAAATCATTTCAGGACTGGAGAGATGGTTCAGTTGTTAATAGCATTGACTGCTCTTCTAGAGGATCGGGGTTCATTCCCCAGCACCTATGTGGCAACTCACAACTGTCTGTAATCCCACGGTCTGACACTCTCATGGGATTGTGTTCTGACAAATAAAGCTTGCTTGGAGTCAGAGGGTGATGCTAGCCACTAGCTGACCACAGAGCTTCAGAGACTTGTAGAAAGATGGACCGGAAGTGGTAAGTCAGGGCTGAGACAGGTTCAGAGCCCTTTAGGATCAAGTTGCCAAAGATATAGGAAGTCACTGTGTCTGTTCCACTGTGTCTCTGGTCTTTCAGGTTTTTACCCCAATATCTGACTCCATTTTTCTTATTTGTACAGACTTATTTGATTAACACTTCATCCTCCCCTGTAGACAAATTTCTAAACAGTCTTATTAAATAAGAAACACAGAGCCAAATACAGAGGAAATAGCCAAAGAGATCAGAGCAACAGCCACGACTATCCTTAGCTTACCACCAGCAGTAGCTTCCCAGAGAGAGCTTCTTCCTGCCTGACTTGTGGTTTTATTGTCTTTCTGTTCTGTCTTCTCATTGGCTCTAAGCCCATTCACATGACTTCCTCTTCCCTGCTTGTCTCTACAGACCTCCAGGTCTCTATGGTTGGTACTGGGATGAAAGGCTTGTGTAACCACACTCTGCTGTGTCCTTGAGCACACAGAGACTCTGCCTGTCATGTGATCAGATTAAGGGCGTGTGCTACCATCACCAGACTTCTGCTTAATGGTTATTTGACCTCTGATCTCCAGGCAACTTTATTTATTAACATACAAATGAAATACCACATTTCATCACAAATAAAATATTACCACAGTCACCGACACATACATGCAAGTAAATTGCCAATGCATACGTAAAATTAAAATAACATATTAAAAAAAGAATCATTTCACTGTTTTTCTCTTTTTGTGTTTAACATTTCTGTGTTAGGAGTATGTTTCCTTAACTCCAGTGGAACTCTTAGAAATTCAATGGCATGAGACATGGAGTACACATGTTAATTAAAATGTTTCCCCATTCCGTTTTCATGTGTTTTTCTTCCCTTTAAATGAAATTCAGAATCTAGATATTGTAAATTCTTTCATGTAGTGTAGTAATCTTGTAAGAAAATATTTAAGGAACTGATTGTCTGCAATCATTTATTTCATCATCTCTTTCCTTATAAGCCATGTACTGGAAGGAACATGTCAATTCCAAGTAAAAGAACACATAAACAATCTTGTTCCTTCTTTTTCTGCAAACAGGACTTGCTGTGTCTAAGCCACACCTGGTGACACTTTTGGAGCAAAGACAAGACTCTTCAGATGTGAAGAGACAAGCAGCAGCCAATGTGCAGCCAGGTGTGTAGGAATGAGGGGTTTGGGTCCAGAGTTGAGGTCCAAATATCCCCCAGAAAGGCAGGCTTTCCCATCACCCTTGAATATGACACTGTGGGAGTCATTCTTTGGGTTTCTCCTTTATCTTTGTTGTCGAAGCTCATCTCTCAGATGTTTCTGATGCTTTAAGTCCTTGAAGCTTTGTATTTCCCCAACTACAGCTCACTAGCTGTGCTTCTATTGACAGTGACTTCCACGGGTTTTCTTTTTGTTGATTCTCCATTGTGGTGTAAGACTCAGGGAAAGAGAACTCAGTGCTGGTCAGACTGGGAGTCATTTAGTTTTAGAATTTGAGAGCAGACTCCTGCCAGAAAGATCTCATACCAAAGTGAGCATGCTGTTCTGAGTTATGACTTCTTTTGGCCGAAGTGTTTTCTTTGACTGACCGATCTATTTCCTCTATCATATCCTCCATGCCCAATATTCTGTCTTCCGGCTCATGTATTCATTTGCTTTTACTTGCTCTATAGATCCTGTTCATTTACTCACTTCTGTATTTCCTGCTCATTTACTCAGATTTTGGTTTCCAGCATTCCCTCTCTTTGTGTCTTCTTCATGGCTTTGGTTTCAATTTTCAGATCTTAAACAGTTTCCTTGACCTGTTTGTGTAGACGAAATTCTAAACGGTCTTATTAAATAAGAAACACAGCCAAATACAGAGTTAAAAGAGACTGGAGCACTAGAGAAGAACCAAGACCACCATATCTTACCACTCCCTGCCATCCTTCCCCTTTAATCCTAGCCTTCTGGTGGCAGAGATCCATCCGGAACTCTGTGAGTTCAAAGCCACACTGGAACCAGCCAGGCAGGTGACTCCCACCTTTAATCCCAGACATTTATGGCAAGAAGAAGAAAGGTACATAAGGTGTGAAAACCAGGAACTAGAGCCATGTTAAGCTTTTAGGCATTTGAGCAGCATTTCAGCTGAGATTCATTCTGAATGAGGACTCAGAGGCTTCCAGTCTGAGGAAACAGGATCAGTTGAGGAATTGGTGAGGTCAGGTGGCTGTGGTTAGTTCTGCTTCTCTGATTTTCCAGCATTCACCCCAATACCTGGCTCCAGGTTTGTTTTTTATTAATAAGACCTTTTAAGATTTAGGCTATATGTTTGATTGCTTTTCCTTGGTATTCTTTGTGTTCTTTAAGGGATTTATTGATTTCTTCTTAATTTTTGTCTTTTCTTCAGTTTGTATAAGGGAATTTTTCATTTCCTCCTTAAAAGCCTCTATCATCTTCACAAAGTCATTTTAAGGTTCCTGTCTTCTGCTGCTATGTTGTGATATTCAGGTCTTGCTGTTGTGGAACATACTGCTCTTTATGTTGTATTCTTGCACTGGTGTCTACCAAGCTCTTCCTCTAGTTGGTGCAAGAGGTGTCTGTGTGTGAAGGAACAGCTCTTGATCCAGTCTGTGCTGGCTGTGTCTGTGTCTCAGGGGCCCACACTTGATGCAATCTGCACTCCTGGTCCAATCAGAACTCTTGGTGCATCAAGCTGGTAGATTCTGTGTCTCAGGGAGCTGCTGAGGTCACGGAGAGATGGGTGGTTTTGGGGGAGGGAGTTGTTCTTGTAGATTGCAGGGTCCCCTGGGGGATATTGGTAGGAAATCTGCTCACTGGAGTCTTCGCTAGTGGCCTGCAATGCGTGGGTGTGGAGGTGAGTCGAGGGTTGTTCCTTGGGTCTTAGGTCCTAGAGTCAGGATTTTGTGGCTAGGAGAAGAGCAGATCACCTCTTGGTCCGATCAGAGCTGGTGGAACCTTTGTCTTAGGAGCCACTTAGGTCAAAGGGAGGTCGGTGGAGTTGAGTAGGAGTGGAGTTGTGGATTGCAGGGTGTAATGGGCGGTGTTTGTCCAGAGGCCTGCCCACAGGAGACTTCCCTACTGGCCTGCAACTTGGGCAGCAATGAATGAGGGTGGGGAGGCATGAGTTGTGCCCCAGGACCTAGGTCCTAGAGACAGTACTTTCTGCCTGGGAGAAGAGTCAGTCATTCACCTCTTGGTACAGTCAGAACTGGCAGATTGTGTGTCTCAGGTTGCCCCTGAGGTCACAGGGGGATGAGTGGGTTTGGGGGAGGGAGGGGGTCTTACAGTTTGCAGGGTCCCTAGGGGGTATTGGTGGGGAGATCTGCCTGCCAGAGTCTTCCCTACTGGGCTGCAACTGGGGCAGCAATGGGTAGGAATGGTAGAGCATGGATTCTGCCTTGGAGCTTAGGACTTAGGCAGGGAGAAGAGTCACTCACCTCCTGGTCCAGTCAGAGCTGGAGGATTCTGTTTTATATATTCTTCTCATCAAAATAAAGCATAAAATAGTGTCCTAGGGGCTGGAGAGATGGCTCAGAGTTTAAGAGTACCAACTGCTCTTCCAGAGGTCTTGAGTTCAATTCCCAGCACCCACGTGGTGGCTCACAACCATCTGTAATGAGATCTGGTGCCCTCTTCTGTATACATAATAAATAAATAAATCTTTAAAAAAAATAGTGTCCTAAATTTTTGAGTGATAAATTTAATTTTTTGTGGATCATCTCCTGTTTGTGCAGCATAACTTTTCTACCTTCCAAATTAAAACTTTATGTGGAGGATAAAGATGCTTTTTTTAGATGATGGCTCGGATTCATACAGTTACAATTAACTGTCTCTTTTTTGGATTCACTTCTTGATTTATAATTTCAGTGGTTTATTGTTTAATGGGTTTATTTCTGTTTTAAAATGCCCTTACAACATTATTAGTTATTAAACTTTGAATACTATGCCATTATGTCTAGGTTGTTTTTGGTCATGCCATTTTTCTAGTAGAAGTCTAGATTATTTCTGCCTACAATATTTTATCATTCATGCTTAGTCCCTCTAGGTTTTGAAATATACTGTAATTTCTCATTGATGCTTCAATATGTATGAGTAAATGCTTCCTTTGGAAAAGATAAGCATTATAAGTATGAAGAATATTTCCAAGCTTTGTTCATATCTCAACTTTTGCTCAACAGGAACAACATTCAATGATTATAACGATTACAGCAAGGGTATTGACTGCAACTCATTAAGTACTCAATGCCAGAGAATTCATACAAGGGAGAAACCCTACCAGTGTAAAGAATGTGGTAAGGGCCTTAGTTCTTATAAAACACTTTCCATACACCAGAGACTTCATACTAGAGAAAAAATCTACACATGTAAGAAATGTCATAAGACTTTCAATACTCGCTCATCACTTTTTATACACCAGAAAAATCATACTGATGAAAAAACCCACAAGTGTGAAGAATGTGGCAAATTATTTTACTATCCTTCAATGCTGAAGCAACATCAAAGAATTCATTCTGGAGAGAAACCCTACAAGTGTGAAGGATGTGGCAGAGCTTTTTGTTATACTTCATTCCTGAAACATGGTCAAAGAATTCTTTCTGTTGAGAAAGTCTACAAGTGTGAAGAATGTGGCAAAGCTTTTTGTTACCCTTCATTACTGAAGCAACATCAAAGAATTCATTCTGGAGAGAAACCCTACAAGTGTGAGGAATGTGGCAAATCTTTTTACAATTCTTCATTACTGAAGCAACATCAAAGAATTCATTCTGGAGAGAAACCCTACAAGTGTGAAGAATGTGGCAAATCTTTTTACAATTCTTCACTGCTGAAGCAACATCAAAGAATTCATTCTGTAGAGAAACCATGCAAGTGTGAAGAGTGTGGCAGTTTTTTTTCTTCATTTTCATACCTTAGACAACATCAAAGAATTCACTCCAAAGACAATCCCTACAAATGTGAGGCGTGTGGCAAAAGGTTTTCCCATTCTGCAATCCTTCAGAAACATAGTAAAATTCATGGAGAGAGACCATACAAGTGTGAAGAATGTCACAAAACCTTTCTTTATCACTCATCACTTAAGAACCACAAGATAGTTCATAGTGGACAGAAGCCATACAAGTGTGAAGAGTGTGGCAAATGTTTTTCCGCTGCTTCATGCCTTAGACGACATCAAATAATTCACTGTGAAGACAACCCTTACAAGTGTGAAGAGTGTGGCAGATGTTTTTCCTCAGATTCATGCCTTAAGGGACATCAAATAATCCATTCTGAAGAGAATCCATATACCTGTGTACAATGTGGCAAACGATATTCCCGTTCGAGGGATCTTAAGGAACATCAAACACTTCATACTGGAGAGAAATTGTACAAGTGTGAAGAATGTGGCAAAGACTTTCATTATCACTCAGCCCTTAGGAGACACAAGACAATTCATATAGGAGAAAAACCCTACAAGTGTGAAGAATGTCACAAAGCCTTTCGTTGTTTATCATATCTTAAGAAACACAGGAGTATTCATACTCAAGAGAAACCCTACAAGTGTGAAGAATGTCTGAAAGCCTTTCATTTTTTCTCATCCCTTATTAAACACAAGAGAGTTCATAGTAAAGAGAAATCCTACAAGTGTGAATAATGTCACAAAGCCTTTCCTTATCTCTCATCCCTTAGTAAACACAAGACAGTTCATACTGGAGAGAAATCCTACAAGTGTGAAGAATGTCACAAAGCCTTTCATTATATCTCATCCCTTAGGAGACACAAAAAGGTTCATAGTGGAGAGAAACCCTACAAGTGTGACAAATGTCAGAAAGCCTTTCTTTATCCCTTATCCCTTAGGAAACACAAGACAGTTCATACTGGAGAGAATCCCTAAAACTGTGAGGAGTGTGACAGATGGTTCTCTTCACCTTCATCCCTTAGACAACATACAAAAGAAAAGCAAATTCATTCTGAAGACAATCCCTAAAATTGTAGAGAATCTGACAAAAACTTTGTTCATCTTTATGTTCTTACTGAACACATGGTATATATAGTTCATAGGGGAGAGAAATCCTACAAATGTCTTAAAATGTTTATTTTTTCAACCCTTAAAATGCATCACATGATTCATTCTGACTACAAACTCCATGAGTGTGTGAAGTGTGCTAAAATAATTGCTAACAATTCAGATCTTACCCACCTCTAATGAATCCATAGCGAAGAGTATTAGGTTAATTATTTTGAATGTCAACAGGAATCTCTAACTTCCAATAGTAAAAATGCTAAGAATGTCATCAGAGAAGAGTAGAGACTTCTCTTTACTGTAACATCCAACAGTTTGTTCAAGCAGTGTGTTTGAAACTTGCCTTGATTAATGAGTCTCTTTCTGCTGTAGCTATAAATGTTCCCTGAAACCTTTACCATGTCCTGAAATTGTCCATGGGGTACCTGGAATCTGAGATCTGGGCTGTGGCATAGTTACTCTTGTTTTTTCCCAGTGGAGTCATCCAAGCTCCTGTAATATCTCCCTTTGATGTGTAAGAATCTCTGTCTCTCTGAGCTAGTAGGTTGTCATCAGTATCTGGCTCCTTATTGGTAAAATAAAAGACAATGACTTAGTTAAAACTACAGGAAGGCTCTTCCAGTCTAAGGCCTCAGCATCAAGGCAGCAGCTGCAGCTGAAGAGGTGAAGTCATCAGCTGTGGTATTGATAGTATGAGGTGCAGCTGCTGTGCCCCAGATAAAAAACAACAGTGCCCATAGAGCAATAATGACAGACAAGTTATGAGAGGAACCAATCTCTTTCTGATTGGATTTAATGTTTATTCCACAAATTGTAACTGATGTGATATTAATTTGGTAATATACTTTTGCGTGGCTCGGTGATAAGCCCTGGGGAGATATTTATGCTGTTATTTTAATAAGTGGATAATAACTAAATGAGCCCAAGATCTCATCTTTATGCCACAGAGTCAGGAACCCAAGTTCTTATCTTTGTCTCAAAGAGTTAGGAACCCAAGTTTTTATCTTTATCCCAAAGAGTCAGGAACCCACCTTCTCATCTTATCCCACAGAGTCAGGGACCTCTCAACACCCACCAAAAAGTATTAGTTGCATTGTAGATAGAGAATAATACACAGATGCACATTTGTCAAAGTGTAAAGAATACTGATCTGTGGAGGGCCCTTGTCTAAAAGTGACTTCTGTGTCACACATTGTAAAAGAGGTCCCTTACGTAGAGCTAAAGCCAAAAGTCAGGGAATCCTAAGGGAAAAGAGGCAGAAAGAATGTCAGAGGCAGAAATAGTCGATGTCTGCAGTGCAACAGTAGAATTGTTGAAACATTTTAAAATTCTGAAACATGTCCACAGGCTTCCAGGCTCCAGTCAACTGTCCTACATCCCTACACACATTTTTTGGGGGATCAGAATGGCTCTGACCCCTCTAAGATTGCCCCCACTTCCCCTGTTCTGAGTGCGCTGAGGTCAGGCTGTTCTGCAGATGTTTTGCTGTTTGGTATATCTCGTGGTTTGGCAGCTGTGGCTTCCTGGGGCATGCTGATCATTCCTTGACCCTGGGTGCTTGATAAACAATTCTGTTTGTTCCTCCTGAAAGGGTATATAAGATGGGGAAGAAAGAATAAAGAGTCCTGATGCTTGCAACTTGACTGGTGTGTGCTGTGTTCATCCCAACTTCCCTTGCCAGGTTTCGGGCCCAATTGCCGTGCAGGCATGGCAGTGGAGGTCTCACCGAGACCTGGAAAGCAGGGTTTGAAGGACGGGGTTGCTCCTGGCCTAGCATCGGAGTGAATTGGGGATACGAGTAATTAAGGCACGTTCCATGGGGAACACTACAAGTATATCTCAGATGGCCACTGAGATCACTAAGGTTTTAAAACAGCAAGGAACAGAAATTAAGCAAAGTACCGCAGTCACATTTGTTAGAATTGTTGCAGAAGTCAGTTCTTGGTTTTTAACTGCAGGGGGATTTGAATATCCCTGACTGGGAACAAGAGAAACAGGCCTTACAAAGGGCCCTTCATGAGAGGGGCCCAGATAACTTACCTATAGTTACATTTTCCTTATGGAGATTAGTTAAAGATGCCTTGCTAACAGAGAAAGTTAAAGTACAAGAACAATTAGCTGAGGCTACTAGACTTTTTAATGAGGTTCAAGAGGAAGAAACTAAGAAATTTGTAAGCGCTGTAATGAGAAATCAGACTTGTTATGGGGCTTGGAGACCGAGTTGTCAGAATCAGAAGGAGAGGACTCGGAGGAGGAGAGATTGAAGCAAGAAATCAAAGAGTTAAAGAAAAAATTAAAACAATGTAAAGTGAAACCAAATGACAGTTTAGGCAAAGAGGATGCTGTTGTCACTCAGCTATCTGTGCCACCTCTACCTCCGGCCTATTATGAGGAGGAGGATTAGAAATGGGCAAATGTAAAAGAGTATTGAGTAGCAGCCTTCCAAAATTCAGGTGCCCATGCATTCCCGGTCATAGAGACAGATGAGAAATGCTGCTTCTGATGTATCAAGTGAAGCTGGAGATGGTGTATTGGAGCCTGTTAAAAAATGCCCCAGTGCTGATGCCTGTAGGGATATATAGCCCTCTCTTCTGTTTATGCTAGTGGTTGGACTATGGGCCGTCCGTTGGCCCGTATACCTATGGATAAAACTTTAATGATTTTATTCCATCTCATCCTGACTTTTGAGGAGTCTGTTAAAGTCAGTTATTCTTCTGGGAAAAATTTTAGCATTTCCTCCTTTCTCTGTTTATTATACTGGGGCGGGAGGGGGTGCTTTATTAGAATTGTTCTGTTCAGAATTGCAGCCTTAGCAGTTGCTGGCTTGATGAAGATAATGCGTTAGTTATGAAGAATTCCTGCTGCCATTCTGATGCCAATGGAAGCATCTTCCCAGTTTCCTGTATGATTGCATAGAACAAGGAGAGGTTTTGGAATCACTGTGTCCATTGTTACTGTTGCTGTTTCTGCTGTTGCTGCCGCTACTGCAGGAACTGCCCTTTCTCAACAGACCCAGCAAGCTGATGTGGTGAAGAGTCTCCAATGCTTTAGACATTCAAAATCAGATAAATGGACATGTACATTCTGGACTGCCAACACTGAATCAACAGATGGTGTGGGTACAAGAACAGTTTGATTTGTTATGCACTCAACAACATTGACCTGCTCTCAGATGTACATATCTATGTGTGTGACTCTGGGGAGGGTTGTTGATGCCTCTCATGAAGTTTGGAGGCTGAGTGGGTATGTTCAGGGTCCTTGGGTATGACATTTGTGGATTTTGCTGTGCAGCTTTTTCATGCCATACAGGCCATTGATGATGCCGGAATTGTTCCAATTTCGGATATTGGATGGTGGGGTTGAGTGGCCCAGGTTGGAGGCTGGTTTCAAAAATGGTCAGGATCGCTTGCTGTGGCAATCCTAGGACGTCTTGGAATCAAACAAGAAAAATTCTGGTATCAGGCTTTCACTTCCAAATATGAAGAGACATTTTTCAACCAAAACTTTTTGCAGTTAACAATTTTTGTTCAAACAAGCATCTCTGAACTTTTATTCTCAAGCCAGAGACCTTTTTAGGTACAGTAGCATTCTAAACCGCACCGTTTTTGATGTTAGCTCAGGTTTTTCTGTGTTGCGTCGATTTTCCACAGATCTCAGCTGCGAATGCCTTGTTGTGCTGGTTCTGGTGTCCGCCATTCTTAGCTTCTTAGAGGCTTCTGGAGCTTTTGAAACCATTCAGACTGCCTACTTTGCAGTCTACTGGGACACTAACCTTCTGTGTCTCGGGTTCTTTCACCATATACATTAAGAATAGATTCACACTTAACATTTATACTTTTTGACAAACTCACATAACATGTGCTTAAGCATAAACTCACTCAACATTTACACATTTTTACAAACTCACATATAACATTAACCTCTACTTATTTATACTTTAAGGAAACTATAGAACTACTTTAGCAAATATATTTCTTATTAATTCTTATATACTTATATTCTTATTTCTTGTTTAAACTTACATTTACAACTAGCATCTTACAAGCTTATTACTATATGTCTTAATACTACCTTAGATACTTTTTGCAAGCTTATATTCTTTTTTTTTTTTTAAGAGTTTGAAGCCAAGTGGAGTTGCAGGGCACTGGGGAAGTAGAGAGGCAAGTTCAAGACCATCAGAGTCTACATAGTTCCAGGCTAGGGTTACATAGCAATACTTTGTTTCAAAAACAAACAAACAAATAATCTTAACAGGAAAAATATCAGCAAATGATTTATGCAAGTTCTTTCCTTTCTTTCTTCTTCTTTGTTGTTGTTGTTGTTGTTTGAGACTGGGTTTCTCTGTGTAACAGCTCTGGCTGTCCTGGAACTCACTCTGTAGACCAGGTTGGCCTCACACTCACAGAGCACAGAGCTCCACCTGCCTCTGTCTCCTGAGTGCTGGGATTAAAGGCGTGTGCTACCTCCGCCCGGCTCTGTGTAAGTTCTTTTTTTTTTTTTTTTTTTTTTTTTTTTGACTGAGTGTCACTTTATTGGAAAAAAGTTATGTTGTGTCTCAGCATGTTAAGAGTTAGTTTACTTGTTCACATGTAAAATAGTGGTTTGGTTTAATTCAATCTTTGATTATTTTTAAATATAACAAAATTAATTCTTTTTTTTTTTTAGATTTTTTTTTTCAGTAATTGAGTAAAACTGAAATTTATTATATGCCACAGTCATCCTAGGGACCTCCATGCTATATATATAGCCTCTATGGTTCTATGGGTTGTGGTCTGATTGTTCTTTATTTTATATCTAGAATCCACCTATGAGTGAGTACATACCATAACTGTCTTTCTGGGTTTGGGTTACCTCACTCAGGATGATTTTTTCTAGTTCCATCCATTTGCCTGCAAATTTCATGCTTTCATTGTTTTTCTCTGCTGAGTACTACTCCATTGTGTATATGTACCACATTTTTTTCATCTATTCTTCCGTTGATGGGCATCTAGGTTGTTTCAGGTTCTGGCTATTACAAATAGTGCTGCTATGAACATAGCTGAGCATGTATCTTTATGGTATGAATCGGCATTCCTTGGTATATGCCAAGAGTGGGATGGCTGGGTCTTGAGGTAGTTCGATTCCTAATTTTCTGAGAAACCGCCATACTGATTTCCACAGTGGTTGTACAAGTTTACATTCCCCACCAACAGTGGAGGAGTGTTCCCCTTTGCTCCACATCCTCTCCAACATTGACTGTCATTGGTGTTTTTGATCGTAGCCATTCTGACAGGTGTAAGGTGGTATCTCAGAGTCGTTTTGATTTGCATTTCTCTGATGATTAAGGATGTTGAGCATTTCTTTAAATGTCTTTCAGCCATTTGTAGTTCTTGTTTTGTGAATTCTCTGTTTAGCAAGCTTATATTCTTAAAGGAACTCTATAGATCTATTTTACAAACTTATATAGGCTACCATTAGCATATATCTAACTTAGCAAACACCTAAAGATTTCTTAACACAGATCTAACAAGACAGAATTTTTACAGACTCACATATCTTATTTTCGTCTTTCTACTTCTTACTCTTAATTATTATCACCATCTCTATTAGAAAGATTCTCTTAACTAGACAGGAAGTACGTACATCAATTCTAAAGTTTAGAGTTTATAGTCAGCTTTGTTATAAAGCACTGGGATTTAGTGAGTGTTGTCATTATAGAGTTGTGACACTTGTTGCTAGGGAACTGTAACATTCTCGGGACAAAGCCACACCCCAAAGTTGCCCAGTTCTCTCAGCCTTTCTGGAACCAGCAGAGAGTTACTGTCAGTGGTAAATGGTTTTTAACTAGAGGCTGTCCCTTCACCCAAATTCATAGTAGTTCCCCTAAGTGCTTCAATTCAGACAAACGTTTCTATTACAGCAGTATTTTTGGTTCGTTCTACCGAGGGGCGGGGGGGCCTCACTTCACTCTGAGGGTGAAATTACCGTATTTAGCTGCTGTAAAGCTCTTCAAGAACTGCACAGCTATTAGGTGATATAAGGTATTTTTCTAAAGGAGCTAGTAAAGCCAAAAGCAGCACAGCTCCGAACTCTTATTTCCTCACTGTTTGCATTAACCAGTGACAAGACCTCAGAAACACAAATCAAGCCACTTTAATTCTGGCTCCTTTATGGGAACGTCATTGGAGCTGACTTTTCTTAGTTCCACACTCCTTACTAGACGCTCCGGTAACCACCGAGCTTCATTCTCCTCTTGTGAAAAAACACAAACATGTCCTCCACCCCATATTAACACAGGATAAGGGACCCTTCCATAATCCTGAGCAGGGATCTTTCCATTTCACTTGAGTTTCAGGATTTAGTATTTTCACTTCATTAGCTTTAACTCCTGATGTTATTAGCAGCGGTGATATTTAGCATTGATTTCTTATAAGGAACTTTCAGGTGAAGCAACTCTTTTGTAAGACAGCTAGATTTTCTGAAGTTTGTTTCCCATCTATAAAGCAGTCATTTCTTTTTTGAATGCCTGTTTCCTTGTCTCCTTATTAGATTTTCAAAGGAATTACTCATTGCAGGCAGTTTGTTCAAAAGGCAAAGAACTTTTAATTTCAATGTAAGTTTCTTCATATCTAAGACAACGTTCAGTGTATAAACTGCTTTCTCTTGTTTTAAGGATTTTAAAGTGGTTTGTTTGCTCTTATAGGTAGCTTTTTGTCATCCAACTACTGTAAAAATTTTGCAAATAAGGCATTTTACCAACTTAGCCCCAAACCGTGAAGCACCTAGTTCTCTATCCTTGCACTCTTTCATTGGAACTGATACTTAAACTGTTAGATAACATTCCTCCTTATTTTTTAAAGGCTGTATTTTAAGTTTACCATGAACGTATTTTTGAGCTGACAAAAGTGTTTCAGGGCAATGTCGCCATATTTAGCAGAAAAACTACATTTCCCAGAATGCATTTCCCTTATATCAGTCCATAATAATATCAGTCCCTTATATCATTTTCCTTATATCATTCATTTCCCATAGTTCTTTTCGGGTCTGAGAGTCAACTGGTTCTCTTTTACTAGACTTGCCCGGGAGGTTTGAACAAAGTCTCTTGCCTTTGCAACCGGAGATTTGAACAAGCATTTTACATTTTCAGCTATGGCACATTGGGAGGTTTCTGGTCTCTCCTCAGCTGGCTTCAACAGGTGTCTCTCCTTCATTTGACACTGGCCCCGATCAGAACCACACCTGCCTCGTCAGGGCGCATTGAGGCTGCCATTTCTGATAGCAACTTTCCTCGGGGCTTGTGTTTGTTTTAGCCAGTCAGTGAAAACCAAGATCATCTACAACAGCTTTTCCGTAGCTCTTTCAGAGAGATTTTCTCCCACTGATCTTATTCTCATTTTGCTTGTTCCTCCCCCCCCCCCCCCCCCGCCCCAGATGCAGAGCTTCAGGTATCTGTCTGAGGCTCTGTTCTTCTGCTAGCAGCTTTTGGAGGTAGGGGCTTTTTTTCTCCCCCTGAATCTGCCTCAAAATCTAGCAGCTTTTTCAGGTCATACATTTTCTGGGGGAGTATCTGTCCCTTCTGTTTCTTCAGAGTCTTTCTCCCTGACAGTATCCAGTTTGATCTCAGTTTATCCCCTCTACCCCAGAAACGGTTTCCGACACTAGAGCGGCGGCTTTCCCTGCTACTGAAGGTAGGGGCTTTTTGTCTGTTTTCGGGGTCTGTGTGGTTTGTGTACAGACTGAAAATCTAACAAGGGAGGTTTTTGCCATTTCTAAACTCCCATTAGGACAGGTGTTTTGCCTCATCAGGCCTTCACCTGGCCCAGTCCCCCAGTGGGTTGCATTTGCTTGTCTGGGTGCTCAAGGACAGAGCTTATGCCAGAGGCAATCACCCCTCGGGGCTACACTCCCTCATCTTATTGGGAGTCAGTTGAAACAAAGCTTTTCTCATAGAGGTGCTTTCTCTGACAGAAAAGAAAGCTTTACTCCTGGATAGTTCTGTTCTGCCCTGGCTGGGCTCTTTCCCCAGACAGCGTTCTGACTGGGCAGCACAACTGCTTCAGACACAGTTCAGCTTTACTGTTTTCCCAGAAAGGTCCTTACTCTGATAGGAAGCTTTTCTCAGATTTCTTTTTGCAGCTGTGGACCTATCAACTGGGACTTGTAGGAAAGTGGACAACTGTGCTGTTCCCACTGGCTTTAGCCTTGGTTGTTCATTAGCAATCTTCCCCTGGGTCCTGCACCTTCCTGCCTCAGCTCTGTGCTCCAGGAAGTTTACAACTGCAGGAAGCCTAGTATCCCCAAAATGCACTCCAACTCAGAGACGCTGGCCAGTCGCCTCTGGGTTTTTGGTCAGAAGCAAGGATACAATGCTAAGAGTTTGCATTGCTTCAGGGGATCTTTGCATTAGGATGATTAGGAGCACCTTTTCATTCTGAGATGCTCACTCAACCAAAACCCTTGATGCCTCAGCTTGGCTGTAACTGAAAAGCTTGGCTTTTTTGCTTTTCTCAGGTAAAGTTTCCTGCCCTTTTGGGCTCTCTGTAGCTCTTCACCCACACTCTCCCAAGCGTTTCCCTCAGGGTACTCTGACCCACTGTCTTTTGCTAGCTTGAAGAGACAGAGCTTAAAAGACGTTTTTAGAAACTTGTTCCAGCCTCCTGCATTGCAGGGAGGATTTTTAAAGGTTGAAAGAGAACTTAGGTTTTGCTGTCTTAAGAGGTTTGTTGTTTTCCCTTAGAGCTAATCACAGGTGGTCCCCATACTAATATCTTCAGGTGATTCAAATTTTTGTCCTTCTGAGACAGAGTTCTGAAAGGCTTTAGTTTTTAAGTTTAAGAGCTTTTGAGAAAGATTAAGGCTTTTGAGAGATTTCCCCCCCAAATTTTCCAAGAAAAGTTTTATAGTTTAAGAGAAAGATTTTTTTCCCCAAGAGAGAAAGATCAACTTTTCCCAAAACTTCTGAACTTTAAACTTTTTGACTTCTTACACCCCCATTTTTGCCTCAGGGAGAAATTACTTTCTCCTGCCGCTTGGACTTAGCATTTCAGCTGTCCCCAGGTCAAAAGCTTCCATAGGAAACTTTTTCTTCCCCATAAGCTCAAAGAGGAGCTTTTTAACCAACTGTAAAGCCCAAAGAAAGATTTTTTCCCCCAGTTTGCATTCATAGCCCCCGAAGTTAGAAAATTGAAGAGTTTTTCTGTCTAGTTTCCTTACTTATTTTTTCCTACACAATCTTACACTTTTAAGTTTTTTCTAAACTATATTACTACCCTATACCTTATACTTATTTTTCACAGATAGAAATTGAAAAAGGGATAAAAGATAGAAAATTTTGACAGAAGAGAATTTCGCTGCAGCATCGGACATCCTTCCAGTCTGCTTTCCTTTTCTCTCGAGGATAAAACCCCTGCCTCCCAAAAATATATATATATAAAATATATATTTTCCATAACACCGGCATGCCTTTCCACTGGCAGGGCTGACAGCACTTTAACCAAAAACTGTAATAAAACTATTATTTTCCTTTATCTTTAGTCCCTATTACTTTGTCTTTAGTCCCTGTTCATTTATCTTTAGTCCCCCCTTTTTTTGTTCCCCCTTTTTTTCTTTAGTTCCTTTTTTTTCTTTTTTCTTTAGTCCCTGTTCAGGCGCCATTCTGTGGGGCATTTACCCACCACCCCCACAGTTCCCTAGAGTTTTCTTGAGTGCGAGCAGCAGGAAATATTAGATAGAAGGATTTATAGCGGAGAATATTGCAGAGATAAACAGATAGAAAATAAAGGATAGCCTCAAGAGGGCCTGGAACCTATTCCAACGGGCCCCAACTGTCTCTGGCCCAGGGTTTTTATAGAGACGCCAAGGGGTAGAGCAAAAGACCTCCTCCCCCAGCACAGTCATGTGCAGACCATCTCAGACACCTGCACTCAAGTCCGTGGTCCTGATCATCCTCTATTCGGACCTGCTGGGTAAAGCCACGAGGAACCTGAGAATGGGCTCCCACAGCTATCCTAATTAATAATAAGTTTACATGATGGTTTGTTTTGAGCTGGTGGCCCAAAAGAAAAATCCATGTGCAGAGAAGAGTCAGCACATTCTAAGTGAACATCACAACTGAAAGAGGCATGGAGTGCTACTCTGAGGACCCTGGAGTTAGAAAAAGTTGAAGAACACATAGAGTTCTCCCACACCCACTTAGAAAGATGACAAACTAAAGACCCATTTGGGTCTGTACGTTTTTGATACACTGGTCTCTTACATATGGCTAAGGAAATAGTTTGTCTTTAAATAAATCAGACACTAACATGATGTTCGAGGTCTATAGGCCAAGTAACAGCCTCATGTATAGCAAAGCAATATATGCAAATACCAAAACAGAGAGGATTTCCATAAGAAATGACTGTAATTGTAGAAAATGGGAAATAATTGTGAGGCTACTAAACAATGTATTTCTAAATACCAGGATAAACTATTTATAAAATACATAGAAGAATTAAGACTGCAAACAAGATGTCAATGGACAAGCACAGGCTGATAAGGAAATGTGCATGTCCTACAAACTTAATAGATGGTTTATGAACACTGGAATTCTTGTAAAGGTGAAACAAGGGCAGAGGACTGAGAAGTGGTTAAGCAAACACAAAGGGAATCAGGAAAAGTTGGATGTTAGTCATTTAAGCATCGCCTCATGTCCAGATTGATCTTTGGGGACTCTCCAGATTCCTATCCATCATGTTCATGTAACCTCCATCTTTCAAGATAAGGTATGGTAAAAAAGATAAGTACATCTCTAACTCACTCCCAGGACACCTATCTCTGATGAAGTCATCTGGGCTTTACCTGGCTTCAAACTCAGTCATTCCAATGGCATGACAGTCCATTGATGAGATCTCAAATGACTTAGGAGAAAAACTTCTGCTAATATCTGTTGGGGAAATTTAGTAGTAGATTGTTGAGGAAAGAAGACACTCGAAAGGTGTATAGCTCCAACCATTGGAGGTTTACCTACACAGTATAAGTAGTGCTCAATAGAAGCGTTTATTGTTCTCTCCATTGGGACTGTATATACAATGTGGCCAGTACCAATATCCTCTGAACAGAATCACTCCATCCTCGAGGGGTCTCAGAGGCATCCAGTCTGAGGAAACAGGATCAGCTGAGCAACTGGCAAGGTGAAGAAGCTGTGGCCTGTTCTGTCTCTCTGATCGTCCAGCGTGACCCCAGTACCTAGCTCAGGTTTGATTTCATTAATAAAACTCTTTAAGATTCCTGCTACAGTATTGCTTCCTCAGTTTAAAGTAAAACAGAGTCAAGGTGATTTTTTTAACGCTGCAGTAAGATTCAAATTACAAAATATGGGCCAGAAATTTACAGGGCTAATATTTCTGTCAATGGCTTGACGCACACTCAATACTTCTCATGTTGTGGATCTGGAGGTGAACACCAGGCTCATGCCCCAGAGATGTCCTGCTGACTCAGCTTCTTCCTCCAATACTCTCTTGCAGGCAACCAGAATCCAATCCACAATAGTAGAAAACTCCATGCCTGGTTTCCAAGAATTCTTGCGCATTGACTTCTGGGAAATGTAGTCTGCGGCACTGTGACGTCACGGTGAGCCATCCAGGAAATTCCCTCCTGGACTTCAGTCCACACGTGAGCAGTTTTCCCAAAGTTGGGAGAGAGTCCTACCTGCTGTACATTTCTGTTGCGTCTCTGACATGGAGGTTGGTCCAGGGTGCAGCGCAGCCTGACGCACTGTGCGGGGTGCGTGGGTCGGACTTGGAGGGAGCGGACCTGGGCTGGGTGGGAGGGCGGAAGAAGCTGCCTTGGAGGTGCAGTGCTGAACTGACGGGGTCACGTGAGGTTGCAGGTCAGGTCTGGGGTGAGGGCCATAGGGACTGTGCCCTGAGTGATTTCCTTAAGTTGCTGCTTGCCACCCGAGTTCCCCTTTGGCTTCTGGTCAGGAAAGCTGCCTGGTAGCGCGGAGTAGATGATAGTGCAAGTCCAGGATTGCAAACTAATGACGGTCAGCTGACTGCCTGCTCCTGAGGTGGAGCTGGGAGCTCAGTGAGCAGCTTTGGTGGGGAAGCTGAGCGGTTCTCTCATGGACGCTCTCAGATTTCTCATTATTTTTTTGAGCAAACGGGGTCTGCTCCTTCCTGACCTCTGTAGACGGCCTAGTGTACGGTCTTGAAGTTATGATTGTGATATCTGCCAGTTAGAGAATTAAGAGAGAAAAATTTCGAGGTGAAACAAAAGTCCCACGTGGGAAATTCAGGGACCAGTCAACAGATCTGCCAGAATCCGCTACAACAGAGAAGCTTTGACTCGGGGTGAGAGAACACACATACACCCCCCCACACACACACAGAGGGACCCTCTGCAGGAAGAATGGGAACTGGAGAAGCTGACTCCAGGCTTCACTTAAGGACTGGGTTTTCTTAACTTTGAAAGGTCTTCCATCCCTTCTGTCGGGTGGACCACAGTGGTTGTGTCAACATATTTTGATTTTGTCTTGGAAGTGTTGAGCTAGTCCATAAGCAGGAACAGATGAAAAACTCTCATGGCCTTGGGTTCCAGTGCCAGCCTTTTGTGTCAGGTCAGCGGGGTGAGGAAGAACTCACAGACTGTGTGTATTCATGTGATTTAAAGTAAACAGACCTGTGATAGAAAAGAAACTTCAGTCTACTCTATTGCACATCCTTGTCATCTCTGCATTTGTGAAGGGGAGACAGGACCCTTTGATCCTCCCATGCCTCACCAAAAATTCACCTGGAATACCTGAGTATGTGTCAGAAAACCTTTATACATAATTCAAGGTCATGAGAAGCACTTTCTATGTTCATTTCATGTTTCTTGCAGTGAGCGCCATGACAAATCCATGCAATCAGCACATTGCTGACTTAAGAACTATTTGTGATTAACTTCTGTCGACACATTTCACATGTAATTTAATGGTTTTTCACTAACATACTTTTTTTTGATGAAGACATTAACTTTTGGAGATTAGATAATTGTTTGCATTTACTATGTGAGGAAGAATTCTCATTGCCTTGCTTAAACATTCTTGTGTGTAGTGATTGTTCATTCTTTTTGGATATTAATCTGTGTTAGTTACTGTCATGACCTGATGCTGATTTCTTCTGGTTTCACTGATTTCTTCCAGTTTGCTCCTTTCATATCTAATCTGAGACTCCATTATTTCTTCATTTCCATTCTGCAGTTCTTGACTGATGTGGCTGCTGTGGTTACATTCCTGGGTCTTTTTCTGCAGCTGCAGCAGGGATGCCTTCCCCTGTCCTTACTCCAGAGGTTCCACTGTGTGCAGATGCTTCTTACAGTGAGCCAGAACAAAACCACTTCCTCCCTGTCCTTCACATGGGCACTGCCATATCCAACCAGTAAAGCAAAGTGCTCATGTTGGTTCCTGCTCTTCACAGGTCCAGTCCAGGTCCCCTTGTTGAGCAGTCCTGTCTCTTTCCTCCCAGGCTTCTTTCATTGTATTCTAATGTCAGTGTGAGGGAGGGAGTTCCTTGTGTTTACAGCTCATGCATGAGCCTTGTTGTGTTAGACATGTCATATCTGGAAAACTCTGGAGGGGAGGTGTGCTGGGTGAGGATGTTCAGTTCCTGTTGATTGATCTACATGACTATGTCAGAGGCCGTGGAGAGACATTGCAAGGTTTGAACAGGGGTCAAACACATATCCAAGGAATAAAACTGAGCAGCACAGATTTTCATTACATTGTCAATTCAGGTAATAAACATGGCTGCCATAGTGTCCTCCATAGCCATTATCAAATGCATCAGCATGTTTAGTTTGAAAGTGTATGTTGTTTCATGACCATCCTTTTGAAAATCTGCATTCCATTGTGTTCTTCTTTGCACTATCTATATGAAATTAAGTGAAATGTATGAGTGTGTGTGATACCTCAGTAAAACCCCCCACTTGATCCCCTATAGACAAAGAGAAGCTTAAACCAGGATTCCTAAGTGTAGATAAGAACTTAGACCCCTTTTCCCAAGGTGGCTGTATCTGCTACAGGGACTTTGGAAAACACAGAGTCAGGATATTTGACCAAAAGACTAAAAAAGGGAGGCAGGTTAAAATAAATTATATGGTCTGTGCCTTTAAGAACTAGCCTCACAAAGAAAGGGGAGCCTTCCAACCTCCCTGCCCTGAGTGAGAGATTTGGAAGCCTCTCTGGAGGCTTGTAAACTTAGAAAACACCTTACTTTTGCATTCTGTACCTAAAGTCTCCAGTGGCGGCTTTGAGGACATGATCTAGGCACAAGACCCTCACTCTATTGTCTCAAAAAGGGAGCCTTAGACAAAGATATCTCAATATAGATAGACCCAGGCCAGTTTCAAGTCCCCAGAAATGATGGCGCCAGCCCCAGGAACTCAAAAGAACAGAGTCAGGATGTCTGATGATAACCAATTAACCTCGAGATGCCCCTCTCTGGAGATAACATGACCAGACCCCGAGAGGAGTTGTAAAACTTCTGACAGGGCAAACAGATAAGGTAGAATAAGATAAAGTCCAGGCCCGGGAAAAACTGGACCAATCAAGGATGGTCCCATACTAACCCCCTCCCTTCTAAGAAGTTTTATGGGTTTTGCCTATAAAAACTAACTTCCCCAGGAAAGATTAACTCTTCTCTGCCTCACTTGAGATGGCTTGAGTTCAGTTCCCTGTCATGACTTGTAACAGAAAAACCTTGCTTTTGCATTCTGGTATGCTCGTCCTTGGTGGTCTCTCTGGGGGTTACGATCTGGGCACAACAAACACGAGCTCGATCTCTGTTTTATGTTATTATGTCTTGTCCTTTGTCTGGTTGATTTGGCATTTGTATTTGGTGCCGGCAGAAGTGTGCAGGGCTTGTGTCTGGGACTTGTGTGGGAGAGCAGATGTGCTCAAGAGTCTCCAGGTCCCCACTCTGGAGGTGTCCTCCGGAGTGATCTGAAGAAGAAGAAGAGTCTCTCCTTCCTTGGGGGAGCGAGGCTGTTCTCAGCCACTCCCATCTGAAATTGTGTTTTTGCTTGTGGAGACAAATCAGCCAGCATGCTGATTGTGTCTTTGTCTGTTTCTGCTCTTTAATTTCCTCTTCATGGGGCAACAACTAACTACCCCCCTAAGTTTGACTTTAGATAACTGGGAGGATGTCCTTCCTGGGGCTCACAATGCCTCTCTGGATGTCAAGAAAAAAGAAATGGATCACCTTCTGTTCCTTGGAATGCCTGGCCTTTGGGGTCGGCTGGCAGGGGGATGGGACTTTTAACACTGACATCATTTCACAGGTGAAGGCTCGGATCTTTGACCAAGGACCACAGGGGCAACCAGATCAAGTGCCTTATATTTCGGTCTGGGAGAATTTAGCTAGAGATCCACTTCTCTGGGTGAAGCCGTTTCTCACAATTCACCTGCCCCATCAAAGCTGGAACCCAGACCTCCCCCTCTCCCTTCTCAAACTCCCCTTCCTCCCCTTGTCCCTTCAGCCCTGGCTGCCCTCCGACCATTTCCCCCCTTTACCCTCTTAGAGAAATCAAGCGTAAAAAAAAAAAAAAAAACCGGTCCTTCCAGAGGACCCGGGAGACTAATGATGGAATCACCCCCTCATGCAGATCCCCCTTCCCCGGGGCAGGAAGAAAAAAACTTCCAAAACAGCTCCGGAGGTGAACTCTCCTGGCTGAGACCACTCTCCCTGCTGGGATCCCCCCCCCCTTTTCCCCCAAGCATCAGCCCCGGCTTGGCTCCCACTGTGATGGGGTGGGAGAGGGAAGAGACACTGGCTGGGCTCCCATAAGGAAAAGAAATCCTCCAAAACAGCTCGGGAGACGAACTCTCCCAGCCACTCTCCCATTGGAGACCACTCTCCCTGCTGGGATCCCCCTCTTCCCCCAAGCAGTCGCCTCGGCTCCCGCTGTGATAGGGCAGGGAGGGAAGAGAGCACAGGCAGCAGGTAACAGAAAGCTCTACAATGAGTCCTGCAGGCAGCGGCTGCTTTGGGGACCCCAGACACCACTGAGAGGGCTAGGCAGTCTGTGAGCATCATGGGGCCTGGATGCAGCAGGATGGGGGGGGGGGGGGGGGGGGCCCAGCTCACTCAGAAAGCTGTGGAGTAGAGGCTTGGCTGCATGGGAGCTAGGCATTGCCCTGTGCTAGGGCAGGCAGGTTCTGGCTGGGCTCCCATTTGGACAAGGGGCAGAGCTGGCGGGAGCTAAAACCTGATCAGGATCTGGCTCCAAGAATGGAATGTCACTCCCTATATGAGGTTAACCTACAGTTTCTTGTCTGAGGTACAGTACTGATGCAAATTTAGATTTCTAGATTACTGAGAAAAATCACAAAAAAGACTTTGATATAAAAGATTATAAAAGATCAGTAAACTGTTATGATTTCTTATACCTGCAAATACTAAATATGAGAGTTAATTCTGGTTGGTTTTCATCTTAAAAATGGCTAATGATTCTGCAAACTGCTTATATGTGTATATGTCTTGGAAATGTAAGCAAGCTTTAACTGTATGTATGTATGTATGTATGTATGTATGTATGTATGTAACTTGGATCCAACTGTATATATGTGTGCAAATAATTATTGCTTTTAAAAATATGTAACACCTAAGTACTTATGTCTTTACCAAATGTTCAACAAGTTTCTAGAAAATTTAAATAGATAACAACATATGTTTAATAAATAAAATATTTGATAAATATTAAAGCTACACAAATATACCTTGCTCTGGCAGCTAAACATTGTAACTTAAGATTTACCCATGTAAAATGATAATGATTTTAAAGACATAAAAGGATCATAGGAAACAGCCAAGGTTTGCAAATATATGGCAGGACTAAAGTCCCAAGAGTCTGGTTGCAATGGTGGACTTGGCAGTTTAAAAAAAAAAAATTGCCAATATCAGGTGATGATCACCGGAAACACCAGCCGTAATAAAATAAAACAGACAGGCTATGTATGTGCTGCCAAAGGTAGGGTCAAAGAAATCATCCAAGTCTCTAAGTAAAAAAAAAAACCAAAAAGATTATAAATGAGTCCTAGATATTAAACTTTAAGATTGTTTGTACTCTGGAGCTTAGTTTTACTTTATGCCATGTTTTTTCCCCCTTAAAGTAAAAAAGGTACTTTATTGTTATTACAAAAGACTTTGAGAGATCTTAATCTTTTAAGAACAGTTTTTATAGTTAAAAACTAATGACTTAAAAATGTTTCTCCTTTCCCAAGGTATATTCAGGCTTAAAAATGTTGTTTAGCCTCCTTGTATTTGCTAAATTTGTTAAACTTAAGTTATTTAGATAAGCTGATACATATATATGCCATATATTGATATTTTGTTTTGGCTTCTTTACTGAACCTATAATTGATGCTAGAAGAAACTTCAACTTAAAAGCATTGTTTTTAGTCAGTCATGAGTAATCAAGTTTCTTTTTAATTGTAGTCAGGGTAAATAAGCACTGATGTAATATTACAGGGATAAGTTTACTCATTTACTCAGTCCCTTACATTAATATATTATTGCTGTTAATATCTTAATATTGTTATTGGTTTTAATTAAATGAAAGTGCAGTATCACTCATTGATCTTTATTTCAGGAAATGCTGTCCTTCTGGGATGTGGCCATTGAGTTCTCTGCAGAAGAGAGGGAATGCCTGGAGCCTGCTCAGTGGAATTTGTACAGGGATGTGATGTTGGAGAATTACAGCCACCTTGTGTTCCTTGGTGAGGATCTCATCCATAGTGAATTCTTATTTCACCATCAACATGTAGCTTCCTCACTTTGTATGGTATCTCATGGGAGCATTCCAACAGCCATTTTCATATCCTTTGTTTTCAGAAAAATTAAGGAGATTGCTGTATTAAAAATCATTTCAGGACTGAGGATGGTTCAGTTGTTAAGAGCATTGACTGCTCTTCTAGAGGATCGGGGTTCATTCCCCAGCACCTATGTGGCAACTCACAAGTGTCTGTAATCCCACGGTCTGACACTCTCATGGGATTGTGTTCTGACAAATACAGCTTGCTTGGAGTCAGAGGGTGATGCTAGCCACTGGCTGACCACAGAGCTTCAGAGGCTTGTAGAAAGATGGACCGGAAGTGTAAGTCAGGGCTGAGACAGGATCCAGGATCCAAAGGTGTAGGAAGTAACTGTGTCTGCTCCTCTGCGTCTCTGATCATTCAGGTTTTTCACCCCAATGCCTGACTCTAATTTTTTTATTTGTAAAGATTAATTTGATTAACACTTCATCCTCACACAGACATCCCTGCAAGTAAAGCACCAATGCATGCGTAAAATTAAAATAACATATTCAAAAACAACCATTTCACTGTTTTTTCTCTTTGTGTTTTACATTTCTGTGTTAGGTGTATTTTTCCTTCACTCCAGTGGGACTCTCAGAAATTCAATGGCATGAGACCTCAAGTACACTTGTTAATTAAATTGTTTCAAACTTCAGTGTTTTTTTGTTGTTGTTGTTTGTGTTGTGTGTTGTTTGTTTGTTTTGTTTTCTGATGTTGTTGTTTTTTGTATTTTTGCCTCCCCTTTGTGACTCTGGACAGTCCAGGCTGACAGAGATGAGTGCTTCCATGTAGGTCAACTTGATCCACTTAGAACAGCCACTTTAAAGCCATGAGCCTCCACGGCCGGCTATTTTTTAAAACAGTTTCTCACTGAACCTGCAGCTGCCATTTAGCTGGACTTGTGGGCTGACAAGCCCCTAGGACCTGCCTGTCTTGCCCACCTAGTCTGGGTTCCAGGTGCATGCCACTGGCCAACTTTTTATTTTTTATTAAGAGATTTTTCTATTCATTTTGCATATCAAGCACAGATACCCCTGTACTCCCTCCTCCCACGCACCAGACTCCCTTCCCTCCAATTCACCCTCCATTCCCACCTTCTCCAAGGCAAAGTCTCCCCTGTGGAGTCAGCAGAGTGTGGTAGATTCTGATGAGGCAGGTTCAGTCCCCTCCTCCCTGTACCAAGGCTGAGCTAAGTGTCTCAGCATAGGCCCTAGGTTCCAAAAAGCCAGGTTGAGGAACTAAGGACAGGTCCCAGTCTCACTGCCTGGGGACCCCCTAAACAGTTCAAGTTAAACAATCGTCTTGCTCATCTGGAGGGCCTAGACCAGTACCATGGGGGCTCCTCAGCTATTGGTTCACAGTTCTTGTGTTTCCACTAGTTTGGCTAGTTGTCTCTGTACTTTTTCCAATCATGTGTCGATATCTCTTGCTATTTAATCCCTCCTCTCTTCATTGATTGGACTCCTGGAGCTCCACCTGGGGCTTGGTCGTGGATCTTTGCATCTGCTTTCATCAGTCACTGATGAGGGTTCTATCATGACAGTTAGGGTATTCGGCCATCCGATCACCAGAGTAGGTCAGCTCAGGCACCCTCCTAACCATTGCCAGTAGTCTACAGTGGAGGTATCTTTGTGATTCCTGGGATCTCTCTAGCACTCTGCTTCTTCTATTCCATGGCATCTTCATTTATCATAGTATCTCTTTCCTTGTTCACCCACTCTGTTCCTATTCAGTAGACCTCCTGTCCCATAAGCTCTCTTTCCCCTGACCCTTGCCCTCTATTACCCATCATCACCCCAGCTTCCTCATGTATATCTCATCCATTTCTCCATGCTGTAGGATCCTTGTGTCTTTTCCAGTGTCCTCTTTTACAAGTTATTTTCCCTGGAGCTGTGAGTTGCAGTCTGGTTATCCTTTGCTTTACATTTGTATCCACTTATGAGTGAGTACATGCCATGTTTGTCTTTCTGAGTCTGGGTTACCTCACTTAGGATGATTTTTTCTAGTTCCACCCATTTACCTGCAAACCTCATGATGTCATTGTTTTTCTCTGCTGAGTAGTACTCCAGTGTGTATATGTACCACATTTCTTTATCCATTCTTCAGTTGAGGGCCTCTAGGTTGTTTCCAGTTCTGGCTCTTAGAAATAATGCTTCGATGAGAATAGTTGAACATGTGTCCCTGTACTGTGATTGAGCATTCCTTGGGTATATGCCCAAGAGTGTTATAGCTGGGTCTTGAGGAGATTGATTCCCAATTTTCTGAGAAAGCCCTTATTGATTTCAAAAGTGCTGTACAAGTTTGCATTTCAACCAACAGTGTAGGAGTGTTCCCTTGCTCCACATCCTCTCCAACATAAGCTGTCTTCAGTATTTTTGATCTAGCCATTCTGACAGGTGTAAGATGGTATCTCAGAATCGTTTTGATTTGCATTTCCCTGATAACTAAAGATGTTGAGCAATTCCTTAAATGTCTTTCAACCATTTGAGCTTCTTTGAGAATTCTCTGTTTAGCTCTATAGCCCATTTTTTAATCGGACTGTTAGGAATTTTGATGTCTAGTTTCTTGAGTTCTTTACATATTCTGGATATCAGCCCTTTGTCTGAGGTGGGGTTGGTTAAGATCATTTCCCATTCTGTAGGCAGTCATTTTGTCTGATTGACAGTGTTCTTTGCCCTACAAAAGCTCTTCAGTTTTAAGATGTCCCATTTATTAATTGTTTCTCTCAGTGTCTGTGCTCCTGGTGTATATTTAGTAAGTGATCTCCAGTGCCAATGAGTTCAACACTACTTTTACATTCTCTTCTATCAGGTTCAGAGTAACTGGGTATATGTTGAGGTCTTTGATCCACTTGGACTTAAGTTTTGTGCACAGTGACAGATAGGGATCTATTTGCAATCTTTTACATGTTGACATCCAGTTATACCAGCACCATTTGTTGAAGATTCTTTCTTTTTTCCATTGTACAGTTTTGGCTTCTTTGTCAAAAATAGGTGTTCATACATGTGCAGATTAATGTTAGTGTCTTCGATTCGATTCCATTGGTCCACATGATCGGTTTTTATGCCAGTACCAAGCTGTTTTTGATTACTGTAGCTCTATAGTAGAGCTTGAAGTCAGGAACGTGATGCCTCCAGAGGTTGTTTAATTGTACAAGATTCTTTTGGCTATCCTGGGTTTTTTGTTTTTCCAAGTGAAGTTGAGTATTGTTTTTTCCTGGTCTGTGAAAATTGTGTTGGGATTTTGATGGGGATTGCACTGAATCTATAGATTGCTTTTGGTAAGATTGCCATTTTTACAATTTTAATCCTACCTATCCATGAGCATGGGAGATATTTCCATTTTCTGATATCTTCTTCAATGTCTTTCTTCAGGGACTTAAAGTTGTTGCCATACAGGTTCTTCGCTTGCTTACAGTTACCCCAAGGTATTTTATATTATTTGTGGCTATTGTAAAGGGCGATGTTTCTCTGATTTCTTTCTCAGCCCATTTATCATTTGTATATAGGGGGGCTTTGGATTTTTTTGAGTTAATCTTGTTTCCTGCCATGCTACTGAAGGTGTTTATCAGCTGTAAAAGTTCCTTGGTCAAATGTTGGGGGTCAGTTATGTATACTATTATGTCATCTGCAAATAGTGAAAGTTTGATTTCTTCCTTTCCAATTTGTATCCCTGTGATCTCCTTTTGTTGTCTTATTGCTCTACCTAGAACTTCAAGTACTATATTGAATAAGTATGGGCAGAGCAGAGAGCCTTGTCTTGTTCCTAGTTTTAGTGGAATTGCTTTGAGTTTCTCTCCATTTTCTTTGATGTTGGCTGTTGGCTTGCTGTTAATTGCCTTTATTATGTTTAGGTATGTTCCCTGTATTCCTGATCTCTCCAAGACCTGTATCATGAAGGGGTGTTGGATTTTTGTCAAAGGTCTTTAGAGCAACTAATGAAACGATCATGTGATTTGTTTCTTTGAGTTTGTTTGTATGGTGTATTATGCTGACAGACTTTCGTATGTTGAGCCAACCTTGCATCTCTGGGATGAAGCCTACTTGATCATGGTGGATAACTGTTTTGATATGTTCTTGGAGTCTGTTTGCCAATATTGTATTGAGTATTTTTACATCAGTGTTCATGAGAGAGATTGGTCTGTAATTCTCTTTCTTTGTTGCATCTTTGTTTGGCTTCGGAATGAGAGTACCTGTAGCCTCATAGAAGGAGTTTGGTAATGTTCCTTCTGTTTCTATTGTGTGGAACAATTCAAAGAGTATTGGTATTAACTCTTCTTTGAAGATCTGGTAGAATTCTGCATTGAAACCATCTGGTCCTGGGCTTTTTTGGGTTGGGGTGGGGAGGTTGGAAAACTTTTAATGACTGTTTCTATTTCCTTAGGGGTTATTGGTCTATTTAAATAGTTTATCTGGTCTTGATTTAACTTAGGTATGAGGCATCTATGCAGAAAACTGTCAGTTTCTTTTAGATTTTGCATTTTTGTGGAGTACAGGTTTTTGAAGTATGACCTGGTCATTCTCTGGATTTCCTCATTGTAAGTTGTTATGTCTCCCTTTTCATTTTTGATTTTGCTAATTTGGATTCTCTCTCTCTGCCTTTTGGTTAGTCTGATTAAGGGCTTGTCTATCTTGTTGATTTTCTCCAAGAACCAACTCTTTGTTTCATTGATTCTTTGTATTGTTCTTTTTGTTTCTATATTATTGATTTCAGCTCTCAATTTGATTATTTCCTGGCATCTCTTCCTCTTGGGTGACTTTGCTTCTTCTTGTTCTAGAGCTTTCAGGTGTGCTGTTAAGTGGCTAGTGTGAGATTTCTCCAACTTCTTTATGTGGGCATTTAGTGCTATGAATTTTCCTCTTAGCACTGCTTTCATAGTTTCCCATAAGTTTGGATATGTAGTATATTCATTTTCATTGACCTCTAGGAAGTCTTTAATTTTTCTCTTTATTTCTTCCTTGACCCATAGGTGATTCAGTTGAGCATTATTCAGTTTCTATTAGATTGTAGGCTTTCTGTAATCCTTTTTGTTGTTGAAATCTAACTTTAAGCCATGGTGGTCTGATAGAATACAGGAGGTTATTCCAATTTTTTTTGTATGTGTTGAGATTTGCTTTGTGACCAAGTATGTGTTCGATTTTAGGGAAGGATCCATGGGTTGCTGAGAAGAGGTATATTCTTTTTTGTTAGGGTAGAAAGTTCTGTAGATATCACTAAGTCCATTTGAGTCATAACATCAGTTAAGTCCCTTATTTCTCTGTTAAGTTTCAATTTGGCAGATCTGTCCAGTGGTGAGAGTGGGGTGTTGAAGTCTCCCACTATTAATGTTGGCTTTAAAATTGTAATTTAAGCTTTAGTAATGTTACTTTTACATATGTGGATGCCCTTGTGTTTGGGGCATAAATGTTCAGAATTGAAACTTCAATCTTGGTGGATCTTTCTTGTGATGAATATGTAATGTCCTTCTTGATCTCTTTTGATTGATTTTAGTTTGAAGTCTATTTTGTTGGTTATTAGGATAGCTATACCAGCTTACCCCTTAAGACCATTTGATTGGAAAGACCTTTCCCAGCCTTTTATTTTTAAGTAGTGTCTATTTTTTAAATTGAGGTGTGTTTCTTGTATGCAGCAGAAAGATGGGTCCTGTTCATATCCATTCTGTTACCCTGTGTCTTTTTATAGGTGAATTAAGTCCATTGATATTAAGGATTATTAATGACCTGTGATATTAGTTCCTGTTATCTTTTAGTGGTAGTGTGTGTGTATTTCTCTTCTTTGGAATTGACTGCTGTGTGGTTATCTATTGCCTTCATTTTTGTGGGTATATCTGACTTACTTTGGTTGGAATTTTCCTTCTATTGCTTCCTGTAGGGCTGGATTTGTGGATAAGATTGCTGAAATCTGGCTTGCTCTTGGAATGTCTTGTTCACACCGTCTATGGTGGTTGAAAATTTTGGTAGGTATATTAGTCTAGGCTGGCAATCATGGTCTCTTACTGTCTGCATTACATCTGTTCAGGACCTTCTGGCTTTCAAAGTCTTCATTGAGAAATCTGGTGTTATATTGATGGGTTTGCTTTTATAAGTCCCTTGGCCTTTTTGCTTTGCTGCTCTTAATATTCTTACTTTATTCTGTATGTTTAGTTTAATTATTATATTGTGAGGGGACTTTTTGGGGGATCTAGTCTGTTTGGTGTTCTATGGGTTTCTTGTGTCTTCATAGGCATTTTTTTCTTTAAGTTGGGTAAGTTTTCTTCTATGATCTTGATGAATATATTTTCTATGCCTTTGAGTTGGTATTCTTCTCCTTCTTCCATCTCTATTATTTGTAGGTTTGGCCTTTTCATGGTGTCCCAGATTTTCTGGATGTTTTGTGTGATGACATTTTTGGATTTGGTATTTTCTTTGACTGATGAATCCATTTTCTCTATTGTATCCTCTACACCAGAGATCCTCTCTTCCATCTCTTGTATTCTGTTGGTTATGCTTGCATCTGTGTTTCCTGTTCATTTACTCAGAATTTCTATTTCCAGCATTTTCTCTCTTTGTGTCTTCTTCATTGATTATGTTTCCCATTTCAAGTCTTGAACTGTATTCCTCACATGTTTAATTGCCTTTTCATGGATTTCTTGGCTTTCTTTAAGGGATTAATTGATTTCTTTCAATTTTTTTTCTTTTTTCTTTTTGGTTTTTCGAGACAGGGTTTCTCTGTGTAGCTTTGTGCCTTTCCTGGAACTTGGTTTGTAGACCAGGCTGGCCTTGAACTCACAGAGATCCCCCTGCCTCGGCCTCCTGAGTGCTGGGATTAAAGGGGTGTGCCAATACTGCCCAGCTCACTTTTTTATTTATCTTTTCCTCTATTTCTTTATTGATTTCTTCCAATTTTTTGTTTGTCTTTTCTTCCATTTCATTTTTGATTTTTTTCTTGAAAGGCCTCTAGCATCTTCATGATGCTATTCTTAAGGTCACTTTCTTCTGCTTCATCTACCTTGTGATGTTCAGCTATTGCTGCTTCGGAGAGCTAGGTTCTGGTGATGCCGTATTGCTCTTTATTTTGTTGTATGTATTTTTGCCTTGATGTCTGACCATCTGCTCCTCTGTTGGTCCAATGAGAGCTGGCAGTTTGGTTTCTATGCCTCAGGAAGTTGTTGGGGTCTCAGGTAGATGGGTAGGGGGCATGGCATGAAGATTGCAGGATACAGTTGGGAGTTTTGGTGAGGTGGTCCTTCTGGTAGGAGTTTTGCCTGCTGTCTGGCAACAGGGACAGATTTGGGTGATGGTAACCGGGGACTGGTTGTGTCCCTGGGATGGGTCCTAGGGGCCTGATAAATCAGTTTTATTTAGTTTTTCTTATCGTTAAATGAAACTCAGAATCTGGTTGTTGTAAATTCCTTTATGTAGTGTAGTGATTCTGTCAGAAAACATTTAAGGAACTGATTGTCTGTAATCATTTATTTCATCATCTCTTTCCTTATAAGCCATGTACTGGAAGGAACATGTCAATTCCAAGTAAAAGAACACATAAACAATCTTGTTCCTTCTTTTTCTGCAAACAGGTCTTGCTGTGTCTAAGCCACACCTGGTGACACTTTTGGAGCAAAGACAAGACTCTTCAGATGTGAAGAGACAAGCAGCAGCCAACGTGCAGCCAGGTGTGTAGGAATGAGGGGTTTGGGGCCAGGGTTGAGGTCCAAATATCCCCCAGAAAGGCAGGCTTTCCCATCACCCTGGAACATGACACTGTGGGAGTCATTCTTTGGGTCTGTCCTTCATGGCTTTGTTGCGAAGCTCATCTCTCAGAAGTTTCTGGTGCTTTAAGTCCTTGAAGCTTTGCATTTCCCAAGAATAACTCACTAGCCGGCTCCTATTGCAGTGCCTTCCAAATTTGTCTGTTTGTTGATTCTCCATTGTGGTGTAAGACTCAGGGAAAGAGAACTCAGTGCTGGTCAGACTGGGAGTCATTTAGTTTTAGAATTTGAGAGCAGACTCTAGCCGAAAGATCTCATACCAAAGTGAACATGATGTTTTGAGTTATGATTTTCTTGACCGAAGTGTTTTCATTGACTGACCGATCTATTTCCTCTATCATATCCTCCATGCCCAATATTCTGTCTTCTGTATCATGTATTTGTTTGCTTCTGTAGTTCCTGCTCAGTTACTCAGATTTTTATTTCCAGCATTCCCTCGCTTGGTGTCTTCTTCATTGCTTCAGCCTCAATTTTTAGGTCTTGAACTGTTACCTTCACCTGTTTGATTGCTTTTTCTTGGTTTTCTTGGCTTTTTTAAAGGGATTTGTTGATTTCTCCTAATTTTTGTTTGTCTTTTCCTCAATTTCTTTAAGGGAATTTTTTATTTCTCCTTAAAGGCCTCTATCACCTCCACAAAATGATGTTTTAGGTTCTTCTGCTTCTGTGTTGTGATTTTCATGTCTTGCTCTTATACAACCACTAGGATCTGGTGTTGCCATATGGCGCTTTATGTTTTATTCTTGCACTGGTGTCTACCAGTCTCTTCCATAGTCAGTGCAACCAGTGTTTTTGTCTGAAGGAA
Organism: Peromyscus leucopus; assembly: GCF_004664715.2. Taxonomy (NCBI): domain Eukaryota; kingdom Metazoa; phylum Chordata; class Mammalia; order Rodentia; family Cricetidae; genus Peromyscus; species Peromyscus leucopus. The sequence goes on along the minus strand of NC_051072.1, from coordinate 14,730 downwards.
CTGCTCTTGATCCAGTCTGTGGAGGCTCAGTCTGTGTCTCAGGGGCCATTCTTGATCCAACCTGCACTCTTGGGTCCAATCAGAACTCATGGTGCAATCAAGCTGGTAGATTTTGTGTCTCAGGGAGCTGCTGAGGTCGCAGGCATAGGCGTGGTTTTGGGCAGAGGGAGTTGATCTCATAGATTGCAAGGTTTCTTGGGAGATATAGGTAGGGAGATCTGCCCACTGGAATCTTCCCTAGTGGCCTGCAATGGTGGGGTTAGGGGTTGTCAAGGGTTGTGCCTGGGGCCTAGGTCCAAGAGTCAGGACTTTCTGGCTAGGAGAAGAGTCACTCACCTCTTGATCCAATCAGAGCTGGTGGAACCTGTGCCTTAGGGAGCCACTTAGGTCAAAGGGAGATGGGTGATTTTGAGTAGGGAGTGGTGTTGTAAATTGCAGTGTTTAATGTGCAGGTGTTTGTCCAGAGGCCTGCCCACAGGAGACTTCCCTACTGGCCTGCAACTTGGGAAGCAATGAATGAGGGTGGGGAGGCATGAGTTGTGCCCAGGGCCTAGGTCTAGAGACAGTACTTTCTGGCTGGAAGGAGAGTCATTCATTCACCTCTTGGTACAGTCAGAACTGGCAGATTGTGTGTCTTAGGTTGCCCCTGAGGTCACAGGGGGATGGGTGGGTTTGGGGGAGGGAGGGGGTCTTACAGATTGCAGGGTCCCTAGGGGGTATTGGTGGGGAGATCTGCCTGCCAGAGTCTTCCCTACTGGGCTGCAACTGGGGCAGCAATGGGTAGGAATGGTAGAGCATGGATTCTGCCTTGGAGCTTAGGACTGAGGCAGGGAGAAGAGTCACTCACCTCCTGGTCCAGTCAGAGCTGGAGGATTCTGTTTTATATATTCTTCTCATCAAAATAAACCATAAAATAGTGTCCTAAATTTTTAAGCAAGAAATTTAATCTTTTTGTGGACCATCTACTTCTTGTGCAGCATATCTTTTGTACCTGCCAAAATAATACTCTATGTGGAGGATAAAAATGTTCTATTTAGATGATGGCTCAAATTCATATAGTCACAATTAACTTTCTCTTTTCTAAGCTTGGTTACCCTATAATTTCAGGGTTGTCTGGCCATATAACATATCCTGTTTAATGGGTTTACTTCTGTTGTAAAATTTCCTTACAACTTTCTTAGCTATTAAACTTTGAATACTATGCCATTATGTCTAGGTTCTTTTTGGTCATGCCCTTATTCTAGTAGAAGTCTAGATTACTTCTGCCTATAATATTTTATCATTTATGCTTAGTCCCTGTAGGTTTTGAAATGCACTGTAGTTTCTCACTGATGCTTTAATATATATGAGTATATATTTTCTTTGAAAAAGATAAGCATTATGAATATGAAGAATATTTCCAAGCCTTTGTTCATTTCTCAACTTTTGCTCAACAGGAACAACATTCAATGATTATAATGATTACAGCAAGGGTATTGACTGTAACTCATTAAGTATTCAAAGCCAGAGAATTCATACAAGGGAGAAACCCTACCAGTGTAAAGAATGTGGTAAGGGCCTTAGTTCTTATAAAACACTTTCCATACACCAGAGACTTCATACTGGAGAAAAATTCTACACATGTAAAGAATGTCATAAGACCTTCAATACTGGCTCTGCACTTTTTATACACCAGAAAAATCATACTGATGAAAAAACCCACAAGTGTGAAGAATGTGGCAAATTATTTTATTATCCTTCAATGCTGAAGCAACATCAAAGAATTCATTCTGGAGAGAAACCCTACAAGTGTGAAGAATGTGGCAAAGCTTTTTATGAATCTTCAATGCTGAAGCAACATCAAAGAATTCATTCTGGAGAGAAACCCTACAATTGTATGGAATGTGACAAATCCTTTAACAATCCTTCAGTGCTGAAGGAACATCAAAAAATTCATTCTGGAAAGAAACCCTACAAATGTGACGAATGTGGCAAATCCTTTTATAAACCTTCAGTGCTGAAGAGACATCAAAGAATTCATTCTGGAGAGAAACCATTCAAATGTGAAGAATGTGGTAAATCCTTTTACACTCCTTCAGTGCTGAAGCAACATCAAAGAATTCATTCTAGAAAGAAACCATGCCTGTGTGAAGAGTGTGGCAGTTTATTTTCTTCATTCTCATCCCTTACTCAACATCAAACAGTTCACTACAAAGACAATCCCTACAAGTGTGCAGAGTGTGGCATAAGGTTTTCCCATTCTGCAATCCTTCAGAAACATAGTAAAATTCATGAAGAGAGACCATACAAGTGTGAAGAATGTCACAAAACCTTTCTTTATCACTCATCACTTAAGAACCACATGGTAGTTCATACTAGACAGAAACTTTACAAGTGTGAAGAGTGTGGCAAATATTTTTCCTCAGCTTCATGCCTGAGACGACATCAAATAATTCACTCTGAAGACAACCCTTACAAGTGTGAAGAGTGTGGCAGATGTTTTTCCTCAGATGCATGTTTTAGAGCACATCAAACTGTCCATTCTGAAGACAATCCTTATACCTGTGTACAATGTGGCAAACGATATTCCTGTTCTAGGGATCTTCAGGAACATCAAACACTTCATACTGGACAGATATTGTACAAGTGTGAAGAATGTGGCAAAGAATTTCATTATCTCTCAGGCTTTAGAAGACACAAGGCAATTCATACTGGAGAGAAACTTTACAAGTGTGAAGAATGTCACAAATCTTTTCGTTATCTCTCATCCCTTAGGAATCACGTGGGAGTTCATACTGGAGAGAAACCATACAAATGTGAAGAATGTAACAAAACCTTTTGTTATCTCTCATACCTTAGGAAACACAAGAGAGTTCATAGTGAAGAGAAACCCTACAAGTGTGAAGAATGTCACAAGGCTTTTTTTATCTCTCATCCCTTAGGAAACACAAGAGAGTTCATAGTGAAGAGAAACCCTACAAGTGTGAAGAATGTCACAAAGCCTTTCATTATATCTCATCCCTTATGAGACACAAGACAGTTCATACTGGAGAGAATCCCTAAAACTGTGAATATGTGACAGAAGGTTCTCTTACTCTTCATGCTTTAGACAATATAAAGAAGAAAGGAAATTTATTCTGAAAACAATCCTAAAATTGTGGACAATGTATCAAAAGCTTTGTTAATCTTTATGTGCTTACTCAACAGTTCATATGGAGAAATATCCTACATATGTCTAGAAATGTTTACTTTTTCAACCCTTAAGATACATCAAATGATTCATTCTGACTACAAACTCCATGAGTGTGTGAAGTGTGGTAAAATATTTGCTAACTATTCAGATCTTACCCACCTCAATGAATCCATAGTGGAGAATATTAGGTTAATTATTTTGGAACGTCAGCAAGAACATCTAACTTCCAATAGCAAAAATGCTAAGAATGTCATCAGAGAGCTGTAGAGATTTCTCTTTGCTATCCCCCAACAATTTGTTCAAGCAGTGTGTTTGAAACTTGCCTTGATTAATGAGCCTCTTTCTTCTGTTACTATAAATGTTCTCTGAAACCTTTACCATGTCCTGAAATTGTCCCCAGGGTACCTGGAATCTGAGATCTGGGCTGTAGCATAGTTACTCTTGTTTTTCCCAGTGGAGTCATCCAAGCTCCTGTAATATCTTCCCTAGGTGTGTAGGAATCTCTGTCTCTCTGAGCTAGTAGGTTGTCATGCAGTATCTGGCTCCAGAATCCTTATTGGTAAAATAAAAGGACAATGACTTAGTTAAAAACTACAGGAAGGCTCTTCCAGTCTAAGGCCTCAGCGTCAAGGCAGCAGCTGCAACTGAAGAGGTGAAGTCATCAGCTGTGGCATTGATAGTATGAGGTGCAGCTGCTGTGCCCCAGATAAAAAACAACAGTGCCCATAGAGCAATAATGACAGACAAGTTATGAGAGTAACCAATGATTTTCTGGTTGGATTTAATGCTTATTCCACAAATTGTAACTGATGTGATATTAATTTGGTAATATACTTAAGCTTGGCTTGGTGATAAGCCCTAGGGAGAATTGAAGGCTGTTATTCTAATAAGTGGATAATAACTACATGAGCCGAAGTTCTCATCTTCATCCCACAGAGTCAGCGACCCAAGTCCTCATCATGTAACACAGTGTCAGGAACCCAATTCTCATCTTCACCCACAGAGTCAGGAACCCAAGTTCTTAACTTTATCCCACAGAGTCAGGGACCTCTCAACACCCACCAGAAAATATTAGTTGCATTGTAGATAGGGAATAATACACAGATGCACATTTGTCAAAGTGTAAAGAATATCAGCCTGTGGAGGGCCCTTGTCTAAAAGTGACTCCTGTGTCACACATTGTAAAAGAGGTCCCTTACATAGAGCTAAAGCCAAAAGTTAGGGAATCCTGAGGGAAAAGAGGCAGAAAGAATGTCAGAGGCAGAAATAGTCGATGTCTGCAGTGCGACAGCAGAATTGTTGAAACGTTTTAGAATTCTAAAACATGTCCACAGGCTTCCAGGCTCCAGTCAACTGTCCTACATCCCACACATAGTACCATTTCATGCTTAAATGGGGTTGATAAAATGTGCAACCCATTAAGCTTATCTGAGGGTCAAAGAACAGAATAGCCACCAGATGAGACATAGAATCTGGGAAATGGTGGCCCACATGCCTTTAATCCCATCACTTGGGAGGCAGAGATCCATCTGGATCTCTGTGAGTTCAAGGTCACACTGGAAACAGCCAGGCATGGTGACACACACCTTTAATCCAGACAGTGATGGCAGGAAGCAGAAAGGTATGCAAGACATGAGGACCAGGAACTAGAGGCTTTTAAGCTTTTAGGCTTTTGAGCAGGAGTTCGCCTTAGATCCATTTGGGTGAGGACTCAGAGGCCTGCAGTCTGAGGAAACAAGATCAGCTGAGGATTTGGCAAAGTGAAGTAGGCTGTGGATTATTCTGTGTCTCTGGTATTTCAGAATTTATCCTAATATTTGGCTCCATGTTTTTTATTTATATGACAGTTTAGCAGTTGTCTACTCTTGAACACACTGTGACTATTGCTAACTGGACAACACTTTTACTGACTAAACCCCAACACACAATAGGCACGGTTGCATAAGGGCCTCACTATGTCTCGCCCAGTGGAGGAGCTGTTTGGCAATTGATGGCCTCTGAGGGAGACAATCAATCTGAGAGGCTTCCAGGTTCCAGTCAACTGTCCTACACCCCTTCACATGGAGGGAGCACTAAGTGGGATGAAGAAATAACAAAGAGCCCACCAAGCTGGGAGAGTAAAGTTTTTGTAAGGGTAAGAAGCAATTAGGTGAAGGAATGTGGGGATTTAAATAAAACATTTATACACATATATTAAATTCTCCCCAAATAAATATCATTTTAATCCTTGTTGGCTTTAGACAAACCCAATCTGACTGTTTTCACCATGATTACAGCACAGGAATCTGGCTGTTATAACATTTACAGAGGGTCCGCATCCTACCATGAAGGCATCATGAGGGATCAAGTGAATGGACTCCCAGAAGGGATCAGATACTGAGAACTAAGGAGCCCTCTACCTGTGTAACCTCAGGAAAGAGACAGAATGGCTTTGAGGAGATGAAATGCAGCCAGACTCACCTCGTATCTTCCACTTGGCTTTGCCATGAGCACAACAAAGGGATGGTGAACAGTGGTCTCTCCACCTTCCATGACCTCCCTCCTACATCCATAGGGATCACAGCTCTTGTTGTTCCTGGTTATCCATCATTATAACGTTAGGGAAAGAATGTAACAGTCAAATGATCTTGGATAGAAAGTGTGGTGATATTGTGTTCCCCAAAATATTGTGTACCCTAATAAACTTATCTGGGGTCAGAGAACAGAACAGCCACTAGATACAGAGGCCAGAAAATGGTGGCACACACGCCTTGAAACCTAGCATTCCAGAGGCAGAGATCCACCTGAATATCTGAGTTCAAGGCCACACTGGAAACAACTAGGCCTGGTGAGTCACGGCTCTAAACTCAGGAACTGACGGTAGAATGCAGAAAGGTTTTTAAGGCATTAGGATGAGGAACTAGAGACTGCTTAAGGTTTTAGGCTTTGGGCAGCACAGTTCAGCTGAGATTCATTCTCATGAGGGTACAGAGGCTTCCAGTCTGAGGAAACAGGATCATCTGAGAAACTGGAGAGGTGAGGAAGCTGTGTCTTGCTGGGCTTCTCTGATCATTCAGCATTCACCCCAATACCTGGCTCCGGGTTTGATTTTTATTAATAAGACCTTTTAAGATTCATGCTACAAGAAAGTTACAACACAGCACATCACAAAACTTCTTTCATTCAGTTTATTTAAAAAACAGTTTATTAACATGTAAATGCCATGTGCACATTAGAGAAAACACAGAGAAATGAGTAAGCCTCTAGATTATGTGGCAAAGAGTCAATGCTTCCAGCTTGAATGTCCATCATAGATAATAAAGAAGGCTGTGGTGTGGGAAGGTTCTCTTTTTTATAAATGCTAAGATGTAGTCAGCAATATACCTGGAATAAAGGTCAAGTTTGTTATGTGAGTCAATGTTCTCTCGCTGCTTGGATTCTCTGTAGACCTACTGTTTAATTTCCTCAGAACACAGGGAAATTCCCTTATCGATGGAAATGACCTTAATGGATATACATTTGTTCTATTACAGAATTATTTTTTTTTTTAGCACTGCACTCTTTGGGGAAAGCCCCACAAGCTACCAGCTCATGTGAGAAATAAAACAGAGACACACTCTCAGGAGTAAACATTTCAGCAGAGGCTCACAAGCTCAGCAGTGAATAACACAGCAAAGGCTCACACCGTCAGGAGTAGGTAGTATAGCAGAGACAGACACACTCAGGTCAACAGGACAGCAGAAACATAGTCTCAGGGTTAATAGAGCAGAGACACCACCCTCTGGAGTAAACAATACAGCAGAAACCTGCAATCTCAGGACCAGGGACAGCAGAGACTTGAAACTCAGCCTGCATTTCTCATTTCTCTCTTTAATTTCAAACCCCATTATTTTCAAAGTAAAAAATATTCATATATGAAAATTAACAATACCTGGAAACCACAGTGTTGTGGAATGTTATTTGAACTAGGCAAAGATGTGTTACATCTGCTTCTGGTGTGGAGTCTTACTTTAACTGAGTAAAGGTGTGTTACATTAGTTTCTGCTTCCTTGTTAACTATGTAAAGATGTGTTCATTTGTTTCACCTTGCCTGCCTGAGTCACCTGATTGGTCTAATAAAAGGCAGGACAGGGATAGGTGAGAATTGCAGGCAGAGAGTATAAAAAGGAACAGAAATCTAAGATGGAGGGAAGGAGAGGAGAATGGTTAGAGAGGGACACGCCATGACCAGTAGCAAGGAGGCTCCAGAAACCATGGAGACAGCGGGAAAGCAAGGTATATAGAAAAAAAGGGGGGATGGGGGTGGAGAGTTCTAAGGCAAAACGTACAGGAAGTGAAACAGATTAATTTATAAGAACCAGCAAGAAATGAGCCTCAGCTAAGGCTGAGCATCCATAACTAATAAGTCTCCATGTTATGACTTGGGAGCAGGTTGGTGGCCTAAGAGAAAGCCTGTCACACTACACAGGTCATGAACTTCTGTACAGCTAGAAGGGACATTCAGAACAGAATCTGGGGCATTTACACTGGACTTGACATTGTCTGCACTGAATTTATTTTACGCTCTTATACACCATAAAACTAAAATCCATGCATGACGGAGTTGGAATGGGATTTTCAGTTATCTTTTGTCTTTTCTTAAAACCCATGTTTATTACTTGCTTTTATTCCATCCTTATCACCCAATATTTTACCTTTATTCCCTTTTCTACGTTAGATACAGTACATACCTACATATCTCTTCACACATATATATGTTTTAATGTCCAGATTAAACATGAGGGAGAACATGCAGTGTATGTCTTTATATGACTGGATGACTTGAACTTATATACATTACACATCATCCATTTTTCTGCAATTTTTGTGATTAGCATCCCCTCTGTATGTGCGTGTAATAAACATACACATTTTTATTTATCAACTTATTTGTCTTTTTACTAAAAATTGTTTTATTCATTTCATATACCAAACACAGACCCCCTCCTCTAATTCTTCCTCCTGTAGCCACCATCCTAGCTCCCTGAGAACCCCCAAGCCCCTCCTCCAAAATGATAAAGCATTTACCAAATTATTTTCTACTAAAATGTTCATTAATATCGATGATGATTCAATTCTTTACAATTGAAAATAAAGATGCAATAATATGGAGTACTAAGATCTCTGTAGTGATGTATGAGTGCCCCTTGCATAGCCCAGGACTGAAGCAGTGGGTACAGTGCAGAGACTTGGGCCCTGGTACCAGTGATGTGAGGTCACTATGGGTGTGAGGGGCTGACTTGTGAGGTTCCAGGTGTCACTGCAGCACCCAGAGTCTATGCTGTGGTGGTCACAGAGGCTTCTTTGGGTCTGTGGTTCTAACCACAGACTGCACTGCACCTGAAGTTTGTACCTGTCTCCAGCAGGCTCACAGGGTCCAAGAGGTGACCAAAGATTTGACTCCATGTGGTCACCTGGCTGCCTAGTGAGCAGCAGCCATATGAACCTGCACTGATTTCTGAGGTCACTGTAAGGAAATCTTGGTTGCAGATGCTTTCCTATGGCTTTGATGGTGACCATTCTTTTTAATGTTTATACCCTGTACAACCTTGCTTCCACAGTAAACCTGAGGTCTCATGCATTTATGACTGATCTACATTCTCCAAGCTGACATAAATGACTGGATGCTTATCTGCTTTTGTACAGATACTTTTATACCAGGAGATAAGCAATGGTAGTCTTGGTTGGACTATCTCAGTTAGGCGGCCTGTTATTAGCCGTTCTTAATCACACAATGTCTTCTTTGGCTTTTTGTTAATCTCTTTTTCCATGTCTCAGACTCAGTAGCACTGACTCAGGATGGGAGAGTTAGATGACCCTTAGAGGTACATGTGCTTTGGGCTGATATAGGGACACCAAATCCTACCTTCAATGGCATATGCTCAGAGAAGTGTAATGTTAGCAACACTCTAAATGCAATTGATCTATGTATTTGAAAAGTAGAAACATATACAAGAGTAGGCAGGTGTGTTGAGGTAGAAATCAAGGCAGATCACAGTCATGCGGCAAAGGAATTTCAAGGACGGAGAGAATATCCAATCACAGAGGAAGCAGGCGTGGAGACTTATTATAAAGAGCTGCCCCTTGGACCCAGTATAGCTTCTCCGACTGCAGAAACACACAGGTAGGGGACCTTCCAGCATAGGAAAAGTGGTCCTACACCTTAGAGCCACTGTGAGTTGGGGTCTGGCCTCCCAGGTGCTTAGGCTATGGGATGATCAGGGTTTCAGAAGGGTAAAGAGGTGCAGAGTGAATACTCTACTGCTTCCAACATGGTACCTCCTGCTGAGGAACCCCCTGCAGCCACCACAGGTCATCCACTCTGGCCTCCCTCACCTCAGGATGTGAGGACAACAGAGCAGCCCAGGTTCCAGTCTGTGCATTTGCACTGGGTTCCCTTAAGGTAACTGGACACTCAATAAAGATTCGTCAAAGCCTGGAACCTCACGAGGAGAGGTATCTGAGATAACTAATTCCATTCCCAGAACTGTTCAGTATCAGCTGTTATCAGGATAACATGATGGATAGTGAGTCTCAGGAGAGTATCAAATGTGCTAATAGGGAAAGGTGACTAGGGATTGGACTGGATAACTATTTTATAAGTTTGTAAGTTTGGGAACCATTTTAAGCTGAGAGATTAGTGTAAGAGAGGTGTTGTGGAATAATCTTTTTGTGCACTGTTAAGATGTGTCTTTCCCAAGGCACCTTCTGATTGGTTTATTAAAAGTTAAACAGCCAATGGCTGAGAGTTCTGGACAGAGTGCTGAGAAGAGGAAGGGAAATTCCTCAGGAAGATTCCAAGGAAGCAAGACATGCAGGAGGAGAGGTAAACACTGGAAGTCATGTGGCAACATGTAGGTGATGAGAAATAGATTAATTAATGTTATAAGACAAGCCTTAGCTATAAGCTTAGCTTTCTTAATTAATAATAAGCTTGCATGTTTTTGTTTTGTGAGCTGGTAGCCCAAAAGAAAAATGCATGTACAGAATTGAGTCAACATATTCTGAGTGAACATGACAACTGAAAGAGGCATGGAGTGCCACTCTGAGGACCCTGGAGTTAGAACAAGTTAAAGAACTCATGGATTTCTCCCACACTCACTTAGTTACATTACAAATGAAAGATCCACGTGGGTCTCTACATTTTTGATACACAAGTCTCTTACAATATGCCTAAGGAAATAATTTGTCTTCAAACAAATCAGACACTAACATGATGTTCTAGGGCTATAGGCCAGTTACAGCCTCAACGAGATATATCCAAATACCAAAAACAGGATTTCCACAAAAAATGACTGATATTGCAGAAAGAGGGAAACTATAGTGAGGCTACTAAACAATTTTTTTCCTAAATAATAGGATAAACCATTTATAAAATGCATAGAGTAATTAAGACTGCACACAGGCTGATATGGAAATGTGCATGTCCACAAACTTAATAGATGGTTTATGAATACTGGAATTCTTGTAAAGGTGAAACAAGGGTAGAGGATTGAGAAGTGGTTAAGTAAGCACAAAGGGAATCAGGACAAGTTGGATGTTAGTCATCTAAGCATCACCTCAGGTCCAGATTGATCTTTGGGGACTCTCCAGATTCCTATCCATCATGTTCATGTAACCTCCATCTTTTTTTTTTTTTTTTTTTTTTTTTTACAATACCATTCAGTTCTACATATCAGCCACGGTTCCCCTATTCTCCCCTCCCACCCCTCTCCTTGCCCCAGCCTACCCCCCATTCCCATCTCATCCAGGGCATATCCTCCCCCGAGGACTGAGATCACCTGGTAGACTCTGTCCAGGCAGGTCCAGTCCCTCCCTCCCAGACTGAGCCAAGTGTCCCTGCATAAGCTCGGGTTTCAAACAGCCAACTCATGCAATGAGCACAGGACTTGGTCCCACTGCCTAGTTGCCTCCCAAACTGATCAAGCCAATCAACTGCCTCACCTATTCAGCGGACCTGATCCAGCTGATGGCCCCTCAGCTTTGGTTCATAGTTCATGTGTTTCCATTAATTTGGCTATTTTTTTCAATAATTGAGTAAAAACCGAAATTTATTATAAGCCACAGTCGTCCTAGGACCTCCATGCTATACATATAGCCTCTATGGTTCTATGGTTTGTGTCTGATTGTTCTTTATTTTATATCTAGAATCCACTTATGAGTGAGTACATACCATGACTGTCTTTCTGGGTTTGGGTTACCTCACTCAGGATGATTTTTTCTAGTTCCATCCATTTGCCTGCAAATTTCATGCTTTTCATTGTTTTCTCTGCTGAGTACTACTCCATTGTGTATATGTACCACATTTTTTCCATCCATTCTTCCATTGATGGGCATCTAGGTTGTTTCCAGGTTCTGGCTATTACAAATAGTGCTGCTTATGAACATAGCTGAGCATGTATCTTTATGGTATGAATCAGCAATCCTTGGGTATATGCCCAAGAGTGGATGGCTGGTCTTGAGGTAGTTCGATACCTAATTTTCTGAGAAACCGCCATACTGATTTCCACAGTGGTTGTACAAGTTTACATTCCCACCAACAGTGGAGGAGTGTTCCCTTTGCTCCACATCCTCTCCAACATTGACTGTCATTGGTGTTTTTGATCTTAGCCATTCTGACAGGTGTAAGGTGGTATCTCAGAGTCATTTTGATTTGCATTTCTCTGATGATTAAGGATGTTGAGCATTTCTTTAAATGTCTTTCAGCCATTTGTAGTTCTTGTTTTGTGAATTATCTATTTAGCTCTTTAGCCCATTTTTTTATTGGACTGTTCAGTATTTTGATGTCTAGTTTCTTGAGTTCTTTATATACTGTGGAGATCAATCCTCTGTCAGATGTGGGGTTGGTGAAGATCTTTTCCCATTCTGTTGACTGTCTTTTTGTCTTATTGACTGTGTCTTTTGCCCTGCAAAAGCTTCTCAGTTTCCAGAGGTCCCATTTATTAATTGTTGTGCTCAGGGTCTGTGCTGTCGGTGTTTTATTTAGGAAATGGTCTCCGGTGCCAATGTGTTCAAGAGTGCTTCCTATTTTCTTTTCTATTAAGTTTAGTGTAACTGGATTTATGTTCAGGTCTTTGATCCACTTGGACTTGAGTTTTGTGCATGGTGACAGATATGGATCTTTTTACATATTGACATCCAGTTATGCCAGCACCATTTGTTGAAGATACTTTCTTTTTTCCATTGTATAGTTTTGGCTCCTTTGTCAAAAACCAGGTGTTCATATGTGTGTGGATTAATGTCAGGGTCTTCAATTCGATTCCATTGGTCCGTATGTCAGTTTTTATACAGTACCAAGCTGTTTTTATTACTATAGCTCTATAGTAGAGTTTGAGATCAGGGATGGTGATGCCTCCAAAGGTTGCTTTATCGTATAAGATTCTTTTAGCTATCCTGGGTCTTTTGTTTTTCCATATGAAGTTGAGTATTTTTCTTTCCAAGTCTGTGAAGAATTGTGTTGGATTTTGATGGGGATTGCATTGAATCTGTAGATTGCTTTTGGTAAGATTGCCATTTTTACTATGTTAATCCTACCTAACCATGAGCATGGTAGATCCTTCCATTTTCTGATATCTTCTTCAATTTCTTTCTTTAGAGATTTAAAGTTCTTATCAAAAAGGTCCTTCACTTGTTTAGTTAGTGTTATCCCAAGGTATTTTATATTATTTGTGGCTATTGTAAAGGGTGATGTTTCTCTGACTTCTTTCTCAGCCCTTTTATCATTTGTGTATAGGAGGGCTACTGATTTTTTTTAGTGTAACCTCCATCTTTCAAGATAAGGTATGGTAAAAAAAAATTATAAATAAGTCCATCTCTAACTCAGTCCCATCTCTAACTCTCTCCTATCTCTGATGAAGTCACCTGTGCTTTACCTGGCTTCAAATTCAGTCATTCTGGTTATATGACAAATGACAGTTCACAGATGAGATCCCAAATGACATAGGAGACAAACTTCTGCTAATGTCCATTGGGGAAATTTAGTAGTAGATTGTTGAGGAAAGAAGATACTCTCTAAAGGTGTATAGCCCTAACCTTTGGAGGTTTAACTTGACAGTATAAGTACTGCTGACTAGAAACGTTCATTGTTCTCTCCATTGGAACTGTGTATGCTGTGTTTCCAGGGCCAATATCCTATGAAGGGAATCATTCCATCCTGGATGGGGCCTCATTATCTCCTGGGAAGGATGCATGTGACAGGCCTTGGGGATTTCCCAGTACATACAAGATTCACATTGAGGACCTTCTGGAGGCACTATAAACAGGAAGGATTGTAAAGGAGGAGACCGATCATCAGTGAAGCTGCCTGCAAATCATACACTGAGCTGTAGGCATGCAGGTAACCTGAGTTCAGATTTTTAGTACTGCTGGTGCACGTGTATATGAGTTTTCCCTGTTTCTGTTCTAATCCCTCAATTATTGTCTTGTGCAACCAGAATAAATTCACTGATTCTTGGAAATATGGACTTCAGTGAAATCTTTGCAGTGGTTTTCATTAGAGCCTGATCTGACATGAGTACACATTCTGTCTCTTCTCCATTAGAAAATCACAGAATCTAGTGTCTTTTTAATTTTTGTGAGACAATACATTCATAATTTGTGGCTCATTGTTTCATTGTGCAAAGTCCTCTGCTGGAGAGCACAGTATCAGGGGGCAGGCCTGGTCCTCTGCAGTAGTAGAGAGCTTACATATTATTTACAATAGGAGGTAGATGAAGATAACCAGGAGTAGCTCACTAATTTCTATATGAAAAGCCCAGTCCAATGACACAGCTCTTATGACAAGGCCACACCTCCTAATCCTTCCCAAACAGTTCCTACAAAGTGGTGCCAAACCTTCCATTGTATGAGCCAATAGGTGCCACTCTCGTTCTAAGACCACAGTGACTTTAAATTTATAGACTACATGAAATCTGCTGTGATTGTCAGAGAGATTAAAGTCAATATTGGCAATCCAGGTACTTTGAGCCAACAATAAATATGCTTTGAGCCAAGACCATCTCCATGGAAATCTCTAACTTGTGAAAGTGAAATTTCATTTGAATCATGAGAGATCATTGTAGAGGTTCATGTCAAAACTACACTTCTAGGAACCTTTGTCTAGTGCCAGAACCCAGAGAGAAAGGAAACCTTGCTATGGGTTCTGGCCATATCCCAAGACGATTGAAGCAGAATTGTCCACATTGTACTACCTCTGTAGACACTGAGGTGGCAACATGGAGGTCAACATGGACCTTTGCGGCCGAGTTAAAGAGAACTGATTCACAATGAAATGTGGAGATGATAGCTAAGTTGTATTGGAAACCCATCCTATACTCAGGACAGAAACATATCAAAGTCTAGACAAAGACTATCTGTTCTTCAGAGTACAGAGATAGAAAGTTTGAGTGACACAATTCTTTGGAGTCCACATAACTTCAGTCAGGATCCTCAGATGCCATGTACATGATGTAGCAAGATGTGGGATTTCTCACTGCATTTCTGTCTCACTTATTCTCACATTTCCTTGTTAGATGATGATTCCTCCATCAGGAATGTCAAGT